>NC_140361.1:6145000-6765000 GCF_054491055.1 Hypomesus nipponensis
TATGTTTATAGGATGTGTCATATACAGTACATACACGGACCAGACAAAAAGCTAGCAGATTACCTTTTAAAACAAGTAGGGAGAGAATATCTGTTACGCACTGTTACGAGCAGGAAGGATATATTTAGGATTTATTTTTGTTTAACCGAGGAACATATATTACCCAGTGATTGCAAGCCCAGCATGTGTTTATTAAAGCGTAAAAGGTGAAGAGAGGAGGAAAGAGAGAGCAAAGAAAAAAAGAGAGCAACTGTACTCCCTTCGTTTTATGTCACCCCTCTCTCCCTGCCCCTCAGCCTGCACCATGTCACCCCTCTCTCCCTGCCCCTCAGCCTGCACCATGTCACCCCTCTCTCCCTGCCCCTCAGCCTGCACCATGTCACCCCTCTCTCCCTGCCCCTCAGCCTGCACCATGTCACCCCTCTCTCCCTGCCCCTCAGCCTGCACCATGTCACCCCTCTCTCCCTGCCCCTCAGCCTGCACCATGTCACCCCTCTCTCCCTGCCCCTCAGCCTGCACCATGTCACCCCTCTCTCCCTGCCCCTCAGCCTGCACCATGTCACCCCTCTCTCCCTGCCCCTCAGCCTGCACCATGTCACCCCTCTCTCCCTGCCCCTCAGCCTGCACCATGTCACCCCTCTCTCCCTGCCCCTCAGCCTGCACCATGTCACCCCTCTCTCCCTGCCCCTCAGCCTGCACCATGTCACCCCTCTCTCCCTGCCCCTCAGCCTGCACCATGTCACCCCTCTCTCCCTGCCCCTCAGCCTGCACCATGTCACCCCTCTCTCCCTGCCCCTCAGCCTGCACCATGTCACCCCTCTCTCCCTGCCCCTCAGCCTGCACCATGTCACCCCTCTCTCCCTGCCCCTCAGCCTGCACCATGTCACCCCTCTCTCCCTGCCCCTCAGCCTGCACCATGTCACCCCTCTCTCCCTGCCCCTCAGCCTGCACCATGTCACCCCTCTCTCCCTGCCCCTCAGCCTGCACCATGTCACCCCTCTCTCCCTGCCCCTCAGCCTGCACCATGTCACCCCTCTCTCCCTGCCCCTCAGCCTGCACCATGTCACCCCTCTCTCCCTGCCCCTCAGCCTGCACCATGTCACCCCTCTCTCCCTGCCCCTCAGCCTGCACGTTCCCAGACATTGTAAAGGACGGATGGATTTGAGGTAGAGCGGGAGGAGAGGTGGGAGTGATGAAAGGTGGTGGGGAGGGGGGGGGGGGGGGGTTAGGGGCCAGGGGCCAGGGGAGGTGTGGAGGGGGGGGGGGGAGGTAGTATAGGGAGGGAGAGTTGGGGTTTGAGACTGGGAACCTGTTTCTTCTTCATCAGTCAGTCAGTCAGCATCATGAAAGTGCAATGGGGTCTTCTGGGCAGCCATGTTTTCAAGTGCAAATGAGAAAACTGAGAGGAGTAGAACAAAAATGTGAAAGAAAGAAAGGTGTCTGTCTAGAGGCTCACCAAATTATTTATGTTTTTTTTTTTTATAAATCCATCACATTTTGTTTCTGCAGAAAGAGAAGAACGGCTAGAATAGAATACTAGCAGATAAGCCAGTCTATAAGGCTGACACACAGTCACACATGCACCCCCCCCCCACACACACACACACACACGGCCTTCAGACAAAGTCTTCATATCAAGAATCATCAAGGCATGTTTTCAAGGGAAGACTTGAGGCTTACAGGCAGGTGAACACTGGGGCTACTAACTCACTCACTCGCTCACTTTTTCACTAACACATCCAACCATGCAAACATGCATATAGTGCGCTAATAACTCAAGCAAAAATGTTCTGACATACTCTCGCTCATCATCGATCCTTGATGCAAACACACTGTACATCTACATAGCCCATTCATGCATTCAAAAATCAATCGAAAAAATCATCAATGGATCCGTTCCTTCAGATGACTACAAAAACATCTTCCCGCCCCATTTATTCCCAGATTGGAGCGGATTCCGTTTGACTGATCTTGACTCCCAGAGACTTGATGTGTCACTTTCTCCTCCCAGGCAGCGCGGCTCCTCCGCTCCTCCTTAGCGGTGTCACTAAAAGTGTTGTTTGTACGGATGTGGGCGACACAGAGTTAGAGTGCCTCCGGATCCGACAGGCTGACGTTCTCCTGCGTGTTTAAACTTCTCCATCTGTCTTTGACAAATAACTTTAAGCATGTGTGTATGTGTATGTGTATGTGTATGTGTGTGTGTGTGTATGTGTGTGTGTATGTGTGTGTGTGCGAGGATATGGGTGTGTGATGTACGTAACTGCTGGAGTAGGCAAGACTTTGTGCCTTGTCAATATTCGCTGTGATTCACGCGATGAATGACACACACACACACACCTCCAGACGGCCTTGGAAGGGGGTCTGGGCAGAGTCAGCAGTGTCCTGACACCCCTCCTTCATTTCGCCACCTTCCTCTCCCTCCATCCTCTCTCTTCCTCCCAACTCTCTAACCTTCCATCCTACTCCCACAATCTGCCCCGAATGCTCAGGTCAGGGACTTAACGATGGCCGTGGGCTAACTGTTAAAAGCCGTTTGTCATGCAGTGCGCGTGTGTATTTACTGTACATCTGTTACTGTGTTGAAAGTTCACTTTAACTTCGGCAGAGCGGATTAAAAGGCTGAAAAAACGGGAAGCTCTACTTTGTGTGTGCACGTGCACGTAGCCGATGTGTGGTTGAGGGCAGTGGGCTGTGCGGCCTGTGCGGCCTGTGAGGCCTGTGCGGCCTGTGCGGCCTGTGCGGCCTGTGAGGCCTGTGCGGCCTGTGCGGCCTGTGAGGCCTGTGCGGCCTGTGAGGCCCACAGGCTGGCGCAGCGCACCGAGCCCAGGCTCAGGTCTGGGTTCACCTGCTCAGGCTCAGGCACCCTGGCAGCCTGTGTCTGCACTACTGTCTGTTCCTCTACATCCCTGTGAGTATATGTACTTGTATATGCGTCCGGGTGCGTGCGTCCGGGTGTGTGTGTGTGGGGGGGGGCGGGGTCAGGGGGAGGGGGGTGGGGGGGAGGGCGGTGTAGTAAATTTGCTGAGACGGCCAGCTCTGCTGGGCTCAGCCCCTCTCCCAGACAATCAGATGAATTGGAGCCGGGGCCATTAGCAAGCCCGAATACATTAGCGCTGCTACAGAGGGAGCAGAGAGAGCTGCTTCCTAACCTTGTCAACCCTCTACTTGTTTACTGAGGCAGACACCCGCCACCGGAGAGAGAGGGCTGTGTGTGTGTGTGTGTGGGGAGGGGGGGGGGGAGATGGGATGGGGAGGATGTTGTGTGGTTCTCCTCTGTCCGTGTTAGTGGGTGTGTATGGAGTGTGTGTGTTTTGTGAGAATGTATGTGTGGTTGGCTGTATCTGCCAGATGTCTGTCCACATCCCCTGTACGAATGTGCGTCGGCAGTGTGTCTGCCTGGCTGTCGGTTGGAGCCACAAGTATGATGAGGAAGCTGTCTGCATGGGCTTGCTTGCTTAGTGTGAGATAGACGGTGAGAAAGGAGAGCAAAGATAGTGAGAATAGAGAGAAAAGTGTGTATACAGTTTTTGGCGTGTGTGTAGGAGTGTGTGCTTGGTTCTCTAATTCGGACTTTGTAAAAAGGTAGGTGTGTGTGTGTGTCCGTATGTGAACATACAACTCATATTATTCCCTCATTCATGTATCCTGTGTGCTTGCAACAGAGACACTCTCCCTTCAATTGATGTCCTCACGCAACCTGTCAAAACACTCCTCACCACTTACCTCCCCTGTTCTGCTTTCACTCTGACCGTGAGTGTGTGTGTGTGTTGGTGGGTGGTGGGGTGGGGGGTGCATGGTTGTGTAGATGTGTGTGCATGTCCCATCTCTAGGCTGATGAATGTTTCTGGGTGCTAATCCACTCCGCAGGCCTCATTCGAACCTGTGAGTGAGACACGGGAGTAATGAGCTAACCGGTGGCGTGGCTGAATATGTACATGAGTTGACAGGCGCCCGCGGGCCAAATTCGCTGGCCAACTGTGAGGGCTCCCTGTGGTAGCTGGTGTTCCAACTCGGTCGCTCACCCCCCCCCCCCCCCCCGTGCAGCTCTGCGTCTCCATGATATACGCAACATGAAGAATTAATGACAGACCTTTAATGGCGCAATACATCAACACAGCTTAGTTGGTATCACATAGTCAGTTTCTCTGGAAGTTTTTCTGGGAGTAAATATATGTTTTGTAACGTGTCGAACAATTCCGTAAGAGAGCGACTGATTGTTGCATCAGGGGAAAGCCCCACTAAAAACATTCCCTCCTTCATGTCTATTTTTTACAGTTAGGCTTAGGGTTTGTTTGTTGTTATTTGGTATGTGCTGTCAACAGGCGCTTTTTGAACATTCAAATGATTTAAAATTTTAACGACTGTATAGAATTCCGGACCGTTCCGCAAGGCTGGGGACTTGATGAAAGCCTTCGCTCAAAAAAATATTCCACGTTCTCCATTAGCTGTCATCAAGGTCAGAGCGCAGTATTCTATAACTGATCTATGTAATTAAAACAGGAGCCATTACTGTGTTTGACTAATGGCACCAGTTAATCTCGCCTGGCCATGGTTTTGAATTCTCTGTGGCTCGGCTTGTCTGCTGTAAATGAATCCCTGGCACGCAGCAAGCTTAATGTGTGTTTCTTTGTTTGCATCCTAATTTACTTAAGGTCTACCAAGGACCTAACAAGCATTAGCATACCCCTCTCTCTCCGTTAATGTGTGTGTCCTCTTTCTCTCTCGTCCTTCGTCTCCATTTTCATTGAGGTTTTTATATCTCGTTCTCTGTTTTCACATATATATATATATATATATATATATATATATATATATATATATATATATATATGTTGGAGAACCACCCCTCCACTTTGTGTTGCTAGATCATCAGTAGCTTATGTTTCCTCCAGCCGCGTGAGTGTGTATGTGTTGCAGACAGGATGTGTGTCCTGCTGTCTTTGTACCTGACCACCACAGCAGTCTGATGGCTGTATTCATGACACGGGCCCAGGGAGGGTCATTTCATTGGTTGCCGACTCAAGGAAGTAAGAAGAAACAAGTGGATCTTCTAAAGCAGTCTTTCCACAACTCAACCGTTTTTGAGGTTCGGGGACTTGGATAAATGATGTTTGCCCTGCTAGGCAACCTACAGATGTTGAAACTATAAACTCAGCCGGTGAACAGTTGTTTCATATCTGCTCATGTGTCGATGGATCGCGAGTTGAACGTTTGATGATAGACAGATAGATAGTGACAGAGCTCAGGGCAACATCCAAATGCAGTTAAGACATGGAAGCACGTCAACAACAACAAAAAACTCCCCTTCAACCTCTGGCCTGCCTCCAATTGACTCAGTTGTGGGGTCAACAGCAGCCTAAACGTTTGTTTGTGAAGCCGTCTCCTCTGACTCAGGGCTGTGGGCTGTCTGGGGCTTCCAGGGGTGCTGGGTGTGGTGGTGACATGGGAGGATCGCTTGGGGGACTGTGGAGGGGGGTTCCCATACAGCCGTTTACAGAGCTGCAAACCCACAAGCCGGAATGTTCCACCACCTTCAAGACAGACAGGGTCTCCACCTCTCTAAACAGGACACACAGGACTGGAGAAGAAAAGTGTGTCTGTGCGTGTCGCTGTTTTTCACGCCATGGATATACAGACGATGAGTAGATGAGAGGCTGAGCATTCTGGTGTGTGTGTGTGTGGTGTGTGTAGATATGTGTGTGTGTGTATAGGTCTCTAAGTGAATCAGGAAGACATGACTGAAGTCATGCCATCGATCATGGGACTGCTGCGTCTCGTGATTGGTCCCTCACATGGAGTGGTCATCATTTCAGAACATACGTTCCTCTGGGGATGGTTGGAGGAGTGAAGTGTGTGTGTGTGTGTGCATGTGTATATTCAGAAGCACATGTATGTTCGACTGTGTGTGTGTGAGCTCTGAGAGTCTGTAAATGTGTGCGCATGCAAGTGTGTATACATATGCATGCATGTTTGAGTGTCTGTGTGTATTTGTGCACCACCCTGTGGGTGTTGAGGTAGTGTGTGTGTGTGTGTGTGTGTGTGCTCACAGTGTGTCCCTGTGTGTGTCCTTCTCCCAGACATGCCCTCTCTCCCCCAGCACCCACCCCTTTTCCTCATGGTAATTTAATCAATTAGGTGTTTTAATAGATTTAGGGACAAGTGGAAGCCTAGATTATGGGCTGGGAGATTGGGGAGCAAGTTATTCTTTTGGGTGATTTATAAAAATAATAGAGTGTGGCGCATGTGGGGGATCATTTAATGACAAGATGAGCAGAGTGAGGACACCCAATTATGGATGACATCCTGTCTCTCTCTCTCTTTTCCTTTTTCTCTCTCTCTTCCTTTCTCTCTCAGTCTCTCTCTTAGTCTCTCTCCCGGTCTCTCTCTCTCTCTGTATCTCTCTGTCTCTCTCTTTCTGTCTCTCTATCTCAGTCTCCCTCTCAGTCTCTCTCTCACTTTTCCTCTCTTTTCCGCTCACACCCACACACCGGTTGTACACATTAGGCCTTCTATTACACATGCACACACACACACACACACACACACTTATCAAGACACACGTACACATACAGTACTAACACTGAAAGACACATTCCATAATTTGACGCTTTCACAGAGTCTGTCACACACACACAGCCGTTTCACACACACCAGACTCCAGCATTCCCACGGTTTGACTTTGACTGAACAGGGAGGGCTTGTGCAGCCAGACCCCTGACACGGTTGAGTGCGTGTCACAGTGATGAAACGATAATGGCAGCTTTATTAAAACCAGCCCTGCTCTCCTCTGGGCTTCAGGCTACCCGGGCAGGGAGAAAGAACTGCCACACCACCGGTCTGAAATCAAGCACACCCCACATCCACCTCTCCCATCAAGTGGAGTCAAATGCATCTTCCTCTTCCTGGAAGTCAAATCAAATTCACCTTCTGACTCAACCTCCTCTCCCAGGGAGGCAAATCTAACATACCTCTCACCATTCTCACACTGGCAGAAAAGGAGTGTGCTTGCTTTTCCTTTTTTTTTTCTTCTGTCTAGTCAAATCAAAGACCTCTCCTCTCCTCCCCCCCCCCCTCCCCCTCGCCATCTCCTCTTCCCTGGTAGTCGAATCAAACACGTCCGCCCAGAGCCTCGGCATCGCTTTCCAGTCTCCGTAGACTCCTTCTGCAGAACCCTGTTCATGTATAATGAAGGATCAAACTTTATTGAAGGCTGAAGAACGACAGCTCTGCCCTTGGATACGCAGCACGCCAGTGTGTGTGTGTGTGTGTGTGTGTGTGGGGGGGGGGGTGTTGAGCGGGGGGAGGGGGGGGGGATGTTAATGTGGCCCATCTCAGGGTTAGGCGCTGCTCTCGTTAGCATCAGATGTTTAAATAATTAGAAAGTACAAACAAATAAGGAATAAGGCGAGGGAGCCAGACTAGGCCCTCACCAAATCAATATAGGATAGACTCAGGCCTCTGCTGACTCACACACACACACACACACACATTGTACACACACAAACAGAACACACAAACTCACTCACACAGCCAGTTGGCTCCAAACTCTGGTTGTGTTCTGCTCACAGAGAGATCTGTTTTAATGAGACCCCTCTCTCCAGCCAGCTTTAGATGTTGCTACTGCTCTTCTGATAGATATGTCTGTTTCTCTCTCACTCTCTCTCTCTCTCTATCTATCTTTCTGTCTCTGTGCAAGCAAGGTTTATGTTTCTCTTCTTCTTCTCTATATTGGTGTGATCAATTTTGTTCTGCTATGTCCATCGTTTTTAAAAGGGTTTGAAATTGACAGTTCAGACTACCCAAATAAGGGCTTTAGAATGGATGGCCTGATGTCCCCCCTCTCTCTGTGTTTGCCCCGCTCCTCTCTCCTCTGGGTGTCTCTCCTCATCATCCATTCAGACAGCGTTCCCTGTCCACGAGTCCCATGGATCGGGGATTATGGTATAAGTGTAGTGAGGACTGGTGCATCACAAATCAATAAGCAGGCTGTTCCTGAAGCTTCCGGAGGGGCTGGCTGGGGACGGGTGCTATGGGGGTGGTAGGGGGTGGGGGGGAGGGTCGGGGGAAGGGTCGGGGGGAAGGGTCGGGGGGCAGGGTTGGGGGGGCAGGGTTGGGGGGTTGTTTTTGGATATGTGTGTGGGAGAGAGAGATTGAGAAAGAGATGGAGAGAGAGATGGAGAGAGATCCTGGTGTGCCCGGAAAATAGTCTCATTACTCAACATTGAATATTTACAGGAAAACAGTTCTCATAACTTAAAAGTCTGGTTGCTTTAAATGGTTTGGTAATGATGTAGCGATGTATGGAGCCAAGGTGCATACATTCAAACTGATCAAATACAAATGAAAAAATAAGAGAATTACACAGAAGATTAAAATACACATCTCTTAGTATACCGTATGCCTTTGGAGGAGTGTTAAGGATATGGTTAATATCTGTACCGTACCACCACGAACAGTCATCTAGCCTACAGTTAATCTTGTTAACGTCTTCAGATGTTCTGTATGTGTCTGTAGGGCCTACACCACTGTGGACGTGTGTCTTGGGGGCTGTTGGTTTAGTCTGCCCTCTTCTCCCACTCCGAGTGGGCCCGTTTTGAGCCTGGGGTTTTCCTGGAGGTTTGCCAGGGGCTGGTGTCTCCCTACTGGGATACCTTTCCCTCCACTCGCCTCCTCCTGGCAGGCTGTCGCGGCAGTAGTAGCTGCACTCAGGGGACTCCCATCCTACCCACAGTGTTCAGGGACTTAGGGAAACCCGGTTTGATTAAGAATACGATTACAACTGTTTACTCAATTCATGGCTGATTAACCGCCCTTATAGAAACCCATCACTGTGTGTGGTATGAGAAGGAAAACACCCAAGGTGTGTTCTCGTCCCTCCCACTTTCCAACCCCAGGCCCTTAGAGTTTTAAGATTCCTGGAATGAACCTGTGTAAAAAGAACAGCATGACTCACAGCTGCCAATTAGCCTTCTGTAGACGCCTCAGCTCACTGCCAAGTACGGTCAGTCATGAACGATGGAGGGACGGAGGGATGGATCAATAGCTAGATAGTCAGGATTGAAACATACATCAGGCAATAGACAACACAAAAAGGGTAGCGAGAGAGGGTGGAGGGAGGGAAGGATAGGAAGGGGGAAAAAAAGAACAAATTGAAACGAAAGGGGGTGCAAGCAAGCAAGGGAAGTTATTCTCAAAGAACAAAGCCCCAGGTCAGTCTGGCAGCAGTACATTGTGTGGTGTTGTTCCCTCAGCTGAGAGGGGGCTGGCCAGTGAAGAGACGGAGGGAGAGGTGAGGCAAAGGCAGGTGAGCCAGACCCTCAACACCACTCTGAGCCGGTAAGAGGTGTTGTTCCTGGTAAAAACCGTTTTTTGAGGTGAGGATGTTCTGTTCTAGCTTCTGCTAGTCTCCAGGAGAAAATGAGGCAAGGGAAAGAGAGAGAGAGAGAGAGAGATAGAGAGAGAATATAACAGGCTGAGTACAATGAGGAAGGTTTTCTATATATACTGTCCTTCTCTCAGAGAACATTAGCACTCGCTTTTTTAAATGTATTAACGGGTACTCTCTGTCACACTTACACACATACTGCACACACACATACTGCACACACACAAAACACTATTTTATAGTATATTAGCATACACAAGTACCACTCAGAGTGGGGAAAGATGAAAAAGTCATTTTAGAGGTCTTTGTAAAGTGCTCTAATGGTACCAAGGAATGCAATTATCAATCTCTCTTGGAGAAAGAGTTTGACAACACTTATCGGTATCGGGGAGGGTTGAATTAGACTGTGATTGAATGTACATTAAAATTAAATATGTGAGAGTATTTAAAAAGCTGACATTCCTGGGATGTATGTATCAAATCGTACACAACATCTTTAGTTGTAAAGCAATTAGACCATGAACAGATATATTTTTAAAGGAAGGAAGAGAGACTATGAAATAGATTTAGCTACAGCTGTAAGCTTTATTGACCCATGTAGCACAAGCCTGGCTTTGATACCTTAACTAACCAAGAGAGAGAGCAAAAGAGAGAGCAGAAGAGAGAGCAGAATAGAGGGAGAGGTCGAGCCCGGGAGAAAGGAGGCCAGATACAAAGAGAAAAGGACATGAGTAGACAGAATGTAGTTGGAGAGAAGACAAACTGACTCCCAGATACATTTATCTCTCTGTCACCTCCCTCCCTCCCCCTCCCCCCCTCCCTCCCTCCGTCCCTCCCTCCCTCCTTCCCTCCCCCCTCCCTCCCTCCTTCCCTCCCTCCCTCCCTCCCTCCCCCTCCCCCCCTCCCTCCCTCCGTCCCTCCCTCCCTCCTTCCCTCCCCCCCTCCCTCCTTCCCTCCCTCCCTCCTTCCCTCCCTCCCTCCCTCCCTCCCTCCCTCCCTCCCCCTCCCCTCCCCTCCCCCCTCCCTCCCTCCCCCCTTCCCTCCCTCCCTCCCTCCCTCCCTCCCCTCCCTCCCTCCCTCCCTCCCTCCCTCCCTCCCTCCCTCCCTCCCTCCCTCCCTCCCTCCCTCCCTCCCTCCCTCCCTCCCTCCCTCCTCCTCCAGTGCTGTACTACAGTGTTTGCACGCCTCTGCAATATCTGCTGCCTGTCGACACTTTGAATAGGTGTTGTAAATTGCCTCTTGTAAAACAGGATGTCAGCATCCTTTGTTGTATAGTTATCTGGTTTGTTTTAATTAGACTGATTATTAGACAAGAAGAGGGTTTTTCCACCCACTCATCAAGACTCCTGAGTGATGATGTCGGAAAGTGTCAGAATGTGTGTGTGTCTTTATTGGATGGTAAGGCATTCATGTGGTTCAGAACTGAATGAAGGAGCCAGGGTTGCTTTTAGCAACTTTTAAACAGTGTATCATCTCTGTAAACGTTCACTCATGTACACACACACACAAGTGTGTGCCATACAGCCTCTCTCTGGAGTATTAATGTATATACAAAATAAATATATGGAAAATGTAAAATAAAATGTATTTGTCTCTCTCTTTCCACCACCCCACCACTCCTGCTTTCTCACTCACTCTACCTCCCCTCCCCCATCGTTCTGTCTTCCCTCTGCCCCTCCTATCTCTCTATCTGTCTGCTTGTCATCCTCACCCCTGCTCCCTTGCCAGCCTGCCAGTGGCGGCGTCCCGCTCGGCTGACCAGGGCCACTCCAGCGGCGCCTCAGGCAGTTCCAGCGAATCGGAGAGCAGCTCCGAGTCCGACTCCGACAGCGAGAGCAGCTCCAGCGACAGCGAGTGCAACGGCGCCTCCCGAACCGCGACCCCCGAGGTACGCACGGCCACCCGGCCAATCCCCACCCCTCCCCGGCCGAACCAGGTGGAGGGCAGCTTGCTGGCCGAGTCATGAGAGCGGATTACCTCAGGTCCTTTCTATTCCGTTTTGTCTCGAGGGTCCTAACAAGTAATGCTGAGTCAGGGAGATGAAACTCAAAACGAAAGCGCGGTGCAGCGCAGGGTGTTAAGTCGCTGGTGTGGAGAGATGCTGATGCAACCCCGGGACCTCGGGGCCCTCGCTCGGCAGTGTTAAGAGCCCTCTGCGGGACTGCTCTTGGAGCGTGTGACCGGCGTCAATATTTACCTTTGTTCTTCTGGTGGCCCCTGTGCACCCCTTCGACTTCCTCTGTCTCTTCCCGGGGGAACCTCACACACACACACACACACACACACACACATAGGAAAACGCATATGTACCAATACAGAGGGCAAAGGCAAACACTCACACACATTGGGAAAAGACACACACACACACACACACATCACCTGCAGAGACGTCTCAGTCCCTCTCTGAGAGCACTTTACTGGTGTTTTGCTCCGCCCCTCGGGGACAGCCCGTACTTCCAGCCTGTTAGTGTTAATGTGTTACTGCCACTGGTCGCTTTCACTTTCAACTCTCCTCCTAGAGCAGAACCCATCTCACAGCGGCCCACGACTGGAAATAAAACAGCGTGGAAGATTAGCTTTTATGAAGGCTTGCGTCAGACTGGATAAGTTAGTGTGTGCACTTTTTTTTTTTTTTTTTTTTTTTTGCCTGTGCGGGCACCCTTTCACACCCCCACCCTCCCTTCGGCTTCATAACACCCTCCGCTTTTAACACCCCTTTCCATCACCAGTTCATTTCCACCACTTCCTCCTTTAATTCTCCGCCAGTGACTCAATATCATTTAGGAGATCGTTCAAGACCGTCTTTATGCTTTTCATAGCTGAGATTTATGCCAGTCTGGAGGCATAATGGCAGAAAACAAATGATCTGAGATGGCATGCTCCAGAAAGATGGAGTCACCAGTCTTGGGGGTGGCGGTGGGCAAGACACAGAGAGATAGAGAGGCAGATACTTAGTCATTCACTGAGTTGATGAAAGCCTGTTTTAACGACCTCCTCATCCCCTCGCTGCCTCATTGGTTCGTGGACGTCCTATAACTCGGAGGAGACGATTGAATTATCATATTTTACACCCATGAGTCAACACGGGGTGTTTTTATGATTAGCCTGTAGTGCTATCAAAAGTGCAGAATGTTTCTTTGTACTATAAAACTCAACTTTTTTTCTCCCAATGGTTGTTAATAGTCCTAACTCACAAAGCTGGTAAAAGCATCACAGTATTTGTTGATTAAAACACATGGATTTCCATAAAAATGATTACAACTTATGATGAAGTCCTAATTAATTCTGGATGTCTCTATCTTGTCCATGATCGAACTGGATTTTAAGACTGTTTTGTAACATTTCTATTAAATAATTCAACCATGTTTCTTCTCTTAGCCTGAACCTCCATCCACCAACAAGTGGCAGCTGGACAAGTGGTTAAACAAGGTGACTCCCCATAACAAGTCCCTGGTAACCCCTCAGCCAGAAAGCCATGTTCCTCCCGTTAGTTCCCAACCCACCCACACCCACAACCTGGCATCCGAGAGCCCCGCCCCAGGGGTTAAGACCAAACCTGGCAACCCAACCCCGTCCCTGGCCCTGCCTGATCCTAAAAACCCACGAGGGCTTCTCAGTCCCGACAAAGCCAAGCCAAAAGCGGGCCAGAGGGCACCCGAGGGGCAAAGGTCAAAGGGCAAATTGCCAGGTGTGGCGGGGGCGGAGCCAGCAGCACCTCGGCGGAGCACAGGGAAGAAACAGCCCAGGAAGGTAGAGCGCTCGTCCAGCCTGGATGACCAACAGCAGCACCACCCACCCTGGCCCAGACCCACCCACTCCAGTCTCCCCACCAACCCCCCCAGGGAGAAAGACCCCCCACCTCCACCCCTCCCACTGGAGGCCCCCCGGCCAAGGACCAAGACCCCAAGCGGGAAGACAGCCCCAAGGAAAGAGCCCCGCAGCACCAGCACCACCTCCACCCCTACCCCTCCTGCCCCTGCTCCTCCAGCACCCCCTCCGCCAGCGCCCCCAGCCCCGCCCGTGGACAAGAAGAAACACAGGGGACCCAGCAAGATCGTCCCCAAGTCGAAAGAGTTCATTGAGACGGAGTCGTCCTCCTCGTCCGAGTGCCACTCGGATCCGGAGGAGCCAGGGAAGGTCCTTCTGCCACCGGGCCCAGGACCCAGCACCACGGGCAGCCTCGGCAGCTTGGGAGGCCTGAAGCCCAAGGAATGTATCACCCTGGGAAGCACCAACCTGAGTGTGAGCAGCCTGGGAAGCTCCGGCAGCACATCCATACCGGACCCTGGAGGGGTAGGGGACTTAGAAGACCCCGAGGCCCTGTTCTCCCCCACCCCGCTGGGCCAAACTCACCTCCTCTCCCCCCTAAGGGACCTGGAGCACATTAAGTCCCTCTGGGTAAAGATTGAGCTCAGCTTCCTGACTAGGATACCCGGGCAAGAAGTGGCCTGCAACCCCACGCCGCCCCCGCCACCGGTTGTTGTGCACGCGGTGTCTGCCAAGGTGGCGGAAACGAGGGAGAGTGGAGCCAAGCACAGGCGGCAGGTGCCGTCTTCCTCGACCCCTGTCCAGAAGCCCCCTAGCAAGAGCAAGAGGAAACACAAGGTAAGATACCATTCACATGCTCTCTCTCTCTCTCTCTCTCTCTCTCTCTCTCTCTCTCTCTCTCTCTCTCTCTCTTTCTGTCTCTTGTCAGTCACTTTCCAAGAACCCGTAAGTCACTGTTCTACACAGGAACACTTATCAAACGTCTCTTGTTTCCCCCCTCAGTCTGAGCATTGTGAAGCGGTCAACGGTAGCAAGAAGCTTCGCTTGGAGGCCGACTCCCTGCTCCTGCCTCCCTGCATCTCGCCAATACACAACCACAAGAGCTCCGGCACAAAAGAGTAAGTGTCTCCTGGCTGCACAGCGGAGTGCGCCCCTGTGACGGAGGTCACGTGCTGAAGACAGTGTGGGGGGGGGGGTGGGGGTTACAAACTCAACACTCGGTTGAAGTGAAAGAGCACGGGGCTTTCATCACGGTGCTGTCCTCTCGACTGGGAGGGGAGGTGTCGAGTGTGTGGTCTTTTGTCAAAGCCAAGGCTTTGACTTCTCTTTGGGGACAGACAGGACATGCTGTGGCGTTAGCAGCACATGTGAGAATGACATTCATCATTTATGGCTTTGCCCTGCTCGTGACATTGAAGGTTTGACACTGACAAGAGAGCTAATGCATCTGTCTGGCTAATTTTAGGTATTCTATTACTGCTGGACCAAGGGATTATCAGGAGGGCGTGTGTGTGTGTGTGTGTGTGTGTGACATGAGGCCTCAGGGTCATGCAGCCAGTTGCCCGCAACCTCTGCCAAAACATCCCCACTAATCACTACGCAAATCTCTTTAAATGATTACCTCCAGTTTAAAATATGAGGCTTCTCCCACGTCTTGTTCAGAAAAGTGTTTTCGGTTCAGCATCTGAAATACAGCCTGTCTTCTCAATGTCTCTAAATCAACCCTGTTTAGACAGCTTCAAAGCCAAATCTTCACCCTCTTAATCAGATTGGAGACTAAAAGATGCTTTTTATTAACGCCGTAAACGTATGCGCGAACGCTCGTTTTCAGGCGCCATAAAACGGAGGGAAATATGCTGCCGTTCCGGAATAACCTAACAACATCATCCTAATTAGGTTTCCAGCCAGTTCTTTTTTCTTTTTCTTTTTTTTTGGTCTCCGTCCTGTAGTTCAAGCCTCAGGCAGTCTGCAGCTAGCTAAGCACTTTCTCTCGGTATATCAAACCTCTACGGGTTTGTGGGAAGTAGAGACAGACATTATCTGTTGTTGCAAACAATGTGAGAAGAATAGTGGCCATGAGGGGGCCATGGTGAGATTTAATAAGGAGTTTAACAGCCTCGGTTGTTTGGAAATTCCATATTGATTTAAAATAGCTAAACCTGGACAAAACCCTGATTTCCACTGTGTTCTTGCTGTTCTTAATAAATCAGGGTAACACAATAGAGACAAAGAAGGAAGGATCTAGAACGGTGAAATATCGCAGAGAGCGTTCTAACGTTCTCTACGTGATGGAGCGTTATCTCGTTGAAGCGTTGTGTTTGGCTTCGAATCCCCCCAGGCCTTATCACCTAGTCTAGCTAGCATGCAGACCACGTGGAGCACAGCCAGCTCTGCGCACCATCAGACCTGCAACCCGTCTTTGTTCTACTCCCATGAAAAGCTCTGTCCTCACTTGTGGGCCTACTCTATTCTAACATGTCTAAACTAGAGACAAACTGGTGATTTGTTTCATTTGATAAAGGGGTAGAGCTACCAGCGCATCCCTAATTAGTAACTCAGTCCTCTCAGAACCCGAATAGTGCCAACTGGCGTTTGTGTTTCTGCAGGGCTCACTCTGACAGCCTGGGCCAGTGCTCTGCCAGAGTGGGGGGAGGATGCATGTGCTCCTGTTGCTAACACAAGAACACTGTAAATCCAAGTCTCCTGTCACAGAACACTGCCGTTCCGCTAGACCATCAATCAATATTTGGCGCGGTCAGACCAGGAGCTGGTCTCTCTCTCCCCGCTTCCATCGCTCTCCGGTCTGTGCCCACGGAGGTGTAGCCTGCTGGCTCAGAACACAGATGGGTCAAATAATACAGCGGAGAAGCTTGGAGTCTCATTTTTGAGTTCAAGAAGTAGGAAGGTGCAGTTTCTAATATTGGGTGAAAATTTGCTGAAATTCAGTGTCCGTATTAAAAATGTGCTTCATAAAAACACAACAAATACTGACGTGTCAGTCCCATATTACACTTTGGCCCTGACAAACAATATGCAGGGACATACTCAATTTTATTTTCTAGAAATTAATTGAATCTGCTAGAAATTAAATCTAGTTTAATAACCTACAATGGAAAACATTAATTAGACTAACATCTGATTATCTGCCTTAATTCACTTCTCGAGCCAATTTTAAGTAATCAGATACTATAGTCACTAGGTAACCTTCCAAAGATCCAAGAACAAAAGATCCTTAACAAGAGCTTATGATACTGTGCTCCTTCTCAACCCTAAACGTACAGTAAAGTCTTCTTTTCCATCTAACCAAAACCCTCATCCAGTCAGAATAATTTATCCTTTTTTGTGTGCTCTCCATCCATCTAGTGCTTTGATGGCGAGAGACAGGAGATTGTCTGGTATTTCAAAGGCTTGAGGAACCGACGGTACCTCCTTAACTCCAGAGTGTGCCACAGTGTGAGGAAAGGCCAGGCATTGTTCCTTTCTCCCTGTCTCTGTCTCCCCAACACCTTGAGAATACCAAATAGCTGCGCGGCGCCGAACAGGGGCTGCTATTTCAGGCATGTCGTTTGGATCAATTAGGTTTGAACGTGAATAGATGAATGGTCTCCTTTCAAGCGTTGAATGGAATGGAACGCTGTCATGAAATGTACTGACTTACAGGAAGTGAAGTCAGATACGTTGTGGATTTCTGATCCATTTTCCTGTCAATATAAAAAAAAAGAAAATGTAGATTCATTGCTATCCTCTCAATTTAAAGTAGTATTTCCTCTTTTCATGTCTTCATGTAGATATTTCAAAAGCACCCTAACCTCTACAACATATCTTTTTTCTCACTCGGTTCACCTATCCATATTCTATATATCCATATCTTTCTTTCTACTTACTCTGTTGTCTCACAGCTCCTTAAGGAGACAGTCCAGGAAGGAGAAACTGCTTCCCCCCTTGCTGTCGCCCCTCTCCGACGAGCCCCCGCGACAAGGCAGACCCAGCGAGTGTAGCTCCTCTTTTGGCCAGGACGGTGGGGCCAGCGGCCCCATCACCAGCACCTTCCCTGCCCTGGGCCTCTCCCTGCCCCCCTCCTCCTCCTCCTCCACGTCCTCCTCCTCCTCTCACAAACACCGCAGGGGAGACGGCAAAGGCTTTTCGCATTCTAAGACGAGCAGTGTAAGTTGATATGTGTTTATGCTTTCTGCTGGTGATGTTATCCAAGGTGGCTTTATGGCGGCCAACGGCAGCGACTTTTCTCTGGGGAGAATAATTGTATTCATGAATATATGATAAAATGTACAATCTAGAAATAGATTTGTTTATTTGTTGATCTCGTAGTCTGAGTATGACTCCAGGGTATTACCATCCTTGGTTAATGAGAGAATATGCGTGGGACCATCTGGATTAATTGTTAGTGTGGAGAGAAACGTGTGAGACAGTTACACGTTCAGTTTGTTGACAGGGACACGAGTCGAGTGTCTGTCCAGTTCGCAGAGAAAAATCTGCGTAATTCCACAGAGGGAGTCTGAGGGACGGTGGTGGGTTTTGCATTGTTGCTCTGCTCTAGGCCCCTCCACTGCTGGTTCCTGTGTTTTGGCAAATCTAATTATCCGTTGGAGGGATTTCAAAATAGCCTTGAAGAGAAGAAAATGGATCCCATGTGCTGAATATGTTAGAGCAGGACTCAGAGTAGAGGGAGATGATGGTGGTGGTGGGGGGGGGCACTCAACTGCTGCACACCACAAATGCAAAATTATATATATACACACAAGCATCGACACACACACCGGCTACATAACTAGCATTTTGAAATCAGCAGTATGTCATTAGCATACAGCCTTATTATTATTAAATCCAGTGTAAGCTAATTAGCGTCCCCCCTCCTCCCCCCCCCCCCCACCTACTTCCTCAGGAGGAGGACACCCACGGCAAGCCCTGCAGCGGTTTCCACGGCAACGGCCAGTCGGACTCGGATATGTGGTCGAACCCGTCGTCCATGTCAATGGAGCACGCAGAGCCGCGGAGACCCAAGCTCACGTTCAACAACACGTACGTGTTCCCTCACTGTCCAATCCTCCAGTTCCCACAGTGCCACACAGTCAACACGCGCTTCGCTGAACCAAACATGCGCCATCTAGTTGAGCATATTTATGTATGGCTATGTAGGCTTAGAGCCAAGTCTTTAAGCACTCCTAACCCCCACTCCATGCTGCCCTCAGCCCCTGTGCCAAGCCACATTGACAAGCACAATACAGTCATGTAAACCTTAATGTTAACTGAAATGTAAATGGAGGCAGAAAAATATTGCCCTTTGGCCTGGGAGGGGGTCAGAACATTTTCCCTGGTTTGGACCCTTCCACATGGATCGTTCATCTATCATGAAAAAAGGCAATAATCAAATCATAGAGCAATGCAGGGGAATTTCTTTTGGATATGTACAGTCAAGCAATTGATCAAATGTATGTTTTTTCCATGCAGGGTTCACAGTGCAGACTACTACATGCAGGAGGCTAAGAAACTCAAGCACAAGGCCGACGCACTGGTAAAAACTGCCGTTTCAGATCTCTGATTCCATCATAGAAGTACATCAAACTAACTGATCACCTTAACAAGTGCATCAACACACAAAGGCAAAACACATTAAGAGAATGTTAATTACTATTCTCAGTATATTTGCTCTTGCTGCAAATATCAAAGGCACCAAATCATTCTTGCTCTGTAAACTGTGAATTATTCCGCCTCTTTTAGGCAATAAGCTGACACATTTTGGGGTGGCTTCAGAAATATGAAAAGCTACTGACTCCTGTTCTGTAAACCCATTAACAAACAACTTCCTTGTGCCATTAGCCAGCTGTACTGACCAAAACGCCAAATTAAAAGCCCTGTTGACCACATTTCTCTTGAATTCCTCACATGAACACACACACACACACACAATGGTCCTTAACGGCAGAACGCCGAAGGGTGGACAAGAGAGAATGAGACAGAGTGTATGTATGTGTGTGTGATCGAGAGACAGAGAGAGAGAGAGAGAGAGAGAGAGAGAGAGAGAGAGAGAGAGAGAGAGAGAGAGAGAGAAGAGCCCTTGTCTAGTCCAGTCGTTCTCCCAGAGTGCCTCTGGGTGATCCGCCTCTAAAGGAGCTCTCTCACACATGCCCTCACACACCCCTTCAGTCTCCTCAAAAAGGCCGTTTCAGATCAGAGCTAATTTACTCACCGTTAACAGAGGCTTGGTAATTGGATTCCAACTTCAACATGGGATTTTATGGAGAATTACAAAGGGGGATTCATTAATTGATGTGTTTATGCGTGCGTCCCTCTGTCCATCCGTCCACCTTCAGATGGAGAAGTTTGGCAAGGCGGTGAACTACGCCGACGGCGCGCTGTCGTTTATCGAGTGTGGCAACGCCATGGAGAGAGACCCGCTGGAGGCCAAGTCTCCCTACACCATGTACTCAGAGACCGTGGAGCTCATCCGGTAACCCTACACCCTCACCTCAGCCTCATACCCTCACCTTAGCCTCACACCTCAGCCTCACACCTCAGCCTCACACCTCACCTCAGCCTCACACCTGCACCTTCACCTCAGCCTCACACTTGCACCCTCAGCCTCACACCTGTACCTTCACCTCAGCCTCACACCTGCACCCTCACCTCAGCCTCACACCTGCACCCTCACCTCAGCCTCACACCTGCACCCTCACCTCAGCCTCACACCTGCACCCTCACCTCAGCCTCACACCTGCACCTTCACCTCAGCCTCACACCTGCACCCTCACCTCAGCCTCACACCTGCACCTTCACCTCAGCCTCACACCTGCACCCTCACCTCAGCCTCACACCCTCCTCTCAGCCTCACACCTGCACCCTCACCTCAGCCTCACCTCAGCCTCATACCCTCACCTTAGCCTCACACCTCAGCCTCACACCTCACCTCAGCCTCACATCCTCATCTCAGCCTCACACCCTCACCTCAGCCTCTGACTTTCACCTCAGCCTCACACCTCCACCTCAGCCTCACATGGATACCTAAGAAAATAAGTAATTTAATGAAGGGTCCACTAATTGACACATCTTTAATAAACGTTACATTATATATATAAGGAAATGAAAAAATATAATAAGCTTTGTGTGAACTGTACAATTGCATGTATGGAGCATAAAAAGGAAACCTGTTTTGTCACTGTTGAGTTCAGCACTCACACAGACTCTCGCATGCATGAATGTAGGCATTCACACACAGCCTTGTCCAGCAGTCCCAGGTGTCCTCTGTAGAAAATGAGCATCATTTCAGCCTCTGAGGCTCAGACCTACCCCACAAGTCAAGCAATTAGCAGGTCTCTGATTTTATTAATGGCAGGCTGAATGAGAATAGATGGAGCCTGTAGCTCATTCTGCCGCGCGGGGATCCGCGCTCGGCTGATTGAAATCTTTTCTTCAGAAGCCATTAAACCCCATCAGAACGCCACAAGGCTCTGGCGTTTAGCGGGTGCGGCCTGGGTTTTATGAACCCTCGGTCACTGGGTCCCTTTGTCACACTAAATGAAATGACTGGAAGTCTGACAAGGGAATAGAGGTGGTGTGTGACTGCGATTTGTGATCAGCTTTTCTTTTGTCTGCTCCCGCTCTCTTTAAAGGTACGCCATGAGGTTAAAGAACTTCACGAGTCACTCGGCGACGGTTGCTGAGAAGAAATTAGCCGTGTTGTGGTGAGTTTCTCCCTGCTGGGTTTTGATCTAAGCGTCTATTTCTTGTGCAGGAGCGCGGTGAACAGGCAACGGCAGGTTGCTGGAAGATATTATAATAGAGTGACAGGCCGGTGTGTGTGTGTGTGTGTGTGTGTGTGTGTGTGTGTGTTTGTGTGTGGGTGTGTGTGTGTGTGTTTGTGTGTGTGTGTGTGTGTGTGTGTGTGTGGGTGGGTGATCACTGATCAGACTGATTTCAGTGAAATCCAGACAACTCGTCAAGACGTTAGCAGCTAAACCCTACACGTAGCTCTGACACCTCTTAAATCTCCCATCAGCCATCACTCCTCCTTTGCCAATCGGATCTTATGTATCTTGAAGGGAGCTTTAAAACTGTGTGGAAGCACTTAATCAGCTTAGAGTGGATCATTATCCCCCTATTTCATTAAGCTATTAAAGAATAATGAAATATTTCCTCCCGGCTGTGTCATGTTGCATACAGCCCATCACAGATGTTAGGGTGAGAAGACGTGACAGCAAGGCCTGTTTGGAATGTGACTCGCAGGATTTACTTACATACATCGTATGAAGAGTATAATTACCAATGGAACGGTTTTAGATTTCTGTTGATAGTTACAGACATTCAGAGATACAATGATACAATCTATATTTTAAAGATGTCATAGAGGAGGTTTTGTTAGGGGCATGGAACATACAGTGAAAGACTGTCTTGTGCTGCCGATGTGGGGTGTGTAATTGTTTGTTTTGTTTGTTCACAGCAATCGATGTTTATCTCTGCTGTACCTAAGAATGTTCAAGCTGAAGAAGGACCATGCTGTGAAATACTCTCGTTCCCTCATGGAGTATTTCAAGGTAACACCGCATACCGCCTTGGCCTTATTTGCCCAGGAAGGTTATGGAGATGTGTTATGACAATAAAAATTGCATCAAATGCAATTGTTGGCTAGTTACTCTATGAGAAATTTGTAAGATGATTGCTGTATATAGTAGGCCTAAACACATAAAAAATGCATTAATTAACTTTGCGGCAAAAAAATATCAATTGTCAAACATGCAAAGCCAATTAGGATTTCTGAACACAATTTCATTTTTGTTTGAATTACTTCCCCTCATTAATTTTGCATGAAGTTATTAAACCCCATTTGTCTTATTTTTCTGTTGCTGTGCAAATTAGCTATATCAATTATATACATGCATAGTTAGTGTCAAAGCATGCTTAAATTAATTTGCCACTGTTTACATTACGTTGATGTATTATGTATGCTGCATGTCAGCAAAAATGCAGCCAACTCCTACATGCTAACCAAACTCTCTCTCTTCCTGATTCAGAACTCTTCCAAAAGTTCCCAAGCACCTTCACCCTGGGGAGCCAATGGGAAGTGAGTATCCACTTAACCTGTCATGTGACTCTCCTGAATCTGTCATGCTCCTGAGGGGTGTAAAGCATAGAGTTAATAGGGCTCTGTTCTACATCTGTGATCTTCAGTGGATTCAGCTCAATTCCATTGAACTCAATGGCATTTTATTTATCTCAGGGAAGACAACAGTGCCTGTAGGAAAACACTCAGCAGTAATTAGGTAAACAAGAAAGACAACTTGATGTAATGCCTCCACCCTGTGTCCTCTATGTTGCACTGGAGCACTAGGTGGTCCTATTGTGAGTCAAGAGTGTGTGTGCATGGGTGTGTGTGTGTGTGCATGGGTGTGTGTGTGTGTGTGCATGGGTGTGTGTGTGTGTGTTTGGCAGCCAGCCACTCTCTTCCTCCAGCCTGTCTGGTGTAAGGCCAGGGTTAGCTCCTCCTCAGCCCTCACGGCCTTAGCCCGGCCCAGGCCTGCTGTTCGACTGTGTGAGGAGCTGTCAAAACCAATTAGCCTCATATCCATGGCTTCTCCAGCCTTTTCCCAGCCTCAACATCCACCGTAGCCCTCCCTAGCCCCCCTAACTTTCCACTCTCCAGGCTTTAACGGCTTTCCCCAGCCTCCTCCAGTCTTCTCCAGGGCCTTTTCCCAGCCATGCTAACCCCACACAGGGCTCCTTAATCCCCCCTTTACCCTGCCAAGCTAGCTCCCTTTCCTGCTGGAGCTCTGATCAACACAACCTCCTGCTATCCACCCTCTCCTCCAGCCCTTTCCAGGGTCCACCCAAGCCACGCTAACCCCACACAGGGCTCCCTAATCCCCCTTTACCTTGTCGGCTGGGTTCCCGATACCCAATGGAGCTCTGATTAACATGATTTCCGACTGCACCTCTTCTCTCTGACAATCCTTCCTTCTATTTGTTTGTTCTCTCCTTGACAATCATCAATCTCCTTTTTTTCCCCTCCTTTTTCCTGGAGCCTTTGTTTATTTGAGTGAAACCTCCACAGGCAGGAGAGAGAGAGAAAGAGAGAAATAAAGAGAGGGAGAGGGAGGAGGAGTGAGAGCAGGGGGTGTTGACAGGGAACATAATTTCACTTCACGGGGCGAAGCGGCAAGCCGCTCAATCTCGCAGCGAATTACAGGACCCCAAGCCGGGTCGTTTGCGTCCGCAGCTAACAGACTGATGAATACGTCAGCTGATTGATGGCCGAGGAGAGCTGACAGAGAACGAGGCTAGAGGTGTCAGCCCACAAATACCCTCCAGTTCACTGCACTTTATGCAGGCCAGATCAGTGTTAATGATTACGCCCACTAAAAAGTGTTTTTAAATCCGACGAGAGGACATGCATCGGTTTCATGTAAAAGTACAAAAAAAGAGTCTTAGCTCAAACAGTAATGCCGCCAGCTGTAAACTAATTGGTCTATTTACATTTATGTGCGCAGGTTTCACTATTCCAGTTTTCCAAACCTCACAGGCCTTGGCTACAAGTTTCAAAAAGCCTTCATTCATGTGTGAATTTTCAATAAAACAGGATGCAGTGCCCATTCTGTTAATTCTACGCTTCAAAGGTGTTGTTCATTCACGGTTTTCTGGACATCCGACTGAGGTATACAGTATACAGACTATCTCTGGGATTCTACATTGCTGTCAATTCCCATTCATTCTAGAGGGTGATATCCGGTGAACAAACAACACTATCACCAGACAAAGAACCAACAAACCGTGTTTAACCTTTCATGTGGGGATCTCATTCCAGGAGTACCGGAACCCCATCGCCCCTCTCTCTGAGTCCGTCTCCGGTCAGTTCCGTCTGCAGTAGCGGCGGCGGCGGCGTGTCCGGCCAGACAGGCTCCGCCCCCTCCGGCAGCGTGGCCATCCCCCAGAGGATCCACCACATGGCGGCCAGCCACGTCAACATCACCAACAACATCCTCCGCAGCTACGAACACTGGGACACCGCTGAGAGACTGGCCGTCGAGAGCCATGGTAGAGTTATGGAGGCGCTCCACACACACACACACACATAACCTAAACACACGTAAATCAGTCACGTCAGCATATCACCAACACTGGAATGACATTCAGGCCATGGGAAGCCACGGTGTCTGTACCCTTGTGGGTTTCATGGATGTGTGTACATTGATGTCCATTCCCTATGAAGTTGTGGCTTTGTAGATTAAAGTCTGCTTAGTGTGTGCGAATGCATGTGTGTGTGTGTAAGGGAGAGAGAGACAGAGAGAGAGAGAGAGAGAGAGAGAGAGAGAGAGAGAGAGAGAGAGAGAGAGAGAGAGAGAGAGAAAAAGAGAGAAGAGAGAGAGAAAACGAGAGAGAGAGAGAGACCTCTGACAGCTTTAAGAAGAAGCTAGCTAGCCCATTAACAGCTGCTGTGATGCCCTCTTCTTCTCCCCTCCTCTCTGGCTGATCTCCTAATGGGCTCAACCTGCCCTGTGTGACATAGTCTTTGGTGGAAATGAGACAGGAACGGCTCGAGTTATGACTGTGTGTCCAGATGGGCTGCTCTATTCACATACACACACATGCACACACACACACACACATAAGATGCAAGCACACAGGTGCACTGGCTACTGGCATGCTGCGTCTTTTAAATCCACTGTTAATGTGTGTTTTCTTAAGAACAGAGAAAAGGGAAATGGAGAAAAGACTGAAATTAGTGTGACCTGTTATCATGTCTTGTAGAAATGTTAGTCTCCCTAATGCACCTGCAGGCACAGTGGCACACACACATACACTCACCTCCCCTACTCTTTCACACACACATAGAGAGAGAGACACACATACACAAAGTGTATTCAAGCACACACATTTGGACACATCACCTTTACTGCATCGCTCTCAACCGTACAAGTAGGGACTCATGCTGTTGTTATCTTTGTGTTTCTCTTTCCCCTCTCTTTCCTCCTGAAGAATTCTTTGAGGAGTTGGACTCAGTGCTGGAGCCTCTGAGCCAGCTGAGCAGCATGACTGACCTGGTGCGTTACATCAGACAAGGCCTGCACTGGCTCAGGATCGAGGCTCACCTTTTATAGTGCTGGTCTACTAAGACCTGGGACTGGGACTGGGCCTTGGACTGGAGCTAGGACTAGGTTTTGGGTCTGATCTTGGGATTATGGACTGGGATGAGAACTGAAGCCATGGCCTGTGATTGGAGTTTGAACCTAGGATTTGGGTTGAGGCTGGACTAGGCCCGGGCTTGGGACCACAGTGCAACTGGACCTGCCACTGTCTCACATTCATCGCTACCTCCACCAGCATCTCTTCTGTCCAACCACAACCCACCTACCAGCCAGCATCTCCCTACCTTCTGACCCAAATACCCCCATACCCAGTAAGTCAGTATTTCCCCTCAACACATCAGAACATCAAAGGTCTCCAGTTTCCTTCAAGTTTACCATCCGCTCTGTGTCTGCCTCCCCTGTTCTCACTACTGACCTTGTCCACCGTTCTGATGGTCACAACCTCCTTCCCAGTAAAGAAAACAAGGCTGACCAGCACAGGTCTGTTGGAGGTAGGATCGCTCACCAAGTCATGCGCCACATGTTGAAATCCAGTAACTTTCCTGTTTTAACAGAATTTGTTCAAAAACCAACCATACCAACACAAACTACAAACTGGTCATCTGGAAAGTTCTGTTATTGCTTCTGAGGGTTAGGTTTCTGATCTCTCATCCCGCCTACCTGGTGTGTGTAGATCACAACTCTTTGATAATAAATATGGGCGGGGTCATTTGTGCATGTTCACACTGGGAACACTTAATCCGTAGGTGATGACATCATAAAGGCCATCTGTGTTCTGTGCTTAGTTGTACATCTAATTGTCAGTATATTTGAAATTGGCCTGATCGTTCGAACAAGATTTGTTGTACTATACACACACTGATTTCTAGGAGGGCGTGTGTGCGTGAGGTTGTTTTCTTTGTAAGTATTTTCATGTAAATGTGAGAGGACTTGAGGGTGTGTGTGTGGGGGGGTGGGGGTGAGGGGGGGTGGGATTGTGTGCTTTTGCATGGTCCAAGTGTTTCCATTCATCATTTTACCATTGCTGAATGTGTATGTGAGACAATGAGGATGTATGTGAAATAGGATTTTCACTCTGAATATACAAAGTGCCTCTGGATCCAGTGAAAATTATTAAGAGTCTATATTTAAGAACAAGAATGAATCTAAATGATTTTTCCATACCATATTGGTATATTAGATTTTTTTCGTAAAACCACGAATTACTCATGTACTTTTTACTGGCAATTCTGATACCAGGCTTGGCTTTAAAATTGCAAATGTGTGACTGACTTGTATCAAATTTCTAACCATCGCTGTTTTGATGATGATGATGATGATGATCGTAAATATGGGTTGTTCTGAGATATTTAACATGACCTAAGATTAGAACTTCAAACCGCTCTGCAATATTCGCCCCCAAATACTTTTGTTTGGGCAAGAAAGGCACTGACAGTACAGAGAGAGGCATTTAATGCACATGCAGTGTTTCCTACTTGTTAAATACTTTTTAAAGGAGTTTCTACCTAATACAATGAGGTCATCAAACCAATTACATATTTTGGAGTGTCCCCAAAAAAATGAAAACGGAACAAACCAATATCTGACAAAAAAATTACTGGATTGTAAGAATCACTTGATGTTTGAATCATTAATCATTTTTACATGTAACGTTATTAGGTGTTGTTTTTTGGAACTGTGGAACTGTAGAGCAACCAACTACCCAAATGAAAATTCTAAATCTTTTAGATTAGTGGAAACGTGTACGAGGTCCTAGCCAAACTTAAATCACTTGGGGGGAAAACCATGAATGAGAAGCGATACAATGAAACTGAGGTTGTCCATGATGTGTCTCTGATTAGCATTTTTTTTAACAATCCAGTGTTATATCACAATCATGAATAGGTGTTGAAACAAAATAGAAGTGTTTATTGTCTTTATGCAAATTAACACTTACTGTCAAAATGTCCCAAACTGCCAGCCAGGGAGTTATCTAGCTTCTCCCAACTCTGTGTTTGTGTGTGTGTGTAACCATATGAGTCTGTGTTCACAGAAATGTGGGTTCTTGGCAGCTACTATGGTCATCAACTATCTCTTGGAGGGATCTCAAGAAATTGGCTTAATAAAATATTTATCAATACTAATATTTATCAATCAATGAGCCTCTAAATGGCTGAATGTTGACTGCAGCTACAAATTCAAGCTTGAGTTTATTAAGGCCTACAGTAATAGAAAACACTATTAATACATAATTAGTTGTAATTGTTTGAAACATTTAAACCTCAAAAATCTTGTGAATTTGTAAAAAAAAAAATGTTTTAGGCCATAGTGCAATTCTGGGAAAATCAAAGATCATAAGATTTCAAAAGAAAATGTTTCGGAATTAATTCAAAATGCCATTCATCTTCTCATTCCTCTTAGTGGTAGCCCAAAGTGCACAACTATGCTTGCATGCAGTGCACATTTTCAAAGGATGTATTTCCTTCAGGGTAATTATCTCCCACCTAACAGTAAGTGCCTGTGTTGAGGGCCGCTTTACCCTTTTGAAAAGTTTGAATCACCTATTGAAAATGTGTTTTTTGGACGTTGGTAGATGCAAGTTCTCTGGTCTAAGCCAAGGCTCCAACTTACATAGAAAGAAAAATTGACAAATTGGGTGTACGCTTAAACAAGATTTATTTATTGGCAGCAAGTCTTCCCATTACACACGGTCATGTCATTGAATAGGCGTGTTGCCCTGTCCCAGCATTCAGCCACAACAAGTATAATGACCAACGATCTCTTGCTAATGGCCAGCCCAGGCTCCCCCTTTCCCAATGTGCTATGACAAGAAACGATGGATATAACTGTCTGCTAACACCCACGAGACCACAACACACGGGTCAATTACAGACCCTCCCTGATTCATATAGCAGTTAGATAATTAGGCTAGCTATAGCTTGCTGCCTGCCACAACACATGTTGCGTGTGGTCCTTGTCAAACAACATGAATGCAAAATGTGGGTAGGGTAGCAGTGAAGATGAGGTGAGATTAGCATCGCTAGGACTGTGTAGTTATGGAAAGGCATCACAAATCACATGCTTATTATGGGGAATGCCTGCTTTGTCGTTGATTGAACGTAATTTCCATAAATTGATTAACTGAATAGACTGCTGTGGTGTGGAGTAGGAAACATAGAGCCCTGACCTGTTGACCCCTGGTTTATCAACTGCTGACATTCTGTACATCACAGTCAGCAGGTGGAACATGACATCATCATAAATAGGTCACACCCTCCTTCATCATATGTGTGTTTGTTTGAGCAATGTATCTTAACATGCATTAAGAAAATGCAGAACACGTATCATTCAAAGATCTATTATCTGTTTATAATGTACAGAATGATCCATAGTGTATGTTCTTCAGACCTGGGTCAAGTACTATATTGCACCTGTGCAGTGATACTACTGGAAGAGACCCAAAACTCGCAAATTGTGTGGTACACACAAGTCCAAGTCTTTCAATGCTTTCATATACTTAATACAGGTTTTATTTCAGCTGTTGATATGCACCATTGTACCAGAGTGGAAATAATACCATGACGCCTGGCCGAGCCAAAGCAGAATACATGCAAATTCAACTGTACAGTAGAGATGCAGTCAGTGTTTAAATTGAGGGGCCTGGGGGGGCTAGACCCCCGATTCTAGTTAGGGGAGCCCGATAAGGGACACATGTGATGGTGGGGGTCCTGTGGTATCAGTGATACCCACCACCTAACTCACCGTCTACCTTGGGGACCCACCCAAGATCAATTCGAACACTAATACAAGTAGCTACATTTTGTAAATATCAAGTCAATGGTCTTGACTTGACCCTACTGCAGAGCTGTGATTTTGCACACATCTTCAGCCTTCCATCTCTGACAGTGTCTTGTGTTCTCCAGGGGAATGTTATCCTCCTTAGGGACTGATTTAGGACCATAAATCCTTATCTTAACCGTGACAGTGGTTGGGGTCATACTGACATGATAGGAAGGTTGAGTTTGAATACTCCTGAAAAAGCATCCTTCCTTTTTCTGTGGAACACTCAGATTTAAGATACATCCTTAACCACATACATTTACTTTGTGCTTTTAGTAGGTACAACTCTTAAATAGTTGCAGGCAGTACGCAGAAAATGTGAACTGTTTTGGACATACCACTTTATCTTATCGTTGTGCCTTAAACTGGCGCACACCAATTTGCATCGGTTCTCTAATGTACTGTTGTCATAAAATAGCAAAAAAAATCATGCTGGCTTGAAACCTGCAATATTGCAACAGATGTACCAAATCATCTGGTCATTTCTGGCATACGCTATCATATGTATTATGTATTATAAGTAACATGATACATTTTTGTCTGACACAGTACATTGTAGGACAGTAGTGACTATTTTTGACATGGGGCTAATCTGAAAGCATGTGCCTCCTTCACAAAGTTGTGACTTATCCAAACGTTAGACCAGTTTTAGGAAAGAGACAGAGGAATGATACTTGTTGGGAGTATTTAAGCCAGCCGTGGGACCGTTGCTAAGGGGACAACAAGCTCTTTCCCTCCAAACTTCTTCCTGTGTGACCTCTGCATGTCAGAGTCCTTCCTAGGTCACCCATTGTGACTTGTCTCCCTATTCTGTCCACCACTTCCCTTTTGTGAAGAGAGACTATGAGGTTTGACTATGAGTCAAGTGTACAGTTTGAGTCAGCTATGGTACAATATGGGTTGTAACAGGAAAAAAAGGCATTTACGAAACATGGCTGTGCTTCCAGTAATGTAAAACAACAAACTGCAATTTACAGCCATACATTTTTCAAATTCTCTGAACATTTGGAGGAAACTGATTTGCTTTTGATACAGCTGTATTTCTGAAAGCGATATTCAATAATTCTGAGGTAGAACAGTACTTCAGTTGGCCAAATATTTTGTGGAACAAAAAAAGTTTGTAGAGTGATTTCCAAAGATCAATCTCCATTGTTTGAGCATTAGAACTGCTACAATGTTGTTTTAGACTGTACAATCATGGTTCGTTCTAGAAAAGTTTCAGATATGTTAAAAAACTGTGAAATTCAGCATTGTAAAATGAATTGTTTAAATGAATATCCAAAAGCAATGACTCAAATTAGCAAAGATAGACAACAATGCTAATAGCCATACGTTTACCGAAAGACAGTTCCTCGAGGCTCCAGCTTTATTGAAACGCTTCAACGCTACCTACCCATTCCTACACAATGTTGAAAGATATTAACTGCTATTGCATCGGGATAGAGCAGGGTATCCCCATAAGCAGCATTTTCTCTCAACAAATGTTTAAAATGGACAATGTTGTTAATTTAAAAAAAAAATGCTAAGATCTGCGAACAGATGTCTAACGATAGTTGGGGCATGCTGTAGATTTTTAGTTAGATTCATTTCTTTGTACCAAGCAGGGTAACTGTCATGCTATGGATTTATGAACGTATCATTGTAAAGATTCATGAACAATACGTTGTATGTATCAAAGAATCTTCCTGCCTGGTTAGCTTTGTATTTCAAATGTGTTGCACAAGTTCTGCCATTTTTTTATTCTCATTATTTTTGCCTATTGTATGGTTATTTTATAATAAAATTGTTATATGTAATGAACAAAAATCGAAGGATAGTTCTGTTGTTTTTAAATGTTTAATGTCTCTGTATAAAATAAAATACAAATGGTATGAAGTACACGCTTCTAACTCTGATTCATAATTGTAATCCAATTTTCGTAGTCACCATTTGTTTGCATGCATATTTTATTTTACAAAGCCAGCACCACTGTAGCCAAAAATACACTCATTTGATGAGCAACCCCTTCCAGTAACCTACACTTTACTATACTGGTAAGACTGTATGCAAGCACCTACTGTATTGTATTTTATGTATTTTATTTACATGTAGAATATGTATTCCTTGTTGTTAGAGTATGACCTCCCCGGACCTTAAGGATGTTCTCTTATTAAACTGATGGATTCAGGGGATCTGACACACACACACACACACACACACACACACACTCACATACACTTAAGGCCCTGTTGTATAATAAAGCCTTGTAATCACAGACATTAGACATTTCCATCTGAGTTAGCCTGTGGTCACTGCTCCTTATGTGACACCATTACAACCATCCTTATGGAGCCAATGGTCCCTTATTTATTCATCACAGGAACAATTTGCATGCTCCAGCAAGCCTTATTCATTTATGAGGTACCTCTAGCATTGGAAGGGCTTAGTGTGTGCGTGTGCGTGTGTGTGTATGTGTGCGTGCGTGTGTGGATGTAGGCTACTGTGTATCAGTATGTGCTTGGTAATCTTCAAGCTCCTCTAAGTGAAAGTCATTGGCGCCGGGACAGCTCTTCCACCTACTAAATAATTTCCCAAACGAGGTGGGAAGAAGCTTTTTATTTACTGTCGCTGTTTCCCAACAGTCTCTGGCACAGAGCCAAGCCACTGACAGCTAAGATTTATAGATTTAATTGCCTAAGGTAACCATGCAATAAAATCATCTCTAAGATAGATTCGTGTGGCATGGCGAGCCATCAAGGTAATTTTTCAACAGCTTCGGCTTCGATGTCTGCAGGTTACTCACGCAAATTGATAAGTCAACGCATATCATTAATGGAGTGACTCTAACCATTTGTGAAATGAAATGAGGGATATTTTCCTCAGGAAACTTGAGAGGAGACTCGGTACATGCTAAATGGCAGGTTGAACGATTGCACATATTATATGTAATTACGCCACCTTTAGAAGACTGAACAAATATGTGTGAAGTAGATCAGTTTGTTTCCCAACCGGGGGGACAAGTACTGTAGGCCAACCCTATATGGGAAGATTTTCAAAATAAAAAAATTAATAATAATAGGCCTATATACATATATTTAAATCTCATAGGCAAACATTTAATGAGGTCACTGGTGTGACATATTTTGTTTATTTTGAAGTTATGACCATTTAAAAAAATATTCATTTCCGGGTGCATCCCCCTGTTCTCCCCCACCAGTTTTCACTATGACTCACCATTTCATTTCAACTATAGGCAGCCAGGTAGCTTTGAGAAGAAGGAAGACTAGCGATGGACCACTTGCTGAAATGGCGCGCTGGATAGACTCAACCTCGAGAAAACCTTGACAACTGCTGTTGTCATGCTGCCCCCAAGACTGACCAAGATGAGTGAGAGACATGTTATTTGTTCATTTTTAGGGGAGGTGGTTTGGAAATATCCTTGTTATGAAGTAGCCTCGTTAAAAGCTTTATGACTAAGAGGTCCTTATTGTCTATGGTTACAAATTGGGATTGGTTGGAGTAATAGGCTACTTCAGTACATTTAGATTCTACCTTGGAATTAATTCACACATTTCTCTTTCTGAAGATTTCTTAAACCTTTGGGAACAGCTCATTTCATTGATTGAAAACGGCACTCTGAAAATGATGAGGTATATTCAAAGATTATATGCTTCCCCTATCTTTTCCAAAATTACCCTCCTGTGAGCTATTTTAGAACAATAGATCTTTATAACTTAAGTACTACTGTGAATCATGACTACACTTTGATTGTAACTATTCAACAGTTAAGATTAAGGAACCCACTTATATTTGCTGATGATATTTCCAAAGTGGTCGTTTTTGAATAGACAGTTTCTCTTGAACTCTTATCATTAGTTTGAATGTGATTTTTCATTCACGTCAGTTTATAGCGCAGTGGGGCTGGTGGTTCTTTGTCAACTTCCTAATTGAATGATTCTTGATTAAGAATATATTTCCTGGCGAGAGCGACACATCACATTTTTGCAGGGCTGTAATTGGCTGCTTGTTAGATGCCCACCTGCTCCTGAAGCGGAGACAACTCCATTTAATTCCCCTGTATCTCCATCTGACTGGCATGTTCTCCAAGCCCAGCAATCAGACTGATTGTCAAGCCTCTTTACCCGTGCAGGTTTCGTATTGGATGATAAAGTGTTTGTCCTATTAAGATCATCCATGTAAATATGCTAATGTATGTTGTCAGCTGAATTCTCGTTCCATTGCCAACACGCTTTATTTCTCCCAAGCTGCACACTAACAGGTGAGATAAGGCCATTGACTAAGACGATGTCTTGATGTCGAAGCTTGTCAGAGTGTGCCAGCTTCTGTGTCTTTATGTCCAACTTAATGATGGAAATGCTGTTTCTTTTATCGAAATATTTTCGTTTGCAGGCAAATGGGTTTCCCTATGATCCTTCTCATTGTCTCACACAGAATGAGATTTGTGTAAAATGATTTGAAAACAATTTGTAACCTTTTTAGATATTAAAAAAAAATCCATGCAAAGCCACCGTGTTGAAGTGAAAATGCTTAAATCCCTGGTTGCAGACCCGTGTTGAACAAGTATCTGTCTAGTAGTCCCCTTGCAAGATTTAGTTTTCCCAGTGGGAATGTCAGAATATTCCCCTGCCTGGTGTTTGGCTGCCCTGTGGAAACTGAGCTTGTCAGAAACCGTCTCCAGGAAGTGTTGCCATGCGCCCTGCCTAGCAGTCAGTCTGTCAGGCGCAGGGCCTGTCTTCATACATCACAGTGCTGCCGTGGTAACAACGAGCCGTTCGCGGAAATGGCGGTGGACTGTTTTTTATCACCCTGCTCTCCGTTTGACGAAGACCAGCTTTCTACTCGAACCTTACCACAACACACACACACACACACACACACACACTAGGAATCACAGCCACCATATGTGACAGTGTCTGCCCAGGCTTTCCGGGGTTGTAATAAGAATTTATTTTCTCTTTTCCTCCTCGGCACGATAGGAGCACCAGATTGGGAGGAAGCAGATGATGTATGAGCCTTCGCTTGTTATTTATTGGCCAAACTATTCCAGATGTGGAGACATCATTTATGTCTCAGCCAATCAAACCCTCTGGTGCAACCTCCATTTGTACCCCCCCCCCCACCCCCCCTGCAACACAGATTCCATAATTAGAGTTTGTTCAGTTCTTGAATGCTGATGGCCCTGTCTGAAGAATCAACAGACTACGTACTGGCCTTACCAGACGTGTGTAGGTGGTGGAACCACATCAGCTATCTGGAGTTATTGGAGATAAAAAGATATTGGAACAGATGCTGTTCACAAATCAGAAGTGATGCAGTTGACCCCCTGAAAAGCCCTCTACTTTCTTTCGGGCTGCTGAGGGAGAGGTTGACCTTTAACCCCCCCTCTCACACAACACTGCTACACTGCTTCCGCTGGAGTCTCAGTGTTGTGGTGATTGATAGGTCCATGTCGAGATGAAGGGCGTTGCGATAAACAGCTGGGGTGCAGCGAGTGAGGTCTGGCTTGGAGGGGGGGGGTGTAGACATAGACACACAGAGGCAGGCAGACAGACAGACAGACAGACAGGGAAGCTGGGAGACAGGCAAGGAGGCCGGGAAACTGGGAAACAGAGAGCCAGGCAGGGGAAAAACATGCATGCAGACAGGTAAGCAGTCTAACTAAAGAGTAACAGTCAGGAATGAAGAAAGACAAGCATAGGCAGACAGACAGTTGACAGACACATACTGTATATACCTGATTTATTTGATTGTATTGTTCAATAAATCTTCCACACAAGTGAAAGATCAAAAACGTCTTTCACTTCACTGTTTTATCTTTGTTTGACTGGGGCCTTACTCCAACATAAACATGTTCTAGGCTCTTTTCTGAGAACAGGGAAACATTTTTGCCTTTTTTCTACATAAATAAAGAGATCACCTTTGCTGTTGCTTTCGCCAATGTCAATATATTTTTCTGTCAATTGGAGAAAAAAGAAAACCTGATCAAATTCAGGCTTTAAATTACCACCAAAGAAGAGCCTTTTTACTTGAGTTCAGTGACAAAGCCGCAAGCCATGAAAACTAAGGTTAACTGAGATTTCTGATGTAGGGGGTCGAAGACTCTGAAATTCCTCCCTGTAACACAGCTGAGCTAAAAAGTGATTAGACTACGGTGTTTCACCTTTTTGGCGCCCTGTGGGTAAACTGACAATAAATATCACACTAGGCTAGCCAGCTATTGCATTAAGTTGCTTCTTTGTTCTCTCTGACAAACTCACCCATTAGAAACCTTAAGGCAGACATCCATGTTTACACATTCCCATGGCAACAACACTTCCAGATTCTCACTTGTTGTCAACAAAGCATACAGTAGAGTCATTGTTGAATCAACAGGTGGAACAGTTTTTTCTGGATGTGTATAGAATTGGCTCAAGCAGAGCATTTAAGCACATCTAAGTTTTTTTTTTTTATCAATCTGACTTGCTATCATGATAGGACACGTGATGAAACACATGTTTGTGAGGAACTTGGATTCAACGTCTTGTGTGATGTGATGGTTGTCATGGGCCACAGTGCCCAAAACTAAGTGTTCAGACAGGCCTTCACCAAAATACTCTGAATTTGGCAATTGAAGACATACTGTGCACTGTAGGAATATGATATCACAGATAGTAATTCTCTGCAAATTTCAAATGTTTTGAATTTTCCTCAATAAAAGCATAGTCTGGGAATTGCCTTTTTGCTGTTGAACACGCAAAGTTGCAAGTGCTAACTGGTGTAGAGAGGAGAACGGCCAAGGTCAAGGTTTTTTCCGGTAGACTCGCAGCAAAGCTGAATTTCCTTGAGCTAATACACGAGGAACCTCAAATGGATTCTTTGATCAAAGAGGCATCAGAGGTGGGGAAATGTTCCCTTTTTGATCAAAGTGACCTGTGCAGGTCATTCAGACGGTCTCAGTTGCCCTATTGCGCATACTGCATCCTTCCTTGTAAGCGTGTGGATGTGTGTGTGTGTGTGATTGTTTCCTTAAACCCATCTCCTCTGTAAGCCACCTGCCCTAAGGGAAAAACGGGCAGGACAAACTGACTCGCCCCCCAAGGAGGAAGTCTCCGAAAAAACGATTAATCAGACCGTCCAATCTTCTTCAGAGGGACCCAGATGATATGGAGCTGGGAGGTTGTCGGGGGGGATCCTGGTGGGCCCGTGTAATGGAAACAAATGAAGAAGTATGAGGACTGAGACAAACCCACATCAGTCTCTGTCTGCTCCCTAGAGACGCACACGCCGCCTTGATGCGGCTAATCAATCTTAGGGAGAAAAGCGCAGACACCGTCACTGTCGCACGCACACGCATGCACACATATTCCTCTCTGTCGTGACAGCATTGCCGTGCCATTCACGATGACTCTCATGCAAACCTTTCAGACCCTCCTCTCCTCCTGACTCTCCGTCCTCTCTCCTGTGTCCCCTCTTTCACTGTTTGGCCAGCAAATGCTCATCTTTCTATATTCAGAGGATAGTTATGTGTGCCGTTCTTTATATATACACACAGTACATCACAATTTGTCACCAAATACAAGCCCATTTGTATCAGTTCATAAATTCACGTGTCAGTCATAGTTCCACCTGACTGCAATATCTCAACGCAGGTCTGATTGAATTCTCTCCTCAGACTGTAAGAAATATTATTATTATTAGTCTCTAAAACCTTCCGTAATTTGTTCACTCATAATTATCATCTTACCCCCTCCGAGGTACTCTCCAGATAAAGACCGTTTTTGATTGAGGCTGTGCACTTAATTAGACTCAAATCCCATTGAGAAATAATGAAATTGCAAATATATCCTCCCCCCCTCCCATCAACTCCCTGTTAAGTGCTGCTGCTTTGGTGGTGTTACTCACGCACATCATCAGACATGCAGGGTCTCGCTGCTCCAAAAAAAAAGAAAAATAATGATATAGCTTTCTGAGGCATTGCCATGGAAACGCCTCGTATCCTCAGTGTTCTGTAGCTAGTTTGGGGAGAAGGCAGTGTTTGTGTGTGTGTGTGTGTGTGTGTGTGTGTGTGTGTGTGTGTGTGTGTGTGTGGATGCGTGTAGCAAGGACAGTCAATATTCTCTCCTGTTCTACCGCCAACTGTCTGACCTGCTGCCTTCAACCCCCCAACCCGCACTCTGTCTCCCCTCAAGGCAAGACTCTCTAAACGATTCATCATCTCAAGATGGAGTGGAATGGAGTGCACGTGTGCGTTGAAGCCAGACTCTTTAGATCCACAGTAGGCCTATTATACACAATAGTGGTTTAGTAGGGACTACACTTGCAAACATGCAGCAGGGGGATCAGGGGAATGGCTCGACATCAGAGGTGACAGTGTTGAGGTGCTGTTTGGATGGCGGGTGGGAATGTGCTGCAGGATGATTCGACTCCACAACCCGGCTCCCGGTGGCCCTCCCTGATGGTACTCATTTAGCAGGCCCTAATGAAACTTCACTCCCTTCGCAGCATTCAGGCTCCCTCTCTGTGCCACACACGGGAGAAACACACACACACGCACTAGACACAAATCTGTTTAAGATTAGGTCAAACTAATGTGTGTGAGTTGTTTATTGTGGTGCGTTTGTGTGTTTTTGTCTCTCTCTGTCTCTCCCTCTCTCTCTCTCTCTCTCTACCTGCTGAGGAAGTGACAGCTAGTAATTAGAAGACAGTAAGTGGCTGAGGAGCCAGAGGAAATGATTGACAGGTGAGTTTCTACACCAGGGAAAAGAGATTGTACTGGTGTATGTGTGTGTATGATTGACAGGTTAGCCCCAACCAACCGGAGGAGGAGATGGACGGCCCCCACACACAGGAGAGCCACACCAGCCTGCAGCAATTCTCCAAACAACAACATGTCAAACACACAAGCTGGAGGCACCGTGGGAGCTAGATAGGTGTGTGTGTGCGTGTGTGTGTGTGTGCGCACAGGCGTGGGTGAATGTGTACATGCAGGCACAATCAGGCATTGTATGTGTACACAATGGTCATTTGTGTAGCTTATTGTGTTCATCACAATACTCTTTAATGTTGATGATTGGCTATTCATTACTTTTCAGATCACTTTGATCGAGTTGAATTAGTGGGATGAATCTCAGTGATCATTATACCGTGTTCTAGCCCAGAGATCACATTTCAACATGAGATTTCCATCAGAGGTTTCCATAAAAAATCTACTCCACTAACCCTAAATGTCAACACAATCACTCCTCTCACATCATGACAACAGATACACATGCCTGCATGAGGCAACAGCACTTAGTATAAAAACTGCAGGAGTTTCATAAATATTAAAGTTTGGGGCCATTACAAGAATATTCAGATGTCATTTTGATCTTAATATCAAACCCCCTTTCCTTTGAGCTATTCCTCAACCGATTTGGACACCAAACTAAAATGGGATTTGTTAAGAAAACTCATACTTCTGCTTTATTTACATTATGAAAACAACTGCCCAGTGTCCATGAATCATAACCTAAAAATGTCACTTTTTAAACTCCAGTAGGCTGTTCAGACAAGCTTTGATGAAGAAGACATAAAAGGATAAAGATGAAGAAACCAAAACTGTCTTAACATTCCAACTACGCGGATCGAGTGAGCGGTAATTAGTATAATTTCTCCTATGTGATGTGCGAATTAAATATGGACAAAAAGCAGAGATCCTCTCACCACTCGTCAGAGACCGACCTTTGATAGACTGGTTGGTTCCAAGAAAATCCTGCATTGGTTTAAATTGGATTGGCTTAGCTTGGATTGGCATAAATTTCTGTTAAAATTTGTTCAAGAGAAGGTTCAGATTTACCGACCTCTAGTTACAGTCGCTGTCTAACCTATTGAAAGGCATACGGAGGAAAATACGCTGCTAATAGTCACAAGGCCTATATATTTTTTTTTTAATAAATCAACTGGACCCGGGAAAAGAGGTTTGACCCCGTCAGTCTCTCAGCCCCAACATCCAAGCTACTTCACAGCAGTTTGGAATGGATTGTTTTTTCAGGGGTCATTTGCATTTTTATTGCCTGGTGGTGTGACGATTGCTTGCGTTAGGCCTATGCGAGACCGGGACAGCGACAAGAGAGCGGAGGACATATTCAGGTTGTAAATCGTCTTGTTGTGAGTTCAGACCTCGGCTTTCTTTACATCTTAAAAGTTGTTTTGGTGAAAGTATGATGCTAGCTGGCCCTAGCTTCTGTAAAATAAAACATTTTGGAGCAAGTTATCCCTGCAGGTGGAAGTGTTGAATGAAGACTTAAACAAAGGCAAAGCCATTAGTTCTCCCAACCAGTAATTAGTCAAGGTCAAATTATTAGAATTCCTTCCTAAAGTTTAGTCCAGTACAATCGTCATCCGTGTGGACGACGCCACTTGTGGACGCGGGCTCTGTAGTTTACATAATTTTCTAGCCTTTTGGTGCCAAGGGATGGCAAATGGATGGTAAAAGTAAACAGTCTGATTGTCTTTCTGGAATCTATAACAAAATCCTGTCCAGATCAGCAGTGTTCCTGGACTGTTTGAGGTATTTCTTTGCCATTTGTAGGTATTCAAATCAGAAAAAAAGTCCTTTGTGATGTGTTTTTATAAACAACTGCTCAATTACCGTAATCTTTTATGGATTATGGCAAGGTTTTGTTGTGTTGCTGCCAGTCACGGAAGACATCGCCCTAACCATCACTAATCAGTCACAGTAACCTTTTCTTTTCCCCCATCTCTGCTGAATGGAGATAATCTTTCTCCCCTCCCGACAAGTGTTATCTAATATACCTAACAGGGAAAGAACACAGTGCACCTCTTATCTGGCCTAATGTGATTATGACTTGGCTGTTCGCTTGTAACACTGTATATCGCCATCCCAGACCGTTTACTACGTCTGATTCAGAGTTTAGATGTTAGCCTACATTGCGGTATGAAACGTTTTTATTCCACGGATTAGAAAAGACATATTTATGCCTGCCAGAATGCTAATGAGCTAGCCAATTAATGAGCTTCTATCAGTCTTGACTCTCTTTGCTTGAGGCTATGACATTTATCACAGCCTGCAAATTGATATAAACATTCTACTATCCCCATTAGAGTGTTATTTTCCTCAACAATAATTGTGCATTGTATAAATAATATTTTTGTAGCCTTGTCTCTGTTCAATAATATATTGGATGGTCGTCCCTTGATGATAAGTGCTCTGCTTTGCTGCAAAATAAATGACGCGTTTCCACCAATTACATCAGGGCTGCGCATGTGTCTGCGTATGTGCGTGTGTGAAGCTGTGCTGTAATTCTACGCGTTTCACTACTGCAAAACCCTTTTTAATTGGATGTTTAGGACTTTTCGGCGTCTTTGTGCTCTAAAGCGGTCTGATATATGGCTGTTTCATCTCGGCTAATGTGGCAGAGTGCTTTAAGGAATCTAACAATACTCCCTGGAGACTCATCTCCCCCTCGTTCCACTGCTTCCTATCACTATTATCATTAACCGCCTGTGTTTTCACACACGGCCAAGGAGGTGGCGTCCTCGCTCTAAACTCTAATTCCCAGAGGTCATTAGTAGGACTGTGTGTGGCTCCGTCGCCCCAAGCCTCCTGCCTGGGCCGCCCCGACTTGGTGGTACGCCGTAGACAGATGGCTGTGTGTGGTAGAAGATGACAGGCCGTCACAGCAGATGGCTGTGTGAAAGACACGGAGCCCCACGACCAGGCTTAGAGGAGGAGGGGGAGAAGAAAGGAGAGGGCTAAGGAATGGGTGGAGAAATAGAGATGGGGACGGAGCGGAGAAAAGAGGAGGGAAGGATACTGTCGGTGCAGGGGGAGGACTGGGGAGGGCTGGGGAGGATGGGAGGGGAAACAGGTGGAGAGAGAGGAGGGTTGGAGCGCAAGAGATGGATGGAGCGGAGAGTTTGAAAGAGAAAGAGAGGTGGAGGGAGTGGACTAAAGAGTATGGAAGTGGCGCTGGAGTGGGATGAGGGGAAAGGATCGGCGAGAGGGGTGTAGAGGAGAGAGAAGAAGAGGAGACGGTGGGAGAGGAAGCCACCGGCCTCCCCACACAGTGGGATGTTTTTGTGACGGTAAGTCAACGTTGTGTTTGACCCAGCTGTGTGATAACACGCTTCCTGCCAAGGTGGACCACGTCTCTGACTGCGAGTGTCCTTCTAACACTCACACCATCAGCCTGGGCTACACTGACTGACTGTAAGTATGACAGACTGTTAACATGATAGCAGGCCTCCGTGGGGACAGTCAGCGTGTGGGTGGGGGAGGGAGGGAGGGAGGGAGGGGGAATGGATGGATGAAAGTTAAGAGTGGTGGTCAGGGGCAATGGGCAGTGACATGGGAAGATTCCAGGGTAATATAAGGATGGAGGGGGCCCAGTCCCTGTGCTGGCACCTCTCCCTCACTGGGCCAGATGGACGGCCATCAGATCCCGGGCAGAGCGGATGCCTCCCTGTCACACACCCGCTGTGCGCATGCCTCCCCGCCATCTCAGCTCTCCAAGCCATTACCTGACCCCCACCCCACCCCCCCATCCTGCACACAGCCCATAACCTGCCCCCAGGGGGGTTAGCATACAGGGTTTATAAAATGATTTGGTCCGCACTCGTGTTCAAAACAAAAGTGTGCCCTTGCCTCTGTACCCAAACCCCATAGCCAGCCGCAGCCAAGCTCACCCCAAGCTCCATACCTCTACTCATGCTCTCCTTCTGCCTCATACACCAGGTCCACACAGCCTCGCCCCATCTCCTGCCCACCACCCAGAAGGCACCATGCCAACGGCAGGGTATAGCTCAGTGGTGAGAACACGAGTGCAGATCAAGGGATTGCAGGTTTTAATCCATCCCTATGCTGTATATTGATTTGGATAAAAGCATCTGCTCAATGAATACATGCCCGTAACCAACCCCATACCTCAGCTTCTCTATATCACAGACATCTGCACCTTGATTTCCCTGAACAAACTGGACCACTTCTATAAAAACCTCCCACTGTGTTGATCTAACTCCAGGCTGATAGAATATCCAAATGTCTCACGATCCACACTCATACTCGACACCCACACGCATCTCATCCCACTCTGCAGTTACTAGATCAATATGAATCATCTAAAGCAGTGATCCCTGACCACGCGCATTGATCCCCGATCCTTAATCAAATTTTGGTTTTACATGCTGAACACACATCGTCCATCATGTTTAGGTCACATTGTCTTTCAGTTAATGTTTGTCTACTTAAGGGTAATTACATTGGCGATGCGCGAAGGAACCAATATTTGCTTGAAACAAGGTTTTATCTGAAAGGGCCAGCAGGTAAATAGAGAGACACGTGTCCTTTCCTATCAAGCCAAAGTGGAAAGATGAGGACCTTGTAGTTTAGATAGTTGCTTGGATAGTAGATGCCACTGTATGAATGCACATATTGTAATTGAAAAAAGTTAGCATTCATTTAATTAGTGTGATTTTGTAACAGCCATCAAACGTTATCTCAGTTTAGATTTTTCAGTGCATTCCCTCCCGAACACTTGTCATATTATGACAACGCTTCCTGGCTGGATACAATTTGACTAACGAGATAACTTTTTCCAAGCTGATTTTTCAAACGGCAAGGACTGGGAATTCCAAAACTGCTAATGCAAAGTTTGAAAGCACAGACGCAATCCTGCTTTGGCGAGAGCAATTAAAATATCAGCTTCAATCAGTTGGTGGATCCATCTCCCACTGTCCTGACCTTGCTTTCGAAAAAGAAAAAACACAAAAAAAGGTAGTGGAATTTTCCGGCCCAGCTGGCAGCCAAGTCTGTCTATCGGCCCTGAATACATTGGAGCTCCCCAAGGATCTACCTCGCCATCCACTGCTGCTGCCTGAAAAATAGGCTACATTCCACAAAGTCTGTGTGAGCAAAAGTGAGAAAGAGCATGTATCTGAGAGATGGAAAGAAAACCTGTCGAACGAAGGACAATTCCTTTAATGAAACTTAAGATGATCATCTTCATAGTCCACTTACACCATGACTACCAGACAGCCACTAATTCAGTTATGAAAAGCTGTGTGTGTGTGTGTACGCACATGTCTGAGTGTGGATGTGGAATGAGGGGCACATTAAACTTTGTGCTGCTACCCAATATATTTATTTGAACTGGACACATCCAAAACTATATTAACAAAAGATATGTTTTTACAGAGAAAATCAATATGTCAACCATGACTAGTCCTATCCTTTGAATATTATTTGTCTTATTCTACACTCCACGATGCATATAGTTTCCTTTTTTGTTTTACAGTACATTCAATACTATTTCTGCATCAAATCTGGCAGAAACGTATGTGCATTATTGAACAACTGTTACAAAGCTTCAGTGAAGCTCAACCTGAGGCCAAGGACCTCCCTTGAAACAAAAAAAACATTGCTACACACACACACTCCATTTGTACAGTTGAAACTACAGCTCATCCTTGCAAAAAATAGAGCAATTTGTTTTGAGTAAATGCCGTTACACAGACCAAGTTTAATTCCCTTAATGAGTCTGAACTCATTCAGAAAGTGTTTGTATGCTCTACATGTTCCATTTCCTATCTCTCTCACACACACTGGGACTGCGTTTAAAATCCCTCCCACTGGCGGTAAACTAGGAGGACTCAACTGGCATCAGCATGACTGTAGGAGGCTGTTCGGTAGTGGCTCCATCCTCCTCACACAGCAAACCCTTCTAGAACGACCCTTGTTGTTGAGCAGATTCTCAGTAGATCTCATTTGGGATTCTGTTGGGCACCCCTGTTGTTGTAGTCTTCAGTGTGCGGGCTACAGTGATGTCATGCCGGCTTTCATCTCTGCGGTGATGTAGAGGAGCTGCTGTCGAAGATTTGAACGCCAGTCAGGCTGGTGAGGATGAGGATGGAAGTAGCTCATCTTCCTCAGCAGCGTGGCGTGATGCGTGGCATTGTACAAGTTGTTGTCCTCACCGGGGTCGTCCTCCAGCATGTATAGCTCGCCGGCGTGTACGTCCGACATGTTGGCCTGGAAGGAGGCGGGGTCAAAGGTCACCCATAGGGTGTAGCGATAATCCCAGGAGCGCATGGAGTAGCCCATGACCCGGATGTCCTTCAGGTCTGGAAGGTCGGAGTTCACCTGGAAAACAGCAAGTACACAAATCGAACAGGGTTCTTGGAGGTGAGATGTTACCCTTTGAATTCTTGAGAAATTAAGATTTCCTTTCCACTCCTTAAATGTATCTAATGATATCTAACATGATCAGATAGGTGTGAACATGTGGTTCTCTAGCCAGCTGTTCCCTGATCTACTTTGATCAGATCAAGGAGTTATTTTTGGAAGGTAGAATATCAGGCTGCAGTTTGGAAAGTTCCAATGGAGTGTAATTTCATGTAAAGTATGTGTTAGTTGAGCTTGCTAGTTGTGCTAGGCCCAGATTTCTGAACACAAGTTAAGCTTGGAGTAGGACTCTGAAGCATCTTCAATTGTATTTATTTAGTCTAGCCCAAGGTTTAAACTCAGGAAAACAAAGTATCTTGTTTCTTTCAAGGTAAACTATGACTTGTAGAGTAAGTTAGGTATCGTACCTGGGGCGTGTTGGAGGGGCGGGGGTACTGGCTGAAGGCGATAGCTTCTGAGTCCCTCCCTCTTTCCCGCCGGCCAAAGTTGTAAGCCAGGTTGCTCCCCTCAGTGCACAGCTGCACCTTGAAGGAGACGTCAGGGCAGGGGTGAGGTGCTCGCAGCCCAGCCAGGTAGGACACCGTAGGGAACACATCCACCAGCTCCACCACATTCCTCACCACACTCCCCGCTAGCACCAGGGAGGGAAGGACAGAACGTTACAGAAATGGTGTCATGAAGCTGATGATCATCGTCACAATCCAGAGGGTAGATATATCCATTCACACTCATTTGGGATGAGATTTAGTGGGTAGACACATTCAGAGATTCTTAGTACTGACCTATATGACCAGGAAGCCATCCAATCACTGTTTTATTTTTCTTTTTTCTGAATTGGACATTAGGTACCTTTGAAGACCTCCCCCGATTGGTTGAAGACGTCTATGAAGGGGAAGTTCTTTCCTGCTTCTGGCCAACCAAACTCTGTCGTCAAGTCGGGTACGTAGAACATCAGAGGAACGCGTGTGGCTACTTCAAAGTTGCTGTACTTGGCCCACTCCCCGTGTTCACCGAGAGACCAGCCTGAGGAAAAAAACCCAACATTTTTGTTTCCGTGTGACGGAAAATAAATTATTGAACTGCACCCGCTAATGATTTGGCGTGAAATTTACTATAAACCTGATTTAAATTTCTGTTTATTTTATATAATGTTCATGCGACCAAAAATATTATATTATTTTCCTTTTGTACCACATGTTTATACATTGTGAGTGTGATTATTTAAAGTAACCATTAAAATGAGCCAATCCATCTATCAAATATAAACCAAGCTGAAGAAATATTCAATCGGTTGGCGTCAAGTAAACCAATATTTGATTAGGGTATGAGTCCTTCAAGTGAAGACTCAGTCAAATCAAAACTGCAAAGGGAGATTTATGATGAAATCACACTGCCATCAAGTGGCCTAAATGAGAAATGCATGCAAAATGACAAAGTAGTGTGAGGCTGAATTAGGCTCTTCCGTCATTTATCCATCCCTTCCCTTGTAACAAAAATCAAGGGTCTGTTTAATCACTACAGACTGACAGGACCTCACTTGACGTTCCTATCTAAAACTAAACGTGTATAACCCAATAGACAATTTAGTGGAAATGGCATGGTGTACTGTGATTGAAGTAAAATGCATAAGTACTGAACAAAGACATCAAATAAATAACTGTATAATCAATCTCGAAAAAAGAATTTACATAGTGAAGCTGGCTTAACTACATGGCCCATACTGTAGCATGTTAAAGACAAACCATAATATCACAATAAATATAAAATGTAGCTATTAAACCTCTGGATTGTGAATATAATGGAAATATTAAAGCTAGATTTTGGATATTGTATGGCTGTAGAATTCTAGAAACATGAATAGATGTTAAAATGTGAACAGAATATAGATGTTAATACTCCAGAATTAGACAAAAAATGTAGATATTGAAACTGTAGCATGTGGGCTGTATACTGACCGTGGTCGGAGCTGAAGACCACCAGGGTCTGATCAGCTAAACCCAGCTCATCGAGGGCGCTCAGCAGGCGGCCCACCTGGGTGTCGATGTATGACACGGCCGCAAAGTAGTGCTGCCGAATCTTCAGCTTCAACACACACACACACAAACCCACAGTTACACAAGACCACGGAAAAATAAATGATTTTCACATTCACAATTCAACCCGTATCCATCGAAGCAATTCTGAAAATCCACGTCAGTCGGAGAAAACGCCAGTGAGTGTCCCTGTCGAACCTGGAAGTCTTGGGGGATGGGTCCGTAGGGGAAGCTGGTGTTAAGGTCCCGGACATCCTCTCTCCTCCTCAGGTCCATCCAGGGGTTGTAGGCCACGCTCGGGAGGCCCGGCGGCACGTATGGGTCTGGGGCCAGGGTCATCTTCTCGAGGGGATACAGCCTTAGGTACTCCTGAAGGGTACGATGGACACAGACACACAAACCCCTGTCAAGTTGTGTCTCATAAGCTGTCACACACACACACCCGTCAGACTGATCGCACGCGTCTGCTTCCTTCAAAAATGAGCGGCTGGGTTCTGGTGCTTTCATCAGGGGAGGTGGTGTGTTCTGGACAGTTACCCCGGCCTACCTGAGGTATCCTGAAGGGGATGTGGGGTTTGTGGAAGCCCACGGCCAGGAAGAAGGCGTCGCCGGCCCGGGCGGCAACCTCCAGCAGCCTGGTGGCTTCCTTCGTGCTCTCCAGGTCTGGCAGCGTGGCCAGGGGCATCTGGCTCACGTTCACAGCGCACAGCAGGTTCTCGTGAAGCTTGCCATCACTGCCCCTGCACATCTGCAACAGGGAGGCAGGAGGCTTAAGCCACATCTGTACCTCTGACACACCTGGCTCCAGGTTAACACTCGGACTAACACACTCAGTCTGCATTGCATCACAAGCGAAGGGCGTGTGCTTGTTTTTGATACGACAACATCTTTTTGATGAGTGCCCCTTACCTTTATGACAAACTATTTAGGTCAATACAGAGGACAGTCATGACACTATGATAACATCTTATTAGGTCTAGGAATACTGACTAGATGGAAGTTGTGAGAAGGGAATGAGGATGTATCCATGAAACAGGAAGGGACTAGAGAATGGAGTGAGTCAGGTTAAACTAGGACAAGGGAATCAATGAGAGGGTGGGTCAACGTGTCTGAGAGGTGACAGGAGGGCCAGGAAAACTAGAGCTGGACAGCACAACAACAGATTGACAGACACTGACCTTTTCCTTTTCGTAGGCGAAAGAGGCAGGATGATAGGGGGGTACAGACCAGCTGTAGGGGTAATCATCTGTGTGGTTGGAGGCTATTCCTTCAGAACAAAACACACAGACCACATAGTGCTATATTAATTACAAGGTCAAACAGAAACTCCAGAATGGCTTAAGCTTCACTGAAATTCTTGGTGGCTATATTGCGGGAGGAATGTTGTTTAAAGCAATGCACCCCCAATTAAGTGGTCCATTTAACACATGAGACAACAAGGAACTGTAAAAACAAAACATAATAATTATAGGAAATGTGAATCATGTTAATAAAGTATAATACCAAGTTACATATTGGCCAGTCATCTTACCAGGGTGAAAAACCTTGCCAACCGACATGGTTGTGTATCCCCGAGATTTGAAGTACTGAGGCAGAGTTGTGTAGTTTCCCGCGTGGACTCTCCAATAAGAATTGAAGTCATACAATCTCGTTGTGTCTGGTCTGCGACTGGTCAACATTGACGTCCTACTTGGTCCACACACTGCTTGCTGTAAATGGAACAGCAGGTCAAGTACACACAGGAGGCTAACACGGAGGTTCCCCAACCGATTTCCAGACAGGAACAGATGGCGACATATTTTGATTAACTTACAGTCTGTCCATTTACCTGTGCGTATGCTTGCAGAAAAACTTTGCTTTTGGAAGCAAGTTGATCAATATTTGGCGACTTCACAATTGGGTCTCCGTAACACCCCAAAGTTGGCCTCATGTCGTCCGCCATAATAAATAAAACATTGAGTTTGTCTAGATGAGAAAAACATAGTTATGTTTGTTCAACTTCATTTAACAGTTTTGTCTCATGGTCAGTGATCTTACCTTTAGCATCAAACGCAGGTGCACAGATAAGAAAACTTAAAGCGCCAAGCCAGGTATGGAAAAATAGTAACATTGCTGGGCACCAGATGTTCCGAATTAGAATGATGGAACGCTATGTATCTTGTGCATTATGTAATACAATTATGCATGATTTGGCAGCAATATTACTAATCACTTTTCCACAGTCGGCTTCTGTCAAAAACAAGGCAACGTCTCTTCTTCTAATCTAATGCAATAACTTCCTGACAGAGAAGCTCCTCCCCCTTGTTGTAATTTGATTGGCTTTTGGAAAACCATGAAACGCGACGCACCACCCCACAAGATTAAAGATCAGAGAAGCTATTATGTTTTGTTTATTTTGTATTGAAAAACACTAGCTATCGGAGGAAACGAAACAGGAGCCGATTTTGAGATATGACGGCAAAGACACCTGAATACAAAATAGGCTGTATAGAAATATGGTAGAAAGAGTAGACCTATGCACAGTAGGAACAAGGCTTTACACACTCAAAAGCACGTATTCCTCTTTCATCACAAACCGTTGAGAAAGAAGTTGTTAAGCGAAAGTGAAATTTCCTTCAAAATATTGCGTCTGGTTTATCTTGTCCTTCGTTTTCCCTATACACCTGCTTTGAGGTACGAATTCAAGTCAAAGTAGTTATAGATGAGAAAACAGTCGAACAGCCAGTTACAATAAATGTATTGTGCTGTGCTGCACTGTCCTGGGCTTTAATGGGATATATGTTATGTCTGTTGAGCAGCTTCTGGCCAAGCCCTCCTCTGCCTGTCGCAACAGTGTCTGATTCAGACTGGCACAAGTTTTGAGAAACCTGCATATCAAGAAAACTCCAAAGACAAAGTAACATGGGTGAGTTATTTTCTGCTGTTATTTTCTGCTATTTTCTGACACAGGAACCTGTATGTAAAATATGTGAAGATATTTATCATATTTTGCCATACAGCATTGTGTATGTTGAAAGCCTGTTCCTATTTTAGCGAGTCTTTTTGGCGACATCATGAAAGTGGAGACCAGTGGTGCTTCAGAGAAAACTGCCAAACAAGACAAGCTGACTGTCAAAGGTGTGTGTGTGTGTGTGTGTGTGTGTGTGTTGCTTAATCTCAACAAAGTTGTATGCACTTAAATTCCTGCTATGAAAATAGAAGTATCAAAAATGTCCAAAATGCCTCTCAGGGGTGGAGGCATCCCACAAGATGGCGGACATTGATTTGAAGAGAATGAACCAGTACAAGAGCATGGTGCAAACGGTGGGCCATTCAAAAAGCCTGGATCCAGCCATCATAGCTGGAATCATGTCCAGGGAGTCCCGAGCAGGTGCTGCTCTGGTCAACGGCTGGGGAGACCATGGCAACGGCTTTGGTCTTATGCAAGTACGTAGTAAGGACTTGCATCTGCACACAGGCTCTGCAAGAAAATAACTGTCACCGTATTGTAGAATAGAGTAAATACAAACACAAGACATATATGAGAAGGCTGCATACACTTTGTTTGTCTGTAAGGCTAATAGAAGGTAGATGGTAGAATAGATTTATAATAACAATGGTAATACATGAGAAATTATAGAATTGACTCAAGCACACAGTAAAAAGAAACAGACTCATCGAGCCTTTAATGCCACTTTCCCTCCCTAGGAGACACATTTATGAATCATTGTCCAACTATGCTGTACCTTGTACTATAAACGCGTGGTAAACCTCTTGTTTCCACAGGTCGACAAGCGTTTCCATAAGCTAGTTGGCGAGTGGGACAGCAAGGAGCATGTGAACCAGGCAACAGAGATTCTTGTTGATTTCATCAACAAAATCCAGAAGAAGTTCCCTAAATGGCCAAAGGAACACCAGCTAAAGGGTACTTTGAGTATTAGTTCCCCTTTTCTTCTTCTGCAATGTCACTAGAAAGTGATAGGACAGGTTGTAGGTCCAGAACTAAATAAGAATGGCCACTGTGTGTCATAAATGCATGCATGCTCTGTGTAGGTTTTTCACAAAAAACCCAAAGTCTTTCTGTTTTGAAGAAATACATATTTCTTTGATTTCTAACTACAGAATCTGTTTTTCTTTTTCAGGAGGAATATCAGCCTACAATGCAGGGGACAAAAACGTCCAAACCTATGAGCGTATGGATGTAGGCACTACCGGGGATGACTATTCCAATGACGTGGTGGCTCGGTCACAGTGGTTCAAAACTCAGGGCTTCTAAAGTTTCTACCAAGCTTCAGTCCTTGATAATGAGAATAGGAGAATAATGGCTAGATATGTTGACTGTACTGCAAACATTTTTGTGTTCAGTCTCATTTATTCTCTCTTCTGGCATGTGATGTAGGCTAATGTTGTGATGATCATGACTCGTTTGAAAGGCTTTTCCAACAATAAAAGATCATGCTTTGTTTATCAATGGCCACTGGAGTGCGCTGTTTTCCTTTAGCAATGTAAAAGTGTAGTGTCTCTTTGAAATGTGTTATTGTCTTGTAAATCAATACAATTTTTGTTGTAGCTCACTCGAAGTTGCCTATTTAGCCTACTTTTCTCAGAAACTGAAACGGCAGCAACCACTAAAACCATGCATCACATTATCTGCTTTATAAACGAAACTTATTGATACATTTTTGTCGCAATGTTGTGTGTCGGGATGAACATCGCTTGAAAGGATAAGGGGTAGTTCACTTAGTCCTCTGCGGAGCAATTAGGCGACTTTGTTTCAGGTCTAGGGGCGGTCCTTTCCTGCAGAGAAACTTCAGTGAGGCACACCAAATTACCCCAATTCACTGATGTCTTGGCACGTCGATGGATGAACGAACATAAAATTTGAAATATTAACCCGGCTCGCAGGTATGTAAACTAAGTATATTTGGAGTTTATTTTGGGTTCTATAAGGACCTTAATTTCGCTCAGCAGGCAAATGTGTTATACGTAGTTTTTCGACGACGGTTCTGGTTGATTGGGTTAATTGTTGCGCTTTCGCTGTATTGATCCGTGATCGTGTTACTTGATCAACGTCATGAATTATGCCGTTGACCTGTCATTATCATTCTGTTTAAGTTTACAATATTATGTATGCAAGTAATAGTGTACAACATCAATTATTTTGTCCCATATGGTAGCCTGATGACATTTTTGTCAGAGCAGGAGGGTCCCTTCGCAGTTAACTTTAATACTTATCAACTGAATGACAGCCAGGTAAATACTGAATCTAGTTCATCTGTGTTAGATCCAACTACACCAGTCATTTAGTTGAAGGCTGAGTCCCAGGTACTCAAAAGTGTGTGTGGGGGGGAATCATCATTTAGCCTCTGCTCAACTTGGTTCTAGGGTTGATCAGCTGGACACGGATGTGACGTGTAGCTGGTGTGTTTACAGTTGTCCTTCTTTTGTAAATGAGTCCCAGCTGAATGTTGGGGTCAACATAGAACTGGGGTCAGCCACTCGGAGCCTGTCAATGGGCCACCTGGGAACAAGGAACACACACGAGACCAAAACACTGTTAAATTAGCCCCCTGCCCCCCACTCTTATTAGATTATCCCCATGCAATCAAACTTTCCAGTTTAATTGGTTGCTCACTTGCCATATACGCACACAAACTGTGCAGCAAATGAGTTCCCTGTAGGTAAAATGGGCAGACAGTTCCTTTTATCAAGCTTTAAAACTCAGCAAGGCTCTTGTGTCGGTGTGTAAGGGAAGAAAGAGAAGTCTGCAGAGAGAGGAGATGGGGTGATCACAGGGGTCAACTCAACTCTAACTGTGTTTAACCAAGACCATAAACGCAGGTACTGGAATTGGATTGTTTGAACTGTGAAAACACAGAGGGGAGTTTAGCGACCACTCAGATGATAGGGGGTGTGAGGACATCGTTTCAGACCTGACTGTCTTTTCAAGAGTGTCTAGTAGTCTTGTATCTCAGTAGAAGACCCGGGTTGCAGTAACACAACTGACCCACACTTCGCTGTTGGATATTGGAGCGAGGTTCAGCCCCCCAGCGCTGGGAGCAGAGAGCAGAGTGCAGGGGTATGATTTCAGAGTTATTTACAGTGGAGCATACATGGACTTGATTAGGGCTGGTGCCGCCTAGCCTCCTGCCTCAGACGATGGCTTCCAGATGTGAGCAGACATTCCTAGCCGAACTCCGCTCCTCTCCGGCTCTCTGCAGAAGAGAGAAACTCCGCTCCACACTGAAACTCAGGGGTGGACCCCAGAAACCTGAGTCTGGGCGAAGTGTGGACACGACCAGGAGGATGGGGGTGGACAGAAGGGGGGGTGGGAGGCCTCTAGCTTACCCACAGGCACAGATTTGGCTTTTAACACAAGGAGCCATAGAAATGAGAGTGAGCATGCTGTAGGTTGCTTTTTTCTCTTTTTTTTTTTACAGCTTTGGCAGATGTCTTTTGATTGAAACTGCAGCACCTTATTCTCAACAGGAAGCTGCACCCCTCCACTGTGAATCCGCCTAATACAATGTTCCCAAATGAAAGGTCTACTGCCACTCAGCTAGTGTTAGCTAGCAGCAGCGTGCTTCCTGTGTTGAGGTACTACACAGACAAGCCTGCTTGGGTTTCTGTCGGGGCTGAGGAGAAATGTTTCAGGAAATACCGACACTGCTTTTTTTAAAGGAGGGAAACTGACCGACATTCCTCCTGGCTTTAAAAACACAGAGACATGATAGATGTGTGTTTGAAATTAGTCCACTTACCCTTTATGAATGGAAACATTTTCTGCCTGGAGATTCTGGGCAGATATCCTGGTGGTTATAATATTAGATGTACTACAAAATAACCAATTACTGATGGGCTATTGAAGTCATCTAGACCAATTGATATACCGAGATTCGGTAGATTAAATGACGTTTTGGATAAAAAATGTTTTTGTTATGTATTGTAAACAAATTGTATTCTTCTGTTGAGATTTAATTGTGAAGATATCTGGCGTATATTTGCCTTTCCTTTTACATAGCTACAAAGTATTCTTATAACAGACAACCTGACTATGGAATGTTGAAATGAACAAATGAGGTATGTGGCTTATAGGCTTGGATGCTGTCATAGTTCTTCAAGAATGCATTCTTGGTTCTGCCTGGGACAAAGTGCTGGCTTCTTGATCATTCAACTCATTTGTCTGATCCAGCTTTACTAGATCCTTCAGGGAACTCCAACAATGAAACTTCTCAGATACATTTCTCAAACACACAGCACCAACTTGAATTAAGATATTATATTGAATTGTATTCTTATTTTCCAAGGCCATGGTAGATTCGGTCATGCAATATTGATTTGATAGAGAATATTAAACTCTGCACATCAATAACCTTTATTGACATCCTTTCAAGTTGTCATGTCTTCTACATCCATCAAGACAGATGACTTAAAGTTGTTCCTAGTGGAGACATCTGTTGCTTGTGTTGACTCAGGCACCAGTACTCTATTGGCTGGGCTATTGCATTGTGTCGTTTCTGATTGGCTAGAGTAGCAGGACTGACTCCTTAGTCAGGACAATCCCCACATCCCCTCGTGGCTTTATATACACACGCACGTCCACATCCCCTCCACCGTCCACACATAGCTAATTATCACCACGACGCAGGGCAGAATTAAGTAAGCCCCGGGGTTGAGACAATAGGCCCAGCGGGATTCCATCACATTGGCCTGCCAGCCACTCTGTCGGCATCGAGGGGATTAGTCCCTGCGACGGAGACATTGAGGGAGTAAGGGAGGGAGGGAGTGGGCGGAGGATAGGAGGTGGAGGGGGGGATGGAAAGAGCAGCCTGGGGCAGGCTGCCGGTTTACTTGTGTCCTCCCACTCTGTAGGCTATAGTCTCAAGACAGAAGGACAAGAAACTCTCATCCCTCCAGTCAGCTGTTTCTCTCTCTCTCACTCTCTCTATCCTGATACCAGCCGAAGCTCTATTTCTGGTCTGGCTTCTGTGGACTAAAGAAGTTATAGTGTGTGTCGGACACTTTGGGCAGTAGTTACTTGTGAATACATAACTTTCAGAGGAGTGTTTTGTGCCGGTTGTCATTTGACCCAGAGGATGATCTAGAACTTGGAGAGAAGGGTCTTCTGTATTTCTGGTTGATTTATCCAACAAGGTTGAGACCATGGCTGGGATCTATGGCTGCTTGCGAGGAAACAAGTAAGTTATTTTTCTGGGAGACGCTTGGAGATAGAATTGCTGCTCAAGGACTAGAAGAAGTGTTAACTTTGATTGTATGCCAGCCAGAGTGTTTATTGGAAGTCAGCATGCCCATTCATGGCATTCAACGCTGACTATCTGCATATGCATGAGCTGTGTAAAAGTGCTTTGTGAGATGGGACACTCGCCCCTTGTATAGTTATATATTTGGATTATATTGATTTGCAAGGTTTTCATGCATGAATGACTTGTTCTCCATGAAACGAGTTGGCAAAACAGGCTTATCCTACCAATGGCGCTTTCGGCACAAACCCAATAAACTGACATGTATTCTGCTCACTGGTGTTAAGTAAAGTTCACCAGGATGTGTGAATACACTTTTGTGGCTTGGAGTAGAAGTGTCTGCTAATCGACAAGGCCTGTACTATGTCTCAGCCATGTGGACTTGAGACTTGCTTTGTTCATGGCTTGTTTAATTGGTGTATCAGGGCCCCATCTCTCCCTGTCTCCTTGTAGTCTCATGACACTGAGACAGTCAGAGCTTTTATAGACCTCTCGCTTAGTTCACTGACCGACTGGGAATAAAGAGAGACGGAGAGATGGAGAAAGAGAGTGAGTCAAATCTTTTGAAACAGCTTGAGTCACTGAAATACTGTAACATTTCACCGGAATTCTTGAATCTCTTATAAGCAAAGTGTATTATTCACATTCATGCCTGCCTCCATTTCCCTTCAGACAAGTCCTGGCCAGTATCAGTTGTTGCACCCTACTTCCACCCCACAACAATCTGATGAAACCAGGGGTAGCAGGGAGAACGTGCCAAAGAGAAGATCATTCAGGACTAGACTATGCCTCCCCACACATACTATTGCCCTTTAAAGAGAAACATCTGTACACGATCTGATGACCATGGATAACTTTACCCAATTCCAACCACATTGAGAAATGCAATCCTTTTGGGTGTTAGATATGAGAGACTTTTTAAAGCGGCAAAACCTGGACTGAATTCACAAACTTTCAAATGAGACTTATTGTTGCCAGGCCTTTTCTGAAATGTTGTCTGTGGCTGTGGGCCAATGAACTTGAACCTCTCCCTAAAATGTTCTCTGATAATTTGAAGAGGAAAGTACTGGTATGGGAGATATGGGGCAATATCACCCTGCAGGTCTAACCCATGTCTGAGAGGGAGTGAGCAAGTGTGTCAAAGAGAAGAGAACATAGTCAGACACTAGCCCTTATATGGCATGCATGGTGGAACACAGCTAATATTATTGCTTGGGTAAGAGGTGCTACAACCAAACTCGAAAACACTCAAGTCAGGTGATCAAATACTAGAAGGTATTTGAGGTGGGTTTTACCTCCCATCTTATTCACTATTGGGACTGTCCTGTTGGGTTCTTAGAACTTTCATTGAACAACTGAATCAAGTGCACCTCTAGTATTTGACTGGATTGCAGTATTTGAGACCAATATTTGCAGAACACCTGGTTTCCCACTAATCTGTGGTCTAGTGAACAGTCTTCTGCCTGGACAATCCCAGATAAAGACCTGTAAGGTAGGGTCAACTCTGGGTCATCAACCATGGTGTGTTTTAAAAAGGCTGGGGTTAAGCCAGACAGTCATTTAGGGATTCTTCTTTACACTGTTACACGTTACTTCTGACACATTTTGTGGAGAATCTAAACAGAATAGTTTTGATAAGAATGTTTTACTGAACTGTGCTGTAAAGTATATCTGGAAAAGTTGCCACTCTTACCTTTTTACTCACTGGAGCTAGACTGTGAAAAGGAATGTCTCCCTTAACTCTACAACATTTTCACTTTTCACTTAATTGATTGTAAACAACCTCTCATCCATACATCATATATATATATATATATATATATATATATATATATATATATATATATATATATATATTTGTGTACATTCCATGAATTTGAGTCATTCCTTTCATATTGAGGTGATGGGTGGAGGAAATACCATGGGTTTGTGGTTGTGGCCCTCTGGACAATCTTTTAGGTATGTGAGATATGCTCCTGCCTCTGAACAGCAGTTTTAGTGAAACAGACAGGCCTACTGTAGATCATTATTATCTGGCGACCCTGCTTCAGTCAAAAACAGATGGACTCTATGCAGATGAGGCATACAGTACTGATCCAAACCTGCATGGCAACCTTTTCTTCTTCCTCATGTGAAGGGGACGTGTGCCAAATCACACACACACACAGCGAACTCTTCAAATGAAAAATGTGTCAGTAACACATTTGAACATTTGCTTTGAGGTGGCCATCAGTGCCAAGTAAACAGTTGCAAAGTATACTTGTTATTCTACCCATGCCTCCAGTTTGTAGTGTGACTTTACAGGGTCTTTACTGGACATTGTTTCCCAGCTGTCTCTCACTACACACTCACGCGTCCCATATCCTGTTTGTTATTGTGGTCGTCGTCACCACATCGATGTATTTCCCTTTGGTGATAATGATGTTTCCCTACGCTTGAAACGAATGTTTGGAGAATGACCTGGCAAATGCCGTATTCAAATTGAAATTCTTGGTGCTGGACACGCTCTGCCATATACTTGTAAAAGGCTAAATTACGATCAACTTGTATGTTGAATTGCAGAGGACACTTTCTATATCTGTCCTTTCCCTCCTCGCCATGTGTATAATTACATTTGCCAGAAGCATCTCTCTTACCAGCTCAAATGAAAGACCTTTAAAACAAACTAGAGTCATATAAACTCACTAACAAGCCTTCCAGTCTCACTGCATGTTTGGCAGTCGGCACAGTTCAGTAACAGTATTCACGTGGGTAGCTCTATTTCAAAATTCTCCACTCTGGCTTCACCTCGTGGATTACAGGGTTGTCCATTCAGCTGTGACCGCTAAGAGGAACGCGCATCGTTGCCGGACGATGATTTAATCACTCCGGTAACCTAGTTAGTTACTGGTTCCCAATGTTTTTTCGCAGATGGATTATACTGATACATGTACTATGAATTGGATTGACTGCACTGTTTTTTGATGCATGAAGCTGACATTTTCTCGTCACTGTTTTTGTTATTTTCGCTCTCTTTGAATTTAAAATTGTTTATCTCCCCAATGGAACTGAAAAGGATTAGGTTGAGCTTAGACGTTATCACACTCTGTAATGTAAGACAAGATGAGGCAAGTGAAGAAATATGTTTCATATCGCATACTACAAGTCTGGGAAGAATGCCTATCAAATTTCTTTGTGATAGTAGAACAAAACAAATCCTAAATACCCTTCCAAACATGTTCAGACCTAGAACAATATGTTCTGTCCAGTAGTATGTGGATTTGGGCTCTGACGTTTTGTCAACATCAGCTGTGTGAGACTTAGACCAGATGGTCCTGTTCAGTGTGTGTGTGGGGGGGGGGGGGGTGGGTGTGTGTTTAATTTATTTTTCTGAATGCGTGTACGTATTTGGTTTGTTTGAGTGATATTGTGTGTGTGTGTGTGTCTTCAATCAAGTGGTTGTTAATGCCTAAACACCTCACAGGTCTGTGCAAAGCTAGTCTCCAATGTCATGCTCTATTGCGTAACACAGGTGACACTGTACATCTGGACACTGAGGTACAGAGCACACAGATAGCAGCGCAGCTAGGCTTGATAGGATCTTTAAAACAAGTAAAAGGTAAAAAAAAAAAGGCAAAACAAAATCAAATATGTTATACAGTAATACGTTATAACCAGTCATGGAGATAACATTGTTCCACCTTCAACTAAATATGTATTCAGGATCCTTCCTCATAAAGAACTTGGATATCGCTGTTCCAACACTCCTCTCAAATATCTACTGCTTCTTCAACATGTCTTCTGTTTGTTTAACAAAGTCTTTTCTTTCTGTACTTTGACTCTTCCCTTCCCACCATCAACCTTTTTTCCTCCTCCTGGTCTGTTCCCACCATCTTTCTCTCTTTTTCTCTATCTCTGTCTTCATCTCTGTCTCTCACACACACACACACACACACACACACACACCTCCTGGTCTGTTCCCATCATTTCTCTCTTTCACTCTTACCACTAATTTAACCTCCTCTTTCCCATCTCCCTGTCTCTCCTTCCTCTCGCTCACCTCCCTAAGTTGAGAGATGAAGCGGAGGACATCATCGCTAGGCTGTAGACTTGCAGGCGGATCCAGGTCAGTTTGTTGACACTGCTTGACCTCTGGGACCCATGTGCTGCTGGGTAGTGGAGTTGTCCTGGCTGCTATCCTGGAGGAGGTTTCCCCTGTGGCTGTGTTTCCTCCAGGGGCACAATTTAAACAGTGCCTTGGACAAGACATTGTTTTAGTGATTGCCATCTATGAGGCGCTTTCCAAGAAACACAGATTCTATTATCTGTTGTCCAATTCATGAACTAGCTGCATCACACTTTAAAATTATATTTCCGAAACATCAGGCTTTATCTCGTTCTTGGAAATCAACCTCATAATGAGTTTGTGTTCTGTATTATTGTAGAGTTTTGTTTGGTTTCTGTGTTGGTGGAATTGTAGCTGTCCCTGAGGTACACTCGCGCGTGTGTGTGTTTGTAGATGTCTAGATTTCTCTGATAGTATATGGACAAAGAAAAATAACCCTCTTCTCTTGTGAAAGACGAGGGAAATGAATATCTGCTATCAGATGAGATAAGAAGTGGAAAGATGGCTGGCATCACTGACTTTCTCCACAGACTCCTAATATGAAAGCTTTCGAAATGCATCCTTTGCTCTCTTCTTTGGAGAAATGGGATGTCATATTGACTTATCCATATCAGACCAGGACCAATTACTCACACCAAATACCTGACAGTGTCATCTACATGAGAGAATCAACTTTAATGGTTGAGTTGTTCCATTGGTTTCACTGTGCTACAGAGGGAGCCAATGTCAAGTACGTCCCAGCTATTTTAAAGTATTTTTGATCCATAGTGATTCAAGTGTAAATACTGTACTGGTGTATATATCTATGATGAGGGCTAGTCCATATTTCATGAGTTAAAGATTTAGAGTTAGCTAGAGCAGGTACACTGTGAGAAGAGAATGCTGGACTTATTCCTGTTAGGATGTAGATGTGCTTTCTTCTGTTGTGATGAGGAAGATGACTGGGCGCACGTCCACTACCTTAACATTCTGGAATGTTCCTACTCTGTAGCATATACAAACTTGAGCACAAGATCCCTCTTTAAACACTTAGTAGACAAATGAGAAACGTTTGGATGAACCATGTCACTGGAGGCTCATGTGTTGTTGGAAATGTGTTTTTGTGTTGCAATGTTTTTGCAATAGACTTTATTGAAAGTAACTTCGCTCTTTATAGCATGGTGTTACAGTTCATTCATTGTTTATATTTTGAGCATCTATATATCATTAATAGGGGATTACAAATTAATTTTGTCATGGTAATAAAAGTCAAAATAGTGCCTTTTTAGGCTTCATGTTTGATCAATAATGAACTCGTATTGAGTCTTGACGCTGTGCAGGAGGGTTGCAGTAGATGTCACGTACCAACAGGCTTGCACACAGGATGCAGCAGCTGATGTGATGTCATAGCAGGAAGTAGAGTACGTACTGTACCCCAGCTGTTTGTCACACGAGCCAGTTGGGGCCTCTGGTTTTTCTCAGGATGGGCTATTTCTGTCTATAAATTACAGTAACATAACAACCTCCTCTGTCTGGTGCTTAGGAGGTCTGACACAAGAATATTATAATTTCCACTGAAGTTTATTTTCCCCTGGTTTGTCACTGTCTTGTCACTGTCTCCCTCCTTGACTTGAATAAATAAAAGAAAAGTCGTTAAAGGCCATAACTTATGGAACACAGTCATTTGGCAAGACACAAAAAAATAGTCTTTATGAATAAATTAAGATCCGTAATCCCTTACAACCACCACCAGACATGTAACTCCAACTGTTATTTTGTGTATGGAAGGTCTGATGGTCATTGATTCAAGCCACATTTTCCTGTCTCCCAGGAACCAGGGGAGTTAGATTAGAGATAAGATTAGATAGAAATGTAGTTATCCCCACAGGTAAATTTTGGTGCCCTTAGAAATTTAGCAGTCATTGCTTATGTTTGCAGATGATGAGCATGAATGACGTACATGTCAGATGAGAATGGAAAATGTATCGGGCATACTTGTCAAGTATGAACCTTTTGGCAAAGTACCTCAAGCCCAACAGTTGAAATATTTTGAATGTTGATTGTACACAGGTATGGTTCTCTATGATGTTTTCTCGCTTTCTCTCAATCTCTCTCACTTTTACACACACACACACACACACACACACACACACACACACACACACACACACACACACACACACACACTCAGGATTCAGATTTATTTATTTATAGGATTTAGGATCGGCCTCTAATAGGCTGTAGAAATGGCAAATGAACTGTCCCTCCCTCTCTGTCTCTCTCCCCCTCTCTCTCTCTGTCTCTCCCTCTCCTTCCTTCCCTCCCTCTCACTCTCTCCCTCTCTCCCTCCCTCTCCCTCCCTCCCTCTCTCCCACTCTCACTCCCACTCTCTCTCTCTCTCTCTCCCTCCCTCTCTCCCACTCTCCCTCCCTCTCACTCCCTCTCACTCCCTCTCTCCCTCCCTCCTTCTCTCTCCCTCTGTCTTCTCCCCCAGCAGTGACAGCAGCATCATGGCCGCAGGACCACCAGATGTGATGATCACTCAGGACCCAGCAGAGGCCCCAGAAGAATGTCCAGGTAATTAACCTGAGCAACCGAACACTGAAATGTTTTACACCTAATGTTGTAGAATAACACATATCTTTTTTTTTTTTATTGTGTGAAATGGAAACCTAGGGTTGTTTACTTTAAGCAGATGAATAAGAAAAAATATTTGAAATTCAGACACATTTTTGCAGATTAAAGCAAGCCCATATAAGAACTTGTTTGCAAAAAATATTTGAGTCTGTTTTGACCATGAGCTGCTAGGAAACTCTACGACTGTGTGACAGGGTTGTAGATCCTATCCAATCAGATTACGGGGTTGGAGATCCTATCCAATCAGATTATCTAATCAGGGCTGCTTGTAGTTCATAAAGATTACATGACTCTCAATGCTGCATCTGAGAAGTGTTTGAGTGTTGCTGAAATAGGTGTAACCTAAGTGGTACTGTGGAACCAAAGACTAAGCTAAAAATAGAGAACACAAACATTCTGTGCTGATCGGTTCTATTGTCTCCCTCTCAGAATGAAGCATTGCTCTCCAGGGACCAGTGTACATACATATTAACAAGAGACTCTCAAAAAGAATGATAGTCTGGAAAATGTGTACAGCATCAGTCTTCATGTCAGCTCCCTAAAGAACCAAATCATTTTCCACTTTTTGTCCACCAACCCTGAACTCTTCCCTGCTGCACCCTGGGAAACAGGAAGTGAGGTCACGGGGGGGGGGGGACTGGCGCCGGAGGGCTTGGCTTGGCCTATCTTACATGGGGTGCGGATGTGGATTAGCCATTTTCTTTACAGAGCTGGTCACACTTAAGAGAGGGATGATCCCCTGAAATGGGATTAAATATCTAGCAGGGAGAGGGAGTGAAGGAGGGGAGGGTGAGGTCTGTGTAAATGGAGATTTTTGTCAATGGAAAAGGAGGTTGATCTCTGACTGGAAGCCAGTAGGGGAGCTGGGGGGATCCAACCCCATGTGATTCCCTGACAGATACCTCATGGGGGAGGAGAGGGCATGCCGAAAGGAGGAGAGGAAGAGGAACAGGAGAAAAAGAAGGAGAGAGTGATGTTTTTGGCTTCAATGTAGATGAACCAAGAGAAGGGAAAGGGTCTTCCCTCACACCAGAAACCTTGCAATCAGATTTCTTTTTTAATGATCTTGAATAATAAGAACTCTCAGGTTAAGTTATTGGCATTCCTATAAATTAAAACATAAAAACAAAAATAGTTCAGGGATCCTGAAACAGCAGCTCAGCTACAGTAATTTTCGGACTATAAGGCACACCCTTATATAAGCCGCAGCAGCTAAATTGAATGATGTGTACATATATAAACCGCACTGGACTATAAACCGCAGGTGTTTTAATCTTTAATTACCATATGTTGTTAGTTGTCGGGAAAGATATGGCTGCTTGAGAAAGCTCCCATGTATTAACCGTTAGCCATTAGCTGTAAAAATCCATAGATTAGCCGCACTGTTCTATAAACCGCAGGGTCAAAAAATGCAACACAAGGCGCGGTTTATAATCCGAAAATTACGGCAGTTTACTTTCTGTAGGCAGTCACAGCGGCTGGCCCTGTTTAAGCCCTGTGATGGAGCCAGAGGGTAAAGGACATGGAGGATCCAGACCAGGTTTGTAATAGGATCTACAACATGTGAGACACACACAGGATTGTCTCAAGTCTTTATATAGAAAAATAAACAGAGACTAACCGACACCGACTGTTCTCGCTAATCCGACAATTGTTCCCCTGCCAAAGGTCTTCATCCTAAAATTGTCGTAGAAGAGGTCACCCTCTCCTTGATATTGTACCGCTCTGTGGCTCGAGCCAGCTCGACCTTTTGATTTGAGTCTTGGCCTTTGTTTCTTTGACCTTTCTCTTCATGATGTAGCTATTATTACCAAAATAGGTATTGGTGGGTTGTTTACATGTGAAATGTAGTTCAGGAAAATATATTGGTTAAATATATAACACGTCATTTGCATGTGTTATTCCATCAATTGTCAACCGCCTACCTGGTTTATGTGGCATTTTGTTTATTTTAAAACAACCAACAAAATCTGGTTGCCAGGGGAGGATTTTTACAGACAAATATGCACCTAAAGTGCTTAAAAGGGGAGTTTTTAGTTTTTCCCACTGTGGCGTTAATGCCTTTGAAGACACAGAGAGTTTTACAAGCCAGGTCATTAAGGCTACCAGGGGCTTTACAACCAACACAGGGTCAATTACCATTATCGAAGCTCACAGTACACAACGGCTCATGGTGTTTGTGGTTCACTACCAGGGTTTCACAACATAATACTGTAGGTGGTCCCGGTTCTGGTTGAAGAGCCCAGATACATTGGTTTTACTTACTGTTCTTGAACCCAGAAAATCAGAGTTTTAATCGGATTCTAATGGTGAAAGAAGAAAGGTTCATACTATGGTTGCTGTAATCAAGAGAATAAAGAAGTATCCTAGTATCTATCATCTCACGTTCCACTTCCATCAGTCAATACAGGAAGTGAACAAATATAGTGCAGGCATTGGAAAACATTTGATGTGAAACACCAAAAGTTTAACAGCCATGGAAAATAACAAAGTTGATGACACTAGTTTAATCTGGATTGAAATGTAAACATGAACTGAAACGTTAACTGACTTTAAACGTTGCAGGAAAGAAGAAGTCAAAGTTCCAGACTTTCAAGAATTTCTTTGTGAAGAAGAAGAGGAAGGAGGCAACGGCTCCAGCAGGCGACACGGTGTTAAAGTCCAGCCAGTCCAGTGACAATGTCAACACACCTGAGAGCACCAGCCTCACGCGCTCCGAGAAGGACCAGGGCTCAGGGTGACATATTGCACCTTGATAACAACCTTATGTGCATGCTTGCACCACACACACATGCATACATATATAATATAGACACTGTTCATATCAACACACACATACATGCCATAACAGACACACTGAAATAGATTTAGACGTACACATACACAGTTACACAACAAATCCATTGCGAATGTTCAGTGAAGAGAATGTACTCATGAAACATTTACGAAAATCACAGAATTATTCTTGGATTGATCCGATTTGTCAAATACACACAGCTGAGAATACTCTTCAAAATACCTCCCATCAGAGAACCTAAAGGCTCCAGCTGGTTTACAACTATACAATGTTATACACACACATTTATCATAATGCAGGACACACTACTAGGAATGAATATACCCACACAGAAACCTGAATAACAAACCTACTGTTTCCCCTCCAATCTTCCGTCTGAGTATATTTCAGTTTGGGGTTCAAGTTTTTTGTACTGTTGATGTCTTCCTAAAGAAACCAACAGTGACTCAGCCTTCCTGCTACTTGAGGGTTTTTGAACCAACTTTATTAGATTTGTTTCTACATAATCTAATGAAGATAACCCAGTTTCTAGGAAGGTAATGCTTTCTTGTTCAGCAGACCTTTTGGCTGTGGTCTGAGGACAATACTAAAATAAGTAATGTAAGATATAAGTTAAAGAAAAAAAAAGTACACACACTGCTGATTTGGCCACCTTAGATTGTGACAATGTTTTGATTCTATGTTTTCATCAGGCTAAATACATAGAACTGTGAACAGAATAAGTGGTGAATTTTAACTTCCCTTTGTTGACACAATCACTTAACTGGTACTCTTTGTTTTCCTCTTCCTGTCTCCCACAGGTCAAAGATCAACATGGGCAGCAAGGCCCTGTCACATGACAGTGTCTTTGTCTCCGATTCGCCGTCATCGGTGGAAAAGGAAGGATTGGGTGCCTCACAGGACAGTATACATGGAAAAGTCAAATCTCTGCAGGTAGGTCATCAGTAGCAATCACAAGAGTTTGTAAAACATTTCAAGAATCAACCCAAATACACGCACATAACAGAATAAAATTTAAAAAATTGATAGAACACGATGTAACTTGAAACTAATTATCGTCTATAATTGTCTTACTGTAAGTATACAATCTGTGAACAAAAAAATCAACTTCTTTCTCAACCTTCCTGGCCTCCAACATGTAGCCACACACACATGGATAACGTGGTACATACTTGGTGTGAGTTACATTAAGTGAAAGCAGTATGTGTCCAGTCACTCCTAGCTATCCGACATTCAACTCTTAATCTGTATTGGAGCTGGCACTCTGCAGTGTATTATTAGCCAGCTTTCGGCTAAGCCTCAGCTCACTGGTCGCTAACTGGTTGCTAGCTAAACCCTCCAGGCTCAACCCCTGTGTTACTACCTGGTGTGCCCCAGACAAGATGCACAGTCACAGGGGTTTGACGATGCGTGTCTTGGTTTGTAGCGCTGATGCGGTCAAGGGTGGATGGTTCGCCTCTTTATCAAGCATCGTTTCCTGAAACACGCTAACTGAAATACCGCTATGTGACTGTGAGTGACTTTTCTTAGTCTGTTCAGGTCAGCCCGTCTGTCTTCGGTGACCTGGGTTTCATTCCTGGTGTGACATATTGCCTCAGGAGTGAGGAGGAGTGTCAGCTGCTCGGCTAACTAGGCCTAAGGTCCTATTACCTGGAAAGTGAAGGCACAGTCCCAGTCTGCCAAAGACTGTATGCCAAGTCTAGGTGATTACAGACAGCACATTCAAAGACTAGCCACAAACGAGTGTTTAAGGATAACTGAAAGAACCCCACAGTAGGGGAGTGCTTCATCCAGACAACAAGATTACTTCCATAAGTGGCTAACTTTAAGCAATCAGATATAGCTTGTTGTTTTCCAGATTAGTTGTTCTTGGTGGATTACAGCTACAATGTTGTAGAAATGTTTAGTTGTCAGTCATACACATGTTCAGTGAAATTCTGGAAGCTGGCCTACTGGATCACCTTGAATGGGATAACAGAAAGAGAGAATGCGTGTTAGAAAATAGCCGGCAAGGAGTTGAAGGGGGGGAGGCATGAGAGAGAACGGGGGAGGCAAGGGAGGAGGAGGAGGGACGAGGACAGAGGTGACGGTGCCCTTGGACGATTGTTCCGGGGCTATCTGGCGCAGGCTGACTAAGCTCACACAGATAAACACGCCATGAGGTTTGAGTTTCTGTGACTTTTGAGGCCCAGACACACGCATTGTTTCAGAGCACTGCTCAGAGGTGACTCCCAGTACCTTTGTCAGAGTGTCTTTTCACTGTGACCACAACTCTCCACCACTGCTCTGACAGGAAACTTCATCTGAGAGAAGCAGAGCCAAGTCAAATAGTGCCATATATCAAGTAAAGTACTTGGAAGTATTGTAAGTGCATGTAATCTAACTTTGTGTCATATATTATTAACTACTTACTAACTGAGAGTGAGGTCATGCCGGGAAATATATATAACTGATATCGCTATCGCTCGGTCGATACGGCAAAGCTGTATATGGCATTTTTAGCTCTTTTCATTTTTTTTAATGAAAATAAATGGTAGGCTAAATGTAGGTAGCTCTTACGTCTTCTCACGGTGTGTTTCAGGTGAGGCCTAGCAACCAAATACTTTTGATAGAAAGTGGACAACACGGTTCTGCTTAAAGGGCTTTAATTCCAACACAAATAAAGACTCTTATAGAGAGTTAACTATTTCTTAGTCGCTGTTGATGTCTTCAGTATCGTCTGTATAGTAAATATGACAGTACTAGTCTAGTCTTAGTCTAGTATCCGTATCAGACGCAGAGGACGTCAGAGGAGGGCAATAAGAATCCGTATCAGACCGCAGACCGGCGATGAGGTCAATACGCGGCTGGCATGACTACCTATTAGCCAATCAAAACGCTCGTACTGTTGTTGCCAAATAATAATTGCAAATATTGTTAAATACTCAATAGGAAGTCACTTCATTTTGGCCACGCAGTAGTCTGAAAAATTGAATCAAAAGTACAAACTAAAGCAAATTCTAAGTATTTGAATAGTGTTTGACTGGGACTTGATGAAGATCAGTCTTAAAGAGCGAGCTTGTTCTACCCCCACAGCTCCAGTTGAAGCAGGCTATTCGTCTGGGCTCCCCTCCCTCTCTGATGTGTATGAAGAGAGCCGATGATGGGGGAGCCGTGTCGGAGGATGATGGTCTACCCTGCAGCCCCCCCGAGTACTCCACCCTGCACTCTGTCCTGACCAGGGGCTCACATAAGGTAGGAGCACCATCCATCCACACAGGGACGCAACATTAACGGCGTCTCTTCTTTTTTTCAAAACCTTTTTTTCACACACAGTGAAAGGAGGGGAGAAGAGAACAGAGAAGCCTTAAACAGCGAAGAGTAAAGCAGAGTAAAGTAGAATAGAGTACAATATAGTAGTATAGTCCTCATCAAGTACTCATCAATGATGCAAACCTATTTTTGTAAAAAAAAAAAAAACGCAAATATATTGTCGAAACTTTTTGTAGAAAATATTTTTTTAAACCTTTAGAAACTTGTATAAATTTTTTTGGTTGTTGAACATTTAGACTTTTGTTACTACAGCCACACCAAGAATTGTGCCTCACCATGAAACAAGCAGGACAATTGTGTATTCTACTGTTTATGTATTCACATTGAAATTCAGACATTGATTTGAACCCCACGACTATGGATTCCTTAAATAGTGTTGCAAATAACCTACATCAGAATGTCAAAAAGCAAAAACACAAGAATTTACATTTTGGGACAGGTCAAGTTCAGTTTGGGACGGTTCATTTTGCACTTCGAGACGGTACTGGGACAGTGAGGAAAAATATTTTTTAGGAGCCCACATCTGTTACACCCACACTGTAACATGTCTGGACAAACATCCAGACACACCCGTAGCTTTCAACACAGGTTATTGGCGCACAGCACAGTGTAGACGTGCAGACACATCCCAACCCGCCGTCCTCCAGGGAGCTTCCATTTGACACAGAACGCACACATACACCTGCACCCAACTGCTGAGTAGTAGTTTAATGATAACGTTTTCCTCTTCTCTCTCCTGTCCCGTCAGTCCTCCAACCTGGTACAGAGAAACAGCTCCCTGAGCCTCGAGGGTACAGACAGTGATGACGACCAGGTATCTTCCCTCAAAATGTCTCCTCTTCTAAGCATTCACACTTTGGGATCATTGTAAAAGTATTTTTTTCTTTAAATGAGCATTGTCTACACACACCTATCAGGTGATATGTTTCATGTGGTGTGATGAGCGAGTGTGTTTGTATCAAACCCTATACATGTGAACAATGAATATCAAGACTCCAAACGAACCCTTTAAACGACTCGCCTCCTCCGGAAACACCCTTTACATGCAGTTTTGTCTGAAAAGTGCAAGTGACTCACAGTGACACAGGGTGAGGAAATGGGATTTCAACAGCCAATTGCCCCCCCCCCCCCATCTGTTATTGCCAAAAGGAAACAAATTAGCTGGAAGCAAAATTGGTCACATCGCGGTCAAAGCAAACAACAGTGCAAGAGAAAAATCACTCAGGTCTCAACTTTATTCAAAGTGTTCACCTTTATATTATGGGTCCTTGTATAATGTAGAACTTTTCAGACGGGAGGCGGGTCCTCTTGACTGACTGGCAGGAAGTGGATCCAGAAGAGGGGTGTCCTGCTGTCAGGGGACTAAGGTGTTTGGACTATGTCCAGAAATACTCTACATTCTTGCTCGCTTGCTCAAGCTCATGAGTTGCTTTCGGCAACAAAAAAATCCAAGGTTTTATCAACAATCAAGATGGTTTCGTGTACATTACAGAGTGTGTTGATAGTCTAACATTGATTCATTTAGACTAATACTGTTGACACAGATCTACTGTAACTCTTATGTACGCATACCTGGTTGAAGATTTATGTTTAAAGTTTGGGTTAATCAATATTTAGTTGAACATTTGTTCGTTGATTATCTACAGGACAGTATATATAGTTAGATATCCAAAAGTAGTAGTGTCTGAATCTTTTTATTCTGTAAGGTTTAGGACCATGAGGCGCTGCTTGTATAGCAGGAGATGCCTTATGAACACTAACTTCATGTACGCAGCTTCTTTGGTTGCATGTGAGTAATCAAATGTAATAACAGCCACAATAACGGATCTGTTACTTGAAGTAAACAAGCATCCGTGATGGTTTGTGAGGCAGGGACTTCAACCGGGTAATGTTTCAGGCCAGTTTGCATGCTCCTTACAATGGGACTATTGAAAATGCATGCATTCATCCTCGAACGTTAAAAGCGTATGTTTTCGTTTCGCAAAGATACTGGATTGAATGGGATCTGCAGGTAAACGTAATTGATCTTCTCAGATTGTAAATAGAAATGCCTTCCTTGAAGAGAAGTGACACCTGGTATTTTTGTGATGATGTGGAGAAGGCAGTACAGAAAGTTCTAAAGCACCAACACCACTCTGCACTCTCGCCCAGATATCATCATACACACACACCCACACACATATGCTGACCACCGCAGACACACAAACTCAGATAGTCTCTTTCTCTCTCTTTCTCTCTCTCTCTCTCTCTCTCTCTCTCTCTCTCTCTCTCTCTCTCTCTCTCTCTCTCTCTCTCTCTCTCTCTCTCTCTCTCTCTCTCTCTCTCTCTCTCTCTCTCTCTCTCTGACACACACACAGATGCTCTTGTTTGTTCGTACATCTCCAAATAGTTGTCATGTGCCGTGTGTGTGCTCTCAGCTGCACCACGAGCCGGAACCACCCAGAAGCGCTTATCCAAGCCTTATAAGGAAGTCCTGCTGTTTGACCTCTTCCAGGAACATCCTCTCATTTCCTCTTATCTTTCCCATCTCCTCCCTTCTCTGCTCCTCTTTTCCCCACACTCAGAACACTCCCACCACAAATGTCCCTCTGCTGATGTGAGGCTAAAGACAAGCATGTCCTTCTGCAGTGTTCCTGCAGGATGTATTGTCTGACTGTGAGTGTGTGGGTTCGCTGTGTTAGGGTTAGGCTCGGTCTTCCGTGCGGTCTGAATGCATTCCATTGGTTTCCTGAGGCAGCCAGGCCGTCTGCAGTAGATTGGAGGGGGGGGGGGGGGGGTGTACTTCATTGCTATGGGCCAGAGTTTGCCAAGGCATGGCTCCACACCAATACGCCACCCACCCCCCCCCCCCCCCCCAAACTGTATAGTGTTCATTGAAACGACTATGGATATAGTACCAAAGTAAAAAGGGTTAGGGCAAAACACTCCAGGAATAAAGGGAGCCTTCAAAGCGAACGTAGGAATACTCTGGGCGACTGTAGTCCGGGGAGTGAGGCTGACTGCTTGTGACATCGTTTGATGACCAGGTTGTCGTCATATCTGGCCTGGTCATTTTCTTTGTCCTGTAAAAAAAAATACATGTGCCTGTTTTTAGTATCCCCAGTAGCGTCGCGTGACCGTTAGCGCACATGACCCTCGTTAACTCGTTAGCACCTGGTCTGTTACCGCTAAAGCACTTATTGTTTCTGTTTAGGGTCGGTGACCTATGACATTCTAATCAGTCCCATAGAAGGAATGCCTTGTGGGCACCTGTGTTTGGGCTTACAACACAGTGGACCATTATATATGAAATGCTCTTATTGAGGGATAGAACAACTCCATACTACAATGTGTTTAAAGTGATGGTAGATTCTGAGGGTAGAGACAACTTTAAAATGTCCAGATCCAAGCCTGCCTGACTGCCTCACTTCCTTACTCCCTGCCTGCCTTCCCAGCAGACATCACTGCAGTCGGTGTGTTTATTCTGAAGGCGGACAGGAGGGCAGGGTGAGAGATGGTTCCGACAATGGCTGACCCTGACTGAGTGTTTGTGCAGCTGGGCTCTCATCTCTCCTCTCTCCCCTCCTCTCCTCTCTCTTCTCTCCTCTCTAGAGCTCTCTTCTCATCCTGAGGCAAAGACAGAGTTACAACCTACAGTCCTCTCAGTCTTGAGGGTTGGTGTGTTAGTGTAACAAATTGTGTCTCGACATCCATCATTGTTTCTTAGTTTCTATTCTGTTGTCCTGTCGTTTCTCAGACCCTGCGCAAGGGAATGGAAACAGGCACAGCAGTTTAGTTTTGGGAGTTTTTGTTATTAGTCGTTCCTCTGATTGAAAGTTGGACCATACTGTGTGAAACGGGTTACGGTGTTGTTGGATGAGATACATCCGTCTTGTATGAAAGGTATTACTACTCTCACGTAACCCCCCCCTCTCTCTGTCTCTCTCCAGTTGTCATGTGACCCAGGCTCCAGGTCCATCAGTCCCCTGGTGGTCCCAGCAGCAGACTTCAGCCAGCCGGCCAGTCCCATGGTGTGCCTGGACAACACGGCCGCTAGACACCGCCTCGCGGTCCGCCACCACGCCTGCACCAAGAGGAAACCCACCACCGTAAGGCACACGTGCACACGTGCACACGCATCCAGTACGAGTCTGTTGGAGGGGGGGGGGGGCAGTAATGTGTATGTGTTTCTATGTCTATCTCATACACTCACTAACTTAATAGATTACATTGTGAAATGTTTATCAATTGAGTAATGTTTGTTTCTCTCTGTGTGCAGAGGGTTGAGTGCCGGTCAGAAAGAGACTCCCTCCAGGAGGAGAGACTGAGTGTTTCTATCCCAGAGTCTGTAGACGAGGGAGAAGAAGAAGAAGGTGTGTATTTATTTGAAATGTATTCAAAGTAGTAGTTAACTAATATAGAAGGAAAATAGATTCCAGATTTTCTGTATTACTATGAAATACAGTATAATGACAAGTATGAAGATAAGTGCATATGTGATTAAAAGCACTTAACTGCTCAGTTAATCTGTTATACATGATTATTTTAACAACTGCATTGTAGCTGTGCTGCCCACTGCTCTGACAAATTGTGTGCGTGCGTGTGTGTGTGTGGTGCTGTGTGTGTGTGTGGTGCTGTGTGTGTGCTCCAGACGTGGACAGTGACCAGGCCAAAGCCCCTGCCACGGATGAGGAGGCTGAAGATGAGCAGACGGATTCCAAACAATCCCAGCATGCTTCGGCAGAGCAGCCCCCGCCGGCTGATACCGAGGACGAGCTGGGGGCCGGACAGGAAGTTTCTCACGGCCAGGATGCCCCCCCATCCTCCTCCTCCTCCCCCGCCCCACAGCGGGATGAGTCCGACTCGGAGGAATGTCTCCCAGCGGAGCCCCATCCCAAGACCCTGTCTCAGCCTCCCTCCCTGCCCAGCTCCAGGGCCTCCTCCCTGGACTGCCTGGCCTCGCTGGAGACCCCTGCTGGAGACTTCCTGCTCGAGGCTGGAGGGGCTGGTGGGGAGCAGGAGGAGGAGAGCTCCTTGCTCCAGGAGGTGCTGAGCTCCCTCAGAGGCCCCCTCTCCTCCTCCCTGGGGCTGGAAACCGAGGGTGGGGTCTTGGTGAAGCAGGAGGAGGAGAAAGAGGAGCAGGAGGAGCATGGGAAAGTGGAGGAGGAGGAGGATGAGAGGGAGGTGGATGATCTGTCCTGTGGCCTTGACGTCTTGACCACATCCTCTGACCCTCTAGCCAAACCATGTGACCCACCCTCAGACTCGCCCCTACAGGAAGAGGCCACTGCCCTCAGGGACGGACCTCGGTCTCCCGATGAGTCACGCGAAGACCTCACAACAGCAGAGTCGGAGGAGAAGGATGGGGAGGATGTCGGCGATGAGGAAGAGGAGCCGGTGGTGGATCGCTTCCAACCACAGGAGGAGAAGCTGGACAGTGCTGAAGAAACCAGTGAGAACGGCACCAAAGATGAAAAGCCCACAACCTTCACGAAGGAGTGGAACGAAGGAGAGAGTCAAGCAGAGGGGGAGAAGGGAGAGGATGCGCCGGATGCAGTGGAAGACGTGCAAGAAAGACATGAGGAAGAGGAGGAGAAGGAGGAGGAGGCGCCGGAAGGAGAAGAGGAGGAAGAAGAGGATGTATGTGAGGAGAGGAAGGAAGATGAGGAGATTGAGGAGGAGGATTCAGAACCAGCAGAGAAGACGGTCGTTTTGGACCCTGAAGAAGAGGACAAGAAGGAAGACGAAGGTGTACACTGCGGTACTGAAGTGGAGCAACAGCCAGCAGAGATGACTGACCTGGTCGTCATCAAAGACAAACCAGAGAGCCTGACTGACCTGTCAGAAGCCCTACTCACACACCAGTCATCCCTTGATGAAACGACCACAGCCCAAACAATGATGGAAGCAAAAGTTCCAGGAGCACCCGTTGTGGACCAAACTGTTGTGAACAATTCGGAGGTAGACCAGAATGTTTTGGACCAATCAGCCACAGACCAACCAGTCATGGACCAGACAGTGGTGGAACCTAGCTCTTCAGAGCCCAAAGACCAATCCGATACCCTCCCACCAAGCGAAGAGGAGGAGGTTAGTTTGACCCCTACCCATACCAGTACCGGTACCAAATCCACTCTGTTTTCCTTCAGCTCTGAGCAGACCTCCGGGCAGCCCTTGCAAGCCCCAGAGGATGCTGGGAAAGTGCCTGGTGCTTCTGAGCAGGGTAAAGGCATCCGGTTCACCATCGCCCCCGCCTGGCAGAGGACCCTCTCAGGAGGAACAGCCCCCAAAGACCCCAAAGACGATCCTCCCTCTCCATCCGCCTCCCCCTCGCTCTCTCCCTCCCCCTCATTCTCTCCCTCCTCCCTCGCCTTCTCTCCCTCCCCCGCCTCTTCTCCCTCCCCTGTCCCCGCCTTCTCTCCCTCCCCCGCCTTCTCTCCCTCCCCCGCTTTCTCTCCCTCCCCTCTCCCCGCCGCCCCTGCCAGCTCCTTAACCACTCCCGGGCTCAGTGAAGCGGTGTCGACGGGGAAGCAAGACGGTCCCGTCCGAGCTGAACCGACAAACCTGGCGAAACCTGAAGTAAATACGAGTCCTGTGAGAACCCCGACCCCTGTGGAGGCAGGAGAAGCTCCAGCTGCAGGTCGACCGGCCAGAGACCTCCCACCTCAGGAGGAAGGGAGCCCAGAGAACCTTTTCGGCGTGCGCCTCAGAAAGACGTCCACCTCAGCTCTGCTCCGCTACGCCTCTGTGTCGGAGAGCGACGCCCCTGCGCCGGAGGTCGCACCCCCCGCTCACTCTGCAGAACAAACAAAAAGACCTGCCCCCGATCCTCCGGCCCAGCCACTCAGCAGCAAGCCTGCCGTACCCAGGAAGCCAGAGCTGCAGGGAGAGAGCGGGGGGAAACCCAGGAGAATGCCAGGTAAGCAGCGCCCTGTTCTGAGCATTCAGTGTGTCTGTCTATCCTATTCCTTGTTGTAAGCGCTGATCTAACATAGCAATGCTTTCAGTTGTATTCATGTCGCCTGGTTCCTGTTCTATAACTTGTGTTATGGAACTGCAGAGTGCTCTCTCTCAACTCTAAAGACATGAAGTGCCTTCGTATTGGTTCCTTTTTACTTTATCATGGGCCTAAGCAAGTTAGGCTGCTGGGGTTCAGTTATTGTAAGGTGTCTACCAGCAGAGGTTTCAACGGTCCTGGGTTGGGTTTCAGAACCGATGGTGTCCAGAGTGCCTAGTGGAGGTTCAGAGTCTCCCAGCTGGATCCACATGGCCAGGCAGAAGCAGCGTGTCTTCAAGGAGAACTCTGTGGAGGAAGCCCAGCAGAGGACTGCAGAGAAGGTGGCCACATAGGGTTTTGTCTTTGTTTATTAATCAAATGAATGTCAATCAAATGGAAATGTAATGTTTGATTGATTGATAATGAAATGCAACGGGGGTCTTCCTTTGACCTGACTGCATTAGAAGGAGTGTGGAAGGAGAAAGTGTATTTCTAATTATTATCTATGATATTCCATTAGAAACACTTGCTGTGTTCATTCCAGGTTTGGTGACATTCACAAACACATTCCATCACAAGTCATAAGTTACATATATTTTATATTCTTTTCTATACCTCTCTTCAAGGAGGTGCCAGAGACGGAGCCCATTCCTGTCCTTTCCAGTCCTATCAAAGACCATGCCAAGCCTGGAGGGTCTCCCATTAAAGGTTAGATTCATATTTTTGGCAGAGACACACACACTCCTAAACTTGTAAATAAACACGCCTATGTTTACTCACAAACAGAGAGACTCGTCTCAATCAGTTCCTTTCAGAGGGATTTTGGTCCACAAAGGAGAATCATTTACATATGGCTGCCCCCATGTGGATTGTTAGAGTGGTAGAATGTGCCCTTGACAGGATATAATTTAAAGCCGCCAAGTTCTTTTCTGAACTTCCCTGCTTTCCTCCAGCTCAAGTTTGATTGACATGGTTTGACACAATTGGTCAAGTAGGAAGGCCTGCCTCGCCAAAGGTGATTTGTAGGAACAGGATCGCTGGAGCATGATTGCCTGAAAAGTAGTCGGCTCATCCAAAATTTGAAATTGACCTTCCACGAGCAGTGGAACAGTTATACAGCTTACACAACATGTTTATAGCACTATTCTGTTTTACTAATCTTACTTAGTGCACCTTTAACTAATTTTCTCCAGAAAATGCTGTAGAGTAATGACAGTTAAGGCTCCTAAACAACCTTTACATTTAGATAGAATATGTGGTTACTAAATGCTAGTACGATGGCAATGATAGGACCAGACAGATGACACACCTCAATCATTCATTTCAGTGAGCTATTCTCTGGAGACATCCAAGGCCGCTGTGACGGATAGGGAGGGGAGGAAAGCCCTGACCTCACCTGGCCCCCCGGCCGTGGCCCAGAAACCCACACAGCCCCAGCCTGGGCCCCCAGCCTCATCCCCCAAAGCTCAACCCCCCCAGCCCAGCGCTCAGGCACCATTGTCCCAGAGAGCCATGTCCCCCTCAGCCCCGCTCCCCCAGGATGAACCCCCCTGGCTGGCTCTGGCCAAGAAGAAAGCCAAAGCCTGGAGTGAGATGCCTCAGATCGTCCAATGAGGAACGGGCGTCACACGCTAACTGTCTGTCCGTCTCTTATGTCTGTCCACTGATGGACCAGAATGCATTTGCACACTGACTTTTTTTAAATAGATAAATATATATATATGTATATGTAGGGATATATTGCGATATATCTCTCTAACATACCTTTCTTCCACTTTGCTATATCATACTCATACACTCAAGCCTCTGATTGGATGGGTGTCATATGATGTCACAGGCCCCTCTGATAATGTGTACGTGAAAGAAAGAGAGAGAGAGGTTAGATGAGATCATATAAGACAGGAATTGAACTGAATTGAAGCTGTGTGTCTTTAAATATGACAAACCAGTAAGTCTTAATGTGTTTCTTTGTTTTAATTTCTCTTTGCCAGTCATTTTGGACAAAGACTAAACCTGTAATGTCAATGTTACATATATGTGTGAAGCGTCAAAGTGTATCATCATTGGTCAATACAGACCTACCTTAAATCTCCAGTAGCCTTGGGTCAAAAACTTTTGGCAAATTGGGTGCACTTTGGCTATAAACAGTAAAAGCCAAAAGTCCTAAAAGGGTTCCAAAGATTTACTGTGAGGTAAATCAAATGCACCTAAAATGTTTGGTCAATGTAGTTGACCCAGTTCTGGTCCTTGGTTTGGTGGACGAGTTTAAACGTGGTTGGATTTAGAGCTGGACTGAGCTGAGGGTTTCTTTGTATTTATTAAATCTCTGACATGTACGTTTTATGTAATTTGTTTGTATTTTTGTATTGCATTTTGAAAGTGTGTCTTGTACATAAAATGTGCAGTAAATAACAAAAATGTTCCCTGTTTTGTTTTTATAACTGTACTGTAAATGTTACTGTAAACGTTTTTTTTTTAGATTGAGGTCAAGGAATGAACTAATCATTTTTTATCACATCTGTCTTGTACATGTGGATGCTCTTAACATAAAAAAATGACCAAATATGGTTCTGTATATAGAGTCCTTGATTAAATACCACCTTTGTTAACAGGGGGGGGGGCTGACCAAAATAGAAGTCTTTAAGCACCCACTCAAAGACACCTGCAGTAGCAAATACAATCCACAAGGGGGCGAACAAACACAGAAAGAGAACCTGGTTGTCAGTGCTTCCTACAGTGATTGCTCGTCAACAAAATTGCTCTTACTTTTGACAGAACGTTTGCACCCTCACGTACTGTATTATTCAACTTGAAACGTCACATTCTTTTGTCACTTAACTCGTTTTCTTCCAGAGATGCTGTTGACATCCGTTGCACAACACGAGTCAGAGACGGCACAGCCTGACCTCCTCTAGACACAGCTTGTTGTGCTTTATTCGGGATTGCACAAGCAGTGCATTACTCATGTCAAGGTATTTATTAAGGCTGAGGGAGGAAGGCAGCATGCTCCGCCCACTCTGGTGTCTCTGGGGCTGGTGTGGGGCCTCACAGAACAAGCACAGTTATATAAATTGTTGTGAGGCCGTCAGGGGACAGTCACAGTACATCAACACGGTGTCCTGTAATGTTCATAAGGCACTGGGAACTTGTTCGCGGACAGAAATAACGATGGTAGACTGTTGAAAGAGGGGGCATACAATAGTACTTTCATATGCATGGGTCAAATGCTTTTGGCTAATACGTATTTTATGATTGATATCCTTCAATACATCTAATGAGAATGTTCAGTTCAGATTCGACCTCTGTTCTGTGCTTTGGAAGGTGGGCTTGCTGTGACATCGTCATGGACGCTAATCTGCTCTGTGTATTCAGATGACAATGGTGAATAGAAGAAGGGTGTTAGCCAGTGTGGTGACTCGTGAAATCTCTATTGTGCTTCATAACCCTGTGTGCCAGGTCACAGTGGGTGAGAGGGGCAGAGCTTGGCCACTGCGTATGTGGGTTTGTATTCACGATTTGTGTGGAACACAGTGAAACCCAGACCCTGACCAGTGTCTCTCGTTGAGATGTTTCACATTTTCACTTCTACTATTCTCAGACTATTTTTACTCAACATTTTCAGGCTTATTTAGGCAGCAAAAGAAAGGTCGTAGCTAGAGTGGACATTATCAGACCAGGGTTCAGTACTGTACAATTTCAATCAAATAGTGTTGAAGAGCACTTGATCATGTTTACCCAGCTCTCTCCAACTTCTGGAACAATCCCAAAACAGACCACACTCTGGGTTGTATCAAATGAGTCTTAAACGTTCCAACATACATGGATGTTGCAGGACAGAGACAGACACTGACAGATGTCCACAGCACCAATGTCACACTAACACCAAACTGTGAGTGTCCATGACTGTAAATGACACGGATTTAGCAGGGCTTCTGGCTGGTGTGTGGTCTGTGGCCATCCAGGCTTTGCCTCCGTGACAGGAGGTGGCCTCGTTGAACAGCTCAGCTCGTGCGTCTCCTGGTTGCACAACCGGGCTGTCCTCGGCTGTTTAAGCCCATTAAAACGATGCGTTGGCAAGCGATGGTGGCCCGGCCAGGCTGTCGTCTTCCAAAGCTGACTGAGACACAAGGCCGGCCTGTCTGTCTGTAGGTCACACAACGATCCTGTTGGATTGAGGTGTTGCCACTTACTGTGGTGCGCAGGGGTCACTTCATTACAGTTGGGAACACTTTGTGTGCGGTTGTTGATTTCACAGTCGGGAGGTGTTTGTGCACAAATGGATAATGGTTTCAAAGATTTTGTCTTCTACATTTTGTGTCATCTACTCAATATATTGAGTATATTGTATACTGAAAGTACTTCTACAGTGAAAGCACCTCACACAATAATAATAATAATCCAAAATATAGATGTATTTCTGTACGCAAGCGTTTCCGTATCTATCAAAGCACTAGGGGAGGTTTTGGAGGAGTACTAAGGGACGTTTCCCCTGTCCTGCTCTCAACCCAAAGCACCAAAGGCAATCCCACAAAACAGACCCTGCTACTGCACCACAAAAACAACTCCAGCCGAACTCCTCGACCAGATACCAGTTGCGTCTCTCCTACCCTATCATTGTCATTGCAGTTTTGTTTTGTGCACACACATTCCTACTCTACACATATCCTATACATATCTTCAGTGAACTGCCTCATAGTACCATACACTGTTCAGATCAAGCATGTTCCCCACTCCCCTGGGCCATGCTGTTTCACACTCTAACTTGTCAGTTCAGCATGTACCTCCTGATGGCTCACAGAGACGCTTGAAGGTATTTGTGTCAGGGTCGTCTTATGTACTGTTTTGTTTGGCTCTCAAGGAGTGTGTGAAGAATCCCTTACATGGTACTCCCTACACAGCATATCTGTCTCCATTTCTCTCTCTCTCTCTCTCTCTCTCTCTCTCTCTCTCTCTCTCTCTCTCTCTCTCTCTCTCTCTCTCTCTCTCTCTCTCTCTCTCTCTCTCTCTCTCTCTCTCTCTCTCTCTCTCTCTCTCTCTCTCTCTCTCTCTCTCTCTCTCTCTCTCTCTCTCTCTCTCTCTCTCTCTCTCTCTCTCTCAACTGTCATCACAAACCACACAAACAGCCTTTTAAGACAGCCTCCCTGTCAGCTATTCCAACAGTGGTTGCTGTTCTCAGATCTGCTACGTGTCTGACTCGTTTCAAATCTGGGGTGGGAAAGCTGATCCCAGTTCCCTGCCAGTCCTCACTCTTAGCATCTGGCATCTTTCACCTACCAAACACATAACATCACCACGGAGACAAACAACAGACAAACAGGCCACTTAACCTACCAGATGCCTTTTTTTCTGGGTGAGTTAGGTAACTGCTCTCCCAGAATGCAATGCTCTGTCCTAGTTAAGCCTGCCGCGTTACATGTTTAAAAAAAATCGGGGGAAGGTTGTAGCAGCCAAGTTCCCATGGCGACGCCTGCATCTACTGACCTTCTCCTTAGACGTTACATAATGCTGCTTCTTGGCAGAGGGGGAGGGTGGGTGTTATGTGACCAGGGCTCTCTGGCCAGGGCACGCTGGGGAGGGATCTGATTGGTGGCAGATGCAGAGAAAGATTGCCTTGTACTGTACTGTGCAAAATATATCCACTGGAACTGTGCTGCTGTTTGGTAGGGACAAATGGAACTGGGCTCAGACCTCAGTTTGTGACTCACAAAGTTTGTTTTGTGTGTGTGTGTTGATTAACCTTGAAATAGAAAAAACGGCCTTTCAAATAAAGATATCATATACCATAGGAATGAGCCTAAATAAAGCAGTCTTCTTTTCACTAGAACTGGCACCATTCCTAGACACCGTGCTGAATAGCACTCTTTCTGTGTGCGAGAGAGAAAGAGGGTGTCAGTGACACAGCCCATGCAGAGAACCCCATATAACATGATAGACTGCAGATGCAGATAACCCATTTCTAAGTTTATGCAACCCCCTGTCCCCGCTGCCCCCCTTATATAAGCGTTATTAAACATATCTCCCCTCCCGCCCTCTCCTCTCTGTCACAGACCAGACCATAGGTATCCAGATCACAGACCCCCCCCCCGCCCGCCCGCCTCCATTCACCAACTCACCTCCCAGAGTCCTCCAGGAGCAGAAAGAGGGGCAGGCCAGCAGAAAGTGGGTCAGTGGGTTACAGGAGGCAGGGGAGGGTGGAAAAGGGGAGTGGCTTAGCTTCTTCTCCGACCTACATTTCTCCAAAGCGTTGCATAACGCCTGCTTGCTCCCTGAGACCTGCACTAAATAGGTTCGATGTCCCACCACTCATCTCCCTCCCTTCCAGATTCTGGAACTTTCTAAAGTCTTCCACAGAGCTCTGCCTTACCTCAGAGTCTGCTGTTCTAAACACCTAAGTGGGACATGAAAGAAAAAGATGCAGGAACTGTGTTTGTGTCCTCTGCATCACGGGGATACAGAGCTTCATCTTTTTTATTCAGAAGTGTTCTTGTTTAACTGTACATAAACATTGCATACTAATTACTATATAAAAAAACAGACATGTCTAACATCAGAAGATGTCGAACAACGTACATTCATTTTTGTAAACACGCATACAGTTAGAGGCCATTTGTTATACAACCACTGAATAAGCCTCATGGTCATCGAAACCAATAACAACACATTGATAATAATCAATGAGAGCGTTGTGCGGAAGAGCTACAAGGGTTTTTCCAGAGGTAGATTTGACTGAGCTTGTTAGTCAAAGGCCGAGTGCAAAAATTTAAAACAAGGTCAAGACATTTTTGAATTTCTGGGTCGATACAGGGTTTGCCAATTTCTATGGAATAACTGAATGGAGCTTTGCATAGCTGAAGAACAGTTTGGTTTAGGTTACATGCGACTAGTCATACACATAGGATGTGGCTTATTGGATAAGAAACTGTGTTTTAGACTGTATCCTTGACATTATGTATGCCAAAAGAATTCACAGTATCAATTTTCAAATTCTTGACCCTGGAATCTCAATGATGTCAAAAATCGGCCAATTTTTGACACACTCAATTGAAACAATAAGACTTTGTAAGACGATATCTAGTACCAATATTTTGAAACAAGTGCAAGGATCATTATTTTTACATTTTCAAGAAACTGGGAACTAGTTCCTAATTTCTGCATTTGGGCCAAATCTCTTTAGAAATGTAATTGAATTTGCTTTGCTACCTTTCTGCAGCTACCTCAGTTTGAACAGCATGGGATGGTCATGTGACAACATGGAAGCAATCCAACTTAAGGCACTAAACATGTTCAAAAGGATATCTGTGTTCTTCTGCTACAGCTTATGATCAACTGGATAACAGTTTGAAAAACACAGACATCAGGTTCAAATTATTTGAAATAAATAAATAACAAAGAACACAATCTTATCAGTCTGTGGTGTTACAGGCTTGTTGCTCAGCCAAGAAAGATTATTTTTACGTATCTAAAGTTGAACAGGGATCTTGAGGAACATTTGGGTCATTGGAACACAATTTCCAATACAGAGAGCTAATTTGAGAATTTCTTGGGGCATTAAGTTGAATTCCAGCTATTCAATACCAAACACCATAAACATTAACAGGAAACTGTCAGGGTGGTCAGACTGATATTCCAACTGCAGTACTGAAAGCTGATACTTCCCAACAACTGTGATTGCAAAGTGACATTCAACTAGTTTTACCCCCTTTCTCAGCCAATCTCTGGTTTGCCAAAATAAGAGCAGTTATTGCCATTACTGTTACTTATTACTTATTTAAGTTGTTGTGGCCTTTGAAGAGTCCATTAAGTTCAGAGAGCATATTTATGCCACAGAGGATATATGCCTGTACAGTCCTCTATACAGTTACATGGTATTGGCCCTTGGAAAACAAAACATCTTGCATTTATACACACATTTCTTTAACAAAACCATCCTTGACCAATAGGTTCTGTAGAAAAAGGAGAACATCATGACATGGAAATGATAGTAGAAAATGATGAAAAAGTCTGGCGAACAAAGGAATATGTATCATCCAACGTTGAAAAACGTCGTACTTTTCTGAAGGCAAGGTTCACTAACCTCTTACCCAGAAGCATGCCGGGAAATCGTTTGTAGTTCGGGAAGCACTACAGACCATATCCCAGTCAATGACATACTTTCCCTTACTTAAACTAGAAGTGCAAGTTGAACATATAAATACCAATAAATACTTGATCCTTACTTGTATCTAGTATAGCCACCAACAAACGAAAGTCAAATACACAGAATAAATACTTTTGAAGCGTGTTCGTTTGAACTCTAGGTTTGCACTGTTTGGTGCTGTTCTATTGTGCTGTGTGAAGTATTTTTTCTTTCTAATATTTACGAATGGTAAATGACCCAAGTCTTTTATACCTTCACTGTGGGTCAGAGAAACATATGATAATCCTCTGGAGGAAAAACTGACAAGTCTAGGCCTCAATGGAACTCAGATACACTTGGTAGTTGGTTTTTCTGGACAGAATAGTCCTTTTGTCTTAGTTTTTTTTATATGTATGTTGGTAGGTGTTGATTTAATAGGTTAAACCCTTTGGAAACAAGTTATCTATTAGTTCGGCTTTCGGCATCCTGCTCATGTAAACAATATTGCATGCACACACACGTTTATAAATAACAGGGAGGATAAAAATATAAAACAAATCAAATCAATAACACAAAATCCATATCAGTCTTAAAGCACTCAGATTCAAAGATCACGGTCCATTTTAGCTTCTAGTTCTTGGAAGAAGGAGAGAAGAGAGGGAGGAAGAAAGCAAACTTGGTAGGAAGACACCCAATCTTCAACGCACAGATAGTGAAGAATCATTGTCACTTTCTTGCCCAAGTCTAGTATTTACATAAAGGCTTGATAACTCAGCAATTTGGTCTCTTTTTGTTTGTTTTGCAAAACGTACAGTCAGACAAGACTTAGACGAGGAAGTCCTTGCAGGAAGTATCTCTGGGGTTGGGGGGGGGGGGAGCTACATGAGGGGTATATAAGGGAGGGGGGCTGTCCTCAGGACAGTTCAGTGTGACACTGAGACAGTCTCTGAGGCTAGGGGGCGTGGAGGATGCGGAGTGAGCGAGGCTGATTAGAGTCACCGCTGGCGATTGCGGGCCATGAAGAGCAGCACCCTGCGGATGCCGCTGAGGCGGTCCTTGAGGGAGGTGAGTGCGAGGAATGGCAGCTGGGCGCGACCCTCCAGGGGCAGAACTGCTAGCAGCCACCAGCACCAGGACGGACCGTTGGGACTGGCCTGCAAAGACACCAACGGAGTTACGGTCAGTACTTCCGCTCTCGGCTTGTGTGCGTGTGTGCGCGCAGGTGTGTGTTCCCCAGAGATTTTAGTCCAGGGATCTATTTGTACCGTACCTGAGGCTGGGAGTCTTTCTCTGGCATGGGTCCGAAGTGTCCCACGATGCGCTCCTTCTGCTCAGGCTTCAGGGAGTTGACCCAGACCAGGGCCTGGTCGTACACCGCATCATGAAGACTCTGCAGCTCCTGCTCCGCCAGCCCCTCCACCTAACGCAACCAGACATCACGGCTTACATTATAGAAGACTCCCTGATCATCAACTGAGAAAGGAGTAACAATGCTTACATTCAAACGTTTTACCATGCTAAACAAATCCGTTGAACGCTTTTAACGATGAAAAAGGACTTTTTGAGCCAAATAACATTGTATTCATGTGTGTGGCGGTGCTCTCATACCTTGACGTCCTCCAGGTACTCGATGTCGGCTGTGTTGTAGCCGTCCCTCTGGCTGTGCTGGATGACCTTGAACCTCCTCCGGCCGATGGTGTCTGCCACCGAGCGGCCGTCGGCAAAGAACTCCACGTTGCGGATCTCTAGCAGGCAGCCATAGTCCGCAAACCTGGAAGTGAAGGAGAAACGGTGAGTATGTCAATTCATTTGCATGTGTACGAATAAGGCAAACAAGACGAGTCTAACCCACATGCTAAGCCCGTACCACTTACTGAATTACACAAATGATTTCTAGGATATTTTGCCAGTGTACGATTTGCATATTGATACTCCTATTGAGGAAGTTCTTTGGTTTGACTTTGTTTGCCATTGTCTATCCATGCTTCAATCAATCAGTCAATCAGTTTCAGATTACACAAATACAAATGTTGGGAATCATTCCAATCCTGAGACTTCCTGAGTATCTAAGCGGTGAGGTCCTCAGTGCGGCACCCACCCTTTGAGGGAGTCCCCCAGACACATCCCAAACTGCTTGGTGCCAGTCTCCATGCATCTGCGGATCATCAGGCGGTAGCAAGGCTCGAAGATGTGCAGCGGACAGGGCACAGTGGGAAAGGCCATGGTGCAGACAAAGATAGGCACGTTCTTGTTGAGACTGAAACCACGAAAAGAAAAGACATGGTTGGGGGGGAAAAAGTACTAATGTACTGTAACATGGAACTGCTGCCTCAGTGTGACAGCTGCCCCTGTCAACTAGTCCAACTGGGACTGAGGTTCTTACTTGGATAATTCAGCCATTTCTTCCTGGTTGACGTTCTGCCTCTCCAGTAGCTCTGTCGGCAGGTACTTGTAGATAAGGTTCTCCATAAGGATGGTCTTACAGTACTGCCTCTGAGCCAGGTACTGGTTGGATGGGCAGAGAAGGAGGGATACACGTATTAACACTCCTGTGTTGCTGAACAACATTTACATAACGCCAGAGTCTTTTTTTCTTTTTTTTTTTACAAAACAATTGACATTCTTCATAGTTAATTGAAATCCCCCTTCCATTGCGTTTCCAACAAAGGCGGTTCATCACAGTTTGATAGGTGATGCAGCGTGTAGTAAAATGGTTGTGAAAGTAGTTTGTTTTCTGTTCATGGATTATATATAGGGACGTATGTACATGCAGTGATCTGGTTAACACCGTGTGCTTACATTTACATTTAGTCATTTAGCAGACGCTCTTATCCAGAGCGACTTACAGTAAGTACAGGGACATTCCCCCCGCGGCAAGTGGGGTGAAGTGCCTTGCCCAAGGACACAGTGTCATTTGGCACGGCCGGGAATCAATCCGGCAACCTTCTGATTACGCGCCCAACTCCCTCACCGCTCAGCCATCTGACTCCTGCTTACCTCAGAAAGCTCCTCCTTGCAGAGGGGACACTTAGGGTTGTGGTCCAGACACCGTTCCAGACACTTGAGACAGAAGGTGTGTCCACAGGGAGTGGTGACAGGCTCATAGAACAGCCTAGGGGATACCAGGGAGAAAAGGGCACAATGTCTTGCCAAACAATAGTACCAGCTTTACCACTCCAATGTACAGTACGTTTAGGTAACGTTTAATGTTCTTTGTATTATGGTTGAAGGCTATGTTGTGATGGAGTAACTTGCTATTTGAGTCTTTACCTCATGCAGAGGGAACACTCCAGGTCTGTGGGGTCAATGAGGTCTCCCACCACCTCACTCCAGGAAGTATTTCTTTCGCTCTGGACGACCTCTGGAGACGACAAAATCATGGCAAGGTTTAGCACACCCTAACCACTACTACCTCACTATGATATCACCTTGGATAAAGGTTCTAGTATGTGTTGGCCATGAATTGTGGGAACAGTACAGTATTTTGCATTAAGTTACACATGTGCATAAATGCCACCCTTTGTCATAGAAGGAGACGATGCTAGCTATATCTATACAGCATTTGTCCCATGCCTGTCTCGAGGCAACTGTAATGCAATGATATGAATTCAGATTCAGACTCAGAGGGAGGGTGACAAAAACAAAGTCTCAAGGCTCACCGGAATGTGGCCGCTTGCTGGCGTCTTCGCTAACATCCTCATCTGTGCTACGTTTGCGCTTGAGAAAAAGACTCCTGTCAATGACGGTGGCGTGAAGAGCTCCGTCAACCTCCTCCTCTTCACCTTTGACCTTGCAGCACTCGGTCTTGCCCCTCGGGCAGGCTGCTTGCCTGGGGTCTGACTGGGGACAAGGGGGGGCCAGCTTGTCCTCAGAGGCTGTTCTGCTGGTGTTGACCACCTTGCACTTCTGGGAAGGAGTGGTATGTATGTCAGTCACCATGTTCTGACTTCATTGCTCATAGTATTTTTACTAGAGGGGCTAATAACATTATATGAATACATTAACATGCTACACACTAACACACTATTCTCCATTGTATAATTGTTCGAGGGATAAAGGATGGGACAATGAACATACTAGTTAGCCAAACATGCATGGTGAAATAGCAGCAACTCTTCCAGACATGGTCAAAAGAGCCTCTCACCTTGTAGGGCTGGGCAGGGTCTACAAGCCTGCCAGAGGTGGGGGGGCGTAGGATGGAGCCTTTAATTCTAGATCTGGAAGATATCAGACTGGAACAGTCGAGGATCCTGGTGTGGACATGGTCAGTCTCAGGGCCCAAGAGATCCGCCAGGATCTACACAAAATAGACAAAGAAAAAGGGAAGGGATTATCGTCACCGCCAGCATCAACGTGGCTTTTGTGCCTTTAATTCAAATTTGAATGATTTGGTAGTGTCTGACAGTAATGCATTTTACTAGAACATTGATATGAACATTTGAATAATATTACTAACCTTCTGAGCCTCTGTTCTGGCTACTTTGCAGTCAGACTCTAAGGAAATACAGACTAGGTATTCTCTTAAAGCTTCTTCTGTTTTCCCAAGAGTGACAAGAGCTTGAGCTCTCTTTATGTGTCCCTATGGGAAGGTAAAATGTGGTTAGTGATGTCTATCCTCTTACACTGAGCTGCAACACAAAGAATAACACAAACACATATAAAACAATAAAAGTAAATAAGATACAGGGGTAAAGGTTTTGGGTGGGTAATTAAACATTTGCTTGGCAGCTAATATATTACTCAGAAGACATTAGGTGGAAGGGCAATTTAATCTTTCAGTGGGCAACACCCAACCCTGCCCATCTTGTAGTGCTAGCTCTACATTTATAATATTAAATCCTCACCTTTGACCACAGAGGCATGAGTTTGCAGGCCAGCTCTGCATCACGTAGGGCATCCTCATAGTTCTTCAGACTGTAATTGATCTGTGATCGATTGCTGAATAACACATGATCCCTTGGTGCTGGACATTACAAAGAGTGAGAGAGAACTATTTGACACATGGACTTGACAGAACAATAATGCATATTCAGTTTTCTTAAATCCAAGTGATTTTCAGTAATATTCAAGATTGGTATACCTTTGCACATCTAAGCAAATAACTGCTCTTTATATAATGATGCATGCGTGTGAAAGATAATGAATTGTCTAATGTAATCTGTGTACACTAGGTCACCACCAGTCAGTGAAACCAACAGTGCTGCAACTGGCAGTGAACTGAGGTATACCCTTGACCTACATTCGCAGTTTTATTGTTGTTACACAATGAGGAAAAGCACCGACGCACGCCTTTACGTAATATTTAGTCTTCTAGCCTACATAACATCTTATTCAACTACCACGCGCTGACCACTTCTGGTATGACGCTGTCCCAGTCCAGAGGATACGGAGTACAATAATAACCGACATTACGTTTGCGGATCAATATTACAATGTACTAATTGCTGCAATCAGTTAAAAATGCTGCTAATTAACCTGGACATTTGGTCTATAAAATAGAAAGTATTGGTTATTTTTTTTAACAAAAATGGATAAATGTGGTTGTCTGGGAGTTTAAATTGTAGGCAGCCTAAAGGTTCATAATAGTAACATATATATTAATCTTACCTATTTGTATTGCTTCGTTGTATTTTTCCAAAGCAGCTCCCATTCGTTTTTCTGCGTACAATCCATTCCCCTCACGTCTCAACTGAACAGCATGTAATTGAATAGGAAACCACTTTGAAAGCAAGTTACTGAGAATAACATTAACTCTGTAACTGTTAACATCGGCAATTATGGAACTGTCATTGCACTCTTTGCAACAGACGGGAGTCTTTTCTCTATCCAGGCACTTTTTACAAAAGCAATGTCCGCAAGGCAATGTAACCGGCTCATATAGAAATCCATAACATATCCTGCATGAGAAAGCATCGTAAGCATCGCCTTCTTTAATGTCGCCTTGTAGCCGATGGTGATCATCTGCGTCCTCCTTTCCTTTAATACTGTAAACGAGATATTCTATCAGATTTTCCAGGTGGACAGGTCGTAGTCTTTCGATTTCTGAGGCTTTCTTGTACATTTCGAAGGCTTCGGGTACCTTACCACCGTACGCCAGAGCATCTGCTCTCTTCACCAACAGTTCCAGCTGAGAAGCAGGGTCGTTGATGTGCAGCAGTTGGCATTCGTAGATGTCAGCCGCCAGCTCGAAGTTTTTAGATTGAAACGCTTCAGCCGCAAGCTGCAGCATTCCATTTGCGCACTCCGTACCCATGTTAGGTGGGGATGTAACGGCAATAGATTCACTGTTGCCTACTTGGAAGCAAATGGTCAAACCGTATTCCACTCATTTTCTTAGCTCCTCGCCCTCTGTTCAGCTCACTACTTTGCGGCGACAGCATCGTACACCATTAATGATATTCTCAATGAAAAAAAAAAGCCTTACGTAAACGTTGTCATGTGATCACTGCCAGCTGTTCCCATTGGACAAGTATCTTAAACTGTTACAAAACAATTCAGTTGTAACACCGAAAGCGTCGGGACAACTGATCTAATTCTGTCAACGTCCTGAGGTGAGATTTACAAATTTGCATAGATTTAGCGCTCGTTTCTAGTTTACGATTGTAGCATTTAGCTATACAGAGGACCTACGCAGTTACAGGCAGTTGTCAGATACGGTTGCCTAAGGTGTAGCTTAACAATAATGACTCAATGTTAAATTGACAGATCACATTTAATCAGGCTTACACTTTCATAAAACGATTATTAAACGGTATTAGACATGAGATAACTGTCTATAACTGCAGTATACCCCCCCCCCCTCCCCCCGACACACACACACACACACAACTGGTAAGGATATATAGGTCGTCTAGTTTTGCATTAACTCAAACCCATTTACAGACAGCCTGGTCTATATCAGGTTTAGGCCAACCATGCCCGGAAACTTCAGTGACTCTGAAAGTGGGCCATCAACGCAGCCAGCTTGTCTAGACTTCGCCCTAGCAACAGGGCTTGACCCATTGCTCAATTTGACCTCACTGATACTTAAGAGGTCAAATATTCTGCAATTTGTCAATCAAAGATTTAATTCAGAAACATAATAAAGTAAAAAAAAAAAAAAAAACTACAGCAATGACATTTGTAGTATCTCCAAAATGTTAGAAATATTCAAATCCTGGAATTGGATAATATTTTGACCACACATTCAACTTACAAAGTACAATCAATAAGCATCGAACAAATGATTACATAGTGAGATGTGTTGCAAATAAGTATCATAGTTGGTCCAATAACAAAAACAAATTTCTGCCTTGAACCAGTGCTTTCCCATCTGTTTTCAGTCCTACCAACTACCAAACTATGGTCCTTCTACCAAGAGTGAAGGGCCTGCGTCTGGCCAGCCTGGAGCGACGATCACCGGCAGATATCGCATCTATAGGGAGACAACCGAGCAGTCAGTCTTGAATCTTTAACACACTCCTCTTCTCCAGGTCATTCATCTCTTTCAGGATGAGTGCCACATTGTACCGTAGCTCCTGAAACTTGGAAACTGGAACCTGGAGGAATAGAAAATACATTAGGAAAACAACCAAACAAGAGCCTCCTTTTCAGCTGGTGGTACTATTTTTTTCCAGATTGTTGTTTTCCTTACCTTGGATAATGCCAATATATTAAACTATTGGAATGTTGCTTATAACTTGGCATGCAAGTTATACAAACAAACAATGAAAAAGTAATTGAAACAATACACCCTGTGACATAATTTCAAAAAAATTTTTTGTCGGAATCTAAATATGACACAAAAAAAACAAAATGTTAACCTACAATAGTGGGGCATTAGTGCAATTTTAGAGCAGTACAGCAGTTATATTTCTACATCCACACAGAAAGGAATAGGGATATAGGTAATGGGTTTGTGATACTGAGCCTGTGATCTAATTAAATAATCACTACAGTCGGTGACCTAATGAGGACAAGTATCAGTGCTATAACACAAGTGCACATAACAGGGATTGAATCCTGGACACACATGACAATCAAATCAATTTAGAAATAAATGTAAACCTCCAAAAGGACATTTTGAAAATGACTTTACTATATTGTTATATGGGTCTGTCCTAAAGGGTTATAGTACCTCAAAGCGATGTGCTTTTCCATCAGAGAGTTTCATCTGCATGAGAACAGAGGGTTGCAAGGCACGGGCTAGAGAGCTGCAGAGAGAACACACAATGAGGATGCATGCAATATTAATGAACTCTTTCTAGTGTTTTCCTAATGTTTGTGAAAGAGCTCTATATCAAACAACACTGCAGAAATTGCCACACATCTATGCTTATAGAGGCTATACCAAAGCCGGTATGTCACACATTGCTTGGTTTAAGTTCCAAAGAAAATGTACCTGGTTGAAATGGCAACATCCACTCTCCATCTAAATTCCTCCATAGCAGGTAGCCCTGGCCCTCGTTGGCTTGCTACAGCTTCCAGAACAGCTCGTCTGGGGGCAAATGCAGACACAGTCACCATATAAACCAGCCACAAACACAGATTTAAAAACAATATCCATCAGCAAGCAACAGCCACATACATGAAGACGATGATGAGTGCTGTCAAATGTCAAAACTGATAAATGGTATAAATAAAACATACCGATTGCCAAAAACCACACTTGCTAAATCTGTGATGAATTCTTCTGGTATCCTGCAGTCAGAGAATAGGTTACATTTACTATAATATTAATAATAGCATGCAGTACTTGAATCAGGTTACTTTAAGAAATTATGCAACTGTTTGTGAATATGTCTCTGAGACAAGGAATGGTTAAAGCATGATATTGAGCCATGAGACAGTTTACCTCAATTCCCTGAGATTGTCTTTGAAAGCCTGAAAGACAGTAAAGGCAAACATGGCATATTTTGCATTGTCAGAACATGATGTTATGTAGAAGTCATACCAGTAGATGTCCTACCTTTACATGCCGCACTATGCTAATTACTTACCTCTTGTTTTAGAGAGGTGGTTGGAATGCGTAACGCCTCATTCAGGAGTCTGTACATCCCAGCTACAATGTGACTCAGTCGTTCCTCGGGTATGACACTTCTTTCAGCTATAGCCTTCATTGTTTCTTGGCAGTCTTGACCTTCTATGGCATTTACAACAGCTGAGAATTTAAAGAACATGTATTATTATAATTGTAAAAAGCCTGAAATGTGCTAAAGCATTTACGTTGGTTGGCGAGGCATTGCTGGCATACAACCACAAAATACACATGCTGAATATAAATGTATCCATAACAAATGAAGATTCATGAGCTGCACGGTCAGTTTGCGTTACCTTTTAGCAATTTTCTGAAGGTTTCATGGTCCAAGTCCTTCATGTGTTTAACCATCATTTCGATTTCTGGTGGTATCCTTCCACCCAAAAAACTTGTATCTGTGACCGAAGTCTTGTTGTGGCTTACAGACATGATAAATCATATGCTGTTACAGGTTTAAATGTATTAATGCTTCGCTGATGTTTTCTCCAAAAAGTGTTTAGTTACTGTTGAACGAAGATCGCTTCCTTGTTGTGTCACATGACATTGAGTCCTTCCTGTGGCAGTAGATGCGCAGTAGAGGGCGCTAAAACTCCAACTCGATGACGTGTAGTGTGGGTTGTTGTCATAGCTGGATCGGGAAGATTTGCAAATGCGGTGACAACGAGGAGTATTCTTTGATCACGAAAGGTTTGCTAATTCTTCTTTAATTTAGACATTTAGATATTAAGCAATTATCTAAACAGAAGTTCTAGGTAGTCATTCATCGTTTATTCACCACCTATTACATGGTGAATAGGGCGCTTGCTAACGGCTTAGCTATGCTAAGTTGAGCTAAGTGAGTCAAAGATAGTCTAGCTACTACTAGTAGCTACATTAGCTAGCCAGTTTTGTGTTAGCAACACGGGAAGGCCCTAACCTGATGTCTACCATAGCAGGTTTTGTGTTAATTGGCAGTGCAAACATTTCCAACATTTAGCTAAACTTAAGAGCTATTGAGTAGCACACCAGTAAGTAATTGGCTCGCCACGTAGTAGGCTTACTGTAGTCTGATTCTAACTTTTGTTTTTTGTTTTTTGCCAAGGCCACTGGTTAGCTAGTCGACATTATTAAGCTAGTCTAGTAGCTGGCGAAATCGTATTACTAGCAGGTCTGTGATGGTTTGGAAAACAATCTTACTAGAGGCCGTTAAAAGTTAATTCGAGGCCTAGGGTTAGCACTAGTCTGTGATGTCGTTTGTTAGCAAGACACACAACTGGTATCATTCAACTACTGTAGCAATGTATTGCTAGCTAGCTACAGTATGTAACTACAGACCCAGCATAACAGGCCCAACGTTATGTTTATCAACAGAATATGTGGCAACTGGCAAGTCAAATTCCTAAAAGTATAATTTATATCGTAACATAACATGACTTTTGTTGTATTCTTATGGAATCTTGTCTCCGTCTGTGCATTAAGGTGTGAGAAATGTCTGACGCCCTGTACGAAAAGTTCCTTGCTCCAGAGGAGCCGTTTCCTCTCCTGTCCCAACGGGGTAACCCAAGTGAGGCGGGCACGCTTGATGTTAGTGACTTCGGCTGCCAGCTATCATCCTGTCACCGGACTGACCCTCTTCGCCGTTTCCATAGCAATAGGTAAGTACAGACTGCAGCAGCTTGCATTTCATACAGAATCAACCAACAAATCCTGAGGGCATAAAGAAATCAATAGTTTGCCAAGTCACATAATTTCTACATGTCTCCAGTAGGAAACAATTTGCTTTGGTATTTAAGAGGTTTGGAAACACACTATTTGACCATTCTAGAAAATTCTGTGCTTCAAACTTTGTGGTAAAAATATGTGAAAGGCCCTTTCCTGTTTTAGCTTAATAATTGCACAAAGTGAGGTCCATACAGAAATATTTTGTCAAGTTTATTGTGGAAAATTTGACTGGTCTTTACAGAGATCCCAGATCTTAACACCATCAACTACATTTTGGACTCATTCTAACACCATCTGCAAGCAAGGTGATCAAGTCACCAAAAAAGTGTGTGCAAAAGCTTTTGTGGCTGGAGGATGTGGGATTTACTTCCAATGTTCCATTGTCCATTCAATAGCCTTCCCAGAAAAGTGAAGGCGGTTGTAGAAAATGTGTGAACCAACTCCCATATTAATTGGAATAAGAGGTTCAACAGGTCTCCTCATACTGAGCAGTGTCCACATGCTATTGGCTAAATAGTGTATGTATTAGAAAACTTGAACAATATAGCCCAACAACATATTCCATCCTCTTCCCACCAGATGGAATCTGACGTCATGTGGGACCAGTGTGGCGAGCTCAGAATGCAGCGAGGAGCTGTTCTCCTCTGTCTCTGTGGGAGACCAGGAGGACTGCTACTCTCTTCTGGATGACCAGGAGTTCACCTCCTTTGACCTGTTTCCTGAGGGCTCTGTGTGCAGTGACGTGTCCTCCTCTATCTCCACCTACTGGGACTGGTCTGACAGCGAGTTTGAGTGGCAGGTATTGCAGATTCTTAAATGACATGACACATTTAGTATGTTCCTTCGAAATTGTTACTTTCCGACTGGGAAAAAAGAGGGGGATTGATTTTGTAAACACTTTTTTGTTACCCAAAACACGCTTTGGGTAGATACAAATATTGACCCCCCTCCCCCACCTTCCTAGCTCCCAGGAAGTGACATCGCCAGTGGGAGTGATGTGCTGTCGGACATTATACCAAGCGTTCCGAGCTCACCTTGCTTGTTCTCTAAGAGGAAAACTAAACCTCACAGGAACCTGGATGAACTGCCATGGAGTGCCATGACCAATGATGAGCAGGTAGGGGGCCGACTCACTCTCCTCTCTCATTATAAATTCTCACGGGGGTTGCAAAGCTACGGTTGTCCTGCTAGGTTTCAACCACAGCACATCGTTCTCGAGTTTTAAGTTTCACAACTGCTAAATCATGCCCTCGATCTGAAATGTGTGTGTGTGTAAGTAACATTTTCTATGTGTGTGTCTAGGTGGAGTACATAGAATACCTGAGCCGTAAGGTCAGCACAGAGATGGGCCTGAGAGAGCAGCTGGACATCATCAAGATCATCGACCCCTGCGCCCAGATCTCCCCCACAGACAGCGAGTTCATCATCGAGCTCAACTGTCTAACTGACGAGAAACTCAAACAAGTGAGATACTTTCCAGAGATGCCCTTAGTTTATATCCTGTGATGATGCAACATGTTGTGTATGAATATGCTTTTGGTTTATCCATGCTTGGCTGGGGGTTAATACATCTTGGATGCCATAGCAGGGCTTGGCCTCATCCTGTAACAGATTTCTTTTACCAAGTCACTTGTCAACGCTCCAAAAATCTGCGTGGCGAAAATCCTTTGACTGAAATGTTAGCTTGTCCTGGACAATCAAAAGCATCAACGTCAAGCCTTAACCCCACTCCCCAAACAGAACTCGGTGTGATTTTTCCCTATCGTTCCCTGACGACTTACCCTCCACCCTGCTAGCTGTATATTTAGGAAGTTTCACTTATTTAAGCTCAGCGTAGATGTAAATGATGTTCTATGTACTTATATGTTATGTTACGCCAGGTGCTTGCGTCTTGTCTTCAAGAATTTCAGTGCCCAGTCTGACCTTGTGTTGTTCTGTGTACCTGACAAATAAGACTTGATCTCCATCTCCACCCCCCAGGTGCGAAGCTACATCCGGGAGCACGGCCCCCGTCAGCGTGCGAGCAGCACCAGGGACGGCTGGAAGCGCAGCGGCCACAGCAGCGCCAGCACCAGCGGCGTAAGCGGGGCCAGCAGCAGCAACGCCAGCATGGTCAGCAGTACCAGCAGCTCCACCACGGGCTCCACCGCCTCCAACGCCAGCACGGCCAACATCAGCCGCGCCCACAGCGACGGGAACCTGGCCAGCGCCGCCGAGCGCATCCGAGACTCCAAGGTCAAACTCAGCAGTACTTATTACAAACATGTAAATGTGAATACATGCTCTGCATGTTACTGCGTTTAGCATAAAAATACACTTGAATCCTATGACAAACTCAAGCATGCTAAATTTGACATTGCTTAGTAACTAACTATTTCACATAATGTAGTGTGCCCTGTGTTAGTTGTGTGGCAGTTGAATGATCCTTTGGTAGGGTCCAGTGAAAGCTTAGCCCCCCCCACCTGTGTTTGGAGTCAGGTGGCTGAGTGGTTAGTGAATCGGGCTAGTAATCAGAAGGTTGCCGGTTTGATTTCTGGCCGTGAAAAATGACATTGTGTCCTTGGGCAAGGCACTTCACCCTACTTGCCTCGGGGAGAATGTCCCTGTACTTACTGTAAGTCGCTCTGGATAACAGTGTCTGCAAAATGACTAAAATGTAAATTTGTCCCAACAGAAGCGTTCCAAGCAGCGGAAGCTGCAGCAGAAGGCGCTGCGCAAACGCCAGCTGAAGGAACAGCGTCAGGCCCGCAAGGAGCGCCTCAGCGGCCTGTTCCTGAACGAGCAGGTCCTCGCCCTGCGCGTCACCGAGGAGGAGGACCACAGTGACGACGTGGTGGACGTTCTGATGTGACCACGGTGATCCCCGCTCAGTGCTCCCTCTACGCCTGCCCCCTGACTACACCTACACCCCCCCCCGTCCGTCCGTCCGTGCAGCGCCGAGAGTCAGCCCCCCCGCCAGCCCCCCAACACCTTCTATATGCACACGCCCAGCCTCAACGGCTGCGTCTCAATAGTCTTACACCGGTGGCTTTCCCTCTCCTGGTGTCAAGTCTGCCATTTACCACAGGTGTTGTTGACCTGGACAGGTGGGGGAGAGAGGCTCCACCCCCCCCCCCCCCCCCCCCCCCCCCACCCCCCTGGTGGACATCCTCCATGTTGGTCTCGATTGTCCTTCAACCTCAAATCAGTAAAGGGAGGAGGGGACTGAAATGAGGGAAGGAAACTTGGAGACACTAGGATAGGTTGCCACCTACAAGGTTTGATCCGACTGATTTGGAATTGCACACATTGTCATGCAGTTGGCTTGTGAGTCTACTAACAAAGTTAGGAGCATAGTATTGTCAAGTCCGACATTGACTTGTCTTTAGGTTAAATTTGCTTTTGTCCAGCATTATTGTCAATGCAGTACAACATTCAGTTTTGGTACTTGGTACTACAAAGCTCTCTGCTTTGCCGTAACTAAAATTTTTGTTAGATTCTGTGAAACCAAGAATTGTATGAATGTAACCAAGTATAATGGCTATGCTGTCTGCCTATTTCACATAGACACTTCACAAGCTACTTGCTTGTCAAATTCAAATATGATTGCTTCAGCGGGCTAGGTGAATAACTTATTGTTCCTTCGACTCTTGAGATGTATCCTGCATTTGATGTTAAGGGTTGTGGTTCCTCATCAAAGCTTTAGCAAACCTGCCCCTGTGGAAATGCCGTCATCGATTACTATCTCATACTTATATCTAGGACACCTGAATCAGAATTAAATACATTTTGAACACCTTATAGTAAAATGTGGTGTTCTTTTCATTGTGCCACGGTTCAAATTTTCATGTTTCATCTAATGTTGAAACATTCCCCAGCACGTGGCACAAAAACATAAAAGGGTGACAACAATGAAAACATAAAATAAAAGTGTTATAGTATGTAAATGTTATCAATTTGCTTATTCTTCGTATGCCACATTTCATCTAAAGGCCTAGAGGGAGCACTGAAGCCCTTGCATGCTAAATCACCACCACCATTCTCCATCTTGGTGAACTAACAGCTGAGATTTCTCATCTAGACAAACGCTTTCAACGCATCAGTCCTATTTAAACGGTCCTTTTTCATTTGTAGATACAACAGTCAAATGATCAAGTGTTTGCTTGAAGATTCCCCTTTTTGTTGCATGTTTGACACCTTTTTGGATTTTGAGTTCAGTTTGTCAGTGACAAAAGCTGTAATCAAAAAGTATATATATATATATATATATGTACAGAATGTGAAGGCTTGCTAGACTTGCCTCTAGCAGAAAAGCAGGACAAGGCTTTTATCTTGACAGATCTAATCATTTCCAATAGGAAAATGCAACAGCAGTCTTACTCTGTGTCACAAATGTTTTTAATTGTTTTTGTTTTCTCCTTGTTTTGTGTTTGTTTTGTGCATGGTGACAAGGGATGAGAGAGACAGAATATCTGTTATTACAGTATTGAGCTTAAGTGTCGGAACGGTCGTGGCTTTGAATAGTAAATGAGCCTTTTTCTAGTTCACTCTAAGGAATAGGACTCGTTTGGTTTGAGGGGTTGCTTTCGGGAAAGAAATTTCCTGACGCTTTTCCATGTCCCCACCTTTCTGCTGTTGTGGACCGTTCATGTGAACAAAGTAAACCTATGAACCCTAACACTTAACACTAACTGCTGTTCATTTGAAAATGTATTTACCTTAAGATGCTTTACTTTTCATGGTCTGTATAGTTAGCTGTCTGTTTTTTGTTTTTTCTCTTTCTTGGCTTCAAGCAATTATGAAAACAATATATTAGATTGACCAGGTAGTGTCAGTAGATCTCTATTTTGAAAATTGATCAACAATTGAAACAGATCTATTTGTGTATTGTACCATTTATTCTAAGGACAAGGTTATTGGACCAAGATAGTAGAGGAAGCAGTTGGTTCTTGGAAATAAGTTTTCTACTAATGGTACATTATAACATTTAGATATGTACTGTTTAGGAAAAAGCATTACCAAAAGCAAGTTGTGTGGTCCACGCAAATGTAATGTACCTTGAACTCAGAAATAAATTGACATTGAATCTTGTTATCCTCTCATAATTGCTTCTACAGTAAATGTAGTGTTGTTGCAGACATTCTACTGAACACAACGCAATATATATCATTCATAATAAAGGAGGAAAAAGGAAGGCACATTCTTAGTTAAGACGTCATTTGATGTATCTCAATAAGTTGGCAAGTTTTGGACCTTTGATATGTTATGCCACTGACAAAGTTCCCGCGGGGTCTTAAAAAGTGTACAATTCTGAACTTTAAATTTAAGGCCTTAAAACGCCTTAAAAACTGCCAAATTTTCATCCGAGGTCCTAAATTTAATTTAGTCAGGTCTTAAAAAGGTTTTACCCTCGTTCATTTCCAGAAACGCTGGCCACAGAAAGTTATTACAAAATAGCAAAAACGTATTGAGTCATAGCCTACAAAGCGGAGCTCTAGAGTCCAGGGTTCGAATTACGAGGGGAGTTTATCCCCCCAATTAAGACTTGGACCCCCCCAAAAGAGGTAAAAACAACAGGTCGGGGGGGTTGATACATTTATATATCGTTCTTACCTGTAATCGTAAATATTATTTTACGGCCTAGAGAAGAAACTGACTACCCCGATTATCATTGTATAATTTGCACTCTGTTTCTAACCAAACGAAACTAAAGAGAATCTTCCTGAAATTATCAAGCGTTTGGCGGAGAGGAGAGAGATGATATTTATGAAACTATGTGAAGGTGAAGTCCCACATCTCACAGGACCACAATCTAACTTAAAATAAATAAACAATTTAAAATGCAAACCCAGGCTGTTGTGGTACTGCCCCAGCATGTCTGAAAGAGCATGCACACTAACCCAGTGAGCTAACATGGGAGCCCTGCTTTCTTCTGGTTTTCTGACACCCCAACTCTGCAGGTTGTTACAACTAAATAGTTGAATGTCAAATGTAATTGTTGAGTGGAGATTGTTATGATCCCTGATAGCTCGGTGGTTAAGGATGTGGGCTACTGTGTGAAGGGACTTGTGTTTAAATCTAGCTGAAGGATCTTCTTGCAGCTACATTTTTGCTCTTGGACTTCTAAATACAATTACATTTGACTTACTGAAACCTGCAGGAACCCTGCACTGAACCATTTGCAATGATTAATTACACCTGTTGCTACTAGTTTACACCTTTTTAGCCTGGTCTTCTTATGCTGGGGACACACTATACGATTTTTTAAATCGTATAAGATTTTCAAACTGTGAGAGACCACAAACATGTGGACAAAAAATCCTAGATTTTGCCGTTTTGCTCCTACAGTGTGTGGTCACGCTTAACACCAAGGGAACATCTGATAAAATCTGCGGAACCATCAAGATAATCGAGACATATGTTACCTAGGATTGTCGGAAGGGCCGAAATCGGCCCGATTATCCTGTGGTGTGTCCCCAGCATTAGGTGAAACCATGACTAACATTATTTACAGCGGTGAAGGCAATGACAGTATGTGTGGGCATTCATCCATGCATGGTTGGAAATGGGCTTATCATTGGAGCATGTTTTTTCTGTCTACCATTTATGATAAATTACCTGTGTAAAGATGTGTCAAGCTTATATTTTGATATCCTCTGCGTCAGAATACGGTCATCAAGTGTACGTATGTCAGCTCTTTCACCCATGAAACATTTTAATGGCCCCCCTCTTTTCATGGCCAGTTGAACGTTAATAAGGACAGTAGGTGTGTTGTTGATCTTCTAAGTGCTCCTGCCAACCAGATAAAACCGCAACGAGATGATTCCCAGTTGATTTCAGCAAAAGGAAGAACAACGCTTTGGTGAACAAGGGTTTACAGCTCAACCATTTACCATTTACCACTCACTACTGTTTAGACAGAGGAGCTAATGGACCCAAATGGAGGAAGTGTTTATCTAGTTACCTCCTCAGTTTATCTTGATGCTACCTATTAATGTTCTTCTGCTGTGTGTGTGGTGGGGGTGTGGGGCGTGCGTGCGTATGTGCATGTGGCAGCCTTGGAAAAAGACGCTAATTTTTTTCTGTCAGAATGAGTTTAACCTGCAAGATTTGGCAATAAAAACAATGATGTAACCTGACATAATGACTCAGAATTCAGTTTAAGAACAGGCTTTGACATGACAAATCACACATTTTTGAACCTGAGAAGAATTAATAAATTATGCTCACTTATGAAAAAAGTTTACTTCCTTGTGGTTTCAAACATAGACCTTGGTGACCACACAGGTCCTAGATAGGTTCTTGAGGAGAACTTCTCTTCCCCTGGTTCCCCTAGGGACATCTGACTGAGGGACTGGGGCCCTAGGTTGGCCAATGCAGTTATTGGATGAACAGGTGGGTTCATCAAAGATAGGAACCTATAGAAACCAGAAAATATATAAATAATTAATGTCACCAATTTAATATTTTCTAATCACATGCATTATAGTTTTCTTGTTTTTATTGATTTTTGTATTTTTTTTGCGATGGATACAGTGTATTTGATTCTTGTTCGATGGAAAATATAAAACAAATGAACAAGAGAAAAGTCAAGTAAATGTGACTGAGATACTGTGATTGACATACCTGCCAAAGTTAGGGTGCACAAGAGGATGTTCAGACAGTGGTGCCCATGCTAACGGCCCAAGCCCCAGGGCTTCCAGAGGCTTAGTGCAGTGAAGGGGGTCTGGGCGAGGAAATGTGATGGGTATCCTCCCCAGGCTCCATACGGGGTCCAGTCCAGAGTCATGGTGCAGCAGGGGGGCATCCAGCCAGAGCCCCAGACCCAGAGGGCAGGTGTTTACTGCCAGACCAGGGAGGTAGCTCTGCTGGCCCCGCTCACGCTTACGCCACTTGGCCCTGCGGTTCTGGAACCACACCTGAATGCAGTACATGTACAGGAGAAGCAGAGAGGTAGTATTTTAGATAAATTCATGATTGTCAGAATGTAACTCTGAACTGTAATTATGCATACCTAATAAGGTAGGTTTCAATTAATGTCCTGACTGTAAATTACAATATTTTAGATGAACTATATTTTTGACAGTTCCTTTTAACAATTTAAATATACCTGAATTCTAGCTTCAGTCAAGGACAGATGCACTGCCAGTTCCTCTCTGGGGAGAAATCATATAATTGATTCATAGTTGAACATTCCCAAAGAATGTAGAAAATACATAACACCAATACTACAGTTTATCCAATAGCAGTGGTGATGCATTGATTTTTGAAAAACACACCATAATAACAACAACAATATAATCCTTAAATGATAACCCGCCACTACCTTGCAAATATGTCAGGGTAGTGAGACTTCCGGAAGGCTCTCTCCAGTTGGTCCAGCTGAGAGTTAGTGAAGGATGTACGGTAGCGCCTCTGCTTTCTTGAGCTGATGTGTCCATCTGTGGACGTTGCTTTCAGCTGCACTTGTGGCTCCAACTTCAATCCCTCCTCTGTCCCTCTTTCTGGTTTCTCTCTCTGATCTCTTGTTATGCTCTCTTCTACCATATTCAATGAGACTTGGCTTCTGTGGTGGCTGGTCTCCTTTGGAGCGATTGAACTTTCCTGGGTAACCTGTGAAGGGAGGTCTCCTTTGTCCTGGTCGGAGTGTAGGTGCTTTATCTCAGCTCCTTTGAGAGATATGGGAGCCATGACATCATCAATCTGGGAAAACTCCAAGCTACCTTGATTTATTTAATTTTAGTCTGTGAGTTTGTCTTTTAGTCAACTAATTTGTTTATTTTTTTCTTTAGTCCAATATGTAAATCCAAGCTCCTGCAGTTATCTAAAGACTTCAATGACAGGTCTCTCCAAAATGTTACATTTTTAAAACAAGTCAAAGAAGATTGGTAGTCATTTTTTTACTTCTTAACATACCTTGGTTGATATCAGGATCCTTCGAGGCACTTCTGCTCAAAATGGAATCAATCAGATACGTTGACACAAATGGCAAGATTCCCCCCTTCTGTGTTTCATCTCGGTATGACGGGCGGTTCTCGATACCCTGTGACCGTCCACGGAACAACCCCACACATGTCTGCTCACTCATGGCCCACTTACTGATCCCCTAGACAAGTGCTCTGACTGAAGCTCACTCTGTACACAATATACCTGTGCTTAACAAGCGAGTGTTGCATTGCTCTCTATCGTTGAATGGCAGTCTATGTGGTTTTTAAGTTTGGCAGTAGGTGAGGGGAGGGGGAGGAGAGGTATGATTGCATTACAGTTGACTGTGTAACTGTAGCTATATAACACCAGTTCAGAGGGACCACAGATAATTACATGCCATTATTCTTCATGGCTCTGCTGTGAACGAGAAATTGTTGTAAGTAACACTTTTTTTATTGTTGTAAATTATGAATGTCAAACAAGTTTACCATATCAATTGACAATCTATCATACTTGATCAATTCACATTTTTGGATAAACATTCATTTTCTATATTTTTTATTTAAAATAAAATGTTTCTTACATTCATCCTTGAGGACACGTCTTAAATGGTCAATTTTGTGTTGTGAATGATGAGTGTGTATGATGGACATAACTTTTCCTATGTCCGTTTGTGTGTAGTTCTTTGCCTTTCGTATATAGAAAAACCATACAGCTTCCCATACAAAGATTTCCACACAAAAATGTCATACGAACTAAATCAATGAACTGGAACATTTGATGTCAATGCTGTCAGATGTAAAATAAACCCATAAATGATTATATCCAGAGCCATAGAAAAAGAGTTGCAAAACGCTATGATCTCGCCGACACGTGATCACGTGGTTCATGTAGCTCGCAAAAAAAGTCTGATGTATGTAGTTCCAAAAAAAAACACTGCTCTCAACCGGTTTGAATGGTTTTCAATGAAGCTGGCTAAGGGAAAATACAACATTGTAAACACTCACTGCAAGTGAAACCCAGGAAAAAAAGCTAGAGCTTTTTTGTCACGTGGTTCCGGTAGCTCGCTGTAGTAAACTTTTATTTTGAAATGAGAGTAAAATTAACAACCGGAAATTCGTCTCGTTTTACTTCACGTTATTGTTTAGTTCGGCTGGTGGCTTCAAGGGTTGCAGGCTTCTACGACAACTTTGCCGATATAGGTAAGACGACTGCAGTTTACTTGTTTTTATCTTAGACTATATGTTTGCTTGATGAAAAAAAACATTGTCAAGGATTGGTTCCATTGTATGTTTTGTTAACACGTACGATTATTTGTTTGCACTTGGCTAACAGGTGGAGGGTGGTTTTTACAGACTGTTTGAATACATATAATTGGGAGTCAATTACGAAAGTGGAATTGCAAAACGTGATTCAAAACAGCGGGTCCACAAAGTAGTTAGCCAGCTAGCCTGCTGTCGTATTTGCGTCCCTATAGCTAGCGTAGTCAAATATGAAGCACTAATTGGTTTGTGGAAAAACCAAACAGTAGGATGGATGGGTGAGTGTCTGGTATTTTCATTTTTGTAAGGTGTATTAAGGTTCTCGAGATTACAATTTCATTCTAGGCCAATTGCATGACACTTCCTATCCGAGGACTTTGGACCTCTACAGTTGCATTGTATCAAAGACTCGATTTTCGTTACATTAATCTTCCTTAGATTTCTCCGGTGACCTCTCTGCATCGGAAACTTCCACAAGACTTGCTACATTTACCTTCCAGCATGTCTCACAGCAACTACCCCTACAGAAGACCTGTCAAAGATTCCAGGTCCGACTCTTACCAGGCTTCAGATCAGCTACACGCATCTGATGACTGCAACATTTACAGGAGAACGCAGGAGCCATCTCATTCCACTATGTCATCCTCTTCCTACTCATCCAGACGTTCCACGATGGAGACACATCAGTCCCCAAAGCCCCCAGAAAAAGCCCTTAGTCTCTTGTCTAGCTGTGGGCTGAAGCCAGAAGACCTAGCTCTGCTTGCGGAGTTGCCAGAGCACCTCATAACTGTGGAGTCTCTTCCTGGTCTGCTTATGGAGATCAAGAACAAGAGGAGAAAACGGTCTTCCTCATCCACCTCCCATTCGACCCCATTTCACCCCCCACCTGCAAACCTCAGCTCCAAGCCCAAACTCACCTCCGCTGAATGGGAGCAAATTCGCTCCCAGCCAGTTCAGTATCCATTGGAACAGACCTACAGAGATCCCCAGCCTCGACCCCTTCCACCGGAGAAGGTTGCCAGCTGGCAAGACCGTTGGGGCAACCCTCGGCAGACTGGCTCTATCACCCTTAAGCCCAGCTCCTCATGTGCATTGGATGAGTCTAGCTATGTGGTGGACTACAACTTTGGTAAGAAAGCTAATGCCTTTCCCAGCTACGAGAGGCCCTCTTCCAGCCCAGCACCTGGGAGAAGTGGCAGCAGTAGCAGCAGCGCTCCAATTGCCTCCAGAGTAGACCTTGATTACAGGTATGCAACGCAAACAGCAGCAGACTACAACCAGGAAGATTTTCCCAAAAGCAGGATGAAGGCCGCCTGCAAGATGCCCTCCAGGAAGGCAGCTCTCGATTTCCACGGAGAAACCCCAGAGACATACCCTTGCGCATGCTCTTTGTGCGATATAACCGTGCTTTCTGAGAAGGTAAGCAGTCTTCCCCCCCCCCCCCCCCCCCCCCCCCCCCCCCCCTCACTCATTTTCGCTGTGTCTTCTGGGTGACTTCTTTCTTGGCTACTTGTGCGAAGGGTGACCATCACCCGCAAGCTCTATAGCGCAAATCGCAAGCAGGTCGGTTGCTTTTAAAAGGGATGATCATTTTCCGTGGGCATTATGTTTAACAACAAAAAGCTCAAAGAATCAGGGTGCGGGTCTATTTGTGTACGATCAGACCAGAAATGTGACATTTTTCTTCCCCCAGTCCTGGGTAGCACACGTTAATGGGCCCCAACATGCAGACGGACAGCTTCTCCTCCTCCAATTGTGAGTTATGGTTTACTTTACGCTTATGGTTTTCTTTACACTAAGGTGAGAGTTGCGTTCAAAACATGTTACACAATTGCCATTTCATTTCTTCACATCACAGGTTCCCTGATTGGGACTGTAGGATGGAAAGTATCAGCAGGTGAGTACAACACGTGTCACCTTCAGCGTAATGACAATCTTGCTGCACGTGTTTGTCTGATGCGACCAAGATGTTTTGTTCTTGCTCTAGGAGTGATGACCAACCAGCAAAGCCGAAGGCTGGAGAAGGGAAGGTCTCATCTGCCCAGAGACCCAATCAAAGCTCTGGTAAAGTGGACTTGCTCAATCAGTTTTATTTTATTGGAAGTTATTGTGATCAAGTGCATGCAACATTGGCAATGTAACTATTTGCCACTTGGCAAACTTTGCTTTATTGTCCTACAGGTGGAAGACCGGAAAACAGGCCAAGAAACAAAAAAAATAAGGTATTTGTTTTTTTAATGTTTCAATCAATAATGAAATGATCATATACTTTCATGCTTTATTCATTTTCATGAAATCGTGTCTTGTTATTTTCCAGTCCCAGAGCAGTAGCAAAGTGGTGTGTGCCAAATTTGCAGCCCAGACTTACGAGGAACATTCTCTGAGGAGACTGGCTGAGCAATTTGGAAAAGTTGTCAAAATGATCATGTTCCCTTCATTGGTGAGACGGTAGCCTTTTCATCAATAACCTATTTGCAAATTAGCTTAATGAGGTACAAATGAATACTAATACAATTGGTAATCGGCTGGTGTCTGAATTGGGTGGTATCTAAATATCTGAAAGGACTAGTAAAGAAAGTGTTTGTGTTGAAAGTATGAAGGGTTTGTTGTATGTAAACTTTGTGATGACACAAAACACGTTTTTGTTTTTTTTATTTCAGGCATTTGTGGAAATGGGCTCAAATGGCCAGGCAATGGATATAGTAAAATACTATACTGAAAATCCTATAGAGACAGAAGGAAAGAGAATAACCTTTTACGTGTCACGAACATTCAACTTCCTCCAGGTAAAATCTTTAAATAAATTCAAATGTGTGAATAGGATGTTGAGATAATTTGTCATCCAACCTGCCTTTCTAAATGTGTTTATTACGACAGAGTTCTAAGGTGTTGAGCTTCACACCTTCACCTGTGGGCAAGGAGGGCTACCTGGATCTGATGGCCATAGCTCAAAGATTTGGCACTGTACTCTACTCACTATTCCTACCTTCAGTGGTAAACAAATAATAATAATGGCCATTTTTTGTTATTTCTTTAATAGTCCTTTTGTTACATATTTTTCTTACCTGTAATTGACTTTATCCTATGCAGGCTTTTGTGGAAATGAGCAATGCCATTGATGCTCAGAAGCTGGTTGATTATTACTCATCCTCTTCACTCAAGATCGATGGCGTGTCACTCCAAGTGGCATTTTCTTCTGAGTACAGCACCCTGAGGTAAGTTCAGTCTTGCACAACTTAAGTCGACTTACGGGTCATTTTAGCATATTTTTGACCCATATTTTTGTTCCTGCAGGAATGTTCCCTCAACCAGGAAATATGAAGAGAGTTCTAAGAGACAAAGGTCCCCGAGTCCCAAAAACAGTGCGCACAGTCCAGGGAAAGACCCTTCACACAAGAGGAAGAGGAGAAGCAGGAGCAAAGAGAAGGAAGACGACGTTCATAGCGGCAGAGAAGGAGAGCGGAAGAGAAGGAAGAGGAGTGAAGAAGGGAACACGCGGTCCTCCAGCAAACACAGCTCTCCAGGTTCCTCTAGGAGTTCTCATACCAGAGACAGCGAGAAGGTCCCTGGGCCTGACAAAACGGTTATCAAAAGTAATTCCTTCACTTTCTCACTTGATATCAAACCATTTGAAGGATCCCACACATGCTTAGGGTTAAGCCATCTCCAAGATTGAGTTTGATGCGGTTGAGGTGTGCTAGATAGTAATCGTCATTGTATGACTCTGTATTTTGTCTCTACACAGAAACAACCTCAAAACCCGATGAGGCAGCTTCTCCTCGTTCCTCACAACCTCAGACTGAGGAGAACACCAAGGAACAAGGGCTGACCATGACTCAAGCCCCCACGGTAGAACCAGCTAGCACCCATCCGACAGCCCTTCCATCTAGCACTAAGGACCAATCAGCCACCACTGATCAGGTGGCCCAATCGAATGCAGAGAAACCCAAACCAGATGGCGTTCATCAGAGTGCTGAGTGCATCAAACAGGAAGAAGCCAGTGGGAGCTGGGACATGACTGGGACTGTGGTCAGTGACATGGACAGTGACATAGAAGGGATGGAAGTGATTGGGGAGGATGGGGTCCACATGGATGACTCCATGGAGGAGGCTGGGTGCCTTGAGGATATGGAGCAGCAGGAGTTAGAGGATGAAACCAAGTCTTCTCCCCCAGAGACGGAGACAGCTGTAGCCCCAGAGGAGAAGCGGAGACGGGCCAAGGAAGAGGAGGTGAAAGAGGTAAAGGAGGAGGTGATGGAACAGGCTGAGATGGAGACGGCTCCGTCAGTAGAACTTTCAAATGCTGCTCCGTCCGGACAAGAACCAGAGCTAAAGAAGGATGGAGATGATCTGATAGCAGCTACTACAAAGGACGAAGAGGAGGTGAAATAAGTCTTATTTAACTTAATTGGCGACAGCAATGCATACTGGATGGCCAGCCCTATACTGAGCTAAACAAGAAAAAAAGTGAGAGGGCCTATGTTCTAATGTTTGTATCTATTGTTCCCACCCAGGAGGATCCTGACTTTCCAGAGAGTCTTGAGAACTGTATTACCTTAGATGAGTTAGATGAGGAGCATTCTGAGGATGAAGGTAGTGATTGTTTTATGCATATCTACTTGGAGTGAACTCGGTTCAGTTGAGTTTAGTTAACTCTGGTACTAAATGAGGTTTATCTCAATCGTATAAACTGGTTTATCAAGGGAATTTAGACCGCACCAGAAGCCCAAAACCCATTTTAATTTAATCTTGTTTGTTTTGTCACAGATAAGAACAAAAGACACAGGTCTAGGGTAAGGATTGATTATTCTTTAGAAAATCTCTGTTTTCAATATGTCTGAGGCAATGCAGAACCACACAATGGTAAAAAAAAAAATATATATATATATATATATATATATATATAATACAAATGTTTTGTTTCTGTCCCAACAGAGTCACTACAGCAGAGTAATCTACATCAATAATCTTCCTTTTAGCCATTACACAGACGTTCAGTTTGTGAAGATTGTTAAGGGCTTGGGAAAAGTAGTACGCTATTTTCTCATCCGAAATCGTCGAGAGGTAGTAACACTCCCCAATTATCACCATAGTAGATGTGTCGTTTCTTTGTGTGATGGTACTTCATTTTGAATAAACCTTATCAATTGGATTTGACATACATTTATTTACTGGCCTTGGAATTTTTGGCAAATGTCTGTCCAACCTCACTTATGTGTTCACAGGGATTTCTTGAGATGTCGAGTTCTGAAGAAGCTACCAGAACTGCCAGTGAGCTGAACATGAAGTCTATTGAATTCAACGGTTCGCGCTTGGGCATTCACATATCTCGGAAATACCACAGGCTTACTGCAGGGTAAGAGCCGATGTTAACAACCAAACCTGTTTGTGTCACCTCAAATATTTTTTAAGGAATGTTAATAGCATATTTACTTCTAATTATTAGGTGGAGGGTTGAGTCAGACTCTGAATTGGACAGTGAAAGGAGAGGACACAGGACAAGGAGCAGCTATAGAAGCAAACAGACCAGAAGCCGTTCCCATTCTAAGCCTAAAACAGAGAAAAATGACTCAGCTAAAAAGACGCCAGAGAAGGAAGAACCAACTGCCAAGAAAGAGGACTCTTCTATAAAAACGGAAAAAAACATCCCATCAAAAAAGGCTGGAGAATGCGAGGAGTCAGTTGCGGAAAAGGAGGACTGGACAGCAAAGGCTACATCCAAGAAAGTCAAAGAAAAGTCTGTGGTATCAGAGGAACAAGCAGTAGGTTCCACCACACAGGAGTGTGATGAAAATGGAGGAGAGGCTGACAAACGAAAAAACCCAGACTCTCAGGCATCAGATGAAAAGGTGTGTGTGTCTAGGAAGGCAGTTTTAAAGTAGTCACTTGAAGCGTTTCACGGAGATACTATCATTCCAATAATAACCTTATCTGGTTGTTCAGCAGGACAGTGAGGGGCCCCAGGATAGGCCTGCTGAGAAGACTGAATCCAGAGAAGAGGAGGTTCAAACACAACCAGACCCCATAAAGACCTGGATGGAGTCATTCAAACCCAACAACCCTGTTGGTAAGTACTGGAAGCTCTAACCCACTTCCCTGTGACTATGCTAATCCTGTGTCGGTTGGTGTTTGCCCCAGTAGTTTCCCAATCTGTGTTTTAAGGGGTACAAGATTAAAGTTCTACATGAGAATTAAACCAGGTATGTCAGACTGACTAATGGTCTTAATACTGTGACAGGAATGGAATTTGTTCGTCCTGTAGTGGGCTATTTTTGCAACCTGTGTCAGGTCATCTATGCAGATGAGGATGAAGCCAAAAAGGAACACTGCAGCAGCCTGTCACACTACCAGAAGTTCATGGTGAGGCCTTTGGATGCATTTTACATCTGAAATTACATCTTATTACACACAAATGCATCTTTTATAGAAGCAGCTACTTAATTAGTACAGTTGACTTGTGGAGGCATCTGTTACTGCACACAGTACTAGAGCTTATAAGAATCATTTTTGTGGAATGCTGATATTTTACACATCCTGATCACCACAATTGTCTTTAATATTGTAAACTGTGGCCTTAACGTTGAACTACACCAAAGAATTGTATCGATAAAGTTCTTCTGTTGATACATTTATTCCTGCTGATCCTCTTCCCCCCTCCCCTAGGAACATGGAGCAAAAACTTGAATCTAACTTCCCAAAAGAAGTCCTGAGAGAGAAGTTGTTGATCTATGAATATTATTGTTCATTTCTTTTACAAGTAAGAACTAGCTCTATGCTCAAAAGTATTAAACACTTAAAGGTGAGTCGTGAGTCATTAACATGTTTAATTTAGTTTCAAGAGAGACATTAGGTGTTGGTCAATCTTGAGTTGAAGAGAATCTTTCCTTTTCGTATTTGAAACTGAAAGATGAAAACTATATATATTTACACACACACACACATGCTTTATTTGCTAAATTAATAAATTGTAAAACAAGTCACATCTATAAAACAATGTCCTGAATACAAGTTCAATTCTCTTTAATAAAAAAAATGCTACTTTTTGTATGTTTTCTACTTTTCAGGATGAGTCATACTGAGGGGGGGGAGAAAGAGTAAAACTTTTTTGAACAGCATACAAGTATACCTTAAATGGTTTACTTCTACATGAAGGTTACAACAAAAACATAGAACTAAAAATGTTATTCATCTTCAGGATGACCGACTGCATGCAAAGCATTGAGGTTACTGAGCAACCTTTTTCCCTGTTGCGCTTGAACCTTTCGTCTTCTCTTTTTCAAGGTGTTTCTGAAAATTCAAAAGAGGGTTGTTTGTTACGTCGTCAATAAATCATCTTGCGCATCATGCTAGTTTTTCTTGGTGCCTCTAAAGTAAAAAGATGACTGGCAGTTAGTTTAGAGACCCTTTCAAGACTACAGCATTCAGAAAGCAAGGGGGTAATAAGTTAGTGTTATGTTTAATTCGTTATTACCTTTAGCTTGTCGTAGTGAGCCTGACTACTACAGTGAACCTTCTTGGCCGTGTCCTCGTTGGAGTAAAACAAAAAGCAGACCCTGCAGTAGTATCCCATCTTCACAAACTCCACACCTGCAATCAATCATGAAGCTGTTCAGAATCAACAGCACACGTCTGACCATAACACCCACATATCTGAAGGACTCAGGATGCTTTCCAACGCTAAAATGAACCACTGACTGAACACTGGTCCTTATCATTAATGATGATTGACAGAACTAACTTACCAATGGGATTTGTAGGATCGTACGGTTCCAAGGGGAGGGAGGCGTTGGCTGGTTTGGTCTCGGCCACAGGTGTCTGAGAGCTGGGTGTCTGCCCATTCTCTTCATTCTTCTCATTGATGGGGATCGCAGGCTCCTCTTCACGTTTGATGCTCTGTTTTGCAAAGATGGAGGAAGATCCTTACAACTTGTCGGTGATAAGTTAAAATGTAAAGAAAACTCAACTTAATCCTCGGTGGACAACCTTTCATCATCTTGCTCAGACTTTTTTAGATCAGAGGTCTTCAACCCTGTCCTAAGGGACCCCCTGTCCTGCATGTTTTAGATCAGAGGTCTTCAACCCTGTCCTCAGGGACCCCCTGTCCTGCATGTTTTAGATGTTTCCCTGCTCCAACACACCTGATTCAAATAAAAGGGTCGTTATCTAGCTCTGTAGAAACCTGGTAACGAACATGCATTTGAATCGGGTGTGTTGGAGCAGGGAAACATCTAAAACAAGCAGGACAGGGGGTCCCCGAGGACAGGGTTGAGAACCACTGTTTTAGATCAACGGCATTTGGTGACGGGGGGAAAAGGGGTTCTTTAAACCTCAAATGACTGCTTAGACCAGTGGTTCTCAATCCTGGTCCTCGGGACCCCCTGCCCTGCATGTTTGAGATATTTCCCTGCTCCAACACACCTGATTCAAATAAATGGGTCTGATAACGACGCATTAATTTGAATCAGGTGTGTTTGAGGAGGGACACATCTAAAACGTGCAGGGCAGGGGGTCCCGAGAACCACTGGCTTAGACAGCTATGGAGGTGGTTCCTACCGAGTCTATTGGTGTCTTCTGTACTTCTGAGCTTTCTGAAGGTTGGTCAGTGTTCTTGACCTCCTCCTTCACTGCTGCCGCATTCTGCTGTTCTTTACTGGAAAAATCACTAGTCTCCTCCCCATCTTTCTCTGGCCTCTGCTTCACAACAGGGCTTTTCTCCTCTTTGAACTTCTTGAACACTGGCTCCTCCTCCTCCTGCTTGGCAGTGGGTTTGGCTGGACTGCTGCTGGTGGACACGTCGCCCTCCTCACGCTCCCTCTTGATAGGTCGTTTCTCGTCTGACGCAGCGCCAGGGGGTCTGTGTCTGGAGGGGAGTCAGTGTGGATAGGTAAAGGACTGTACACCGGTGCCTGGACAGTCACCTAAATGGTCTAACTATGCAATGAATATGACCAGAAATTAACAATCATGTGAAATTTTGACTCACCCATACTTGAGTTGCTTATATTTCCTACTTATGTACACGGTCAACCGCTTGTTCTGGAATCTTGGTGGATTTTCCCGGTAGGTTTCAGCCATTTTCTCTGCATCTTCTCCACGCTCCATCTCAATAAAACACTGAACAGTACAGACACTAATTTAGAACACAATTCATATATCCTCTTATCGCTAGTAGGACTTTTTTTTTTGTTTTACTGTCAGATCAGAACAAATGCTCCTATTAAACTTTTACCCATTACCTCAGATCTAATTCTGTTCAGGAAGAAACGTCTTATTTTCCCAAAAGGTTCTGCAATCTTCAGAATAGAGACATCCAAGTACTTTGAGTTTGGAATTCCGCCGACATACACCACTCTGCTATTCCCACACTGAAAGGAATGACAAACACTTTAGATACAAATCTCATATTTGATAAACTCTTCACTCAAACTTTCCAATCTACATACATACCTTGCTTACCTGGATAGCAGGGTATGTTTGTGAATGGTATATTCTCACAGCTTTCCCACAGACGGTGGGTGTGACATTTCCGTTGTAGAATTGAACCATTGCTCTGGCCTCTTCTTCAGAAGACAGCTGAATAAAAGCCTTGAGTGAAAGTAAAAAAGTAATATATGTTGAGGTAAGGAAAAATATATAATATCTTCCATTACACTTATGCGTAAACTGCATAGAAATTTACCTCAGGCCTTAAGTCAAGCACCAGATGTTGGTCGACTTTACCGAAGGGTTTGGCAAGAGCCAAAAGCTCACTGACTAGAGTATGGCCTCGTTTAAATCCGACAACATTGACAACTCTCATTTCCTATCAAATAAAAACAAAACGCAGAAAGTTAATAGAGCACCATGTGACAATGGTTTAAATTCTTAAACAACAGTTCACATTACCTTATTTTTTCTTGTGCTTCCTGGAAAGTGAAAGAAAGGGAGATTATGTTGACAGTCAAATGAGATTGTGATGTACTTTGTTAGCTTGCACATTTGAAGGATAACGAGCTGTGTTGCGTACCTGCCGAAGAGTCACCTTTGGACTGGGAGTCCATGTCGTCTTCATCAGCCAGCTCATCCAGAGTCACAAAGTCATCCATATTCTCTGGGAAGTCCTGCTCCATACTTCCCTCCTGGAAAAAATGAACAATGCTATACATGTATTTTTTCTGAGATGTTTACTACAATATATTCTTTGTAAAATTATGCAAATATGCCATGCAATGGGTTTTGCATGTCAAGATAATCAAGAGGATTGTTTCTGTCGTTATCTTACCGGGCCTTCAGACTGGCCATCATCAGCCAGGTCAGAGCTCTCGACAGGTTCGGTTGCCTCAACATCACCTTTAGCCTCCTTTTTATGTGAGGAGCCTTCCGTCTCTCCGGGGGTGGTCCTCTCCACCTGGCTGTCAGACCGTTCCTCGGACCTGTCCCCCTTCTCCCCTTCAGGCTCCTCTTTGACACAGCCATTGCTTGGAACATTCTCATCTTTTGGTTCCGGTTCCTCATCCCGGGGTTCCGAAGCGCAGTCCACCGCTTCCGATGGTTCCGCATCGGCTTCTGCCCCATCCCCTAGAAGTTCAGCTACGTCTTCCTTGTCAACCTGTTGTGTTCCGGAATCCTCGCCCTCCGCCTCATCCCCCTCCACCACTCCAACTACCTCGTCTCCTGATCCTTCTCCCCCTGCCAGCTTGGACTCCTCCTCCCTGTCCTCAGCAGCAGAGACAGAGGAGCCCTTCGAATAGGTTTTGGTCCCAGTGCTGCTGGTGCTGGACTTCCTACCTCTTTCCTCCCCAGACCAGCCCTGCCCACTTTTGGAACTTTTCACACTAAAAAAGGAAAACAAAAAGAAACATCAGTATTCATCAACTCTACAAATACTGTTAAGACCTATTCAACTCTTAATATCAATACTTGACTTGTGATGATTAGTGGAGCATGCTGGATTTCTATTTCTATAATGTGTTCATGAGCAGTGCTTACTTTAGTGTCTTGTACTTGGTGCACATGTTGAGGCGGATGACCCTGCCTTTGATGGTGAGGGGGTTGAGAGTGTAGTACTTCACCAACATCTGAGCATCCTCAGGAGTCCCAAGCTGGACAAATGCCTGGGAGGACATGGGCATGGCATTGTTCCAATATTCTTACAAGAATATGTACAATTACGATCTTGCACACATTTCCAAGGTAATGCACAGTCAGAGGCAATGCTAGCGACCCTATAACTACCTCTAGACAATGCGAACATGTTTTAAGAATCGAAAGATACGTTTCAAAACTGTTTGGCTGGATGAGCAGTGGTCTCGACAGTAAAAGTCGCATATGTCATAGATGCAAGCAGCGTGTTGAACTTGGAATCGGACTCGGTGTTTACCTCCTCCTTTAGGAACAGGTGTTTCTCCACAGTGCCGAAGCGTTTGGCGATGGTGAGGAGCTCCATCTTCTTCTCTGCCTCCCATGGGAGGTTGGAGAAGAAGACCACTTGGCTGGGCCTGTTGGACCTTTCGTCTTTCTGTTGTTCACACATGGAAGACAAGGTGTGAAACTCGCAATCACTACCGAATACTGTGAATAACCACTCAAACTATTTAAATTGTTCATAAAAAATTTAAAAAGAGTAACGGTTCCTACCTCAATCACTATAAGTTCCTTGGATAGATAGAAGGTGATTTCCTGGCCGAAAATGTTTGCTGGTTTTCGCTTGTAGTAGTTGACCATGGCCAAAGCTTCCTTGTGTGTCTGCATCTCCAGAAAAGCCTGTATCAAAGACACAACTGACACTGTATAGGGTACATGGACTTGAAAGAACATCTAATTAGGTACAGTTAGTTTAATCTCTTACCTTGGTTTTAAGCACTAGGTGCTCACAAAGGGTCCCGAAGGGTTGAGTCAAAGCGAACAGCTTCTTCTGAGGGGGGAGCTTCCTATCGTACTTGGCCACCACAACTCTGCTTCTTATCTGGGGGGTCAGGACAGGCATGCTACTTGAAAGATCTTTCATGCAAATGCTGTTCTGTTCGACCAATCAATAACCCTCTGTTCCAACTGTCTACCCATAACCACCCACACATTTTGCAATACAAGGAGTAAAATGCATTACCTTAGGCTGTGCCGAATATGCCTGAGCTTTGCCTTGACCATGTCCAGTGACACCACCTAAAATGAACCATACTTGTGGTCATGATAATCCAAGGGAGTACACTTTAAATGTATTTTTAGATATGAACATTGTTACTTTGCCATATTTGCACCCAACTGATGACAAGTTAATAACCCAAAACGATTCACCCACACAACTGTTACCATCATATGTGGTTTCAAAACACATGGGTCTATTGAGGGAGCGTTCCTCCACACAGGCACCTTACCCCAGCTAGAGGGCATTCCCCTGTTCTGCTGTCCAGTGGTCATGGGGGCGGCTCCCAGCAACCCCCGTGAAAGGTTGCTTGTATCCAGCACATGTGACTCAGAGCTGAAGAAGAGAAATGGTTAGCAACTATGGGTCCATAAATATGCTTTTTTTCACCTCAAATGGGGGGTGTGCGCGTGTGCAAACACGAGTAAAGAAGCGAGACAGTAAAGAGAAATGGAAACTCATCAAACCTTCTGCTCTGGGCCATGGGAGGGTTCCAATCGGGGTATCTAGGTAATACAATAAAAAAAACATATCAGATTACACCTCACAATGTAGTTTATACAAAATACTTGTGTGCTGAGTGTAGCAACTTACATTTGGAGGAGCAGCCTCTGGTTTTCTGCATGTCGTAGCCCATTTGAGTGTTGATTCCACTCCTAAAGACACACCCACATTACATGAAAGCTTGAGTAAATTAATCCTACTGCAGATACACACACTGACCTCCAGACCTACTGTGGGCCTAAATCCTAGTCAATAAACGGGCGCTGTCTCACTAAACAATTCCAAAGGAAATACAACTTTTCTTCCTCTGTCTATTGCAAGTTAACCATTGATCTGTTATTTTGTTACATAAACTGCTGGTCAGTGAATTGAGCCCTTAAAAGATCCTAAATGGTGCATGTGTTGGGGGTTTTGAAGGTGGACTGGGGATAATCAAACCACCTGGGTTCAAGTGTGTGGATGCATCAAGAATGTGGCTGGAGTTTTACAGGCCAGTCAGAAGGAATGGAAGGTACTCACCATGATGGAATGGACATCAAAGTCACAAAGAGAGCACACATGGGGGAACATGTGAGGCATGACTCCTAAGTAGTCCTGGACTTTGCCCTGTGACGGCGAGCCCATCCTTCTCTGCATAAAGACACTGTTGGACGCTGGAGGGCCCATGCCCATTCCACCGTAGTGGTCATGGGAAAGCTCAGAATACTGCCGCTCCCTGCCCCCACCGCCGCCGCTGTTGTTGCTACTGTTGTAATCTAACTCATAACCCCGGGCTCCGGTGACATTTTGCATGGAACCGTAACTTAAGTCTCCCTGCTGGCCGCGGGCTGAAGACTGCCCCATGGATGTGCCAAGCCGTCCACTGCGCATGTCATCCCAGCTGTCCCTTGTGGTCCTGTAGGAGTCTTCTGAGGAAATGGAGGGCAGGTCCCTGGGGTTGCCCACCATGTGCCTGTTGGAATCTCCCTTGCGGTTCTTCAGCTGCATGATAAGGTGCGGCAAGGTCTCCACACTGATGTTCTCTTCTGGGATCTGCGCCAACGCATCCAGGTCAGTAGGCGACAGGCCTAAGCTGGCAAACAACTTCATGGTGTTTCCAATATGGCTACTCGCTCCGCCTCGTTGGGAAAGCTGCAAGTTACGGTCCTGGCCATCTCCAACACCACCCATGCCAGAGACCATGCTGTTGAGCTGTCTAGAGGAGCCCTGGAGGCCGTCAGAGCGTTGCTCACCCATGCTGTAGTTCAAGGTCTCAGCGGCAGCTAGGAGGCCCCTCCCCACAGCAAACCCTTTCTGACCACTATCTGAAGGAATCTTCTGAGACATTGTGGTAGAGGAAGGGGATTGTGCACAGACAAAAACTTTTTAAACAGCACAAGGATGGAATTAAGCAATAGTTGGACCAAAAAATTTCTTTGAAAGGGGGGACTTGCTTTCTTCAATGAATTTAAACAAATGAAGTAGGCTAGGCCCAAGTCAACGTGGAGAAAGGGAAAGTCCTCTTCTCTGATGGAAAGTTTAGCTCTGCAAAAACACAATGGTGCGGAACATTCTTGAATGCTTCCGCCACAAAGCAGACACGGAGGTGAAGTAGGAGTCCACAGATTCATAAAATGTGAGAAATTGACACATTCAAAACAGGAAGAAGCATTTATAAGCTGTTAAGAGAGCTAATTGATAGGCACAGAAGGCAAGAAAGGCATAAAAGATTCAAACTTGAAATGACCTCAATCAAGAGTTGAGGAACATACATTAGGAACAGTGTGCCATGTCCAGAAAGAAGACGGCTTAAACATAGGAATCGCCAAGATTGAACACGTTCGGAATCAGTTGGTGTCAGCTAGCTACATGTGAAATCCTGAAGAGTTTGAGGTATAGAAAATGAGGTGAAAGAAGGAAATCCAAATCAACAACCAAAAATGTTGGAATTGCCAGATAGGCCTACCAATTAATTATGTATGAATATCCGGTAGATATCATAGAATTACTGGTAGAATGAGCTAGATAGCATGCTACACAACCAGCTATAAATTTGGAAGATATGGCATAGTTACTTGACTAGCTAGCTGTATTATGTGCCTCACGTCTGACTTATCATTTCCAGGGGACGCTAATGTATTCGTGGAAACTGCACGTTGCAGATATCTAATATGGCTTTGCTTAAAATACTTGACAATAAAGCCAAGCACCATAGCAGAGACGACGGTGCCCTGACTAGCTCAGTGGCTAACTAACACATGTATGGCTGTTCCACAGTGACAAAACACTGATGATGGCAACAGTCTTTTCGCAATTCTCCATCTGTTCAATAATAGATAAAATTCTCAAACGTAATCAATGTATACATAGTTAGCTACCTTAAATTATAAGAATACGTGCTCGATTTGTAAAAATTGTTCATGTCACGTGATACGCCAATCAAACCATTCCTGAATCGAATCGACGTTAATGTTTGCTAAAGCTATTAGCCCTAGCTAACAATCAATCCCACTGCCCTACTACTAATTGTTGTGCAAAGAACAAATTGATCTACAACAGGACCACCTGTTTGTTAAGTTCAATAGAGGGTTCGATGTGGTGGCTAAATACATGAGGATAAGCGATTTCTCCAGATATAGTTGTTATTCTTACCTTGTCTTGAGTGAGCACGCGGAGAAAAATCCCAACACCAACAACACCAGGTGGCGCTGCTGGGCCTGTAACTGGTGGGGGGTGTGCCTAACGTTCAATTGTCGCCCAATCACAGCAGAGAACATGTTGACGTTCACCATGTAAACAAACAGACACAGGCAGCCATTATTCTAACGTAGAGGCAGAGGTATATCTCGCACGGAGAGTTTGACAAAGAGTTGGACAAGACAAGATTTTGCCAGTTCCGGTATGACTTCTAGCTTGATGCTAGTAATATGCTAATAATAATGCGACAATGTATGTTAAGTTGTCAAAACCATACTGTAAAAGTCCCTGCGCGTGCTTTCTGTCGACTTAAAATGCCTGCCTTTACTGGCTTGTAAAACAGCTAAGCTAGTTAGCTATCAAGTGTCAGCCAGCTTGTTCTAACCTACTCGAATATAGTTACTGTTATGTGTGGTTTTGTCTCGACTATAGTCGGCATGCAACATTTAATGTTCCATTGTTCCATGCCTTTTTCACAGACAGTAAAAATGAAAGACCCAAGTCGTATCAACAACACTTCAAACATCATCAACAACAACGAGGTCATCCTAACTAACCAGTTCAACAATGAGGACAATCCCTTCGCTGAATATATGTGGATGGAAAACGAAGAGGAATTTAATAGACAGGTAGACAGTTAGGACTTTTAAAATACAGCTCATTATAGATTGACATAAATATAATATCTATTTCTTCTCATTTTACTAATGAAGTTATAATTCAGTAGTTTAATGCATCAACTGTTTACAAGTTAAATACATACACTATATATATAGAAGCTTACAACACAATAAGAAAACAACCTTGGCCAGTTACTTTGAAGTTGCCTGCAAGCAACATTTGTATTGTTCTTTCCGCAGTGCACCTTTGAACCTTTTTTGGGCTTCCTAGGTTGAAGAGGAGCTTTGGGAGGAGGAGTTCATTGAGCGGTGTTTCCAGGAGATGTTAGAGGAGGAGGAACATGAATGGTTCATACCATCCAGAGACCTCCCCCAGGCCATCAGCCAACTGCAAGACCAGCTCAACTTACTGGGCCTTGGGGATGAGTGTCTGCTGGATGACCTGGTGGTAAGCGCTTTCAAGTGTCTGTTTTCACTGGACAAAGCAACTGCCAAATTTTCCATTCAAATGCTGACGAACCCTGAAAGGAAATTCAGATAACTTTTAGAAAATGTTCTTAAATGTCTTGCTTCATTGTGTGGCAGTTACATGCTAAATTGTATTTGGACCCTGTGAATACACGCTCGTTATGTTTTCTCTTCAGATCAACAGCAGTTTGAACCCCAATGCTGCAGAGTTTGTACCTGGGATCAAGCACTGAGACAGTCTCTCCTGATTGATGATGGAAGCACTAGTCTGCACTGTGAAGCCAGTGGAAGAAGATATGTTGTTTGAGTTCTGTCACTATGTTGCACTTCTTGTGTTGCCAAAGTTATCAACTAGCCTTGCATGTGTAAAGTTAAAACAATGTTACGTAAAGATATGTAAAGCATATGCATATGTGGTAACTGTTTTTGAATGTAATATCAGGGCAAGAGGATTTTTTGTTTACTTTTACTTCTCACCGGAATATTGTGATTTCAATTAGTTACGATTTTATACCAGGACATGGCTTTTCTGTCTAATCAAAGTTACAAGAGGTATCTTTCATTGTCTGAACTTAATCTTGTTTTACAGTTTGATATCATTTAGGTCAATTATTTTTTAATACATACTATACATTGTTCATTTTTGCATATCATTGTTTGATTTTAGCATACATCTGGTGGTTCCTGCATTGTTACAAAAATGTGCCTCTTATGTTTGTGCTTGTTTTACCCTGGTGTTCAGACCCGACATGCTTGGAGAGTACCAGCTTTTTTTGTTTGTTTATTTCCTGTGCTCTTCTTTGTTTTCTTCCTTATCTCAGTGCCACGTAAAACTGATTTTGTTGTCGTACCTGCACATAACAATAAGTACTGTAAAAAAAATGAAAAATTACCAAAAGTGTTGTAAAAAAAAAAAAAAGTATATATTTTTTCTTATAATATTTGAAAATAAATGTTTATGGATCATATATTGGTTTTTACATTCATTATATGATGTAACTGCAAATCATTTCACACTACAACTTGTTGAGCTAGTGAACATAGCTGTCATACTGGATATTTATATAATGAGCTGCAAAAAGGGCTTTGTCTTGTGACAATCTGTGATAATGTTGCAATATAATCATTACACTTTTGAGATTAATACTGTGGCATTGTAAATGGTGACTGAAAAGTAGTGTCACAACAGTGCCATCTTGGTTTTTCTGCTCATAGTGAAATGACACTTGCAACTATAAGAAACAAAAAGGCTAAATGAATGATTACATATTTTGATGATTACATATTTACATGACTAGATTTAGAAAAGAAATTGGGGGAAAAATCACAAGCGACTGCTATTGTGTGTTTTGTATTCACACAAGATGTGGTTTTCAATGACCAGTAGATGGTAGTATTGATCCCATTGGCTTAATTGAATCTATGATGAGGGCCATAGATTTTCCTTGGCTGCTGAATTATCAGCAAGTTTATTGAAACAATTGTTACTTAACACTTTATGACCAGAAAAAAAGCTAAACATGTTCAGTACAGCCAATAAAGGACATTCAAATTTAAATCAATTATATTAGGTTATTTTCAAAGAATTAATTTGGAACACATTAAATCAGGTGCTGCTAGTGTTAGCATGGTGTATGTACACGTTGCAGTTGGCTTTAATGACCAGTAGATGGTAGTAGTGATCTTAAATTAGGTTCAAGGGATCTTAAGGGATCTCATGTTCACACTATTGGGAGCTGGTGCTTTTCTGGGGAATGCTGTCATCACATTTATATGAAATACTGTTCCATATCTCTAAATACTGTACATATTATAGTAAGTACAGGCGCTTCCATCTAACTAAATGGAAATCTATTCAGTTCTATATTTTGCTTTGCAACCCAAGGAAGGATCCTATGTGCAACGTCCATGTCTACTGAACAGAAAGAACAATGGTCTGGTACACTGTTACCAGGAGAGAAAAAATCACTTGTGGGAGACTAGAAGGAGGTGAAAGTGGGAGTTGGTTGATGCTGTCCCCTGAAAGAAGCTCCTCCTGTTCGCCTAAACTCTCAAACAGGGCCAATTTTTAGACGCTTCTCTTTGAGTTTGAATATAAAGGCAGTAGCAGTGGTGAGCTATAGATCAGGCTCCTTCTCCATTGTTGCTACGGCAGGTCAGATACCCTCAGACTGAGGCCATGCATGTTGATGAGCCAGGGCAGATGTCCACGTATATTTCGGGTTTGTTGTGGGGCGTTCTCAACAAAATGGGTTGTCCCAAAACCTGGGTAGGGTCCTCAGGGACTTCCTCGTTGTGTCTGCCACAGGCTCGGCCTGCATTCTTGGGGAGAAAGCGAGTTCTTCTGTCATCAACCGTAATATTGGAAAGAGTGCAATGAGAGAATGTGTACAGATGTCCCTGCAGTCACAAGTTCATGACCCTCATGTCTTTGGGGGGACACACCCATGCATATCATCAGACCGTTGGCTTAGGGGATATGAAATCAAGTCACTGGGGAACACCACGTCTTTGTAGCTCACTCGTTCTTGCAAATTCTCTTACACCATGACAGAATGCAAGTGCCCAGAGATGCTACAGAGATTCAGCCATCAAAAGTAATCAGAGATAAGGGCGAAAAAATAAGGAAACTTATATTCCTTATATCTGGTGAGGTTAAATCCTATCTAAATACATGGTTTTTAACCTCGCAGTTTAAGAGGGAATTCAAATAGGAAAAGGGAGATTAATATACTCCTTAATTTTCTCAGACTCAACCTTTTTGTGTTAGGTAACGTCAAGTTTAATGTGTTGAGTGGCACCTGGGACAGTTGGCTTCCTCCATGCCTGTACAATGACGTTTTAAGATACAATCCCACTACAACTGGAGAAAGAAGGTTCCATAAATTGTTGGTGGTCTTACTTTCTAGAACAACCAAGGAACCCTGTTCTGAAGAAGACCTTTGTCTCTCCAGTCTCCTTGTCGCACGATCTAAAGCTTCTTTATGGGATTGGATATAAACTACTAAAGGCATAAACACAGCTCAAGTTGAAAAGTTCATGCAGGACTCAAACAAGGAAATGTTTGAGTCATATTTTTCCTGAATATCTAGTCAGTCTGAAAGGATACGTATTGGTGATGACTGAGGTGAACTTTGTATTATTTTATATAATACACACAACTCACAACATTTATCACTGTTGGGTGGACAAACACATTTTGGTCTTTAATATCGTGATTTACAGGATCTCATGCACTAGTTTCAAATTGTTCATGGTGAAAAGAAAAGGAGAAAATCTGCATCCCTCGCTGATGCAGAGGATTATACCACCTTCCTTACTCCCCAAACTCCCCTACACTCTCTCTCTCTCTCTCTCTCTCTCTCTCTCTCTCTCTCTCTCTCTCTCTCTCTCTCTCTCTCAGTCCCTAGCTTTCAGATGCAAAATAAGCAGACATATGGAGAGGAGGTCTTTCTCCGGCCCTCCTAAAGATTCAGATTGTATGACAAATCACGTCCAGCACCGACGCCCCCAACCCCTCCAGTGCACTTCCAGACAACAGCTTCATTAGGGTGAAAGAGGGAGTTTTTGCAGCTTTGTCGAGTCAAGCTCAGACCCCCTTTCCCCTTCTCAATTACTCCATTGTTGGCACCAGCTTCAAGTTATTGCACTCCAAACCATATGGCTCATTCTAGACTCCACAAGTGATGCCCATGCCTGTAACTACCAGGCTATGAGTCTGGTGCCAATGCCAAAGAAGGGAGCAAAGGATACAATTCAGTTTATAATTATAAAGCCTAAGAGTCACACTATGTGAACCTGGGTTGTATATTATGATCACTAATATTGTTGCTGTTGTTATCAATGTATTTGTTCAAATCAAATCAATTGGACTTTCAGTGTTGAAAGTGTGTTGATTCAATGTATAATCTCTATAACCTGTGACCATGCACATAAAATGGCTATTAGAACAGATTCAACATTTAATGTCTCCTCAAACAAACACGTAACATAACCAACAATCCAAAGGGCATTTCCCTTTTTGGGGCATATGGTCATAAGGCCTTGTTTATTCAAGTTGAAAAGTCGGATGAAGCCAATTGTACATGGGATTAATTACCACAGTTAAAGTATTGCCGAATATTTGTTCTCCTTTAACAGTTTAACCAGTGCAAAGCATTAGCTCATTTTGCTGAATAGTTGCCATGGATCTTTTGAATTATAAAGTCTTTAGAGACACTATTCTCATTGTGGCTCCTAATGTAGGGTAAACTAGAGGTAAATTATGCACTTGTGCAAATACATGAAGACAAGTGAATAGGCTGCAATAGGTCTTGCATTTATACTGGGACCTCTGATTGATAGTGCCCAGGTTCACGAACTGCCGCAGTATTTTGGGCCCGGTTCACAATGAGGGCATACGATTAGCATTCAGAGTGCCTTAAATGAGATTCCAGTACATTATAGCTAGTTAGCGTGTGTTCGAAAATCAATATATAGTTACACAACAAAAAATATAATATTGCAGACAAAATATTTTGAAGAGGAATGTAGCCTACATAACTCTTTTTAAGAATGAAAACGAATTTTAGCATAAACAATTTAAATGTGGGTGAAAAAGTGTAATTCTAAAAAGTGTTATAATAAAAATGGGGACGTGCATCTCTCAACCAGTCCTGTGTGTGGGCTGTGCATAATCGAATACTTCACGGAAAATGAAAATGCACACATTTGCACATTTCTACATGTAAGACGACTGCTGTCCTCTGATGTTCTAAACCTGATATTTAGGCCTACTGAACAGTTTTTTTTACTTGTTTGTAGGTCTACAGAACAAAATAGCATGGGGATAAAATGCAACAGAACTGTACAACAACCGTGAATCTCAAGAGATAGACCTTGTAGTAACAAAGAATTTGGTCTCCATCACGGTTGGTTGTAAGCAAAGACTTTGTTTTCTTTTTCTTCCTCTAATGCCTTTACAAAGATGAAGGAGAGCTTTGAGATGTGGAGTAGTATCTCGGTACAATTGAAGCACTGGAGTAAGGAATTAATTACCATTCAAAAGTAATGGCCCTATTCTGCCCTGCTTGAGTTTTTTTTTAACAAGGAAAAAAAAGTCCCCTGGCATCGGGCCTGCCTCAACGCCAAGGGAAGGGATTATTCCGCGGATTACCATCTGAAAACTCCTATCAGACTTTCTGACTCAAAGATCTTTTGCGGACAGTAATCGCGTTAATACCCGGGGATTAATGCTTGGCAAAATGCAAAATTGAATTTTAATTCAGGTTGTATAGATAGATATGAAATAAATTGAGGAATAGCCTACGCCTATAAAGAATAGAGTGAGTCTATCCCCCCACACTTCCATTGCTCAGTTTGAAAAGGGGTATTACCACCTCAACAGTACAGACGGACACCTTATTTTAAAGCTCCTATGAGTTTAACACCTGCTAGGAAAAAAAGATAGTCCCAACGGTATCCAGAAATCAACATAATGCCACAAATGTTGTGGCAATGTGTGTAAATTCGAACCATAGCTATAACTTGATAAATGTAAATACTAAAATGTATGCAAGACATGACCTCAGGCATTTATTTTTTCTCAATCGAATTCTTTATTTAGTTATCTTTGTTTCCATTTACAGGGACCCTCTTTGGGTAATTCGGTTGTTTCATTTTCTCACGTGTTTCTACCATTGAAATGCAATCACATCTCGTGCACTTGTGCCTAATCCTGTCAGAGCATCACCCTGGCAACCTCTCTCAAGTGTGGGCAGAAAATGCCTTTCTCCATACCCCCCAGAAGACGGGGTCTATCCGCAAAGCTGCAGCAGTTAACACTTCTTGTGGAAATCAACTTGCGTTAGAATATCGTGTAAACCTGTTACATTTTATTGTTTTATAAGACCAATAACCAAGTCCCTCCGCTAATGTCTGAACTAAAACCAAAATACTCGTTCAAGCTGTTCCGCGACTTTGATGTTATTGCTGACAGGTTGGTAAATTGTAATAATAAAATCAATCTCCACCCATCCACGTGGGTCACTGCTTCCAGCGTTTCTACAAGGGTGTGAAGTGCTTTGCTTGTCTTTACTCAAAAGAATCTCCATAGTGTGTCATAACTGGGTTCTAGTTTATATAATAAGAAAACTGCCATCGTTTTATGCATCCAAAAATTAAATTTAAATAATTGCACTACTCGTTGGCGTAACCTACCCTTAATAAGGGGCATCTGGGCAAGTAAATAAGCAAGAAATTATTTGTGACACAGAATATATGAGCACAGCTCAGAGTCGTGGTGTTTTTGTTCACGCTGTGACTATTTGAATAAGAATAATGCCAATAGAGTGGCCCAGGCAGAAAAAAACGGGCACAAAAGCCCATAGGAGCCGAATTTGGACGAGGGACAACGTGTATAGAACTGAAAAGAAGTGAGAGGAGACACAGACAATGGAACAATTCACCTTATAATCGCTTTGATATATTATACATGCCTGAAGACTCTAAACATTGTGTAATTATTTATAAATGACTGTCCCTCTATTCTCATAAGGCGACAAGGAGAAAAGCACTGCAGGTCTCTGGCCAAACTATTTTTAAATAGTGCCCCCATCCACTTTTACAAAAGAGAGGCGAGATGCTGGAAATTGAATAAATGGAATAATTAATGGAAAATTGTATGCCTGTCTCATAAAGATGTCTTTAAAAACACTTAAAGAAATTGCCCAATGCAAGTGCTAGACATTTTTACTGCTGTGCTCTTCATGTTTTGAATCTTAATAAGCCTGGGATTTGTGGAAAACAGTGACAAGTAAAGATGAGCCTTAAAGCTATAAATTAATCAGGCAAATATGTGCCTAGTTCTGTTCACATTGGAATTGTACTGGCAACGGAAAAGGTTTTGGCTGGATAGTTATGACAAAGTTTAAATGTTCAAGAACATACTAGCTCATTCTTTCCACGCCCAAGTTTTTCTTCACACTACAACAAAATCATTCATTCTGCTTCAGAGTAGCAGATATCAAAATATTGTAGTCAGTTGATTTTTTTTTTAAACAAAAATATGTAAGGGCTGTGTATAGATGATGGTGAATTGGTGGCTTGGAACCATTTGTGGTTAGATGCGTTTATAAAAGTCGTAGAGAAGAAGGAGCGTGCCTTAGCCTTGGGGGCTAAGGACTTCAGCCCTTCGGTTGTTTCTTTCTTCCATTTTACTTTAAAGGTTTTACTTAAAGTGGGCTCGGTCTTTGGTCCAGGGATAGCAACAGTGCTGTTCGCGTGGCTGGGCAGCGGTCCCGTGCTCCCATTGGACAGTCGTGATTACAGGCACGCTTCGGAGGGTGAACAAACAACAGGCATGCATTATGCTAATGAGATGGTAGTGCGGCACGGGGCAGACCTGATGCACCCCATTCATCCATCCTTCACACAAATGCCAAAGCAGGGGGGTGCGATCATTGTTTCACCAGGGTATATAAGGTATCTGAGGCCAGTCGTGTGCCAGGCTCACTGGCTCACACGAGCTGATTCAAGAGCAAGATCAAGACGCGTGCCTTGTACTCTCTACACTCAAACTATTTTCGGACTACGACTCCCTGCAAGATAACTTATCCAAGCCAAGAGTATCAACCAAGGTAGGTTTATGTCCACCGCGCATCCTACTCTGCTTCCTCGAATGTGTCCTCACAACTCCTCGTACGCTTTTGTATTTGCACTGATTAACCAGTTGCTTTACTCCTTTTTTCTGCAGACAAACGATGTGCACCGCAATGGAGACCGCATACTCTGACATCGACAGCTCCAGCTGCGACTACTTTACGCTTACAGATGACGAAACATCACACAGCAGCATGCACTCTGCCTCCCCTGAATCGCTTGGAAAGCCCGCCTCTCCCATGAGCGACAGCCAGGGCACCTGCGTGCCTGAGCAGCAGCAGAAGAAGAGACGCAGAGGGCGGGCGAGGAACGAAGGAACTGTGCATGTTGTCAAGAAGAACCGCCGCGTAAAGGCAAATGACCGCGAGAGAAACAGAATGCACAACCTAAACGATGCTTTGGACACCCTCAGGAGCATCCTCCCAGCATTTCCAGATGAAACCAAGCTCACCAAGATCGAGACTCTGCGTTTTGCGCACAATTACATTTGGGCACTCTCCGAGACCATTCGAATTGCTGACTTGACTCAAAACAAGTCGCGAGATAAGCCTCTTGTTCTACCGAGCCTGTCGTGCGTAACCGAAGCTCCAAGCCCCGGGAGCGATGCTGGCTCTTGGGGTTCCAGTGCATCGTCTTCTTCCTCGTCCCCGGCGTATTGCACTTCCACCCCCAGCAGCCCGGCAGCAACAGATGATTACGGATTTCTGCAGACAGATGTTATGTACAGCTACCACAGCTTTGCTTCGAGCGTTTATTAACAGTAGCCTGCATTTTAGATGTTCGTGCGGTCATAACTGAGAGGGTTTTGAGGATGTTTCCGTTTTTTTGACAGTTAAAGACAAAACGGAATGAGACGGTTCATATTCACTATTTGCCTTAACCACGTCTCTGTGGGTATTTTATACTGTTGATTTTCTATTTACATGTTCTAATATTCGAATTGCATATGAAATAACTTAATTTCCCCCCGAGTTTTGTATAATTATTTTGCTACGTTTATTCGTCCAAACCCTTTGCACTTTTGCAGCGCATTCAACACAGGCTACTACTACAGGTCCACTTCACAATATTGACCCCAACCTCAAGAGTATTATAATTAAAAAGAACAAGACAGATTTGCTTTTGCAGACTGAGGTGAAAAGTCAATTTTACAATTTGTAGAGTGATAATGCAGAAAAACGAGCGTGGAAATTCAGTTTCAACGGTCTGACAATGGACTGAAAGGCCGTCAAAAGACAAGTAGCTGGCCTCATGCATTATATATTTTGACCCCCAAAAACTGCAGTCCTCCTCAACAGAAGAAAATAACAATTCTATGAAGTCGCATGGACCCTTTCTACATTTACATTGTGTTGTTTTTTATTTATTCAAATTTTCTTTAGGCAGTGATATGAAAATGTATTTTGTATTTTGTACATAAAGAGATCTATTCTATTTACTTGAAGTGTGGTGCGAACCATTTTTCTACAAATAAATATAACGTTTTTAAAAACATGAGTGTTTCCCCCTCTTTAACCGTCAACTTGTTATTTGACTAAAAGTATAGCCTAGCTTAGCAAAACTTTGAGCATAACGTTTTATGTGTCATGGACTAATTCTATCAACCTCAAGCACATATTGTCAATGATTTGTGAGGGAAATAAAAGGGCCAGTGTCCTAGCGTGCTTCACGAGACAAAGGGGATGTGATGCATTAATAAGATAACGGTTTTGGAGAGTGAGCGTGCGCACAGTAGCAGGTGGATCCACATCGTCGATGCTATTGTGGCGCTATGCACACGAACACGCACACACATAACACCATCATCACTATTCTCAAAGTCTGAAGTAAACATGTATGAATCAGGGGACAACTCATTTTGGACAACTGGCAATGGGATATTTGGAAAACAAACACATTATTGCCATGTATGTGCTCATGTGCATTTGCTGCGTCGTTTCCACACAATATCAAACGCACGTCCCTGCTCTCCTCTATTGCAGGGTGTTGGGGAAACCGTGGATGACATTTCTTTCTTTCAAACCAGATATGCATTTAAATAGTTTTTTATTCGGGGCTTCTTTGTGATGGCCGGATCATTATATTTCTTAAGAGGTTCAGGTTAAATCCTCCATGTGGGAGATCCGCATGAGGTCTTGCCAAGGCCCCTTGTATCTGCACGTGTCGGGGATAGAGAACTATAATGGGACCGCTGTTGGCCCTGGGGGATAAGACAGGCACATGCCAACTTCACCAACATGAAGAAAAAAAGAGATAGCCGAAAGAAAGAAATAGCTGAAAAAGGAAGAAAGAAAGCAATAAAAAGAACGTATAGCCTGGCGAGGAAAAGGCGTATAATAGGCCTAGGCCTCTATGTAAAATCTATTAGCCTATTTTCTGTGTTTTTGAGTAGCAAGCGACTTTTTACATTGCTTTAAATTGGCACAGACAGCCAAGGCTATTATTCGTGTTTTTTTTTTTCTCTTCAGATATTTATGTAGACTATTCTAGTGTAACTGTTGTACTGCCACCTGTTCGATGTGTGCTTGATGATAATAAGTGCATTCTTACATCTGCAGTGACACATTATTGTGTGCACGCTATATGAATATAACTCTTTGTTCGTGCGCATGGGGCCATGAGCAATCGCACGACCAGGCTTAACCGACGCGCTGGGCAATGAGCTCGTGCACCTGCAAACTAATTAAAGCCTCGCCCATGTTCTACTTGCATTTCTATTGTCATTAATGTAAAACAAACTGAAAACGAACTTAGCACTAATTATTAATGAAATGTGGATTGATATATTCTGTGGATGCAACAAAGCTATAATGATCAAATTCATCCTTGAACATCAATCTATCCCAACATTTTATCTTAAGCCTACTGACCAACCAAGTGTTTTATTCAGTCTAAAAACGGCCACTATAATTAACACTTCTAAATGTAATTAATTTCTCCTTCTTCCCTCTCTGGCTTAAAGCCAGTTGTCTTGAGATGCACAAAGGACCAAATTTCATCAGGGGCACGGAGATCCTTTCCTTCAGAGGAGACAGAATTCTCCTCATTATCATGGTTAAAACACAATCTGTTGCTCGGCGCAGTCTCATTACTTCGAACAATATTATTCATTTTTTTGCAAAAGTTTAAGTAAAAAATGGTAAGGCAGTTTAAATATTCCAGTCTAATACATTAATTTATCATAATAACAGTTCTGTTACAGCCTATTATACTACTATTGTAAAATATAAATAATGCCATGAAGAACACTTGAATATATTTTCTGGGAAAAACGATTTAAAAGGTTTTTATTTGTGCTTCCCTGTGTCATTTGCCACTTTATGACACCCATTAAATATTGATTGGGGTAAGACGGTGGAAGCTTCAGGTTGTCTGCCCCCACAGGGCTGTCGGTTGAGCCTCTGGCTCCAGAGCCTTCGAGTAGTGCACCCCAGGAGTGGCTCAGCTGGAAGTGACTGGAGGGAGGGAGGTAGAAAGAGAGAGAGAGAGAAACCAAACCCCACCAGTTCAGACTTAAGCGAACACCTACTGGGCCATTATGACAACAGTGTAGGTGTGGTGGTGCTGTAGGTGCAGTCGAATGGTCCAATTAAACAATAACTACAAGTTAATGACCAACAGATGGTGTGTGATAGGAGGAAGGGAGAGAGAGCATTAAAAAGCTTTCAAATTATGCTAACAGAACTTGCAGATGATATCAGTAATTAAAAAGGGATCATTGACATTGAACCATTTATCATCTTTGCAGGATGCAAATGTCATCCACAACAGGAAACCTACTTTTCACAGTAGGTTTCAGAATACAGAATTGAAATAATTAAAAAACTACACTATAATCAGTGCAGCTAACATGCACAAGACGCCCAACCTCTTATTGCTTGTTTTGGGTTGTCCGCTCCCTTTGAAGCGCATGTGAAGGTAATTCCCTACTGTGGAGCTCTCCTAAACAAGGATTAGTCAAAGAAAGCTGACAATTCTGGAGCATGCCAAAGTTGAACCTAAAAACTGTTCTCTGGTCAGTTCTGGCTCTCACCTGAGGTAATGATGGAGGTTAGGAGATTTGAAGAGAAATCTGATTCGAGGTCGGCGCTCGGGGCAGACGTCTCCCTGGAGTGACAGCCATCCTCCAACTGCCCATTAGTGCAGATGTCTGTCTACCCATCCACCTCAAGGTTAGGTAATCCCCTTTCGCACACCTTGCAGCAGGGAAAAACTAAGTCAGTCCTCCTGTCCGCTCTTTTAGGCACTTTTTTTTTAGCAGGTATGCTGGACAGAAGTTTGCTGTTTCAAATTTTGTTTTTGGCAGCATTGCACAACACGAGTGAAATGAAGTATAGCCTGAGTGAGTAAGTGGACAGTTAATAGGACATACTCAGTATAGCTCTAGCTACACCACTGAGCTTAAGTGTACTTGAGGGAGAAGAGACATGTTTGACAGTTTCAAACCTATTCTGTCAGTTGGGATGGTGTCCGAAGGGACTACCAGCAGCAGGCAAGGGATGATTAGTGGGAGATTATGACTTGTTGATAAAACAGAGGCTTAAATTCAGTCTAATTGGTCTTCTAAGTATCACAAACTGCTTAGTGCCTACTTGACAGCAAATATATTCGGCAGGTTGGCAGGTAGGTAAATAAATAATTAAGGTTTGGTAATTGAGATAAGACTGCAACATGTAGTGGATACACTACAATCTACTATGTTCATGATACAACTGTTTATTCCAAGTCACCATTGTAAAACACTGTCATCCAGCTTCAATTCCTATATTCCAATATTGTGATGCGAAGTATGTGATGCAGTCTTTAAACTTCCAATAATTATGTAAAATGTATTACATCTAATGTAAAATTCATGAAAAAAACGTACATATACTGTATGTAATGTACAGTTCTGACTTAATGCCCAAGCGGAGTCCCTCTAGAATTGTTCAAGCAAAGACCATAGTCAGGAGAGGTGCTCTCACCAAGACAATAGTCTGATTAATAAGTGCCTTGCTCAGGTCACAATAGACCAGTATTGATCCCATTGTAAATTCCTCAACATTGTTCTCAATTTGTAAACCCACTTTATATGCTTTGTGAGTTGGAACTAAAGCCTCTACAGTGCTACCCTCCTCCTTACTGCTGGCTTTACGACGGAGAGTGTGGGGGGAGGGAGATTCTTTTTGTCCTCCCCCAGCTCAAGTCCTGGAAGCGCAGGGTGAATGAAGTAGGAATTCCTGGTGTCAAAACCCTTGTGGCCTTTTCCCTTTTTCTATGTCGAGGGTGACTTCCTCTCCGGCCCACCTGAATGTAATCACTGGCTCTTGGCCTTACATCCGCAAGTCGATGTGCCTGTGGGCTCGCAGTAGCAATGCTGGCTATTAACAGTGCTGGCAGGCTTTTCTGTTTTCCCTTATTCAGTTCCTATTCACACACCTTTGCAGTGTTTATAGCTCAGGAAATGGATCAGTCAGTGAATGTTTTGCACCTTGTGACATGATGGAGATGATCATGTTGGGATTTTGGTCCTAGGGCCTAGGGCCGGAACAAATCTAACTTGGTATCTTCGTAGTCAGGAATGGCTAAAAATAAATACATTTTTATTTATTTAAAGGGCAGAATAAATTACTGCCCTTTTGAACACCATATGGAACTTCTTTGTCATGACTTTTCATGACAATTTCTGGATATGACTGAGTGAGCAAACATGTATTTAAAGTTGATTTTTCAAGGTATGCCATGCCTTGTTGCCTTACTAAAACATATAAAAATCGTTCTTATCACATCAAACCTCACAAAGGCACAAACTTAGTTTGGAAAGAAATGAGCTATATCCACAGTTTTACTGTTTTCATGCTTTATGGACCTACCTGTGTGGAAACTATGTTATTTGAGCCTTACCTCCACCTGTTCTGAAAGAAACACTTGGAGTGCAGATGTGTCTTTATGGTAGATTAGGCATATGTCACCCATAACCCTAGGTAGAGAGGCCAACCTCACATTTGGGGAGAAAGAGTCCACTTTAGAACGAGCAGGAAACAATGGCAATGCAGACCCTTGCCCCCAGGGCAGGTAGTCCCTGGTGACTGCCCCCAGTATGTAAAGATATCTTGTCTTCATTTGTAATAGAAAGCCCCAAACACACACCTACAGCCATATGCCCCCTCCCACAGAACACACACACACACACTGACACACACATGCTTAACGCAGTCAACTTACATTCATAAACTAACATACACACACACAAACTAAGATATTTTGTTCAAACATTTGATATAACATCCTATGGAGGAAATATTTCAGTAAATCTATTAGCCAATAGGAATCAAATACTTTCTGTAACCATATGATTATACTTCAAACTCCTTCAATTGACAAGGGTTATTATATATTCTATCAAGAATAATACAAGGTCAAAATTCAGTTTGTTTAGAAAGGGCACTTTCTGTTCAAGGTTAAAAGGTATAAGTGGGTGTTAGAGGGTTCCAAGGGCTCTCCACCATGTTAAGTGCTGTCTAATTAGGCTGGAGTGGCCGGGGGAGAGGGGGCCCTGGCGTCAAGGGTGGAGAGGTGCCCCTACCTGAATTGATACGCACTGTCACCTACACCCCACTAGAGCAAGTTCCATTCCCTCCCCTCCCTCCTCACCCCTCCCCCCCCCCCACCCACAACCCCCATTAATCGTTGCTTTTCTCTTGGCCAAAAAGAGGGAAGGGGGGGGAGTGTCTGTTTTAAATGCCCACGGAGGCAGAACAGAGTCACAGGAAAGTGTCAATCAAGAGGGTAGCCATGCAGTCACCCCAACATTCAGACTTTTTATTTCTCTGCAAATAGGTGCCTTTTCTAACCCCACCACCCACCCATCCCCTCCCCTGATCACTCTGAGTAGGGGGTGGTGAGTGGGGGGGGGGGCATCCTCAGAGACCCAAGAAGATAAAATCAAGGAAACCCAATCCTAGCCCATGTGCTTAGGATAAACAGATGTGATTTTTTCTTCTCAAAGCAATACAAGATAACCTCTTCCCCTCTCCACCCATCTCTTACTGCCAGTGATTGCACCTGTACCCTTGCCCCTGTGCTGGGACGAGGACTAATGTTTCACCCCGTATGCCTCATTACTCTCTATCTGGACTCATGGATTACACCAGAGATAGATAAACTGATCACTTGTAGATTTAATGTCAAATGGCTATTGAACGTGTCACAGATTTGTCTTGGGTTTTTACAACTTTGATCCCTACATCGCAGGTACCAATTTGAACTGTACAATCCATTACCCAACTCAAAATGCAAGAATGCATAATATCAATGTTTCAAATTAACATTGTAAGGTTCAGTTTAGGCTGATAAACCTAAGTGCAGAACAAGTATTCAGAGCTTTGTGGTGCGCTGGATATATTGCTGTCCTTATTTTTGAGACAGCCTCTTCAGAGAACCTTTTTTATTCCTTATTTTACTGTCTAAGGGACATTACCAGGCTCAGGCTGTGAGGCTGTGAGGTTTGTATGATAACTTAATCAGGGCTGGGGAGGTCAAGCCCCCCCCGTTGTCTTCAACAATTACCATGAAATTCTTAATGTCCACACAGCCCACATTTAACAGTGTCATCCAGGGGGCATGAGGGCTCTGACTGTGCCCCTCTCCAGCCCCCCTCTCCAGCCCCCCTCTCCAACACCCCCCCCCCCCTCGTTTGTCGCTGCACTGCCACCCTCCTGGGTCACAGAACACATCGAGGTAGGAGGGTGGATATTTAGGAGTATTTAGGGTGCATTGCAGTTGGGCCCAGGTTGAACCCATGACCTATGTCGCTTGGAAGCGAAGGAAAGCAATTTCCAGGGCAATAAACAATGTCATGGCAACAGTCTGTCTAGAATGGATGTGGAAGACTCTGAATATGGCCCGTGAATGAACAACTGATTACTATCTGCTATGCTCACATACAGATGATCAAATCCTCTATATCTCTTTATCTATAGTTGATTAAATGGAAATAACCTGTTGATTATTTTCATTACAATAACTTAATGGTTTTCCAAAATAAAATAAAAAAATGCTAACGTCATTCTTATATTGTGAAAAATCTGACCGTGTCATCCATAAGATTTCGGTCTTTGCAAATGTCAAACTCTCATACAGTTAGTAGTCAGCCAGCCAGCCAGCCAGCCAGCCAGTCAGTTTTAAGCAGTCAGTCAGTCAGTTTTCCACTGCCTGCCCTGTTGCTGTCCTAATTTCCATTGCATATAATAAAACCTTTCATTTGGATTTCTCCTTTTCGTTGTTGAAGAAAAAAAACTTTAAATTCACCATGACGAAAAGTATAAATCAGACATTTAAGTTGGCCTGACTGCATGGCTGCAAGACAATGCCAAGAGGAGAAGAGAAGAAGAAGGGGAACGCTATAATGTAAAATAGTTAAAAGCTTATTAGAGCCATTGAGGGGCAGCGTGATTTCCACTTTGTTTCGGAACCCCCTGAGCTGGGCCTTTCAAGTAATTGTGAAGGGGGCAATTCAAATCTCTTTGGGTCCATATGAATGAAGGCCTCTTAAAGCTCTTTTATAAGCCAGCAAATTCCCCACAGGCGTATGCCCTTTAGCTCCATTACTGATTTACCCAAAGCATTCATCCCTTAGCCTTCTGCTTCTCCTCGCCCATTGTTCTCTCCCCAGCCTCCCCAGCACCTGACAACTCTAGCACCAGGCTTCTCTTTGCAGCTTCAAAATGTGTAGGCCCAAAAGATCTTTTAATATTGCGATATATCTTTGTCCCCCCCACCCCCTCAACCCCCCCCCCCCCCCCCCCCATATCTCCCGTTTTTACAGCAATAAAAAGGAAACAGACAAAAAAATATAGAAGAAGGGGAAAAAAAAGATTGATTGATTTTCTTCTTGCAGCCACGGGGTAGAGCAGTGTCGCTAGTGTTAACATCGATGGCTGAATGAGGCGGGTCCTTCTCTGGATAGAAAGGGGGAGGCTTGATCCCATTCTTTCTTTTCCATTCAGATAAAGGAGTGAAGAATTTCCAAGTGGGCCCATTGCCTCTGTACTTAGATTAATTAGGCTTCTTTTTAGAGACCATTCAGGCCATCTCTCAAACAGGGTCTGAGTTACATTCTGTAAAGTTTTTTAGAGCCATTTGCATGTGTTTGTATGGGCTGGGTTAGTATTGAGGAGCACTTGGAGACAGACAGAGGAAAATAAAAACAAAGAGGGAGGGGGAAAATATTCTTTTAATGGGTTTTTCAGTGTTCTATACTGTTTTCTTTGCCCTATTCATGTTAACAGCACTCCAAAAGATAAGTGCTTAGAAAAATACTGAAATCTTGTAAAGAGAGAAGCTGAAACTAGGTCTGGTAGTGCTTTCTGTTGAAATTAGATCATTTTGAACAAAGGCGACTGAGTGTGAGTTTGTGAATATCTGTGGTAGGGCAAGGCTTGAGCGCATTCATAAACTGGCATTGTCTAATTCTGTAATGAAAGCATTCTAACACCAAACAAAAACATGTCATTGTCTTTCAGAGAGGTTCAAAACCTCTTCAGTGCTTGGGGTCACAAACAACTCGATTCCACTGTGAAACAGACACCTGTTACAGAAATGCTTATGCACCTTTCATGTAAGCAACAGTCCTTATCACAGCCGAATACGTTTTCCTTTGTTTTTGTTAACACCTCTTATGCCAGTAGTGTATCTGTGGGTGCCGAACCCAAATACACAAACTATTGTATTACTTGATGAATATTTACATTACCAGTTAGTTATATCTCACAGTCTACCATATACTGACACCAGGCCACCATCTGACCGTGTCCAACATGTCTGAATACTAATGCAGAGGACCCAAAAGATGAGTTACTGCGAGGAGTCAATATAAGCTCTGGTGCACACCACCAAAACATGATGGGCACGCGAGACAACCACGGATCAGTCTTTCTCCATGAGCGCAGGGCTTCCCCTCTTCCCACACCCCCACAACCCCCTGAACCCCCACACCTCAAATCCCTGCACCCCACCACCCCCGCAAACCATCCCCACACACAGGGCAGACTGAAAAGGGGTATGGGAGTGAGGGGTGGAGGGGTGGAGTGGGGGGTTTGGAGGGGTCAGGACAACAGTGGGGCTGTGTGCAGGTTGGGGAGGTGGAGGTCGGACGCTGTAGGGAGAGAGGGAGGCCCTCCTCACTGCCCAACAAAGCGCGGGCCTGGATTTGGGGTCCGGGTGTTAGTAAGGGGATTTAGGGAGTGTGGAGCCTGCTTAATACCGAGCGACGATTAAGGACACAATGGGAGCCTGAATGAGGCGGCGTGAATGGCAGCCGTGTGTCCTCGATCACGTCAGGGTCTTAGAGAGCGGGCAGGGCGGGGCGGGGGGGGCAAGGGGGGCGGGGGGGGCAGGGCAGGGTGGGGCGGGGGGGGGGCAGGGCAGGGTGGGGCGGGGGGGGGGGGGCAGGGCAGGGTGGGGCGGGGGGGGGCAGGGCAGGGTGGGGCGGGGGGATTCTGGATTAGGGAAAGTGTCTGGGATGAAGGTGTGGGCGAGAGAGAAGGATAGAAAGAGATCAGGATAAACAGGATAGCTCCTTGTTTTGGATGTTGTATGTTTTGTAAGCATGGTTCTGAAGTGAAGGGATTGACTACCCAACTCAGGTGGAGATTTATTTTTGCAACAGTTGTTTAATTAGTTTGATAACATCACAGAGTTTGGAAAAGCTTTGGAAAAATGACTCACTAATATATCTTTTGATTCATCCATTGATTTACTCAAATAATACTTTAAAACCAGGTGCTTCCCGTTCCAGCAAAAGATACCTCTCTAGAACCTTTAACATTATCTTTCCATTTAATTGATGACAAAGATTGGCCAAGGGGAATGATGTCGTTGCTGCACATTTATTTGCACTGGTAGATAATAGGATGTGTGTAGCACCTGCCTTTGTGGTTCACACTGAAGTACGGCTGCATTGATAGCCAAAGTCCTGATAGCATCTCATTTTCTTGTGGTAAGTCAGCAATTGTGAGGGAATAATACATCTGCAAGTGTATGAAAGGTGGAAACCAGCTCTCGAGAGTTCCAAATACTGCCCACTCGACTGTGACTATATCCTTTTCGTCTAATGGAATGAGCATAGCGAGGCTTGGAAAACAAGAACTTTGAGAGTGTCATTTGTTTTTTAATCAAGAGCATTTTGTTGATGTGGTTTTTGTTCTGGGGACAAAACATTCATGAATTCTGTGGAACAAGAACATGTTGCTCTGTTTTTTAGTCTACACTAAAGTACTGCAACAATGCACAGTGATAGCTTTACCTCCAGGAAAGAAGCCAGTACAAAGAATCGTGGAGGGGTCTTGAATGAAAACAGTGTATTACAGATTTGCAAAACAAGGAGGTCGCCTGTGGACATCAAACCTTCCTGGTTTCTCCAGCCCTTTGCTGCGTTTGACAACATCTTCCCTGCTTCACCTTTGTGCCCAGCCCTCACCCTTTACTGCTCCTTGGGGAACCGGGCGGTCATGTGCGTTTGAACCCTGCTTCCCCTTCGACCACAATGCAAGCCTACCCGAGGCCCCTCTCCATTTCCTGGCTGGGGCGAGTGCGTCCACACAAAGGTCACAGAGGGCAGCCCAAAGTGGAAGACAAAGCTTTGAAAAGCTTCGGCACTTGAAGATCGCCTGACAGAACTGCTACTGGTCAAGCCCACATGCACACACACACACACACACACACGTACGAACATGTGCACGGATACATACACATGTAGCCAAAGAGAGTGTGTGTGTGTGATAGACATGCACATAAGAAGAAACACAGCCACACACACACAGTGAAGAAATCAAAGTCTTGTCAGATTTGCCCACCCTTACTCACATCAAGCCCTGGAGCGATGTCTTCCTTTGCTCTTATGTTCATCTTCAAATACAAAGAGACATTCTCTGCAGACTTGGACTGTCTGTGTGAGAGTGTGTCCGTGTGTAAGCCAGTGTTTGTGTGTGCACATCTCTGCATTTCACAATACCTGGATTTACAATCAACACCGCAGCAATGAACACAAAAACAAAGCAGATATCGGCTAGTCATTACATTCTAGAGTTTGTTATAAAAGTGTAATCTTATGTGCTACATCTTAAGGGTTTTTTGTGACACAAAAAAGAGGACCCCCCTCACCCCCACCGCTTTCCACCTCCCAGCTCCTCTGGGTCAGAGTTCACTTCAACAACTGGCGGCAGTCACGGTTCTGTGACAGCTACTGTTGGGGTGGTATCGCCTTTCTCTCTGAGCTGAGGTGTCTTTCAGGACTATACGAGAATCTGATTTGTGGTAAAGGCTTATGGCTTTTGATGTACTAAATGGGGTTATACATCCCATGCAATTCTTCTCACATGACTACAAGTTAGCAAAGGGAGATTTTATACCCACCCACAGACACACTCCACCATAAGGACTAAGCATCACCTGTGGCGGTGACTTCTAAAACCCCAGCTCATCTGCTCCCTCTGAGAGGCGGGGGGCATCTGGTGTGGGTAGGGTATGGAAGGGGTGGGGTGGGGCACTGGGGCAGAAAAGGGGGTAATAGTTAGGGGGGAAGGTGAGGGGGTGGTGTGGGGCGAAGTGTGCCGCATGGCAGCCAAAAGACTCCCTTGAAAGGGCAGAGCAGGAGATCAATGCGAGCCCTCTTGCAAAATCCCATTAGACTCCCAAAAAGCCACTTGTTGCCTTGGCTTAGACCTCCGCCAGCCAGCCTTCCCCCAGGCTACATCTCTCTCTTTGTGCACCTTGTCTTTTTCTTAGATTTTATCACATTAGTTCCAGGGTAAGCTGGAAATCGGCTATAATTGCGAGCTCTGTGATGCAGGCTGGGACAGAAGAGAGGAGGGGGCAATAGGGCAAACTGGGGATGGATGGAGGGGAGGGATAGAGGGCCTGTCCGGTCAAAGAAGAGGATTTTTGTTCTTGATGCTTATAAAAAAAAGAAACCATTGAGACAGCACGTGATACTTAATCTCAAAGATTCCTTTGGTGTGATACGCCTACTGTGGGTTTCAAGAGAAAACCGTTGGGGAGGGAAAGAGGGGCAGACATAGGGGATGGAAAGAAGAATGTAGAAAAGGGGGCAACACAAATATATATATATATATAAAAAATGACAAGTTATTCTGTATAGTGGGCTACTTCATATGACAAATGGGATGCACTTTCCTATAACATGACTTGGATAAAGACTCCATTCAGACACGAAAATCCTTCACCACAGCTTTCTGTCAATCAGTAGGTGAATCTGACGCATCCAGTCACATTCAGTGGAGATGAATGTGAAAAGAGACCTAAGACAGATCTGAAGAGGAGGATGCATGCGTGCGCCATGCTTCAGCTGTCACCCTGACCGCAGCCCGGCTCCTGGGAGCACCGCTCGGATAAATGATCAACTCCACTCCCCCGCCCCCCCCCCCCCTCCTTTCTTATTCACGGATGAAGGGGGAGGTCCAGCCACCCAGCCACCCACTCCAACTTTGACGTAGTGGTCCTCCGTGGTGGGTCGGGGCTTCCTCTAGGTATTATCAGCCTGGATCATTGATCAATGTTGGAGTGGAGTGAGCAGGCCAGGCCCTGAGCATCCATCACTGAAGCTGTGGAGCTGTCAAGGCTGCAGATAGGCTTTCGCTATCTGCCTGACAATAGAATGATTAACCAGGCCTGCTGATAGTCCATCAGCCCAGCTGAGCACCCCTCTCTACTCTTTCACTCACTCATACAGTAGATGGGATCAGATCAGTTGGTGGGGGGGGGGGGGGGGGGGGCTGGTGGTGGTGGTTGTGGGTGGTGAGGGGGGTTGAAGAGTCACTGAGTCAGGGAAAGGCAAAGCGACATATTAGATGATATTTCACTCTTTTAGCTGTCATTATACATTAACACAATGTATTGCACCAGTCTTTGAATAAGTGTGCTTGTGTTACGGTGATGGTTTGGCTCTAGTTATAATGTGGTCTTGGTCAAACCGTCCACAAAATGTGCATCAAGAGGGGACAACCAGGTTCGATCACCACCAGTGAGTTACAAAGCTACCAATTGGGGGTCGATCTCTCATTCAAAGCAGCTTCCACTGCTTTAGAACAGTGATGAAAGAAGGAAGATTGTAAACCCACAGGGGTCCATGGGCACGAAACGGAGAGACTAGAAAATAAGGGCCTTTTCTCCTCTGAAACAGTTACAAACTCTTCTCAACAATCGGATTGTGTTTACAGCATGAACTGCTGAACCCGAGCTTTCACCTTTTGTGTTCGGTACACACGCAGAATACATCTAGATTGTAGGGACACAATGTTACATTTTACGGTGTTGGAGAAAGGAGTTGTTGAATCTTCTCAAAGGACATCTTCTAGTCAGAGAGAGAAATGATTCATGTGAGAGTTCTAATTACATAAATTCAAATAATGCACTATTATTGTGGATATACATACCCAGCCACATCGCCCCAATCCATAAATCTGCACTCCACAATAATTTGTTACTCAGCAAAAACCCAATTCTAGGATCTCAATTCCTTTAAAAAGTTTGAATTGGATGTTAAACTCAGATGAGGGGACAGCTTTAGAAGGAGTACATCAGGCTGTGGGCACCCTGTCAGGAGAGATGTGTATACTAATTGGATTGTGAAAGACTTGGATAGGCAGGACTTCCCTGCGAGGCCAGCCATTCATCCAGATATGTAACCTGACCTGAGTGTATTATTAGGCTGGGACGCAAGGTCCTTGTTAAGGCTTGGCCACTGTGGTGCCACCTTCAAACCAAGTCTATTGTCAGCGACTTTAGAAGCAAAGATTATGTGGTCAGGTTAAAAACAAGAGAAAGGACTCGACCACCACTCCTCCCCTTTCTCCTCCTCCATCTCCTCCTCTACCCCACTCCCCCCAGCTCCTTACAAACTCCCTTAAATGCTCTCTATACAACGGCGGGATATGGTTTTCGGCATTAGGGAGCACTTGAGTGAACCCCTCAGGTTGCCACGGTCACCTGGTGCCTCTGCCACCCAGCGGGCCTCGCTTTCATCTTTTGTGGCGGAGTGAGGAAGGGGCGGGGCATCTGCCAGGCAGCTGGTAAAGGAGGTCGGTTCCCAACGCTTCCACCCTCTACCCCTCCCCCCTCTGCCGGCTAGTCCCGCCCAGCCTACCTACAAACCTCACAATCCCCCCCTTACACAAAAACACACACTTACCTAGTAAATAGAAAAAACATTGACAGTTCCTTCCACTAAATAACTGTCAAACAGTCCCCCCCCCCCCAAGTGTTGACTATGCATGTCAAACCTCCTTGCCTCATCCTCAGTCTTGACCCATCCAAAACCCACAACCCATCGCCTCTGAAATAAAGGATTCCATTCATTTGGCCTACTACCCCAGCCTACCAAACCAGCCTACCACCCTTGTCTACCACCACCTGCCTACCAAACATGCATAACAGCCAAGGCCATCGCTCAAGCCTACCACCCTAGCATGCCATCCCAGCCAACCAAACCTGCCTTCCACCCCAGCATTCCACCCCACACCAAAAATGCATTTGCCAACCAAACAGGCCAAGCACTCCGGCCTACCTCCCCAGCCAACCACCCCAGTCTACCACCCCAGTCTTCCACCCCAGCCAACCACCCCAGTCTACCACCCCAGCCTACCACCCCAGTCTTCCACCCCAGCCAACCACCCCAGTCTTCCACCCCAGCCAACCACCCCAGTCTACCACCCCAGCCTACCACCCCAGTCTTCCACCTTATACGAAACCTGCCAACCACCCCAGCCTACGACAGCATTTTCCACATTTGTTGTATTCCAGCACATTACTCTGTAGATGTACACCACATTACTGTACACTTCATGTAGTAACAACACTGACTTGTACAAGACTGTTAGGAAGTCAACATTCCAATATCACATGAGCTCCTTGATATGACCCAGCCAGGCTCCTGCCTCAACCTTGTAAGCCCCCCCCCCCCCCCCCCCCATGCACACACACAATCTCTCTCCTCTGTGCAGTGAGGTGTGAGACCAGAGAAGGGCACAGGGACTGTGCCGAACACTTTTTTTTTATTGGATAAGTGGAGCAGGCCTTTTGTGCCTTTGAGTCTGCAGATAGCCTGTTGGGCTCTTAATCACCTCTCCTTCTCTCCTTTTCTCTCCCTCTCCCTTTCTCCCTCTCTCTCTGAGGTGAGCCATGTTCAGAGGAAAGGGGATCAAGAAGACGGCGCCATTGAAAGAGCTGTTGATCTAGGCCCTTCATTGTCCACGCCACTGGGGTCCAGGCAAGCAAGGTAAACAAATGGCAAACAAAAGGCGGTGCTTCACAGCAAAGCGGCCTCCATGGGGGGGCTCTCTTAGAACGTGACCGAGCCCCGCCTCTTACCATGCTTCTCCTCGGTTGCCATTAGCTATGCACTGCACTCACCTATAGCATACCCCCCCCCCCCACACACACACACACACAAACACTCGCACAGACACATGAGAAAGAACGCACAGATGTGCACACGCATGCAGGAGCACACTCTGTTGTACATATGCAAACACGTGCACACACTCACACACACACACACACACGTTATACACACTCCACAGCAACCCAGCAGGACACAAGGGGACCTTGGAAGTGACGGTGGTTAGGAGCATGTCACACTTAACCTAACACTGACACTTTGAAGAAAGAAGAAAATCATCTTTATGGTAATGAAAGAAAAGTTGATGGTGAGAGACTGCAGTGTGAGGTTTGGATCTGTTTCAATTTGTGGGGCACGCTTGGTTTTGGCATATATATGTAATTAGGGAAATCTGTTACTGAATTCAGGGCTCCGGTCTCTTGCACCTGTTGATAGATTTGAGGAGCTTCGTGTTCGTACTGCCCTACCTCAGCAACATTTTCTCCCATTCATTTCAAATTTCGGTGTCAAAATTCATAATGCCAGAAAATCAAAGAATTCTGTCATCATTATTGTTTCATATTGTTGCCATTAAATGACCAGAGCAAGTAACAATACACCAGAGAGAACCTCTTTGATCTGATACATAGATCCATCTAACACACTGCCATCTGCTGCCAGAAAACATCAATACTTGCTGCTCCAAAAATCCTCCTGGCATGTCCACTGTCTGGATCCATTTAAATAGATGTCATGGATTTGATATGGGGCTATTAAAGCTGTTTATCATGTGAGCTTGTGTATATAAAGCCCAATCTGGCGTATGTAAATGAGAATTTAGATACCTAGCAAGTTTCAAACCTGGTTAACTGCTAAGAACAAAGGCTATGGCAAACTGGTAAGAAGCGGAAGAGCCAATGAAAAGCCGAGCAAAGACGAGGCCAAAGAAGCGAAACATGGATATTAGAGCAAGGGCGCCATCTTTTACGTCGAGAAAAAAAGACCTTCCCCAGATGGCGGCGCAGAATTTGTCTGCAAAAAGGCTTTCACTGTTGCTACAAAGAAATCTAATTGAGAACAAACTGTCATTGAATGAGAGAGGGACCATGACAGTGAGCTGGGGTGGACGCACTCTGGCTCTCCTCTCTCTGCTAAGGAGCAATGGATTGGGGGGTAACAAGACGGGGGTCTCCATGTGGTCTCCCCAGGCCCTCCGGGCCCCTCATGAGTGACACGAGGGGCCACGGTAGATAACATGCGCAACAGGCCCAGACAAAAGGCTTTCACGGGCCTCTCTGAGAGGACACAGTCCAAACGCAGCCGACTGTCAAGTGTGAAGGAGAGGAGGAGAGGAGAGGCTGAATAGACAGATAGATGGATGGATAGATGGATGGGCTGGAGGTCGGTCTGGGTCTGGAGAGGATCTTTTGAGTCTGGTCGGGCTTGAAGATGAGACACCCGCTCGTTAGGGTTATAGCACGATGACACTTGACGCTTCTTTCTTTTTTACTGGTTACTGCTGAAATGTCAATATCATCACGTTTCTCTCAATTTCTCTTCACTTTTAACACGTCCGAGTAGGGAATGCAGAGGAGAAGGGACAGCTACATGATGTACTTTCTGAATTCTAGTTCTCAGGGAAACACCTGTGCTTTTGAGCACTTATGCTGCATTGGATTAACTTGTGTTTTATTATGTAAATATGTTTACTAAATCTTCATAAGATTGGTGTTTGTGCATACAGTATAGACCAACAGAAATTAACTGACTTTAAAAGGACAGCAATACATGCCTCCAACACACAACACAACTAATTTACCTCCATTGACAAAAGAAGGACAAAAGGAATGAAAATAGAGAGAAAGAGACTGTGAGAGAGGTGGGAGGGAGAGAGAAGAAAGAAAGAATGCAAAAGAAAGAAAGAATTAAGTCAAACTACTAAGTTATACTCTCAACTCATCTGAGATTCTGTTGCTTTAAATGCACCATCAATCATCACAGTTCTGAAATCCCAAACGGTTCTGAACTCATCAATCACATACCCAAGTTTGATTGTGCATTTTTGTCTTAATTGTGGACACTTAAAGAATGGCATGAGAATAGTCTCTTTTTCTCAGTTCCTTCCCACACACACCCTCTTACAAATACAGAACGTATAGATTTCACCTGCTAGTTATACTGGGTCAATTGTTTATCTGCTGTGTTCGCAGCTGTGCCACACCGCCAACCACGTGACAGCTCACTTCACTCCTCAAATCTCTGGAATTGTGTAGGTGACAACATACTGGGGAAGCACGGTGGCTCAGTGGTTAGCACTGTTGCCTCACAGCAAGAAGGTTCCTGGTTCAAACCCCTGTCGCTTCCAGGTCCTTTCTGTGTGGAGTTTACATGTTCTCTGTGTGGGTTTCCTCTAGGTACTCCGGTTTCCCCCACCATCAAAAATACATGAATGAATGTTGCTAACAAATGTTGGTGGTGGTCAGAGGGGCTGTAGGCGCTGATTGCCAGCCACGCTTCCGTACCATCGCCGGTTTGACTGTGTCTGAATGAATGCTGGACTCTGTAAAGCGACTTCGAGTACCTTGAAAAGCGCTATTTAAATCAAATGTATGATTATTATTACTGGAGCCGGAACTGATGCAGGTGACATCGATGCATTCTCTATCGGTACGGTTGCACAACCTCTCGGAAGACTACGTCACACTACCCATCCACACGGCCTGTCGTTTCCGCGTAGCAACGGCGACAGTAGCTATGTGTCTGAGTGTGTTTGAGGGGTACTGTGTCATCCTACGGAGTGTGAGGGCCTGCAGCGGCTGTGTGTGGAGGTGGGGGGGGGGGAGCAGGGGACTCCTATTAGATTCTGTTTTGTATAAACAACGGCATCACGCACCCCCTTTATGGGGCTGCCGTCGCTGCCCGCTGGTGATTATTCCTCCTTCTAAGTCCACCCATCTGTCCCCGTTTATCTGGCCTGAGCCTCTTTCACAGTCCCCCCCCCTTCTGACAGAAGCCTGCAGCCTCACAGAAAGAAGAAGAGGAGGGGGCTTCGTCTAACTACACCCCCCATACCGTGCCTACCCCATGCACCCCCCCACGCCCAGCCCCGCCCGAACCGAGCACCCCGCAACCCCTGATTGTGCCCTTCCAGACCAAAGCACTCTTCTATAGCTTTTTGATAGGCTTTCAATCCCCCGCGCCACTGACAAGCTTTTTCTTTTGGAGGAGGAGCGAGGAGAAGTCGCGTTGTCCCCCCCTTCCCCTCTCCCCACCCCTCCCCTCTCCCCCACCTCCCTTCTGTGTGTTGGGGTCTGTCGCGGGGGGTTAGGAGATTTAGGGGCTGTGAGGGAGGGAGGGGAAGTGCAGAGGTGATTTTGGTTAGTGGGCAGGGCAAGGGAGGGCGGTGCAGGAGTTGTGAGGTGGAGGAAGGGGGGCGACGGGGACGGAGGAGGAGGTGGAGGAGCCTGCGGTGGTAGGAAAGGAAAAACTGGAGCAGATGGGCCTGATTGTGCTCTCTACGCAAATTAAGGAGCGAGACATCTGCAGCGAGGAGAGGCATACTGGTGGTCCAAGGCAATTAAGGTGGGGGGTGGGGGGGGGGGTGTTGGTGGACTGTGGTGGTTTCGGGGCTGGGGGAGTGGGGGCAAGAGAGAGAAAGAGAGAGAAAGAGAGAGAGAGAGAGAGAGAGAGAGAGAGAGAGAGAGAGAGAGGGAGCAGAGGACAGTCCTGCCCCTGACGGTGCATTGAGATGAAGTCAGGCTCACATTACAATGAGGGACGGTTACAATAGGGGGAGCCGTCGAGGTGGAGATGGGCTTAGCTGGGTCGCGGGGGAGGGGAAGGGCGGGGGGGAGTGAAGATTAATGTACGGGAGCAGCCAGCGACAACACACTCTGTCCAGCAGCCAATGTGAGTGATGCACAGGAGGAAGGGAGGGAGGGAGGGAGGGTGGGAGTCTCAGTGTGGCTGTTGGTGGTGAGGGACTATAGGCTTGGTCTGAGTTATAAAGTGTGTCCTTTTCTCTTCTCCTCCTCCACCTCCTCCTCCTCATCTCCTTCCCCATTTGAACCCGGGGGTCATTTACAGAGGTTGACAGCTTAGACGTGCAGCATGGTGGATTTAATGCAAGGCATTTCTTTCTCTACTTCTTCTCCTCTAACCCCCCCTCCCCTCCCTTTCCTGCCCCAGAGAGGTGACGTGACAAAGCAAGGTCATCCCTGGGATAATTCCTCCTTTAACGTAGCTTTTATTTATTGATTCGGTGCTGTGGGGGATTTTTGGGGCAGGAGAAGAATGCTTCCATGGGTGTTTACTAGGTCCTGGCTCTCTGGGGATGTGTGTGTGTGTGTGTGTGTGTGTGTGTGCGCATGTGCAACAATGCAACCCTCATCCCCAGATTTGCATAACTCGCTCTTAATCAAAAAACAGCACTTCGTTGTTTCTAATTACTGGAGCAACTAACTGGCAGTAATTGTTGTGAAAGTGGTGCCCTGTACTAATGCCATACACTAGAGACTAATTATACTCTCGTTGTCTGATATGACTGACGCCATCTGACAATGGGGTCCAGACACACACACACACACTGCCATGTGTAGATGTATGTATGCCTACTGCATGTTGTGGATCAGGAAAGTTAGGTAAGCTAGTTTTGAAGGGGTTAGGGGTTGTGTCTAACCGTAAGTTTAAGATTTAGTTTGTGTAGAGAAATGACAAGTTAAGGGATGGCATCTGAAAATAAGATTATTCTATTCCATCCAAACATGCCCAAATCAATGTATTCTAAGATCAATGAGCCAGATTACACGGTTGCTGTGCTTTTTCTACGGGGTTAACCAATCAGTGGTCTTAAATCTAGCTCAAGAGCCAATACCACAATACCATTAGCAAAAATGTTCAGTAAATACATGTTTTTGCATATTCTACACCAGCTGCTTCACGTTTTTTCCCAAGATTTCATGAGTCAACATTACATGTTGGTTCATAGCTTCCAACTGCCCTGATGAGCCAGCATCCTGTTTCCCCACAAGTGAGGTCAAGGCGAATAATGCCAAACTCGTTTTCATGATGATGCTTTGTGGTTATGGCCTTAATTGCCCAGCCAAAGGACATGGTGGTTACGTTAGTCATCTGGGAGGTTCTCAGCGTTTGAGTGGGTAAACACCGCAGTAAAAGAAAGCCCAATTACTCCGGAGCGTACTGCGAATCCCTCAGAGATTCTGGCATCCTGGTTCAGTCAGACACCAGATCCTGATTACAGTGCTAATCCTGCGGTTTCTACAACTTGTCAAGAGCAACTCCTCTCCCACCGGGTCAGACCATTGATTGGGTCAGACACCTCAAGTGCGAGACACTGAGCCGCAGAAAACAAATGTATAGGGGTGTTGAAGAGAGAATCCCTATCCGATTCAAAGCAATAGGGCTTGCTCTCAATGACAGTGGATGCTCCCTGTTCTGAGCTCCTGGGTGCTTAGTGATAGGCTTAATGAATCCTTGTGGGATCTTTTCACACCAGCACTTTCTAGTCAGGGGAGGCTTTGACAGGCCGTGTTTGTTCATCAAGGAGGGCAGAGATGATTCACCAGCCTGTATTGTGTCATCATCAACCGCTCCCCTCTCATCTCCACTTAAGTCTGGGAGATAATGCCGTGAACAAGCACTAGAGGTGTGAGCGAGAGAAAAGCTTGATCCGAAATGGAAAAAGTCCTAACAAGATCAGGGGTTAGCCGTGTAGAGCTTGGGGGTGTTATTAATTAAGTGTTTTCAGAAGGCCTCTCTGAAGGATGACTTAAGAGTCAGAGACGGATTTTCACACGGTTACATTCTGCCTTGTCAGAACACTTCATTGCAGTTGCATTCTTTGTCTAGACAAAGTATTTTAGACAGATGTTACATCTGTAACAAAATGTCTTTGTTTAGTCTAGAACCAACCATCCAACCAATTTCCCAGGCAGTGGTTAGTTTGGACAAATGAGAGTGAGAGCACTGTAAGTAATTTTGTAGAGTAAACATTTGATGCATTTGCACATTTTGCTTGCTGCTAAGACACGACCAAAAGTTTGTTGAAAAGGTTTGTCTTTGGAGAGGCTTCTTTTCAAGCCTGAGGCTGTTCTCTCTGCTGGCCCTGCAGTAACCGATCAGTCCTATTATTGTTCAGTGGGCTGGATCAGCCATCACAAAACACTGCTTTACACACAAGACCTCTGGTGCAGGGCACACGGTAGGTGACGGACTGGCAGTGAGAATGAACTTAATCCCCTAAGCCCTTGTTGGGGCTTGTTTCTCTCCCTCCTTGCCTCCCTCCCTCCCTCCCTCTCTCCCTCTCTCCCTCCCTCCCTCCCTCCCTGCCTCCCTGCCTCCCTCCCGAGTATAGACAACCGCAGGCAACAAAGAAACCTCAACTTCGGTCCCTAGAGAAATCTCTTTTCAGAAATGTCGACCAAACCAAGTTTTGCTTTCCTTGGTTGGTTAGAGTGTAAACATTTTTCTGGTGTTCACATATGGTAACTTCATATCAAATACAAACAGTTAATCTGGATATGATATCAGTGAACTTGACATCAAACAAAAAAAACAAAAGCATTTTCTACCTTTAAACTCATTTAGGCAATTATTTTAGGCAAAATGTTCAACGGTCACTATGCAAACTCCTTTTGGATGTATTTAAACCAATGTACATATTTTAAGTCCGGTTTCACCCCAGGGTAAAGTGTCACTTAAAGAACAAGCATTAACACTTTTCAGCGATCACTTTACTTTGGGGGTGTCCTGTTAAAAGCCTGGATAAAAAGATTACACTAAAAGGTGATTTGCCAGCCAAGATGACTTGGACTAACTGATTTAAGGAGATTTCAGGGGCAAAGGCTAGAAGTCTATTGTTTTCTAGATCCTTCTGACCACTGATAAGTAGAATGTGAGCCTTAAATGTAGTATCTATAACTAATTATAATGGATAGATAATTCAAATACACATATACCATTGTTGAGAGAAGTTGCTGGTGGACCCTTAATAAATTCACTTTTTCAATGTTCCAATTTAAATTTGATATTGATTTAATCTGCATTTCTTTTCTGCTGTTTCTTTTATCTTCTAAGTTCATACTACAAAAACTATACATTTGAATGTGTCAGATTTCACAAGCCGTCAAGTGTCTAAGGGCGCAAACAAGTGTCAAATTATTACACTGAGCAACAGAGCCAAGGTATGTTGATGCTCGATATGGATCACCATAGTATTAGTTACTCTTGGTTTAAGAGATTAAATAATTGCCCATTGAGGTGCGATTTGTGACAATAAAAAGACGTTTTCATCGAATATGACCCTGTGTCATATTCGAAGATAATGTTTTTTTGTTGTTGTTGAAAAAAGACAAAGAGATCCTAAACTCTAAACAGTATCACATTTAATCTACTCCTTAATGAGTTCAACACACTCTGTAACAAATGCAAAATACTGTGAGATGAAGATTGAAATGGCAGGCATATACAGGACATTATACAATATTTACAGTTACATAGTTTGAGATGAGTGGTATGAAGGGGTCAATTTAATACCACATCGAAAGAACCACAAGTATGTTGGAACACATCATTGGTTTAGGGATTAACATAATATTGTTGATAGAATATTCCATATATTTGGTCATATATATAATCTTTACAATAATTCACCTTTATATAGAAACTTAGATTCATGGGGAATACTAATACTTCTTCACTACTGTGTCCATTGACCTGTTTGTGAATCTACACTGCCATCTAGTGCTGCAACACAGTAAGGTTGCTGTGAGGGCAAAGTTAAAACTCACCTCTTTCACAGTAAAAAAATCATAATAAAAAAATTGATTAAATATTCTAGAAATAAATTAATATGAAGAAAAAAAAAACCTGGAACATGTTTCACATTAAAATAAGACTAATTCATTTTGGAATACTATATACTTGACAATTGAGGAATTATATGAAATACACATAGTAACTCTACTCCAAAAGTACTTTTAGTTTAACTATACCAGCGTCTATATGTGGACAGCTGTATTGTAAACAAGCATATAGCAGGGTTAGCATTGCCAAATGTCCGTCTTCCTATTCTTGAACAGCACATTATAAAAGCATGACAAAATATTTAATAAGCAAAAAAGGTCAGGTGTTATAGACTGCTATCATACATGAGGAAGCTGCGTTTTCAACACTAAAATTACATTAATTTTCAACTAACCAAATCTGGTTGGCATGGAGAGTAAAGTCCACTATGTATATGTGCATTTGTGTACGTTTGTGTGTACGTGTATGTGTATGTATGTCCCCTGTATTTAGTCAAATCTAAACCAATAAAATATGAATCTTCACAGAATACTGTGATGAGTTGAATGAAGGAAGTGACTGTTCGGCTGAATCAAAAGCTCATGGAAATACCCTGGCATTTCTGGATTCAACTGGACAACTATCGCACGTGTTTTGCACTTCCTCCTTCAGCTGTGGTTAACACCGTGAGGTGTATCCTCCGGCTCAGTCTTCTTGGTGAAGACAGAGGAGAGCTGCTGCAGCAACAGCTCCTGAGAAGGGGTGCAAACCCCCTGCTGCTGCCTCCTTCTGGCCACCGGAGGTAACTGCATCTCCGTCTGGGATCGGTGGGAACAGGACCCACTTTCTGGGCTGTGGCAGGGGTCGTCGTCACTTCCTGACACCAGGGTGTCTAATGAGCCACCAGCAAGGGGCATCAGGCCACTCCCTCCTTCCAGGATGTGAACAGGGTTGGGCCCGATCATGCGGTCCAGGGAGGCCGTCTTGAGGGGGAGCAGGGAGAGGGACAGGGGCCGGTCGAGGACTTCCTGGGTCTCGGAGGCAGCGCTGGACAGGAAGCTGGTCTCTAGAGACTTGAGCACCTGCAGGCCAAAGTCACCCACTTCCTCGTAGAGCGGCTCCGGAGGGGGAGGAGTCTCTGCACGCTCCTCAAACGAGTCCTGCTGCACCTTCATGGGCTGGAGCGCGGAGGAGAGACGGGCGGTTACCACAAGATCATACAACCCAAAGTGGGGCTACCCACGCCATGAGATCCATGAGTCCATCAGCGTCTGTTTTCTGTCAGATTTATTTGAAGTGGAGAAATCCATTCGAATTTACAGTGTAGTCAACGGCATAAAAGACAATATTGCACACTGTGACAGCTGTGCTTTAAAGGCAGCATGCAAACACGTCATCAATCACTGATTATTACTCTCACATATTGAGAAGTACTTTGCGCAGACTATGCCTTTAATGACAAAAACACAGGTTTTACAGTTCAAGAAACAACAGGCTTCCTCTGCTGCAGGTGGGCTATTGTTGTAGTATCATAGTGACAACACTGAGATAATCACCTCATTGGCTGAGCACAAAAGATCAAAACTCCAGGAAACTCCCTTTGTAAATGTGATTGGGGCTGGGACAGGTAGCAACACCACACACCCATACCCCGCTAATTAGTCTGAAAACACACAAGTGAGGGTTGGGTGGGGAAGGTTGTTGACTAATCTCCGAGGTCAGCCTCAAGACAAGCAGCACAATGCTGCAGAACAATCTAGAAACCAGCTCTTCTTCCTACGCGTCCTGTTGTCCCCACATCAAACATACCCCTACATCCTGGTGGTGTCATATCAGGACGTAGAGGCTTCCAACAGGAAAGGGAGGGGGAAAGGTTTGGCTGATAGAAATCTATCATGAGGAAACATGCTTCTTAAAGTGGGACACTTGTAAAAAAGTGTTTTTGAAATGCAGATGATGCAGAACAGAGTTTGAAGTTTTGTATTTTTGGTAATTTGGTCATATTGACATGTTTTTACTTGTTACTTGACCTGCCTTGACTTTTGAGAACGCATTGTGGTATTGTTGAAGTGAACGACCAAAACAATGTGTGACCATTAAAATTAGAGGCCGAACAGAGAACGAGACAGAGATACTTACGAAGAACATGGAGAGTGTCCTTCTGGCGTGTAACTTCCTCTGTAGGCAAAACAAAAATACAAGATGGAGAGTCTTAACCTCTGAGGCTTCATGTGGAAATCTGAGCAGAAAGAATGTGTCCCGACTCTTCCAACGTACCAGGGTCTGATTGGCTGAGAGCATGGTGGAGTTGCTCTCGTCCCCGCGGATGGGCACGAGCGGCATGGTGCCAAACTTCTGCTTGGAGATGTCAGAGGAGGAGTGGCGCCGCAACACAGGGGGCCGGGAGTCATCGTTCTGCCAGGAGGAGGAAAAGGAGGTGGGGGGTTGGGGGGGTAGAGATAGGTGAATGGATTTCAGATCAGGGGGTCAGATGGCTGAGCGGTTAGGGAGTCGGGCCATGAATCAGAAGGTTGTTGGTTTGATTCCCAGCCGTGCCAAATAACGTTGTGTCCTTGGGCAAGGCACTTCACCCTACTTGCCTCGGGGGGGGGGGGAATGTCCCTGTACTTACTGTAAGTTGCTCTAGATAAGAGCGTCTGCTAAAGGACTAAATGTAAATGTAATGGATGGAGATAAGTGAGAACTTCAACTCTGGTACACAGAATACGTGAGGATAGGGATGCGAATGTGGCAGAACAAGGAGGAACCAGAAGCATACACTAACACATGCATGTTCACACCCACACGGACACACACCTGTGCTTTGAGGAAACTAGTTATCCAGTCCCAGAGGTCAGTCTCTGAGTTACAACACAGGTACCTGGAGGGGATGAAATAGAAGAGAAAGAGGGGCCGGAGGAGGCACAAAGCAGTGATTAGCTTTCTATTGAAACGGGTGTGGAGGGGCAGACCCCAACACTACACATCACAAACCCTTGCCTAACAATACACACCACTTACATAACGGTCTATTTCAGGTAAGATGACCTCAAATACTGTATACACAATGAGGAAATCAGAGCACATCCTCAGGGAAAATAAGCATTATGTACCAGAACAACTTTTTCAATATTTTCAACTAACTTGAGTTTTTTCTAGCTCTGAACTAAAGATTGTTTTGCCAAAAAAAGCAAAAGTTTGATGCTACTTACAGTTGGTGTTTATCCATCATTATTGTAACCCCCCATCTAAAACAAAGAGTAAAATAACATGCATTTTTGTACATTTCCATGAGTGAAGAATGACTGGACAGGACATTGGGAATTCTCAGGCAAAACACAATAGAATCGTTCTTACTTTGATGGAGCTTTCAGCTTTTTCCGGATTCCAATGTAGATTTTCATTGATTTTAGTGCCCACTCCTTTTCAGGCTTGATGCTCTGCAAGTACAGAAACACTGACCTCATTTGCTTTGCTTGTGAAACAACATGAGTTATAGTGCCCTTAGAAAGTAGGCTGTCTCTTTTTTTACCCACATTTTTTTTGCTTTACTCAACAACCTTTTTCCATGAGTCCCACCAACCACACAACATAAAAACTATGGGCAGAGAAGAGGAGGTGGAAGGCTGAGCACCACCCAGGCTGCCTTCTCCCAGACCTGCCCGGAGGCTGAGCACCACCCAGGCTGCTTCCTCCCAGACCTGCCTGGAGGCCGAGCACCACCCAGGCTGCTTCCTCCCAGACCTGCCTGGAGGCTGAGCACCACCCAGGCTGCCTCCTCCCAAACCTGCCTGGAGGCTGAGCACCACCCAGGCTGCCTTCTCCCAGACCTGCCTGGAGGCTGAGCACCACCCAGGCTGCTTCCTCCCAGACCTGCCTGGAGGCTGAGCACCACCCAGGCTGCCTCCTCCCAGACCTGCCTGGAGGCTGAGCACCACCCAGGCTGCCTCCTCCCAGACCTGCCTGGAGGCTGAGCACCACCCAGGCTGCCTCCTCCCAGACCTGCCTGGAGGCTGAGCACCACCCAGGCTGCCTCTTCCCAGACCTGCCTGGAGGCTGAGCACCACCCAGGCTGCCTCCTCCCAGACCTGCCTGGAGGCTGAGCACCACCCAGGCTGCCTCCTCCCAGACCTGCCTGGAGGCTGAGCACCACCCAGGCTGCCTTCTCCCAGACCTGCCTGGAGGCTGAGCACCACCCAGGCTGCCTCCTCCCAGACCTGCCTGGAGGCTGAGCACCACCCAGGCTGCCTCCTCCCAGACCTGCCTGGAGGCTGAGCACCACCCAGGCTGCCTCCTCCCAGACCTGCCTGGAGGCTGAGCACCACCCAGGCTGCTTCCTCCCAGACCTGCCTGGAGGCTGAGCACCACCCAGGCTGCCTCCTCCCAGACCTGCCTAGAGGCTGAGCACCACCCAGGCTGCCTCCTCCCAGACCTGCCTGGAGGCTGAGCACCACCCAGGCTGCCTCCTCCCAGACCTGCCTGGATGCTGAGCACCACCCAGGCTGCTGTACCTTCTTGTCCTTGAGCAGCAGCAGCTTGTGGTCCTTGATCTGGAAGGTGCGCTCCTGAAACTTGTTCCCCTGGAGGAGCTTGGGCGGTTCCTCTCGGCACTTCAGTAGCCCTATTTTCATGATCTCGTTCTGGTATGCTGTAACCCACAATAATAAAATAAAATAATGTTAATAATCTTATCTTATCACGTAAACAAAAGCACTTTTCCAGGCCCCATAGACGCTAGAATACAATTTCCTTTGGATAATTTATTATGAGTGCATGAATGTAATGCATTTACTGTATAATAATCACTTGTTCTGTGTTTGGGCAAGTTGACAGACTTCAATGTTTTACTTCTATTGCTTCGTCTTTACTTACAAGTGAGGAGGTTGATCCCCTCTCCTCTGGGTACCCTCTTGACCACCAGGTAAGCGGAGCTTGGGTCAGCCATCTTACACCACTGCAGGGCCTGCTCCAGAACCTTCTCTTTGGGGTGCAGTGGTCGTTCTAGGGTGAAAAGACAATAATATAGCATCTAATGGTGCTAAGGCTGTGGATCCCACACTGTCTTGGTTATGTCTTTCCACAGCCAAAAGTGTTTATTCAGTTCCACATAATTCCATAATTTGCCTCAGCAACATGGCATGAATGTACACCAAATTGATTCTTTCTCACATATTATTTATCATTACTATCTGGGTTCAATAAAACCAACTTGAACAAGCCAATGGTAAAAATAAGTGTTTTAAATAAGAAACAGTCTCAGTCATTTTCCATCGCACGAGTCTGTCTTACTTCTCCAAATCTAATCTCAGTTCATACCAGGCCAATGCATAACCATAGGGCATGTCCTGCATGTTCTAGATGTTTCCCTGCTCCAGCTCACCTGATTCAAATGAATGGGTTGTTATCAAGCTCTGTGGAAGCCGGGTAATGACCATTCATTTAAATCAGGTATGCTGGAGCAGGGAAACATCTAGAACATGCAGGACAGCGGCCCTCGAGGACCAGGATTGGACACCCCTGGTGTAGGGCCATGCTATTGGCTTTTTAAAGTTTTGCTAGCTCCATGTTATTTTCAGTATATATATTTTTTTTTAAGCCTTGGCCAGAAAAAGAAAATTGAGTGCTCACCCAGCTGTCCGTCTTCTATGGCCTCAAACGTCATCCAGACATCCTTCTCCCCGGCAGGCACGTTCCTCATGTACAGCACCTGGTTGGTCAGCTCTTCAGCACACATTGTAGGAGAAACCTGTCAGGACAACACATTTCAGGTGAGGCCAGGGATCGCAACTAACTTGAACAAATATATATTTTCTATAAAAATTTTGAAAATTGTTTTGAAAGGTTTGAAAAATAGATGGGATGCGCCACCATGTGGCTAGGAATGTAACTGCACATTTTTATTAAATGAACCTTTAACAAAACCGTATTCTTTTATGTGTTTACCTTGAGTGTGATACAGCAGTCTGGTATCTTCATTTCCAAATAAACTTCAATGATCAAGTCCCCTGCCTGGGACAGCTGTGACACAAAGGAGTCATTGCAGAAACATAACAAACTTACACAAGGCCCTTAAAAATGATTGATTCTGTATACTGCGCTCCCCCTCCTTCACTTAGACAACCAGCTCTTACCTGAGTGTCTTTCCAGGTGGTGATGAGACTGATCTCCAGCTCAATCTGGGTCTGCTGCTCCTCATCTATCTGAATTCCACACAATCATACATCAAGTATACTTAGCATGCCTTCCCATACTGTTCCACTGTTGTGGCAAAATGACAATAAGTGACATGAACATGTAAAAGCTGTCATGAATGTTTCAACAATCTGTTATGAACAATCTATGGCGTAAGTTGTGTGTCTAGCATTCCCATACTCACATCAAATACATACAGGTAGTTGTCTATGAGGTCCTCTACAATCTTAACCTCATGCTCTCCTTTTCCATCGGTCTGGAAAAGGCTTGGAGCGAAGAGCAGGGACAAGTTCTTGGTGCACATCTGGTTCAGATCAGCACACTTCTGGACCCTGGGGCAGAGAGAAGAACAGAGAAGATCATGTAATTACCTGCTGCATATCACCTACTGCAGTTAATGCGGTTCACATTGTATGAGTAGGTAATGCATTTGTCTCAGGTTGAAATATCCCTCTAAAAAAAAACTGAAAATATGTACATTTTTAAGTTCACAGGGGAGAGAGAAAACTGACCTGTACAGGTGGCTGATGAGGGCAGCCAGAGTGGTCCTGTTGACTCTGGGTAAACTATGGATGATCTCCTTGTACCTATCCAAACGATAGGTCTTCTGGGAGATTTCTACCAGGGCGACAGATGGCCGAGAAATCAAAGCACATTTCATTATGTTGAAGTCATCCATGCAGCACTTGAAAGTCCAGAATAGAAAGATGAACATGGTCGTGGTTCAACTCACTAGCTGCCTCCTTCCAGAGAGGGTGCAGTTCAGCCATGAAGATGGGGTCATCTATCTCACGGAAGAACCTCTTCAGCACGTCGGTCACGTCCTCGATGAAGTTGTCCCCGATCCGTAGCTTCACATTCCGGGCGTCCTTTCGGAACTCCTCCATCAGGAGTTTGATTCTGGACTTTGCTCCGTTCTTCCTGTAGATTCCCTCGTGGCCCAGGCCTAGAGGACACAGACGCATGACATCACTTCCTATCTCTCTCCCCTCGTTACAAGTGCACAGCTACAAAACTTTTTTTTTAAATATAATGTGGCAACATCTATTCCTTTTTACCACCAAATAGCTGTTTATCATCGGTTACACATGGACTGAGGATCCGTTGGATCAATGTTTAACGTTACAAATACCAAGCTTTTTCTAGAAGAATCAAAAGGATTTGTGATTTGAGTTGGGGCGTGACTCATAATGCTTACTTACCATACTGTGTGATAAAGGCAATGCAGCTGTCTACGATGATAGGGATGTCGTTTCTGCTGAGCTGCTGTTCTCTCAGGGTGTTCCCCCTCCCTCCGGCAGCCCTCTGGATGTCTGCATACCACAGGGAGAAGTCTGTCCTACCCACACCCTGCACATGCAGAGTCCTAGTAGAGGAAGAGCATGGTGAGAGAAGGTGGTATACTGTAGGGTCTAAAGAACAATCTGGGGTCAAAGCAAATGAAAATGCTATTCAGTTAGTTCCATCAGCCAATCTGTCCAGGAATTATCTTGTCACTTTAAGTATTTGTTACTTACGTATTTGTTTTCAGGTATAGAAAGAGTAAACTTTAATTTAAACTTAAACTTGAGTCAAATGAATAAATGTAAACTTGCCTTCCTTTCTCAACCAACACCAGAACATCCTTTTTCTCATGGTGCTCATTCTCTGACACTATGCCTGAAACGCAAAACGCACACGTTAAACACAAGTGTCGCACAACAGCAATTAGTACATGCCACCAACACACCCACTTACTGAGCTCCTGGAGTCGTCTGAGGTTGATGATGTCCTCGGCAGCACCATCGCTTCCTGGGCAGATGAACAGGTTGGACTTCTGCAGTACGAAGTAAGTCTCCTTCCACTGCTGGGGGTCCAGCATGGCCTTGTAGCGTAGGATCCCCACCCGCTCAAACTCCCTGGTCAGCAGGCAGTGACAGCTCAGGGGCGTGGCAGCCTAGAGTGGGTGGAGGCAGCATTTCAAATATATCCTTGCCATCGACCTTTCTTGCAGGAAGTATTATCAAGCATCATACTTGACTGCGTGAAAGCCAAGCTGTGGAAAGCAAGCTTGGTCCAATCAGATTTTGTTAAGATTAGTGATCATGTGATCATCTCAAGGAAGGAAGAAAGGAAAGGGTGCAATTGAATAGAGTGCAACACAGGAAGTTCAACTGTGGCAGGATGGAACACCAAGGGGAAGGATCAAATAAAAATACTTAAGTGTTTAACAATAGGAACAAAATGGGAGTTCAAGCAATGAAGACCACATTCCTGGACCCAAAGTCTATTCAAAACACCCAATGATGTGCATTGCTTGATTAGATTACACACTCATCTTAAGATCAAAAAGTTGATTGGTTGAACAGAGAGGAACATAAGAGATATGAATGAGTAATGAAAGCTTCAGGGAAAAGAGTTGGGATTTATCTGGTACCTTCCCAATGGCTTTGACCCAGCTCTGTAGCGCTTCAGGAGTCTCCAAGCCAAACTGGTAAAGCTTATCGGATGTCAGGTATAACTCAAAAGTGTAGCGAAACCTACAGAAAAAAAAAACGTTTTAGCAATGTTTAAACTTAATGCAATTTCCATGCAAAAACCCATCTACATTCATTGACACATAATGAGTTTTTTAGCTTGCAGCACCTGTCTATGAAGCCAGTGTTGTTGTGGCAGGAAGCAGGTCTGCTGACTCCCAGACACAGGATGTCTTTGACGTTGATCTTCAGACTGGGCTCTGAACACCTGTCCGACTCATAGAACAGTATAGACCTCTCCACCGTGCACCAGAACTTCTGGAAGTCTGAGCAAACAGAAGGGAAGCAGAAACACTTCAGTTCAGCTGTTGAAAACTCGTGGCAGCTGATACCATAAACGGGTTGCATTTTCTTTCAAATAACTAAACAAAACACAGCAAAAGCACAAAAAAAAAAAAAAAAACAGTTGTAACAGTTGACCAATAATATAAATGAGAAACACGTGTCAGTAAAATTCCACCATAAAATGACCGGTACAACAACCTACAGTAAGCATTTGTCGGTCCCACACAGTATTTTCTGTGCACTTTGTTCAGTAAAGACCTTTATACCAATGTCAGTGTGGAGGCTCATTCCAGTCTATTCAACCTGTGCCAAGTGCAGAGCTGCTGGGAGGGTGGCAGTCTAGTCGCCTACCTTCTCTGGTTTTGCGGGATAATGTGCCTTTGTTCGCTGAGCCTGACTTGTAGAGGTAGCCAGAGTGCAGGACCGGCTGCATTATCTCGTCATAAACACTGGGGTCTGCGGAGAGGAGAGGATTCATGTTATTTTTCCGAGTGAATTTGTCTGTTCACACCTACATTCTCTGTAGTAGAGGGGAACAAGCATGGTATTTCATGTTCCGTTGTTCTCTCCTGCACAGGGTAGCTTCTACACTGTTAATGTTGGACTCAGACATGACTTTGGTCAGGCATACAGAGCACACTCATTTATCACAAAGGCTCTCACACTGCCCTTCCAGGCTCACTATTCAGTCTAAGAGGAATCGGCTAGAGGGAAAAAACTGGCCCAAAGAGTGCTATATGCCTGAATACTCTATCCTTGCACAGTAAAGTACCTTTTAAAAAAATGTCTGCTTTGTATTCACCTCATTGAAAAGTCAAACAGCCTAAAACTCCCTCAAATAACACCCATAATTTCATTTTCGGCATAGAAACATGACTTAGACGTTTTTGCTGTACGGTTTTCACGTTCCACATGGCCTTGGGACCACCATTAGGTTGCCTTTCAACTCAACCGTGCCGTAATTTCTTGAAAGCTTTCCCTGGAGGTTTAGAATGTTTGGCGCGCCATGTGACCAGCAGGCCTCTCACCTGAAGCACCATGGGAGTAGTAGTTTGAAAATGGAGGTTTTTCATATCCATTGGTGTCACAGAGAGGTGCCGCCTCGGCATCGGTGAAGATCTGTGTCACGGTCTTCAGCAGGTTCTGCTCAGTCACTGCGGTGCACAGAACCTGCAGGGAACAGAGAGGAAAAGGGGGGCGGGGGGGGTGGAAAGCGACAGGGAGACGGGAGGAGAGGATGACAGAGAGAGGAAAGTAAAGAGGTTGAGATAAGGGAAATACACATTCAGCAGACCCACCAGTAAAAGCATTTACTGCCACAGGACATTCAGGCCAAATTCCAACACAGCCTCCATTCAATGTCCCTCAGTCCCTTTATCTCTTCTCTATGGTCGCCCCTGTTCTTTTAAAGCACATTCCACTACGTTATGGTCTCTTTGGAGTCGGACTGGTAGCCTGGAAACATAGAACTTATGGTGGTCACAGCGGGACACATTCTGCCATGTCACCGAGTGTTTATGTGTTTCGCTAGCAACCAGAGTTAACAGATAAGAGATGTTTAAATATGTTAAAGGTCATTTGGGATTTAACAGTGGGTTACCATGTACATAAAAGATCAAGAATCTTTCTTCGGGTCTGGGTCTGACACTGTGGAATTCAAGTCTATGGAAAACCACATATCAGCCCTTTCCTGTTTTACTGTCATAAAACATCCTGGCCTCCTCTCCACTGGCATGGTAAGCTATGGTAAGGTGACTGACGGGTCTTGTGCCGACCTTTAGCAGCTCCTCCTGGGTGTTGAAGCTAGGGTGGGGACGGCGGTAGCGCCCCTCGCGGTACTTCTGGTTGATGAACTCCCGCCGTTGGTCCGGTGTGGCGTCGCAGTCCAGCTCGTCGGATGCAGACAGTCGGGCCGCCCAGAACTCGTTGGCTCGGTCGTTGCCAAGCATGATAAAAAGCTGTGAGCATGGGCAAACAAGAATGCACGCTCAAGCAAACATTCACAGTAACAGTCAAAAGTCAAGCTAAAAAGAAGTACATCTCACTCCCCTTATATTCAATATGACATCCATAATAACACCATCTAGCATTTTACCCTGATAGGTGAACATCCATTTATATTCTGTTTTGAGGAGGCTAATGTATCCCTTTCATTGAAGAAATATTGGATCATTATACTCTTTTACTTTCATGATGAAAAGTGAGTCATTCTAACTGAAACCAAAGACAGGGTGTAGCTTACCACAGAAATTCATAGGTATTTTTGCTACTGTTATAGGATGGATATATTTGAGACAAACAAGCATGAACACTGCACCCTTGACTGACCAGCAATACCACTGGCATTGCCCTTCCACAGTTCCTTAATTCCTTCTTTGCATGCCTCTGTACCACCCCCCACCAGCACACACACACACACACCTGCACAATCTCGTTGCTCCACACGCTGGTGTCCAGTTTCAGGCTCTGTACTTTAGAGACCATTGTCCCGAGTCCTCGGTGCTGACCTGCAAGCAGAAAAGGAGACACAAAAGAGTCTTGGCGATCACTCTTACAGCCCCAAACAGAGTCTTTGTGTTTGCAACAGGGGCCCTTACACCAAGCCTTCCAGCTACGCTAGCAGCTACGATTCACACCTTGCTGAGGAGCGTTGATACAAAAACAACAGCAAGGAATGCAACGGTCTGAGAGTCACTGGTGTTTGTGTGTGTTCTGTTTTCTCGGATGTGGCTGATGGAAGAGGCAACCGGAATGGGATCAGGTAGCCTTCCATTAGGGAAGTGAACCTAACACCTAACAGTGCGGTTCCTCACCGAAGGACTTGGTAATGACACCTGCGAGGCACACCTGTACAAAGGCACTCTTCTAAAACACATGATGCACAGAATTCTCCCTCTCTGCACGTGTGGAATGTTGTCACTCGCACATTTTAACCACATGTCTCTCAGGCTTCCTAGTATGAAGTCATTCCCGCTGAGCTGGAGTCTCACCTGCACAGTTCTTGCAGATGACAACACAGAGGTTGATGGAGGCCCAGTCTGGGTTTATAGCTTTACAGTCGGCACACATCTTGTTGGACCGGTTGGACCAGATCTTCTCAGCGACCTCGTAGTCTGACAGGGTCTCGGCTATGGACTCCTGCAGCGCCTCCATCCAGTCACGCTTGTCCCGATCCGACTCAGCCGTAAAGCTGCAGGGGTGGGTTAGAACTTTTGAACTTAGACAATCTGATCTGGTATTCACTGAACCGAGTCTATCTGGACTCAGCCTAGGTGCACTGGGAGTAAGTGACAAAGGGTGACAGTTACAGTGTGAGACAGTAATTGTTTAATGCTGTACAATTAAGTTAGGTTTTAAGTATGGTAAGTTTTGGTCAAATTGATTTTAGCTGGATTGGGAAGTAAGGAACAATCGCAAATATTGGCACAGAACTAAAATGGTTGTGCAATATTTCAGACACATGTGACAGTCAGTTATTCAAGTATGTCAGACACAAATAATTTGTGCCACAGAAGATGGGAACATTCACCTGAAGGTTTTATAAGGAGTAATGAGGTCAAAGCTTTTATTCTTGCCATCTCGAATTGTAGCTCCTCTGGCTTCAATCAAAGTGATTCCAATTCCATTCTTAAAACACTGGACATGGAAAAACAGAATTAAAGACAGAGGGTGAAATTATGGATATCATTTTGCATACATGTAATTTTACTCTGAACAGATAATGTTTTCCAAAACCCAGTGCAACTAAAACATCGAATACAATAATATCTCTATCACGTCACTTTTCAGGGGCAGTTTGTGTCACAAGACAGCACCACATTCCTACAAACCAACGGCACAGGAACTCAAAGAATCATGTTCATCGAGGACAACGCCCTTGAGCGATGAGAAAGGTTAACGAGCGAGATGAGTTGCGCAGCGTGTCAAGGCTGTCATCACCTGCTCGCTCTTGTACAGCCAGATCTGTTCCGTGTTGATGGCCGTGTAGACTTTGGACTTGGTTCCTTTCAGTTCGAGGAAGCCGCTCTTCTGGCAGTGGACCCCGGTGCCAAAGCGAGGCCGTCCGAACACCAGCTGGTCTTTCACCCTTTCCTGCAGTGTGCACACCCACCTGTGTCTCTGTGCTGATAGGCCATGGATGAGAGAGAAAAAGGACACTTTTTGTACATTTATTTATGCTTTTGCATCATGACATGGTCGGCCGCTTGGACATCTAAAAATAAAAAATAAACTGTAGCATAAGTGAGACATACACAGCATAGAAAACTGCGGTAAGGGGTTTCAAACAGTAGTCTGGTTACAAACAGTGGTTTAATGAACAAAAGCTACAGTTCAAAGTTCACCCTGAGTATGATTTGTTTGAGATTTCACACTTCATAAGCAGCCGGAATGGGGTGTACCCCCACAAACCATACCCATCCTTTCTCACAGACCACTATAACCTAGTTTTAGCACTCATCTCGTCAGCATTATTGGGTCAGCTTTTGTCTCTGTAGTTCGTGGTCGTCACACTGCAATCTATAGGAAATGGTGTGTGTGTGTGTGCGTGCGTGTGTGTGTGTGAATGTTGTGTTTACCTTCGTTATCAGCCCGGAAAATGAACGTCCTGTGACTTGTCACTATCTCAAATTTATTGTCTTTGGCCACCCGGGCCATTTGTATAGCAGCCAATGGGATCACTCCTTTAGGATAAACATCCTGGAAAACAGGGATTGGATAAAATTAGTAAATACTGGGATGTACTGTATATTTACAAACAACTATTAAACATATGAGAAAAAAATAGAAAATAAGTGCACACATACATATGTAGTTTAATATACCTTAATCTTTACATTATTGGAAAATAATCACATTTTTGTTACCTTCTCACTGCCAAAGTACATCAGATTCTTGCCATCAAACTTCACAAAGCGCTTCTGGAACACATAATTCCTAAAGGGCCAAAAACAGAATCACAGAGATATACAAATGTTACTAATAATATATTAAAGTCCCTGGAGGATATTTGCTGAATGATGGTGTTGTGATAAGTGAAACATCACAGACAAAGCCATACAAAGAAACCACTGAACTGGATAAAACAAAATTTAACATTGAAAAGGTCAGAAAGAAGAGAGAGGAAACAAAATGGCTACAGCTAAGCCTTAACAGCTACGCAGAACTTCTGAATCACAATACTACAGATTAAAACGACTGAGGGGGGAAAAGTACAAAGAAACAGGAAGAAGGAGACACACCGCTTGCGTTTTGAGGAGAGGACAGAAACCAAGCACAGACAGTTCCGCAGAAGGGAAGAGATGCAGGGAGGAGAGGAAGACAGAAGAAGCAGCCCCAGTCCCTGGCCCAGACCCAGGCCAGACGCGGGCCAGGCATACCCTTGAGGGGACAGCTTATCCAGCCAGCCACTGATAATGGGCGCGGTGCGCTCGGAGAACGAGGTGTAGCTGGCGTAGGGGGAGATGGTTAGTTCATCATCATGCTCAGTGGGGTAGAGGTGGGGGGGCAGGGAGAGGCAGCGCAGAGGAGGGGTGGGCTCCCCCACAGTGCAGTAGCCCTGGGAATCACTGTGGAGGGCGTGGGAGAGGCGCTTGGACTGCAACAACCTTCCTTTGCTGCGGACATGGAAACACACACGTAGACAGTCATGGGAGGTCCGAAACACTTTGGAAATATGGACATGGTCAAATCCAGTCAAACGGTTTACCCATGATCCTTTGCATGGTTGCCCTCCTCCTTTCGTGTCGTCCCTGTTCCTCTACCTTCACTTCTTGTTCTTTCCACCTGGATTTACAGAAACAGTTAGCTTGGTGTGTGAGCTTGTGTGTGTGTGTGTGTGTGTGTGTGTATGTGTGCGTGTAGGTCTGATGGTTACGGGGTGTGGCTGAGGTTTTACCTCAGAGTGTTCCAGTTGCCAATTATTTAGGAAGACTGTTTCACAGTATGGGCTGATCTCTTCTTCAGGGTCCTCAATGGGAACTGAGGAGGGGAAAAAAGGTAACTGTGTGTAGCCTAGCTGACCCTCTCCACATCAATCATATTAGAAACTATTAAACTACCGTAATTAAAGTGTAAAATACTTTTAAATGTACAAGACACATGGTACTTACCTCCTTGATGGGACACAGTGTTGCTGTTGACACAAAAAAAAAAAATGAATTCAATGTATTTATCTTATATTAATATACCATTGTAATTTTTATTGATCTATATATCTTTAAAATTTTTGAACATGAATACTATTTTGGAAATATGATTATAATTACAAGTTTTATCTCAGAGCTTCAATCACACTGCAATGTTTATAAACAGATATTTAATGTGTTTGCTGTCGTACCCGTGTCTCTCCGGAGTCCGGTCCAGTGCTTGTCTAGGTGGGGGAACAGGCAACGCACCCTGGCTCCTCCCACCACCAGGGGCAAAGCCAACTAAAGTGCCACAGTAGATCTCATTTGAGACCATCTCGATCCCCCTGCCTGGAGAACAGCCGGGGGGAGACGCGGACAGAGAGGAGGAGCGTTGGTCGTCGTCATGGTTACGTGGGGAGGAGGAAGAAGAGGAGGACAAGGAGGAGGAGAGGGGTAAAGGGGTTGCAGCCTGGTCAGTTTCGGACCTTCCAGAGGGTGAGGATGTTGGGGATACCCTGATCGCCAAAGGGGGGACCCCTCGGTTGAACCTGGGTGGTACAGGGGGCAGTGGTTCTGTCAACGCGGAGCCACTCAGCCTCCTCTCCCCCAGGCTCTGTCTTTGGACGGGGGCAGAGGTTGCCTGGTCGGGGGTCTCCCCTGAGTTCAAGCCCTCCAGAACAGTGAAGCATAGGGATTCCTGAGAAGGTTTCCTCCCTAGCTGAGAGGGCTCTGGTGTTGCTAGGCAGGATAACTTGGGCAGTTCTGTCGTTCTACGTCTGTAGAACACAGTTCTAGGTTTGGGCACCGGCTTCACCATGACTTTGCTCTGCTCCGACCCTGAGTTAGCTAGCATGGCGGAGAGGTTAGGAGCCGAACTGTTCCGCAAAGCTTCAAAGCGGGTGGGGTCCCCTTTTTGATTGGACGGGGGGTTTGTCTGTCTGGGTAGTGTCAAGCGAATATCTGAGTCAGACTGGCGACGGATCAATAACTGACTGGTCTCCGTTTCTTGATGGTGATTGGTCCTGTGAGCCTCTGCTGAATGCTGATTGGCTCGGTTGATGTGGCTGACCAATCGGAGTATTCTCTTCCTGTGTCCGGTGGCTGTCACGCCCAGCCTGGTGAGGGCCTCATGGTCCAGGTGGGTGAAGTCCCTGGCCTGTAGGAAACCAGATAGATGGAATGCGTTCAGGTAGCGTTCCAGGTGGATGGTGGCCAGCAGAGTCTCAACAGGCGTGCTGCCATCCAGCGTTGCCATGACGACCATGGGCACGAGGTGGAGGTCCGCCAGCGGGCAGGTCAACGGCCATCACACAGCTAGAAGAAGAGCACACTGCACTCCATCTGAAATGGATGCAAAGAAATAAGTACAGTGAGTACATTTAAGTAATTAAATGCATGAAGTATCAACATTACAGTCTGATATTTTGTGTTGAGTGTTACAACCAAGTTACTGTATTCAAGAAAAACTCAATGTGACTGTTTTCTTTCTTCAGGTATTTGTTTTGCTGATTTAGAAGGCAAATTACATATTACTGCATATTAGCCAAACTAGCACAGACAGTCATTTCAGTTGGGGATGTCAGGTAATATAAAACCCTGTCATCTCCGGAGTGTTCAGCATGTTGAGGGTCATCCTCAGCAGGGAGGGAGTGAGAGCAAGCATGTCCTGATCCCACTGGTAGTGCATAATTTATCAGTCTCATTTTACGACCCCACTGAGGGCAGGAGAGGGTTAATGACTCGGCCATGTTTGGAGAAAGAAAGACGTGCTGTTTTTACAGGACTGAAGTGGCATTATGTGACATTTCATCCCTAGAGGTCAAGACCCCTCTTCTAGGCCCCTTCAAATCACACATAGGGAAACAAAAGGCTGATGTCATTGATGGGACAAAGTAAGTAGATTGTTCCTATTTGAAACAGGCATGAACTCAAGTCAGCAGGGATGGGACACAAGATGGTCATGAGGCCTTGTTTACCACAGACATAAGAGAAGAAAAAAATTTAACGTAAAGACTTAGTCTGCAAATTGGCTTTGGTAATTGTCTGAGACTTAGAGAGGGCAAATGGGGAATCTGCAAGTGTTTGGTTGATAAATCATCGATTGGGGGGAAAAAACGTTGGTCAGAATGAAATGAAGTAGCATTCCAGATAAGAGGGTGGTGGTGGTTTGTCCAGATGGGAAGGGGGGGAAGGAAAAAACCCAACCCTGCAACCGGGGTGAGGCAAGCTGCTGGCGGGAGTGTGTGTGTGTATTAGAGAGTTGTGTGTGAGTACGCATGGCTATGGGTGTGTGTGTGTGGGGGGGGGTTGGTCCTGTCTTTGATAGCTCTCTGCGTGGACATTTCCGGTGAAAGCTGGGAATGCGTTAAGTTTTAATGGATTCAGGCTACTTCTCACAGGGCTTGGCTGATGTGTGTGTGTCCCTATTGGTGACTCAGCCTGACAACACAGGAGTTGAGAGAAGAATCTCAAGGCCGAGTGAGGCTCTGTGCCAGATTGGTGAGTGGGAGGCATACAGTCACACACTGTATGGTCTGTCTAGTCCGGTGCAACAAGGAGGGAAGATGACATTTCAGTCAATGGCAAGTCAACTGAGGCTGTTAGTGTGCTATTTCAAGACGTTCACTCAATTCAATTTAATCAAACTGATTTTTAAGTTTCCCTCTTTGAAAACATATTCGTGCAAGAACACAAATTCTACTACAGTGTAGTATAATGGTGGCTGTAGTCATTGAGGAGGTGGTGGTGGGGATGGGATTCTCTGTCCTTGGGCAGTAGATATCTGCAGGGTTAGAAAGCCGGGCAGTGGGAAGCTGCTGAAAAGAAACCTCTGACATACATCCTTCTCTTCCTGTGTCAGTGCTCTGGCAGCTAACCTCTGGCCCCAGCTTGCCGAGCAGATGTCTATGCTCTGCTACCACAGAATTCTGATTTGCATGCTAAGCTAAGCTAAGCTAGTATAGGCTACATGGTGGGTCCAGGGCTGGAAGCCCATGAACTATGCTGAATAAAGGCTGACCTAGGGAAAACAGCAGGAGAGGAATAGGCGGCTCAGAGGATACAGACCCCACCCATCCTACTTCCACTTCCACCACATACACAGGGAGGGAGGAATACTGTCGGTCAGGCCTCAACAAGGAGATGGAATTTAACACTGGAAAGGAACCACTTGTCTACACGGCAGCCATCTTGTGTGGGAGCCAATTTCTCTCTATAAAAATAAACAATAAGGATGTGAGTCACTTTTGTGTTAATGCATCATGATTCACAACATATTTTTATGGCCAAGGACAACTGTCTTCAACTCATACTTGAACCAAAATATAAATGATTTTGTTGCAGTGCATTTACATAATAAACCCCAGTCAGCTAGGTTGAAAACAAATTAAAATAGTCAAAGCTTCTTTTTTGTCATTTAGCAGACGCTCTTATCCAGAGCGACTTACAGTAAGTACAGGGACTTTCGGCAAGTAGAGTGAAGTGCCTTACCCAAGGACACAATGTCATTTAGCAAGGCGAGAATCGAACCGGCAACCTTATTAGCCTGACTCCCTAACCGCTCAGCCATCTGAGAGAACATAAATATTATCCCAAAGGAAAAATATCTACGATAGTCAATGTATAGGGCTAACCGAATGTCAAAATACCAACTGTCTCTCCAAAAGACATCAACCACAGGCTCAAACCATTACAGTGGAAAAAGGATCACTCGGGCACAACCACAATCAGGAACTATCACACTTATAACGTAAAAAGCTAGACCACAACTTCTGCTCTGACCTGCTGACCACCGTTCACAGAGGAAGAAGAGCTTTTCTGTACTGCAACTTAAGACATAACGAAACAAAGTCGTGTTTTCAAGGCACACGGTCAGTAATCCAGTGTCCACACTGCAGCACTTGTGTGCTTGTTGGTTAGAATCTGAATCGGGTTTATTCGCCAAGTAAGTGGTCACAAACAAGGAATTTACTTTGGTGGGCAGGTGCATACAATGAACATTTAAACATAATGAACACAATAAAAAAAAATGTAGAAAAAGTACAACAAAATAAAATAAAATACTAGGGCTATACAATATAATATAAAATACGATAAATAAAAAAATATAACATTTAAAAAAAGAGTCGAGAGGAAGAGGAAGACGGTGGAGGTTGAACACTCCGAGGGACGTTCTCACGCTGGTTGTCCTCAGTAGGACACATGAAGAGAACTGCCAACGAGGAGTCAGCCTTGTCACATAGGTCACACTCAGTCAATGCTCAAAATATTATGCAAGAAGGATTTCATCCTTCAACTACTAAACACTTAAGGCTGAAGCTAGAATTATTGTCAGAACCAAATTGCAATATCTGCAATACGATACTGAAGCAATTTTCATTAAGGAATCCATTATTCACAATTTCCTATTTCTGACAGCTGTTATTCAGCTACAGTCACTCCCAGTACCATCGGAAACTCCTCCACAAAGAAGCAAACAAATAAACAAACTGAGTCCCTTTCAGACTCCTCCTCTTTCCTACCTCCCCTTTCTAACTGTCCTTATCCGTGAGGCACATCAGAGCGGCTCAAAACACAGGATACAGCTGTCCCTCAGACCCTGACATCATGGTGGTGGAAAACTCTCTCTGCTCCCTTTCTCGTTTTTCTCTCTCCCTCTCTTACCCTGTTCTCACCCTCCTTGGTCCTGTTCTCATCACTAATCCTACCTCCCGCTTCACCTTTGATCCATTCCACTCTGACATCTCCCTCCCCCTCCCCCTCCCCCCCCCCGCTAGTCCACTGTAGAGTCCAGAGGAAGGGAACCACCCTTACGGTCAACCAGATCAAGGATAAACAACAAAGCCCTCTGACACCCACAAAGTCCTAACATGTAGGCTTGATTAACTTCAACACACTGTCAGAAGAACAACTACAGTAGCTGCCATTGCCAAATGGACAAATGCTACTTCAAAGCAATGGATTGCAGTATATGACACGTGATTAAAGTTGGGGAGGTAGGATGATGACACAGAGGCAAAGGAGCAGACAGGCTCTTCGTTGCAGTTTCATCACAGTTGGTAAATACTCTGCAGTGACGGTGGCAAGAGGAACAGAGATGTCTCAAATCAGGTCCTCACTTTCAGTGACAGAAGCCAAAAACCTCAAAAGATACTTCTCTGATCTTGCTCAGAGCTCTCCGCCTCAAACCAACTATAATGTGATCAATGAGTTGCTTGTGACGGCTGAATGATAAAACACCCATAATGCTTTGCAAAGTAATTGCTGGTCTGTTATAACTGCGGCACTGAACCAATGTTATTTGTTTACATAAAAGCATCTCAAGGTATGATCATCTTGGCAAAATTTCACACCAACTTCCCTTTATGGCTCATTTGGAAGTGTGCTTAAAAGGTGTTAATGGCCCAAAGCCGAGGGCCCAGTTTCCCCAGACATGAAAGAAGCCTTGTCCCAAGATCAGAGAAAAATTCTATAACGATTTCAAATTAAAAGCTTTTTAGGCAAGGCTTAATCCTTGTCTGGGAAACCGGGCCTATGTAATCGGGCCTCAAACCCTGTGTGGCGTTGCCAAACCATCTTTATGAGCACAGTGCTATTACCAAGTTAAGCATTACAACCCCATCATTAGCACCCTTCAACAGGGCTAATGCACAAGTCAAGTAGGAATAGCAGTAACTTGATGTAACGGATGGGTCACATAGCGCCTCTGAACCTAGCACACAACAACACCAACAAGCAGTGTGTCCAAATTGCTGTCTTCCTCAAAAATGACAAATTAGGAAACAACATGAGATCTCAACCCCCTGGCAGCTCAATCGACATGCAAAAGCATCCGTTCCCACACTTTGTGGCCTAGTGGGCTACGCAACAAAACCCAGCACTGTGTCTCCATGTCCCTCTCCGATTCCCACACCGCTCCAACGCCATCTTCTCAGATACAGTATGTCCCCTAACAAGTCCCTAACGTCTCACTGGTGGCCACGACTCAAACAATCGGAGGAAGTGCCTGAAGCCTTCACTGATCCGCCAAAAGACTCGAGGAGGCCTCTGGGATAGCGGGGGGCGGGGTGCGGGGGTGCGGGGGGGGGCTGTATATAAATAACTGTGAGGCTCTATTGTAAGACACAATATGTCATTGTTTGTTCCACGCGGGCTAGCTGGGCCATGGCTCAGCTATGTCACTGCCTAGATGACAGTACAAGCTTGTGTGTGTGTGTGTTTGTCTGTGTGCGCGCATCAGCCCGCTAATAGATGCTCTGCTCTCTCAGTCATCTTTAAACTCTCTCTTCGATCAAAACATCTGACGGAGATGGACATTGTTTTTGTCAAAACACTCTCTTTTCCTTATAAGAAAGAGGAAAAACAAGACATACAGCTTAAATGAGATGATAGGCCCGCTTTAGTAAACCTATAGTTAGGTACTGTAATTACCATAGTGACTAGTAAGAAATGCCAAATGTCATTCAAAATAGTAGTGCACAGTACGGAGCAATGCTCTGTGCCAGTTTGTGAATGTGGAAGATCTGTTTATTTATAAACTCATTCTTGGACATTTAGTCATTTTTGACAAGTGAAGCAGTTCCTTACACTAAGCTTGTGACGTCGAACCTTATTGTTCAATTTCAGTCACCAGCAGAGAATATTTAGCCCAAGCTGTAAAATGTTGACTAACACTTACAGTGACTTGATGTATGATGTTGTTTAAAAGTGTCCGTCTATCTAAAGAGTCATACAGAGAAAGCCTTATCTGCCTGTTTCTGCTATGTGTGAATGTGAAAAACTGTACAATATGGGAAGGGAATGCTTTTGCTTTGCATACTACCCAGCCAGATAGGAAGTGTTTGGGCGTGGGTGTGTGTGTGTGTGTGTAGGTGTGTGTGTGTGTGTGTGTCTGAGTAAGATGCCTGTATGTGTCCTTGTGTGACAACTATATCAATGTGTTTTTGTGTGTGTTTTTGTGTGTGCTGGTTTGTGTGAATAAGTTCTAGAGATGATAATCAGTTCACAAAATCAGGTTCAAAATGCAATTGCAGCACAGTCACTTGGGTGCAATTTCTAATTGCTGTAAAAACACAAATACTGATAAGATAATAAGTCTGTCTAACTGTGATACAACTGTATTTTGAGAGAGCATAATGACTGACATCCTGTGTACTTGGGTCCTCAGAGTCTAAGGAACTACTTTGTCTGCAATGACACAGTGGAAAGTTTGTTCAGTGGAAGTATTATAGAAAAAAACTAGCAAAGTGAAAAAGACTGGGTTATCAAACTACACATATTAGAAACATTGTACCTGCAGCACTCAGTCAAAAATCTAGTGGTTTGTCGCAGACACCACTGTTGTTTTCTTCTTCTATGGTGTATGAAGCAAGGAGCCTATTGCTTAATTACATAACTTTCAACGACCAGTTTGACAAGTGAGGAGATGGAACAATTTAAATTCATAATCATTGTAGCCAAAGTATTTCCTGTCTACAGCTTCAGCGAGACTGTGAACAAAATGGTATGATGCAGAGCTATATTACTAACTATGAGGACACCAACAAACAGTGCAAAACAATCAAGCATGTCACCCTCATCAGCCCTTTTCAACTGTCCAACCTCTGAGTTGTGTTGTGCATCGTACAACGTGCCTAGCCTCCAATCTGACTCCGCTGTGACGATGACACAATGTCAATCGGTCCTCAGAATTCAGAGGCCGTGTCAGCTGTGGGTAAACAGAGGTGCCTGTTGCTGATCAGCGCAGTCAAATGTTTTCATGTCAACACATACGGTACTGTGAGCTCAGCAGTGAATCTAAAAGTGTGAATTACGTTAATTGGAAGAATTTACTTTTAAACCTATGTCAGCTTGTCTGAGAAGTTTAGATAATCAGATACCAAACATAAAATCAATGTGGAATCACATTGAACAGGGACTGCATTCTGCTTACATGGAAATTACATGGGTGGCACTGGTGCCTAGTGCCTGAATGAAATTTGGATGTGTTTGTAAATATTTATATATTTTTTTATTTAATATGATGCAGAAAAATCCAATGCCACACTTAAAATGTCATTCCATATGCCTACCCCATTTAATCGAGTGAAAGAATTACCACCATCTACTCGTCTAGCCCACAATTCTCAATCACTTGCAGACGCTTCAAATGCATTTAGCTGAAAAAAACATGAAAAAACTTCTCGTGTTATTCAGTTTAGAAAGATTTCCACTCTAGAACTGAAAACATCGCTCAACACTTCACGTTACGGTATAGTACGTTCAATCACAAACTCGTGGGATGTAACCCTTTAGTCTACGAGATTTAAAAAAATGAATGACTCAGATTGAGATAAGTGATATTTTCAGTACTATTAAACATGCACATGTTTTACCTTTGCTTTGTTTTTTGTTGTATGCAGTTGGTATCCCAATCCCTTGTGAATGAATTGCTTGCTTAATCCCTTCCCCTTGGCAACAAGCGCTCATGACTTGAGCTGAGGAGCCCAGACCTTGTCGGACTCGGCAAGTTTGTAGCAATGATTAGTTCAGTTCGCATAGCATCAAGGCGATCTTAAAGGGAAAGGCACCTTTGCGATCTGGCCAACTTTTAAAGTTCCAAATCACAGAGACAAGCACACCGTGTCAACTCAATTGGCAAAGAACAAAGAAGTTAATAAATAATGAAAAGTGAAGTAATGGACGTAGATTACATCCTACAATTTTTCACAAGCTTCTTCTCTTTCCATTTTCAGTCTAATGAGAGCTAAGAGAAACGCATCGTTATCCTTGACAAAGAAGACACACCCTTATTCTGTCCATTCAGACAAGAACAATTAAAGTTGACAATTACGGTCATTTTCACAATTATAGTTAGAAAAGGTTATATAGGGTATCTTATCGTCATTAAACGGAATGTGAATAACCATGTCAATGCTTTTGGGGGACATTTATTGATGATTATACATCCACCAGCAGGCTACTGGTATGGTCCAAAAGAGTGGGAAGTCGGATCAAATTATTTCTTAGGTTCCAATAGAAGTTAGCGTTGTAACAACAGCACCAGGCCTGTAGTGTTTTGGATAAATCCCTGCCTGTAAGAGTGATACACCATGAGTTAATCTTGATGACTTCTGTAGACCGTAAAGAGACTGATGTCATCATTTGTCCTAATCCCCCCAAACATATTTAACATATTTTGACGCATATAAGTGGACTGGTACTTAATCAAGACAGGTAATCACTGTCCAAACACAGCTACAGCTCTCCAATGATAATTATTGAAGATACACAAGTTTATATTAAACACAATTGTATTATTGCACATTTTAGAACTTCAGTTCAAATGAACAATTACATTAGGCAAGGATGATTTTTTTCCAAAGAACTGTGGAGTCAAGAGGTTCTGGTGTTGCAAGAAATCAGTCAACAGTGGTGTTTCCTCCCAGTTGCAGAAACAACAACCTGAATGATGGAGGCAGGAAGTGGCTCAATGGGAAGCAGGAAGTGCCTGAGACAATAGAGATTCTGAGGATTGGCCCACAGCTGCATTTTTATGTATGAAAAGGGATTCAGTTGCACATAAACACTGAAATCAAAATGTTACTTTTACTCCAGCCTTGAGATAGTCACTCAAAACATATCTGAAAGTGTGTAATTAGGATGCAATCCTCACCATTTTAATCACTGATATCTGATAAATCCCATGAGTATATTTTGACACAATGACATCCCTTGAAAAAAAAACTTTATTGATAAGGGAATATCTTTGATACTTAATCGGGACACGCATTGCCAAGGTATGACTGCAACAACAACATAACGACCCTGAAAGTGTGTTCCAAAATACTGATCAGTCACTTTTTTCTGTTTCTTTTTTAATTATTTTGCTGCAATTGACCCACTAAATTCAGATACCTCAGTAGGCCACTGTACAAAAGTAATTTTGTCTTTGTGGTATTTCATTTCCTTACAAATGGACACATTCCATTGTTCCAACACTCATGACTTCCTGAAAAGTGGAACTGTTACACATGTCTACCACTAGGGGGCACTTCAGGCTTGCGAATCCAATGTCAAAGTCTTCTGAGAGAGCTGTTGGTCAAATCAAACAAAGATAAACAAATTAAAGTATTATGGAACACTGAATATTGATAAGGATCCCAATTTGACAAAACTAGAAACAATAATATATGGTATGTTACATTATGGACATACCTAATCAAGCTGTAGTCCATTTTAGTACACAGTATGGACATTCAAGATGCACATAGCAGCTAGCAAATTTGTAAGATATTTGAATATTTCACAAAATATTTCATATTTATCAAAATATTTAATATTCTGTCCCAAATCATCATGCTTTTTTAAAATATAGAGTTAAAAACCCCTGACTGGATTCTCTGTACAGTTTCCACCCCGGAAATAAAACAGAACGTTGCAGTGAGGCTCAAAATTTGCAGGTCAAAATAATAGGTCAAACATGTACAGTACATGTGTATACACACCCACCCTCACACACACAACGCACACAGGTTCCAGTATATTTTATGTACAGACAGTCGGATTGTGGGGTAGTTTAAGTCTCTTCATCGTCGCTGTGTTGTGCTTTTTCCTCGTTTAGGCAGCTCTCGTCAATGTTCTCCAAGGAGTCGGCTCTCTGGATGGTTAGGTCGGCCACATTTATGCAGGGCAGGGTGTTCTGCTCGGGGTACATCCACGGCTTCAGGTTGGGGTTGTGTTTTCGCTTCCACTCTGGATACTTCTGGGAGGCCTTGTAGATCTTCTTCATGGCCTGGGATAGATGGATGGAGTATGCACACTTACTCATGTTGTACATTTGTAGAAAGCATGCAGATGTTTTGGCAGTTGTTAAAAGTTCAAAGTTAAAAGGGTTAACTCTGGGGAATTTGAAGGTTGTTTGGGTGTTTTAGAGTGATAAATAGGACCCATCTCATTTGCTTCTGAACCAATGTGTACTGTATGGACGCTCTGGATAAGAGCGTCTGCTAAAAAAAAAGGACTAAATATGAGAGTAGACACCTGTACAAGCCTTTCAGCCAAAATAACACTTAACTAAAAGTGTTCCAATAATTCATTATCTAATTGACATGACATCATTATGATTTATTTTCTTATTAATCTTGATCTAATCTTTTCAAGTCATAACTTGATTGATTTACAGTACCTACTTTCAAATAAATGCTGATTGTGATTTAAAAATCTGTTTGTTAGAGAAATCTAATAGCTGATATCACCACTAGATGGGAGCAGAGGTATCCCTTACTTGCAGTTTTCCGTAAATAAGATGGCAATGGAGCCCTTTTGAGTTTTGTATTTCTCTCACTTTCTCTTTTTCATTTTGTCTCTCAGTAAATAGAGAGACAACATTTACTATTTTAATGATGAGTAATTCACAACTCTAAACACAACTCCAAACACAGTGCACAATGCATGCATTCACACACAAACCTATACCCTTTTTTCTTTATCCCATTTTCCTTGTATCTTTTATACAAGCCTCTCCCCTACTCTTTCAATCTCAACATTTTCAACCAGCTGAGGCCCATTACCTTAGGAGCAACAAACTGAGACACCCTGTTCACCACCCATTTAGGTAGGGAACCTGTAGATGAGAAACACAAACATACAGGCTTAATTACAGTGTTGACAATATTCACAGTGAAGGGTGTGGTAAAGACACATTCATAGTTGAAGTTATGGTGTCTTGTGTGTGCGCATTGGGGTTGTGGGAGAGTCCCATATGTCTGCCATGCACAGCTGGCTTGGGAATGCTCCAGTGTACAGTGTAGCAAACGCCAACGGAAGACATTAATTATCAAGGCTGTATCTACGAGCTGCGTGGAAAGGCATGACATCAGCAAATTCATAAAACATGTCTATTGAGGTGGTTTCACTGGTGGCATCAAAGGCTTCTTGTATTTATATAACTATATATATATAACTATAACTATATTTAACTATAACTCAAGATCTGACTTATCTGAAGAGGGAGAATAAGGAGAACAAGACTCCCATAATGGCTAACGATTTAAAAAAAGAGATGAAAACAAATCAGCATTAGAAACGGCATACTACTGTGCATACAACAGCGGACGGCCGCCCCCACCCCACACCCCCTCACTACCCCAGCCAGAAATCTTAGATAAGCAGTAGGCTGGAAAACATGTTTACAAAAAAAAAAAAGAAACCTTCTGAAACGCAATCTTTCCCAGTTTCGTCCTGTTTGAGTACATCTAAGGATTGCGTTTGTGTACACAGAAATATTTGAGCTTGTCCAGTGTGGGGGCAGTTACAGCAGTCTTTGGGTGTTATATACACAGTCGATGCCATGTCTCCATCCCACCCCAAACACACAGTGATCCTCTTGTACCTGGTACAGTGTTGCAGGCACAGGAGTCAGGCTGTTCCATGTACATAAAAACACGTGCTGTTATGTAAATCATTTTGGACATACTGTATACATATAGCTAGAGGGTTACCTCTAGGATCCATTTGGGTGAGGTAGTAGAGGGTGCAGCAGCTGGCTCCGTTGGACTGGATCAGGTAACCGGTCTGCAGTGACACAGCTCTGACATAGTCCTTTTTGGGTGGATATTTCTGCAAGGGGAACATTCAGGCTCGTCTATTATTCAGTGGCACTAATTACACCGTACAAATGACACTGCTCAGCTGTTCACTTGATCACAATACACGTGGGATCGCTTTCCTAGACATAAATTAGGACCTTGCCCAGTCTAGGAAGTTGTACAAAGCTGTCCCACTGGGCAATTGAATTTGACATTTGTTATACTTCCAGTTAGCATAACATTTTCTTTCCTCTATTTCATGTAAAGAAGAATTGGAGAGATACTGTCCTGTTTCTGTGTTTTTGATCTTGTTGTTTTCTTGGCATTGAGTGTGGATGCCCTCTTAACAGAGGTCATGGTCTCAGTTTTGAATTCCACTTTGGATTTAGTGGTTGAAAGGGAAGATTTAGCAGAGGGTAATCTGATTTTACAACTGTATATAGGAACCCCCCCCCCTCGCCCCCCCCCTTAAAAGTTCACAGCCAGCCACAATCATACCGTATGTTTGACAGAGTAGTTGATGATCAGGTAGTCGTTACCAAGAGGGAGCCAGGATCGCATGGTGACAAAATCTCTGTTCTTCAATGGGCTTGGGCACTTCCCTTTTAATTGAAATAATGACAAATGGAATATTACTTATTATGTGATTTGAATGTGTGTTAACATCACTACCCACATTAGTCAACAAACCAGTTTAGTCGTTTTCTATGAAAAGGATAAGTATGCCTGATAAACTGCCAATCTTTGGGGGACTTCTGGTGCATCTACTTTACATTCAGTAATAGTTTATTCTGTATATTTTACCACTATACCTAAGTCTATCGCACTACTGACAAGGATGCAGCACATTACTGCAGCAATTCTATCATGACATAGAGCCCAAAATGACTAATCCATCCATCTCAACACAATTTTTGATAGCCATTGTAAAGAATCAATGTTTTCCTAATCTGTTTAGTTCAAATTACTCTATGACTGTGCTACAGTGGAAAAGCAATAATCAGCATCATAAAACACATCAAAGTTAGAACGTTAGAGAGGACAGACAGAACAAAGGAAGTTAGTACTCTGTAAATCTGCTCTGTCACCTCTCTGTGGGAACCATGGTATCAATGTCTTGCCATAACTCTTCATCTGCTCACCATATCATTACAGAAGAAAGGTTCGCTGCATGAGGGGAAAACCTCCGCCATGAATGAGGTCTCATTGATTCTCTGGACTACTTAGCTGTACTGAAGCATTAGGTGGTGTATGGCAGTGCTCCATATGAGTTGCTGTGGGGCTCTCTCCCACTATCCCTCCAGCTCTGCTTAAAGAATTTGGATGTTCTCTGCTTTGACCTTGAGGAGCAAGATTCCGCGCAGGCAATTACTCCCCCTGGTTTTTCTCTTTTTACTTATTTCTATCTCTTTTCAGTCAACCTCTCTTTGTCTCTCTTGATCACAAAAAATGCATACACACAGACGCACACACGCACAGTGTTAAGACTATCCCTACTGTCCATTAATTAGTCACCGATACCCTTCTGCTGCAGCACTGTAGCTATAGTTTACATGTCTTAAATATTGATTTGTATTCCAAGAGGTTTATCAATATACAATGGGCTCACAGGAGTAATATCCTACGTCTGCGTTGACAGTGAGTCTGCCGATGTCATAGGTGTCAATCATGTTGCTGTCCCACTTCTTCCTGTAGCTCGTGTCGTGGAGGACATCGTAAAGGGTCTCTGCCGTCACGTCCTTGCACACTATTCTCATCTGTAAGAACAAACACAAAGACACGAAAGAACGACAACGTGAAAAGAATGAAAGAATGAAATGTTTTAAAGAGAATCAGCTTAATCCCAAATCACAAAAGTAACAGATTCTGATGATTATGATATTCTGATGAATATTACTTTTGTTTACTGTCGCTGTTCTTTTTTTTTACCGAGGCAGTTGTGTGAGCTAGCACCCACTGCTGTTGCCGAACAATAACAAATACATTGGATTTCATCCCAGCTTATGACACATTGGTAAGTGACTGATGAGTCTTCACCGCAACACTGCTGCCGAATGCAATGTACCCTAGGATATCCAGTGACGTTAGGCCATTTATGGTTTTCTTTGCCATTCTGAGAGAGGATAAAATTGGCAGGATTAAACATTGAAAATATGTTTAGAGTTGTGATACTGAATTTATTTGAAAGGAGTTCCCTTGAATCGGCCCTTCACATCCTCAAAAGGCTTGCATATTTTTTTAATATGAAAATGCTGGAGTTGAATACTCATCTGAAAATAAGAACTGTACAGTGGAGTTGGGCTATTTGCTTTGTTATGAGCTTACCATCTCAAAGACTGGCATCTAGCTTCCAAGATAGTTAAAAACTCAGAGAATTCATTCACTAGTGAGGATGGAAGTCTGTCCTTCTCGGGTAAGGATGTCAGTTCTTTCCACTCTCTATTGCAGTATTTTCTTTCGTTCATTGGGTTTTGACTGAACTGAAAGAATGTAACGTAACTCCATCAGATATTATGCGGGTCAACCCAGAAGAAGCTCCATGTAACTCAATCAGTACCCTACTGCCGTTAGCTTAATCATTCATGAGACACCCCCGTCCACCCCCAACGACAGTCTCTCCATATTTCCACCCACGGCTTTCTTGGAACCAACAGCCCCTCCGAATGGAATGTCGTCAGTGCCTGCGAACGCTTTCAATTATTCATGACGAGAAACGCATCACCGCTCCAGTAAAGATTCATGAATAATTAATCAATGTCTATCAACTCTTATTTTTTTTTCGTTGTTGTAGGGAACAGTTTCATTCATCTACAGAACCCCCAAAAATATTACAGATTTGATCCTGCGTATCATGCCGTTTATTTACCCCTCAGGTTTTCCAGACCTATTTTAAAATTTAGGAAGGCTGGGGGGTCAAATGGATCCAACATGATTCCTCTCTTCTTCCTTCAAGACAGGTTCTTTGAAGCCAATGGCTAATACAGTAGCTAGCCTGAAGGTCTCAGGTTTCCCCTGGTGCTGCTTGCACACTGCCACAGTTTTCCACTCTTAATTTTTCAGTACGTCTCGAGGGTGCTCCTCACCTCGGAGAGGCTTCTACCCTGAGGCATCACAGGCGACTAGTGTTCCATGGCAGGCTAAGGCTGTTGATCAACTAGTCTTACGCATAACCCAACCTGGTTCTACTCAGCTTGGCTGAGCCCTCACAGACCTAATGGGCCATGCGATACCTGTGGCCTAATGTCTGTGTGGGTTCATCTTTCCCCTCAGGCCAAACGCATGCTGGACAGCTTGTCTATTAAGGACATAAACACCCTCTTCCTTAAGATACACATTAGAAGGAGATAGGACGAGAGGAAGTTTCCATTATCTTTTGATGATGGATCTATCAATCTATTGGCAAGCCATAGTGAATTTTATATGTAAATGAAACAATATACAGAAAGGCACAGTAGACCGTTTGTAATAGGACCTCTAAGATAACAATAAGGTGTATATAATAATAAGAATGTATTAATTTAGCCGACACTTTCATCTCAAGCAACGTACAGTACAGGGGGGATTAGAAGTTATCTAACCACTGAGCTATACCCTCCCCTACCCATCATAACAATCTATCAATTACATTTACAATTATGAGCCTGCAATATTTAATCTGTGACAAGCAAGATAACTTTGATACAGGAGCATAGGTCTACTTTTATGACTGCCTCTCTGCAAAATCTATAGAAGGTTTACTGTTATTATTGTCCTGTGCATCTGCCTAATTAGTTTCCAATGAGCGTTGCAAGGCAGAAGCATTTCTAAGCCAGACATCTGAATTCATGAGAATGTTATTGGGTTCTGCTGTTGCTGTGAAAGACAGAACACACAACAGAGGAACACACAGAACTCTGCAGTGCAGGGGATGGAGAATTTCCCTCACTAGTAATTGTGCTGAGTGCAACTAATATGGTTAAAGAGGCAGTGCAGCCTGCTCTATAACTCTCTCTGGCTGGATAGATAGTAAGAAGCTGGTTCCTCTGAAATTAAAGCATAGCAATTGGTTTGAATCTCAAACAATATGGGGATTTTTAAGTTCATTATCAACTATGTATGTAATTATGTTACTATGCATTTTCATTGACAGTCAGCTTGACAACAAACTTTGGCCAGTGGAACTGATCTTTAATCCCTAAATCATGCATTCCTTGCACCAAGAAGGAAATGGACCACAAATATACCACTATGAATATACCACTTCAAACACCCTCACATGTAATGTAATCCAGCACTGTTAATGTGAGAGGTCCTCATTCCATTCTTTCACAGGACTAATATGACTTGAGGATCTCTTAAAGTTGTGTGCTAATATGTAAATGTTTTCATATGTACTCATTGTAAAAATATACAGAATGTTTTGACAATTAAAAAAACTAAAATGTTCAAGCTAAACAACAGTAACCTCTGGAGTGTCCAGGATTGTCGATGATCACCTGTAATACTGTTGGAAACAAGCTGGTTATTTGTATTTGAGATATGCTTGGTTTGTAATGATTGTGCATGGTAACTGTAACAAAGACTAAGCGACATCTTCAAAACATACTTCAACTAACTACCACCTTAGAACATGGTTAACATCTCATTTATATTTCTATGCTAATAGTTTACACTAACTAGACTGTTTGAGGCAAATAGACTAAACAAAGGAAAGTTGTGTATAAAAGTAAACATATCGTCTTTCAAGTTTAAAGAAGGATGAAAGTGCTACTGACAGCATACGAATCAGTTTCCAAACGGTTTTCCTACTTCCATTCACTAATTATACTCTCCGCAGTGCAGACTTTCACAGACGCTGATACTAGACTTACCTTCAGTTTCTGAACAGTTTTACTCTCTTCAGCCCTGCACCATACTGTCACGCCTCCCTTGTTGTAGCGAGCAATCCATCCTTCTTGGCTTTCGCACTGTTCCTTGAAAGAGATGAAATCTTTATCGTCCGGAATTTGAACAGGCATCTTCTTGAATCGTTAAACGGAGGTACAGATTAACCAGGTGGACACCGACGAAAGACGAAGAGCGTTAATCCCTATTAGTGCCTATCAGATCTCGTTCCCCACTGCAATGTCAACCTCGACGTTGATGATAATGCAATAAATATTCAAGCAACTAAAAGCAGTTCACTTATCGAATTCGGAGATAGGCTGATTGAGCAGTAATTTCTGCCAAGAGTAGCCTACTGTTCTTAAACTACGAGCACCCACTTTATTTAGCAGGTGCTTCGATGTGCTTGTATCCTCTCCGCAGGTCTCGTTCGGTATCAGTCGTCACAGTGATGGACCGCAATGAATAGGCCTAGGTGAGGCGACACGTAACCGATATCCTGGTTTTCAGGTGCGGCAGTGTACACAACCGCGCATTTAGTCAGACTGACAGATGAACAACATATCAGATGTCATGAGCAGACCGGTTGTCCTTAGCTATGATGTTGCCTCAACTCGTTTGTTGAGAGCTGTTGTGTCATGTTCGTTGTTTACTTGCCTCAAGCATTAACTATGCAGTTATGTAATTAGCAGGCATAAAGTTAGTCAGACTACACGTCTATTTATTCAGCCATCATATTCACTGCAACTATTTCTGATCAGCTAGCTATAACTCAAAGATTAATTTTCTTTTGTGATTTGAGGGACAGTCAAATTCTAAAAAGCTGACTAGTTAGAGGGTAATTCTGGTAGGCAAGCATATTACATATATTATTAAAAAAAGTCTTCAAACAAGCTAGAAATCACACGACGCTACCCTTTTACCCTCCTGACATTGTCACCTCCACACATCTGCCCTTGTAATCTGACGCTCAAGTATAATACTACACCATTGCCTTCATGCTTGAGATGCCATATGTTACCAACTGAACTGACGATACTTTGTGTTGTAGACATACAGCAATAACAAGTATACTTAGTCATGGGGTGAAAAAGGTCTTAACAATAACACTATGAGACTGTGTTCCATTCCTGAGAATGGTGACCATAGGCCAATGTTTAGCCTGACATCGGTGATTCAAGACATTTGGACAGAGGTCCCTCTCATTACAAGGACTTGAAGCCTGAGAATGTTTAGAGGAGAGATTCCATTGGACTATTGCAACCAATTATATCTACTCAACTTTTATAAACACTGACACCTGTTTTGCCAAAGATGAATTCTGTTTAAGCTCAACTAGCCTCTTTAATGTACTGTCATAGGGATCTGTTTTTTTTAGTTGCTTTTGCAATCTTATTGGATCAGTCTCAAATTTCATCATCACATGCACAAATATATGTTGTTTTTGAACTGTCTAACCAGTTGTTGAAGAAACATGTTTTATAATTTTTATTGAACCAGTGTTTCCATAATGTGACACCTAGCAGCTTTGCCTGTGTGGTAACATGTGTCAATGCTGACTCTACATTCATCTTACTGCAGTGATTGCTGGTACAGGGAATTGAGATTAAGAGTTGGGGCACTGTCCACTTGCACAACTGATTTCCAGGTTTTATTTTGACCATAGCTGATGCGGTCACTGTGGCAACGCAGAGATTGTTTTGAGATTGAAGTTAACCTCAGCATGTACACAGGAAGTACTGGCAGACAGTGAGGAGACCTCGACTACACAGGCGGAGATGGGAAAAACAGTCTTAAGCGTTTTCCCTGAAGGTACACGTTCTCTCTGCAGCCTGTCTTCGCAGTGGAAAAAAACCCTCTACTTCCATCGTGACTGACTTGCCAAGGATGCTGCAAGCCCAGCCATGCGCAGGCAAACTTTTAAAACAGAGTTTCTGTCCTTTTAAAAACTTCAGAGGTGCTGTGGGCAGTGTAGGGTTAGTAGGGCATGTCTATACCTTACTAGGTTATATCTATGATGAAGGAGAGAGAACAATCATCTCAGACACCTCAGGACACTAATGGGCGAGTCACTTAAATGAAGTGTTGGCTTAAAGTAACGGTCCATTCCACACAACTACACAATTGTGAGAGATGCTGAAACTTGAATAAGTCATCTTCTGCTTGTTTATGTGGGTCTTGGGGGCCTTTCCGGTCGTGTTGTCATCTCCAGGAGATATTAAGACTACGTTCGGACTTCTGAGAATGCCTTTAAAAAAATCAATGTTTGTTTTTTCCTCTCCAACACACCAACCAATAAAAATAACTGAGGTTCAGAGATGTAGACAGCACACATACCAGACGAGTCATTACATTTGAATACATTTAATGGGAAATGCTTGGTCAACAGAGAGACTCAATGCTTTAACGCAGTGATAGGGAAGTTGCTTTCACAATTGGGTTCCTCATTCAGTGTAAACGATATGGCAAGGATTCCCATGGGTTTCACTCAGTCATAACAGACCCTTTATGGATTAGAGATAATGAGTCCACACAATCATTGGTGGAGCGTGAGACCTCTGTTAAACCTATTTTGTGGTTGCACATGCACATGTGGCACACACTCAGATGCATGGCATGCACCCTCACACACATACACACATACACACATACACACACACACACATACACACACACACACACACACACATACACACACAAACACACATACAAACACACACGTGGTGCATTGCAGTAGGCTTTCCATTCCCTGCAGCATCTTGTCTACCTCCTGTGATTTTACTGGCATTTCCCCATGAATCTAGGTAGGAATCTTTGGATAATTACTTCATCATTACATAGTCTGGGCTTTTTTTATAACATACCTTACCCTCAAAGACATCACGTGAGGCCAAGGGCTTGTTCAACAGCAGGTAAGTATCCAAAATTAAGTGAAATAGCTGCAGTTACAGCCCCATAGTACATAACTATGTCCTGGAGAGTTGGACAGTCCAGCTATAGCTCTTCTCTATGAGGTCCTGTGAATGTACCTCCTAGCCCATGAGCCTCCCACTGCTGTAAAGGAAGTGAGCTTCAACCTTCTAGCTGAATTCCACATTGCCAATGGAGCATTATCGCAGCATTCAGGAGAACAAGAGAGGCTTTGAGAGACTGGTATTGTAGATTTATAGGTCCCAACCCCCCCCCCACCCCCCCCCCCCCACTCCTCAGACGTGACACTGGAGGGTTGCAGCGCTGTGGAAATTATTTCAAAAGCTTGTCTTGAGAGACACCTACACCTCTCACCCCACTCCTGCCCATGGTCGATTTGGTCTGACCTCCCGTTCTGCCAAATATCTTGCGGTGGCCTGAATCAACACTAATTTAATTATTAGTTCCAATGTCAGCTAGCTGGATCGGAGGTGAATGATGTTAAAAAGAGGTGTGAGTTCAAAAGAAGTATTGCTTTACAACATGGGAATGTCTGCATTTCAGCAAAGTTACAGTAGACTAAAACCTCCTACACACACAAATACATTTACACTTGAGGGCTTAACTATGTGCAGTGTGGTGCAATTAATGAAACCAGGTCCGGGTGAAATACTGTTTCGAGAGATGTATCTTATGTTCCATATTCATAAATAACCTGCTATTAGTGCAGGACATTACATGGGTTAATAGTGAGATTCAATAGGTTTTGGAAACATTTGTTCCAGGTGACTTGGTGAATTCATTGGTTGTTTTATTTTGACTAGTAATTGAGCAAGGTCCTTATCTGTATATTGGTTGTTTGGGGTCTGATTCACTGTTTACATAGAATTACGTTTTCAGAATTGAGAGCATATGTTTCTACTGCATGCATAACTCACCAAACTAACATTGGGAAACCATACAATTATGAAAATTCAGATTGGCATAATATAGCAGAGGGCCATCAATCAGCAGTTCGATTGCTAGAAACCGTCACTGTTTGAAATCAAATGGATTTCTTTGTGTGGTTTCTATGGTAGAGACCAGGAGGGAAGGCCAACAGTAACTGGATCTGTGCAGTGGATCTGCTAAAGCAATTCAGGTCTCAGTCAGTGACATTAAAAGTCAGAGACAATATGTCCTCGGAAGCTGATGCAACAATTCCCCTCCTAAGAGTGTCTTTTCAGTTGTCAGTCATGAATACAGCATTCTCACTGTAACCAGCTTTAATATACTGTACATATTGAATGGACTACCAATGCATTTTTTCAATTGAGAGTTGATGTGTGGGAGAGACAAATGTGTGAACGAAATGGAAATGTTGTCACTGTTCCCGGGAGTATGACTTCTCATGTTTGGCAGGAACCTTTGTGTTCAGGTCAAAGAGAGTGCTTTAGACTGTTTGAATATATTGACTCTTATTCTTCTTGCAAGATACATTCATTAAATTATCATATTATTCTTGAGTATACACCGTGATTGTGTTGTCCTGCTTGGCACATGGGGTCAATCAAATGCCTTCAATGAAACAAAGAGGTCTGTTATCACAGGCACTCTGATCCCATGCAGGGCTATGTACTTCATCAGCAGTCTTGTTCCAATCCTCTCTCCTACACTCAAACAAAATGTTAGCTGAGCTCTACATCAGTTCACATCTAGGGTTAAGTAAGATCACATAGTATCCTTGTAAATGCCTATTTGATTTGTGCATGCACAGTTAGGCATCCCCCCCACCTCCCACTTATAAGTTTAAAACAGCCAGTAGAACTGTGGAGCTGTAAATATTTTGCAAGTATCGATGCCAGGAGGACATATTTCTAAAGTCAGTGCATGGCAAGATCTGTCAAAATAGGTTTTGGCCAATGACACCTTGATGTATCCCTTATTGGCTACATCTGTGCGCTTTCATTTATCATGGCAGTGCACTTATGAAAGTGCCCTTTATTTATTTTATTTTTTTAAATAGGAGCATGTCTTCCCTGCGCGCCAGGCCCCTCCCCATATCCAAAGAGTAACTCCTGTATATATTCATGGACCGAGCGCTCGCAGACTCGTCTGGTGCGTGTAAGGAGGCGGAAAAGTGGGAAACGCCAAGATGAAGAACTTAACTTTGATCGCTTTGGCACTCACCTTGATTGCAACGATTTGTGTTGCAAAGTCGCCTTATCAATCAGTTCTTCAACACAGTAGAATAAGAGGCCGACCACATGGGTAAGTTTTTAGTACGTGACGAAACTTGCCGTGCGTAAAGTTGTGCGTCTTAGAATCCCAACGGGAAGGTACTGTGAAATACATAATTACTATATTGTATCCACGAATCAAATTATACCGATATGATACACAGGATGATACGGTACAGCTACATCGTTTTCAATAGGTGACACAAATGTATTGATTATTTGAAGCGTGGCTTGATTTCTTTCAGACCGAACGTTTGTGCGATGCAAAAGATTCAGGGGACCGACAAGAAGTACTTCACCAACTGCAAGCAGTGGTACCATCGCAAAGTCTGTGGCAAGGCAACGTAAGTGAAATTAAAGTGATGCAGTTTTTTTTATTATAGCATGTTTTATGTTCTATCCACAAGCAGATTTTGGTTTGTGATAGATAAAAAGAATGTGGTCCAAACCATAGAATTTAGACAAGCATTCTCATAACCGGCGCAAGATAAAGATAAGTTCAAAATGTAGGGTACATCTTAACGGTGAAAGCTAGTCTTATAAAGGTGCTGTAAAACAGCTTTTTCTTCTAACATCAGCTTGCATTAGGCATGATACGCGACACTTAATAAATACAATTATTTCCACTTAAACAGCAGCCCAAACGATTCTGTCATAGACCACAATTGCTAACCGCGGTAAAAATGCTTTTCAGCAAGGTTTATTTCAAGTAATTTGGGGATTGGAGTAGTCATTAGAAAACCTTGTTCAGATTAACTTCACTCAACACTTCCAGAAGCTTCTGAAGTGGATTTTTCTTTTTGCGGTTGCGAGAGCGGTTCTGTTCTCGAGGTAGGCCTATTGCCAGACTGCGTAATGCCATCAGACTCCCTCGTCAGCTTTTAACAGCGAATGCCAGCATTGACAGTACCCATGAGGAAAATGCAGTCTTGTAAAGGTGTTAATGACTTTAATGGTCAGGCTCTAAATGGGAGCATCAACAGCATTTTTCCAAGATTAAGGCATGTAAATCTGCTGCAGGTAAATTGGTCTGGAACAACCCAAGTTTCTTTTGTCAGCAAAATACAAAGAACTCCGCAAAACAATGACATGATGCAAGATCATGAGAGTAACTCTAATCATAACTAGGATTCCATCTTTAATTTTCAAAATATTCAATCTGTACGTCAATTAACATAATTAGTTTGTTGCTCTTTTCATGACTGACTAAACCTGACTACATTGTAAGTTTTAAATGTATGTCCAACTGCTGTGGGAGCATAATGAGGGCCTTGTCTTTCAATCAATCTGTCATGGTAGCATTAAATGGCATGGCAGGCGCAAAGGGAAGTGGATAACTCATATTACTAACATCAATCTTTCTGGCCTGTCTTAAGCCATGGGGAGCTGCTGTGGACTTAACAGCGAGTGCAATGACAGGCTGCCTCTCGAGGAAGCTTTAGTTTGATTGACGTTGTGGGGGGGGGGGGGGAGTTATTAGTTACTTGCTCTAACATTCCACTGAGATTTAGCTGTAAGGTAAGGAAACCCATGTGTAGACCATTACAGCATTATGCTGAATTGCCCATAACTTTACTCTGTGTGTGAGAGAGTGTGCATGTTGTGTATGTACCGTAGATGTGTCATTTCAGCATGTGTGTGTTTGTGTGTCTCGAGAAGAATGCTATAAAAAAAAAGTTGTTTTTCAAAAACACAGAGTAACAGGTCTCGCAACAGTGTCTCTTTCATAGAGATTTTCATGAAAGTGAAATAGGAAGTCAACTTCACTGTAGGCGAGAGATCTAGGAACTGACGGCTTCTGGGAATAATGCTGAGTGACTTACATCCTCCGAACACACACAAATCATTCATAGTGGACTCAAAGCGTTTTTCCACAGCAAATCCCGGGTCACTTAGAGCTACAGAAACCGACATTCAAAGGGATTAACCAGCTAGTGCAAACACTGGGCTGAGGCTTTTATCATCTCAAATGTTATTAGATTTGCAGACGGTCACAAAGTGAGGTTTTTGAAGACCGGGGGTGTCTAGCTGAGCTTTAACAGCGAACAATCCTGGTCTTTGTGCGAGGGACCCATAATGTGGAGTGTGGGGCGTAGAGAACGGGAAAGGGGGGAAGGGGGTGGAGGGCACAGAGAGGTGGTGGTTGTAGCCGGAAGGTCGAAGGTCACGTGAGGAGAGACTCATTAAAGTCTCTGTAACCTGTTGCCCCTTCCGAGACCCTCCCTCATCTTTTAGACAAACAAGACACAAAAAATGTGTGATGATTAGAAGTGATTCTAAAAATACCAAAATATGACCCTTGCAATGTTCACTTGGCATCAAAGATAAGAATGTTTTTTGTTTTAGCTCTTGCCATCTGTATCGGATAACTGCATAATTTTTTAGTAATAGAATATTACCTTGAAAGATAACAAATATTTAACAACAGCATGCTAAATCTGTTGGAAATGCAAATCCATTAACCATGCAGATTTTATTGTAAGCCAAATGTTTTCCCGGCACGTCTGCTAGATAGCTCTGCTCTGGCTTCTTTGGAAGTTCAATGTACACAGTGTTTGAAATATGTGACCCCAACTGTTTATTTAGTCAGAAATCCATGGCTACCGTCTTTGTTTATACTTGTAGGGAACAAATAGGAGTTGGGTTACCATCTGTTTTGATAATCAGCTCAGTCTGGTTGCCAGACTCCACAGTTTTACAGAGTTTCCCCCCTTTCAGAGAGTCAGGACTGTCCCTCATGTTCTCAGCACCCTGTCAACCCACCTCTTTGACTTCACCAGTAGCCGATTGCATACATATTTTTGACAGCCCCTGTTTTTTTTACAAGTTTTCCACTCTTTGATAATGCTATGTGATGCTTTAAGGAGGTTAATGTACATATGTGAATGGATAGATAAATGAATTAACAAGACATTCCCTTATTTTGACAACAATGGGTGAACAGTTGATTCATTCGATTGAAATGGATCAAGTCCTTCTGCTGTCAAAGTAATCGACTTTCACTTATGTGTATCCAAAAAAGGCTACCCTTTCTAAGTAACAACTGGTGAGAGAGTTATTACAACTCCTGTGTCATAGTCCTGTGTCCTGGCTTTTTTCTCTTCATGACATGACAGCAAAGTGCCTGAACCTGCCAATGAACGTAGTTAAAAACATCCTTGTCACTTAGTAGAAATGCTTGTTCTTTGCTATTTATATGAAGACAGATCGCTCCGGCTCACATTTTTATAAGCTAGCTTAGTGGACACCTTAGCTTGGCAGTTGGATGCTTTGTTTTTACTGGCGAGACCCTGGGTTTGAGCACCGGCCCCATAGGCCCCCTTCAGGAGTTTCACTTGGCCAAATCTGTGTCTGTGGATTCCTCCCCTCTCAAAGGAAATGAGTTTTATTACCTTCAGAGACCAACTGGGCCCAGTTCTGATTTATTGTGGAAATATCCTTTAAATGCACAAAATGGAGAACTATGTAGCCTGCAGTTGCATCAAAATTTGGATATGGATAAGTCATTGTTAAGTTGGAGAGGGGGACATATCTATTTGAATATGCTTTTGGATGAAACATTGAAACTTACTTCTACTTATGTTACTTGGTTCACAGGGTGATCAGCTATGAGTGTTGCCCTGGCTATGAAAAGGTCCCAGGAGAAAAAGGTTGTCCTGCAGGTAAGAGATACAATTGTTAAATGTTATCATTGCAAACAGTTGCGTTAGTATTCCTTGTGGTATTGTATGAAACATGAAAAGTATAGTTTTTATTTAGTCAATAGTCAACTGAATCAAGAGCATCATTCATGGCATCCATGACAGACCATATCCTCAAGAACTGACATTGTTGATAAAAATACTTATGTTTCTTCCAGCCTTGCCTTTGTCCAACATCTACAACACCCTGGGCGTGGTGGGAGCTGCCACAACCCAGATGTACTCTGACAGGGCCGATCTGAGGGAGGAGATAGAGGGACCTGGTAGCTTCACCTTCTTTGCCCCCAGCAATGAGGCCTGGGCCGCCCTTCCCACCGTGAGTCACTGACTATCAGGGGTTGTCGCATACACTCATGCACATGCAAACATACACACAGATCTACATGCACAAAATCTGACACATCACACTCTCTCACACTCAGACACTCTTATCCTTCTGGGAACAGCTCAAGTCAGATCGCAATGATTAACTGTGATAGCTGTTTTCTAGGAAATCCTTGATGCTCTGGTGAGCAATGTCAACATTGAGTTGCTCAACGCGCTGCACTACCACATGGTCAACCGTCGTTTGACCTCGGAGGAACTCAAGCACGGCTCTGCCTTTTCCTCCATGTACCAGGACTTTAATGTCCACATTCACCACTACCCCAACGGAGTGAGTCCAATTTGTTCCAACAACATTTTGCGCTTTTGTTGGCGCTCAGTCTTTCTAAATGAGAGAATGTCACTTGAGTTTAATCTTAAATCTATTTTCTGCCTTCCTTAAATTTAGCTTCAAACATCAAGTCTACGTTGACAATGGAAAGCCAAAATGGCCCAACATGAGACTTTAAATGAATCTATATTTCTCTTGATACAGATTGTCACAGTGAACTGTGCCCGCTTGATAAAGACCGATCAGCATGCCACCAACGGCATAGTACATGTGGTGGACCGGGTCATCACAGCCATCACCAACAACGTGCACACCTTCCTCGACACGGATGACGATCTGGAGACTCTACGTGTACGTGAATCATTGTGAATCCCCCTTTCATTATCGTATGGCTTTCATTTTAAGCACTCTACAGATTACTGGTAAAATCCAGGAATTGTAAGGCAGTTATATGATTCACTCTCTTAACGGTCACTCTCTTCCGCTTCAGATGAAATTGCAACACGCCCATCCTGTTGTGATTTGTAATAAGTAACTAATAATGTTCCCTTTTTTTGTCATGTTTGATGTGTCTGATTCAGACTGCTATTGCTGCTGCTGGTCTGACTGCCATGCTCGAGTCGGAGGGTCACTACACAGTGTTTGCTCCCACCAACGAGGCCTTTGAGAAGATCCCCCCCGAGATGCTCAACAGAATCTTGGGAGACCCGGTGGCTCTGAAAGGTGACCTCTTTAAGAAAGTTGACTAAGACTACCCTAACTTTTGACAGTGGGAACAACAAAATACAAGCACGCTTAAGATTCATACACCACCTGACTGTCACAATTTAGGTCTGACACCACACTCAGGAGAGTAGAAAGATGGACAACATGGACATTTAATGTAGGAGTTGGACTTGTTTTTTCCCCTCAGACTTGCTAAACTACCACATCCTGAAGAACATGCAATGCTCAGAGGCCATCATGACAGGGACCCCAATGGAGACCCTGCAGGGCACCATGCTGGAGGTTGGCTGCGAGGGAGATGAGATGACTCTCAATGGAAAGGCCATCATCCAGAAGAAAGATCAGCTGGGCACAAATGGAGTCATCCACTACATCAACGAGTTGCTCATCCCAGACTCAGGTAAGCTGTGGCTTTTTTTTAATGGAGAAAGGGAAACCCGGGAACCTCAGGGTTGTTTATCCAACATCCAAGGAGGATTGTGGTAGGTTATATTGGCATGTTAGGCCTTTCATGTATTTCTTTTGCCTCTTTTTAGCCAAGACCCTGCTGGAGCTTGCCCAGGGATCCCCTGTGACCACAGCAACCAAGCTGTTTGTTGATGCTGGTCTCAGTTCCCACCTTACCGGTTCTGAGGCCCTCACCATGCTGGCTCCTCAGAATGAGGCTTTCAAAGGTCGGGTCTCTCTTTTTTATTGTACTCCCACCTCACTTTTTGTTTGCAGTCTGCCTAAAAAAGGTCTGCCAGTCACTCACTTGCATGCCTTCTACCTCTCTCTCTCTCTCTCTCTCTCTTTCTCTCTCTCTCTCTCTCTCTCTCTCTCTCTCTCTCTCTCTCTCTCTCTCTCTCTCTCTCTCTCTCTCTCTCTCTCTCCCTCCAGTTGTTTTATATATTTATATTTGTATAACATCTTTAATCTTGACTCATAACCTTATACACCCACGCCATCAACTTTGAATATGTTTTTCTGTTGTTAAACAGGTAGCTTATCAATGACTGGCCCAATGAAGAAACTGATGACAAACCATATTCTGAAGAACCAGCTTTCCTCAAAAAGCCTGTACCATGGACAGTTGCTGGAGACCCTGGGAGGAAGCAAGCTAAGAGTCTTCATCTACCGCAATGTATGTTTAGACTCATTACATGATTTACAGAAAAGAGCAGTTATTTTGTTATTTCAATTGTTCAATTAGTGTTTTAACAACACTGACACACTAGACTGTACCTCAGAGACAGTACCACTGTGCTAGAACATTACAAAGATATGTGCTTACAAAGGCCTAAATAAGCAAAGACAAAGCTTACTGTATATAGGTAACATGGTAATATTTTAGTTACTTTAAGTCGTTTTTGCTGTAACTGAAGTGCTACAGTAATTTAAAAAAATGTCCCCCCAAAAATAGGCATGGGGCCAGAAAACACAATAGTTCCCATAGAACCCTGGTTCTACTGTATTCGTTATTCCTCAGGTTCTTAATCTTCCATTCACAGCCATGTTCTCTTGGGTGGTACTGTAGACTAAGGTTTGTGAGGGTTCTCACATTTCTGCTTTGTAATGAAATTTGCAGACCGCAAGAAATTTCCTTTCAACATGGGTAACTCTTTCCAGACACTCCATGTGAACCATCAGTTTGAAAAAGAAAGGGGAGCAACTGGTGTACCCGACCTAGGTCAAAAACGGTTCAAAATCCTCTCATAAATGCATAAGCTTGGTTAATGGAGCTTGTCTGCTCCAATGGAAATAATGGAATACACCACAAAGGAAATGAAAATAGATTAGAAGACTGTTCACCTGTGACTTCAGGCAAGGTGAACATAAGAAAGAATTTCAAATACTGTTTGACCCAGACAGACACCTACTACACGTCATTGTGTAGTAAAGTATACTCGACTCACTGGAGTGTTTTTCTGATGAGTACTATCATTTTCATATATATTGCCTGTTTGGTCTGATTCTGCAGAATCTGTGCATTGAGAATGCCTGCATTGCCGCACATGATAAGACTGGTCGTTTTGCAACCATGTTCACTGTGGACAAGGTTCTGACTCCTCCCATGGGAACTGTCATGGATGTCCTGAAAGCCGATGATCAGTTCAGGTGAGAGATCAATGCTCTATTAGACAAGTCTTGTTGCAGTTAATCGAACAATAATTATTGTAGTTAAAAATCCAAACCCTGTGAGGTCCTTACTAGTCGTATACTTAATAATACAGAAAAACAGGATAATGGTTTAGTCATACATTTAAGGTTGTATAAATGTCAGCCCTTGTAATGTCAAGTTTAATAGATGCAAGAGACTGTGGCTTTCAAAAGTCAGTGGAGCTCTACTGAAGAGTTACTGTACCCTGAGGACCTATGACTATCATTCTACTAAAGAAAATGAAGGACTAGTGCCCTGATCAACATAATGCACATGATAGGTTTCAGAAGTTTTGCGAATTAAGAGGGTTTAGTACTGTATTCTTTTGAGGTCTGGACGTTTTTTAGCTTGATACCTTGGGGAGAGTCCCTTTAAACCTCTGTAATGGTTTCAACAGACCGAATGGAAGGGAATGATCTTCTGCAGTCCAACTTCATTTTTAGTCTTTCCTCTCTGTTCGTTTATTCCTTTCTTTCTTTCTTTCTTTCAAATTTCAATATAATTCAAACACTTGATTTTAGGACTTCAGAAACACATTTCTCTGTCATTATTGTAACAGACAATTTTCTCTCAGAACTACTTTATTCTGCTCTTCAAAATCATAATTTACTCAATCCCTTCCAGTCTGCTGGTGGGTGCCATTCAGACTGCAGGTCTGACAGAGTTGATGAACCAGCCAGCATCCCACACAGTCTTCGCTCCCACCAACAAAGCCTTCAGCGCCCTGCCACCGGCAGACCTCAACAAACTCATGGGTAATGTTGCAACAGTACACACAACCACACCCAAGCATAGACATCATAGATTCACTAGAACCATTATCTTGTCTGGCTCTCAAGTCTCAGTCTTCCATACTACAGTAAAAACTCACCAGGAATTACTTTAACCACAAGATTTTGTTTGCCCCCTTTCTAAAACTGACCTTTCAGTCTGAAACTCTGACTCAAGTCGCAGACACAAGTCTCCATCTCTGACACACACATATACACACACTCTCTGTACTCTTTCCAAACTGTGAACATGACACAGACACAGGAGCTATGTTAAACTATGTACCATCAACGTTTATGTTTCAGTGTTATCAACTCTGTACAATCATATGTTTTTTCTGAAATACAAACGAAGAAAGTTAATCCATAAGTTAGACAAGGGGATTTGCCAGTGCCTGAACACTCTAGGATTTGCACACAGTTCTATTTTTTAAGGCAATTTGTGCGCTAGTGGTATGGTCTCCCTTGGTAATTCCACGATTATTTGATTTGGACAAAACCCTGCAACCTCTTTAACAAGAAAATCTTTTAACAAGGTTTCAAAATAGTATAACTGAAGGAGAAAATAGTTTAAAAGAGCCCACCTACATTCAGTGGATGATTACAATATGGCATGCACACATGAATGAATCTTGGCTATAAGATAGTGCCAACCAGCTGTCTTTAAATGGATCCAGTTGTACTGTACTTTCCTCACACAGTTAAACCAATATTGCAACAGACTGATTCATTCTCTGTGTCTTCATCCTTTGCTTTAGCCTGACTTTGAATCAGGTAGAAGGCCAGAGTACATTGCTAAAATACAATATATTGGTTCTTACTTTCCTGTTTTACAACACAGGGAATAAACAGGAGTTGTCCAAAGTTTTGAAGTACCACATTGGAGAGGAGCTCCTGGTCAGTGGTGGGGTAGGGTCCCACAACAGAGTCAAGACTCTGCAAGGAGACAAGCTGGATCTGGGCATGGTGAGTAAACAACTTCTGATCCTGGCAGCACAAGCTGGTATCCGTAACCGTCACTACCATATAGATAAAACAGATGTATCGGCTTTGAATGTTTAAAAAACAAATATCTATGGTCACTAAATCACAAATCTAACCATTCAAAATGTCTGTGATTCTAGCTTGTTGTCTCTGTGGACCTCACTTGCACTGAATACTAATATTGGTATAGATTGTTATACATCTGCTCAGTCAAAAGCAACTGACAGATCTCCCATCTCTAGCACACCACCCTCACAGAAATGCTTTTTTGTTTTATTTTTTTTGTCAGCGTAACTACACCGTGTACGTCAACAAGGTTCCGGTCATCCAGGCCGACCTCATGGCCACCAACGGGGTCGTCCATGCTGTTGAATCCATCATCAAGCCCCTGCGTAAGGAAAAACCACCCTGTCTCTACATAAATATCCATTTAGCTATTTATATTATACAAGCCCGAAGTGTTCAATTTGGTTCAACTGCAAAGAACATCTTCCTTTTTGTGCTAATAGGTTGTTATATAAGTGGTGTTTCAACTTTGACATAGATAATGTTACTCAGAATACCAATGTCTTGCAATCCTTTGTCTCATTCTATCTATTTTTCATCCAGCACCGAAGGTTGACAGGGAACAAGCCGATGGGCCTGTTGGCAAAGTCAGACTTGCCTCTGCTTCAAGAGTAAGAATCTTTATGCCTTTATTTCAGTTAGTTATCATTCGTCATATAGTTGTTAGATCCTACTGTCCTAAGGGAGCGATCATTTTGAAATCTAGTACAGCAGATAGATCCACAATACATAAAAAATGAGGTGTTTTATTTTCACAATTCAAGTATATTAAGTTTTACTGAAAGCTGTTTTGTTTTTTACAGGTCGACTCCCAGGTGTTCAAAAACGGTGAGTTCTTTACTATCTATTCCTCTCACAGCCCACAAGACGTGTCAAACAATATAATTTAGCACTCTTACAATTTACATATTAAATACAGTATAGAGTCACTCATGTTATGGGGTTAGGAATGACCATTTATCACACAAATGTAAAGACCAGTACATTGTGTAGCTGTTTTATATTTGCAGTGGAGATAACGCTACAGGCTTCTGCTAGTTAACCCCAGTAGATCAAGATGTTCTTGGTCTAAGGGTGATATTTGCCTTACTTATTTTGTGGTAGGGCCCCAACACAAAAGTGGGGTTCCAAATCACATCTGCTACATTACACTTATGTTGTTATAATTTGTTTTTCAGATGACCTTTTCCAGAAGGTGATGAAAAGTCATTCCAGTAGGACAATGACTCGCGTCCAGTAAAGCCCAGTAAATTAAGACCACACACATTTGCAAAAACATGATGATTATTCCTGTTGTTTATGGAATATGCTCTCATCTTGAACTCTTAAAGGGTCATCAACCTAATGATTTTGTCAAAAATTGTCAACTAGTTTGTCATAACCCAGTACTAGGTGAAAACAGAAATGAAATATTTTCATGGAATATGTTGTACAATTGCTTTCATATACAAGTGGCCAATATTTGGATTTGAATAGCTGTATCCTTTATGTAAGAATCTTAAACAACAAAAAATGAACAAATAGAGCCATTTTCATTATGGCCAAGATAACAAATTCCAGAGAAGAATTCTCTCGAAATGTATACTGTGTTTTGTTTTGATATACATGTAGCATGTTTGCATGGTATGAGCTGGAGTAACCCAAAAAATTGGACATACGCAACTGGAGAATACTTTTCAGAAAAAGTGGTTCTCACATCATTTTTGTTAACCTGTTAAATCTGTTGAAAATGGACTCATATGCAAATCACACACATTCAATTTGTAACATAGTGTAGCAATATATTTTTTGTGGAACCAAAGATCAATGTCTGCACATTTCTAAATAAAATGTTCATTTTGTAGCCATAGAGTTCAGGTTTGAAATCAGTCACGCACCAAGGGTACTGGAACTATTTTAGCTGAAATCTCATAGTCTATGCAAAATGTACATTATTACTCCTGTTTAAGTTACAGAGATTCCTGCCAAAAGCTTCCAATGAATGTCACTCATATATTAGATTATGAGAATAGCCACAAGAAAAGGAAAATGTTCTTGAGATATCAAGAAAGGAATCCAAAACCAGTACCTATCATTACCAACTCAGCTTGAATTTTATTTCAACTTTGAAAAAGAGCTTTGAAGTTCCTTTTTATTGTATTTTGTCTGGAGGGAAGGACTGTTCTATGGAAAAGATGTGATATGAGTTACTATGTTCAATGAGAACCCACAGGAAGGAGGGCTTTTAAAGGAAAGCTTTATTAAAACCAAACAGCAGATATATGGATGCAGTAGCCGGCTATTAGTTGGCAGCCCTTGCAACGAGCGATTTGGAACATTGAATGAAACATTCCAAAAGTGTTTTACCCTCCTGCCCAGACACTGGCAAACTGTTTGAGCCACAGGGGACCGGAGGGGGGGGGCACCACTTGAGAGTGGTGGTGAGACAGTAGTCACTGCTGACTGGATGCCAAAAAAACAGTTTAGCAAGTCTAAATATTGTAATAAAAAACAAAACACAAATGAACACACCATTATGGAGCAAGCAAAGGTCATTGTGTTCACTAGAGCATGGACTTCCCTCAACTGTAATTTAGGTTTTTTCAAAGCATGTGTTTCTCAAGGTAACAGCTGAATAGAAGGCCTCAGAAATTAGTTTGTGTATAGTTATGAGTTTTATGAGCTCTTTACAAATTCTCAAGGAAGAATTTGCACTGCCAGAGACGGTTAAAATATAGTTTTATATTTTTGTGAACTACCGGACACAATGTACCAAAACATATTGTTAATACTAATCTGCAATGACATCATGTTAGGTCATTGAATTCAAAACTAAAACAAAGTGAATGAGACGTAAATCCTACTTGAGCTTCAACCATGGTACGTCTAAGAATTATTTGATTTTTGTTGTGTTTTAATCTCCTTGTGTCCATTGTTTGAATTTAACTTTTCATTTTCTCTCCTATTAGTGTACATGTGCATACTGCATGCATCTGTATGTTACTGCTTTAAACATTTGTACTCCTTTTAGAACATGAAACCAATAATCTTAGACTTATTGTACTTCAAAACATGTGGAACTCTGATTCATTTTTTAACAAAAACAAAATGGGTAAACTACCAGAAAGAGCAGCTCTAATAGGTACTTCCGTAATCACTTTGAAATCAAATCAATCATAATAATACTAATTCTCTCACTATACATTTGTTTCTAGCATTTGCTGGGAATCTTGGGAGGTTTTGTTCTGCAAGTAATCCTTCCTCCCCTACTGACTGATCCAAGCAGATGTTAAAGCTCTAAACGGAAGGCCCCCAAGTCTACAACATACATGACCTGAGCTACATCTGTTGGCCTCTGCTATGGTCTATTAACAAGTGGTGGCCTGACCCACAATGGCCCACTTATGTCAGCCACAGAACACCCAAGATGAGGGGAGTTTTGTGACCAGACAAAATGATTGTCTGGTAGTTGTTGCTCAGCATAACTTTAAAACACTCACCTTTGATGGTGCTATATCAGTGTAATGAAATCTCTTCAATGTGCTAGATTACCATTAGCTACTAGTAGCAACTGAGCTTGTAGCCTACACAGCCTCACTCAAGTAATCGACTCAACTATTTAGTATTCTTTAGACTTCATTAGTCGCCAAGGGTGGCATAGAGTGCAGATAATATATTTTATACTGTCTTTCAAATGCCTTCATCTTTCACATACCTTCATATCAGATGTTTCAATCTGATATGATGAAGAATTGTTCTATTTTAACTTGAATGCCCTTTGAATTACTACTTGCTTCATACAAGCGCCTCTATGAAAAGAGGAGAAGGCTCTCATGCTAAGGTACAGGCTGCCCACTGCTGGTCTATCATCTCATTTGCACTGTAATGGATGCCTACATTTAAAGGCTAAATTCCAGTCAAACCTCTAAGAATTCAAAGGCTAAATATGCATACCATTTAACTTCCGGAGTTACTCAATTTTAATGTAAATAATGTCACAATCGTGTATATTTTGGCAGAGGATCACCTGGCGTTTGATCCTACATAATTTCACACAGGCATCTCAATTTAAAAAACATAAAATATAAAAGAGATTCGATACCGCATGGATGCTTTTTGAATATCTTCAAATTTAGCAGCAAGAGGGACAAACGTAATTTTATTTGAGAAGGAATGAGAGATAAAGAAACTGCTCTCAGTGTGAACGGTTTCGAATTGGTCGCCACTTTCGTGAAGCGCACCCCAGACATACTGGAGCCAACTTGTGTGACGTCCCCCAGCCGTAGCACTACCCTAGACTCAAAAGTTGTAACACAGTAACACTTGAGTGATTTAAGAAGTAAGTTACATTGCATCCATCTACGTAAATGCAGTAAACGTGAACATGGAAATGCCATCCACGACATTTTATTTGAGATGTTCTGTACTTGTTCCGTAGCCTACTAATCCGCAGCCTTGCGTGTTTATATCAGTGGACTTCACTAGGCTATGTTCGTATCACATTTACAAACATTGATTAAAATAGTTTTCTTTTCATGGTGATGAATTTATAAATAAATGGACATTTGAATAACACTTTCAAGCCAATTAATTTGGAAATAGATTAACTAGGGAGTTATTCATTGCAAATTTACAATTTAGCGGAGGGATATGCGTTCCGCCTCTCCAGTCTTCTTGACGCCAGCCAGAACATGGGAATCGGGAGAGTGGGTAAAGACATTGAAAAAAGGAAAATGAAAAAACAGTTTCTTGTCTGAGCTAACTATAGACAGGAATAAGGAAGCTTTCGGCTTGCTTCAAATCTTCAAAGGTATGCAATACATTCATAGATTATCCGATAGGTAAGATCAATGGGCACACAATTACTAGCTTCATTTTGATCAGTTTTACTTGGATACTTTTCCAGAGGGGGTGGGGTGTAACTGGCTAGGCTCTAGCTAGCGCTAGCTAGATGAGTGCTAGCTAGAGAAGTGATACAAAAGTTATTTTTTCTGTGGAATAGTGCAGGAACGGGGTAGCCAGCTAGCAAAGATTCCAAGCTGGTAAAAGACTAACCTTAAACTCGGGTAATTTCAACTTTAAGGGTCCGAAAAGGGTTTTCTTGGTAAAGAAAAAAGTATTCGTTTGAAATTCGAGTTTAGGTAGCTAGTTTTACAGGTAGCTACATGTTAGCTAGCCCGCTAATTAGCATGTAAAGTGTCTAACCTACTAGTACTCATCATTGAAGCTAGATTGAGCCGTTGAGGTTAAGTCGTCCTAAAAAGCTAACGTTAGCTAGTTGGTTCATATCTACGTTAGAGACATGGCTTAAAAAAAGTTTGCGAATTAGATTCTAATTCCATATTCTAAATCAATCGTTGGGTCAAGTACTTTGGAAATGCCAATGGAATTGTGGAAGGGAAACATAATGATATCAAAGTTAATTGTAGCAACATGCTTATCGGGAAGGCAAGTTTCAGGTCTACAATACCGGAGTGTGGTGTTTCAACATTTGAGTCATTTTTTATTTGCCATGCACTGTGTGATGCAAGAATACCAGTACGACCGAGTGGGTGTTTGGCAATTAAGCAATATCCCTTGACTATCCCTTTCTTCGGGGACTGGGGAGACTCGTGTGTACACTGTTCCGTGCTTAGTCACTGGAATCTTCTTTTGTCTGTCTGCCTGTTTTCACGAACAGGACATGTTAAAGCATAAGATTTCCACCCCTATGTCTTCAACAGCATTGTGCTTTGTCCCATGCATTAGCCATAACGAGCAGCGATAGCATAGGATACATAACGCATCCTTCCCCAGTAACATGACTTGGATGTACATCATTCTGGCATAATGAGGCCTGTTTTGTCTACTCCAAAGCATCTAAAAGTAGTACACTTGTTTAGGATGGGGTGTCTTTGTGGTGGGAAACAACTGGCGGAAGAGTAACTACTGTCAGCTCCACCCTTGGTGTGTGTGTTTGTCCTTGTGTGTCAGCCAACATGAGTCAAATCTCCCTTGATCTTTGTAGGGAAAGAATCTGCGTCTGTGTCAGTTTTTTCACAGTTTTGGCTGGTAACGGTGTCACTGACCTGTGAGCTAACTAGACTAACTCGCACACTTCCACTAGTGAACTTCCACTTCTTGAATGTCTCTCATTGTTTCGCGGCAGCAATGGAAGTAACAATTGATGTCTGTCCCTTCTTATTCGAGTTCCAGCCCTAATACTTTGCGGTCAGATATTTAGACCGGCCCATTCTTTTTTCCAGAGGTTTCCATTTAGTCTTTTTTTTGTCCTATTTCTAACAATGAGGCGTGAAAGTGGGAGAACGGTGAAGCTGGACAGCTGTGTGGCGTGGAGGGAGGGACAAGGACGGGGAGTGAGAGGGAGGAAACGGCCCTCGGCAGCCCTCGCATCCTCTCTGCCTTGGCTGTCTGCTTCACAAGTCCTCCAACAGCTGCCGCCAACTACAGACTGCCTGTCTGACTGACCGTGTGACTCCACGTCTGCCTGTTTGTGTGTGTGCCTGCTTGCCTGTCTTCATGCCTGGCTGTCTTGGCCGTCAGACGGTTTGTCTGTCAGTTTGCCTCTGGCCCGTCTTTCTCCGTTGAGGTTTTCTGTCAGTTTCTGCCTGTCGGTTGGACCATATTTTAGAAAGCCTGCGCCCGATTTTTTTGTTTGACTGTCTAGCTCTCGGAGAACTGGGAGGGGAAGGGACATGCCAGACAGATGTGAAACGATATTCAGCTTGCTGTCTTGGTCTGTCTTGGGCTGCCTGTAGGAATGTAAAAATGTAGAGTGTATAAATGGATTAATGTCAGCAAGTGATGGGCATCTAAAGGCTGCCTATCTAGGATACTTGTATAGCCTACTGTGCAAGAAAGGTTTCTGACCGAGCAACTTATTTTTCTGTCTCTCCAGGTTTCTTCCTACAACCTCTGGGACTGGCCTTCTCCCGTAGCTTGGCATGGGCCAGGGGCCACAGGCTGGTGAGAGACACAAACAAGCAACAGAAAACCGAACAGGAGGTTGAATAGCAAAGCGCTGCTCTCTCCCATCTTCCATTGAGGCTACGCGTCGGGACCTCCGGCTGCAGCTTTCACTCCGCGAGCTGCATCCAAGCATCTTGGAAGACGGCGACGTCCTGATCTCAACCCGTCCCCCCCCCCCTCTCCCCATCTGCTCCCACCCCTTCCCTCCCCAGGTTTGTGGCTGGCTAGCTCCTGCGTTCCCCCCCCCCACCCCCCAAACCCCTCTGTGGTGCTGACCCAGCTACGTCCACCTCGCTGAGGGCCCTTCCTGAGCGCTGTGCAGCTGCATCCTGCCTCAAACTTCCTGTCATTGGCTGGACAAGGCTATATCCTCCTCTCTACCTCAACCCCCCCCCCCCCACTCACACACCCTATTGACCATTGACCACACACACACACCATCCTCCACCCTGTTGACAGCGGTTCAAGGAGAACCCCGCCTCCCATACCCATCCAGGTGCATCCCTGCTGTCCGCATCCTCTCTCCCCCCCACCTCCTCCACCATGACCTCCATGTCCAGCCTGTTCTCCTTCACCAGCCCGGCCGTCAAGCGCCTGCTGGGCTGGAAACAGGGGGACGAGGAGGAAAAGTGGGCAGAGAAGGCGGTGGACGCCCTGGTCAAGAAGCTGAAGAAGAAGAAGGGTGCCATGGAAGACCTGGAGAAGGCCCTCAGTAGCCCTGGGCAGCCCAGCAAGTGTGTGACCATCCCACGCTCTCTGGACGGCAGGCTCCAGGTGTCTCACAGGAAAGGGCTGCCCCACGTCATCTACTGCAGGGTATGGCGCTGGCCCGACCTGCAGTCTCACCACGAGCTCAAGCCCTTGGAGGTCTGCGAATACCCCTTTGGCTCTAAGCAGAAGGAAGTCTGCATAAACCCCTACCACTACACGCGGGTGGAGAGTCCGGGTAGGTAGCCACAGAGTACACAAATGACATGTTTAAAGGGAATATTAAAACTCAAGTGTAGATTTCGCTATGGGCCCCAAGTTGCTAAAGTTAATATTTCAACTGAGGCCCTACAAATGTATAGGAGCTGGTGTTACCAATTGTGTCAGGTTCAAAACCAGTAGAAATGTTGCATTAGCTTGCCATGATTCAATGTAAACATGCGCTAGCTAGCTCTTGAAGCTAATGTTCTCTTAAGCAAAGCTCCTCATTAGACTGGCAGCATTAGTTTATTGAATCTCCTCCATTACGTGGAGAATCAATACTGAAATCCTATTACATTACTGGCTTCAGAGATGTCAGTGGGATATCGTGCTAGGAGTTAGCCGAACTAAAAGCACAACTCTAGAGATGTCCTACTGGAAGGCCTTACTAACCTTGCATCTGACTGACATGTTGATGGTCGTCTCCAAAGGAACAGTCCAAGGCCAGATATCATATGTCACTCAGCCGAGGAGGCAAAAACACTTCTTGCCCTCAACTACTTTTTTTTTTAAATTAATGGCCTTGAAGCCCCAAGGACAGTATGTGCACAACAAAGTCAATGATATAGTTCTCTTGGAATGTTGAAAATATTGCCGGAGGACCTCTACTTTCCGATTGGCCCTTGTTTTTATGCACTAATTTGTGGGTTTGTGTATTTAGCCTGCGTAGAGTTGTGGCCCCCATCCTATGGATGGTGTATGACAGGGTGTAGTTATTGTCCAGTATGTTGTCCATGTAAGCAGACTAAACCTTCACATTTCTCTATTGCTGTTTTTATTTTTTATTTTTTTTTCCTCCTTCTCTTCCTTCCCTCTAATTCTCCAGTCCTCCCCCCTGTCCTGGTGCCTCGACACAGCGAGTTCAACCCCCAGCACAGCCTGTTGGTCCAGTTCCGGAACCTCACCCACAACGAGCCGCACATGCCCCTCAACGCCACCTTCCCAGAGTCCTTCCAGCAGCACAGCGGTGGCAATGGAGGTGGTGGCGGAGGCTCCTCCTTTCCCATTTCGCCCAACTCGCCCTACCCCCCCTCGCCGGCCAGCAGCGGCACCTACCCCAACTCCCCCGCCAGCTCGGGTCCTTCCAGCCCCTTCCAGCTGCCAGGTAGACACCAAATTCTACCGTCAGCTCACTGGCTGTAAGGCTGTTGCACACACAGGTGTCTCATTGATATACTGCACACTCCGGTCATTTAAGTTCAAGAATCTGGTTGAATGCGTGAATAACGGTGACATCTTTATCACAAACAGGCAGTGGTTAGGCTTTAGAAACAATGTGCTTTTTAAAATCTCTGCTGAGTGGTATGGGTTGTCTCTTTTGTTCTGCCATGTTGAGTATGTCATATACTCCATGTTTTCTTGAAAAGTAAACAAGCCCATGCGTTTGAGTTGGGGACAGGAATAAACAAATTCTCAGAACACTCGGTTTCATTACATTTAAATGAAAATCCAATTAAGTTACGACGGTTGGCCATTTAAAGCAGATCCCAGACAGAACAATGCAAATGCAGACCAAGCAGAGCACCCAAAGCCAGGGTGACTGAACCAGGCCCACACCCCGTCTGGGGTGAGTCTGTAGAGAGTTTGTGCACGCGTACGTGGGCTGTTACCATGAGCTGGGCACAGGCCCGGGGCCTCCATTCTGCAGAAGCTCCGGATCTGCTGATGCACGCTACACTTCCAGTCCATGGTCTGCAGCCAGTCAGGCATAATGAAGCTGATGGGTAATGGTGGTGGTAGGGGGGGGGAAATGCAGGTTAGATGCAGTATGCTGTGTTTTTATTTGTATTTTATTGTGCTGAATTGGCCCCGTCATTGATTTTAGTGTCGATCCATGCAACACTGGTGTCTCTGTTTCTGAAGGCGTCATCAAGGGAGTAACAGGAGGAAAGATAAATAGCCTGTTTTTTAGATTGATACAGACTTCTTAAGTAGAAAACCCTCCAGCCTGTCTATTTTATTGTATTTCTTAGGGTACATAATCAATTACTATAAAGTATTTGTGTATATGTAAGTACATCACAAATTAAATCACTATCACAATACATGCAACAGCAATTTAGCTTAGATTCTTACATATGACAATGCATAGGGGATAGGGGCTCTCCAAGGGTAAGTGGTTGTGGCAAAAGTACAGCTGAATATTCAATCAATATAAGCATCCATTAACCCCTCTAGAGCTTCCTCCTCCTCAAACATTCTCTGACATGTGCTTTAAAACCTTTTTTACTGCAAGTAATGCTATATAGTTTATAATAATCTAAGTAAAGTGCCCCTTTTAAGGGTAGGGTAATACTCTAGGCAGGATTTCTTTTCATTACTTCCCTATCTTGACTCACTCAGTCATAATGTGACAACAATTTCAGACTGTTGCTGGGACTCAAATCAAATCAGTGAACTTGCTTCAAGAGGCTTTAGTTGTTATGCAAGTCTGCCTGGGCTGTGTATACTTTATTTGGGAAGTGTAAGACGTGACATTGGACACCGTTTCCGGGAAAAGATCTTGTGATGGGGGGGTCTGACTCCTCCACAGGCAAAGAAGAGAATGTGTGTGTGCGCCTGTGCAGCCATTTGTCATCAGCAGCAGCTGGTCTCCTCTAACTGTTCCTTTTGTTGTGTGTCACCCCCCCCCCTCCTCTCCCCTCCCACACCTTCCCCCAGCTGACACCCCACCCCCGGCCTACAGGCCCCCTGATGAGCAGATGGGCCAGGATGGCTCTCAGTCCATGGAGACCGGAAGCAGCATGGTGGTGCCTCAAAACATGCCCAGAGGAGGTAAGGCATCCCACAGCAAGTGTCTTCCTGTAAGTCACACGAAGGAAAAGCAGAAATGTTTAGGCTACAGAAGCCAAACATCCACTTTTAAAAAGAAAGTTCTGCCTCATCCAAAATGTAGTAAAATAAACAAAACCCTGGTTGATTTTATACGCTCGGCCTATGAGGGGTGTTCTATATGCACGCTTTGTTTTCTTCTGTGGGTCAATGATCTATGCACCCGTTCCACTGAGCAGAGCTGTACTTTAACCCGGTGGTCTTTCGTCCTTCCTCCTCGGCCTCTCTCGTCTGTCTCTCCAGATGTTCAGCCGGTGGAGTACGAGGAGCCCAGCCACTGGTGCTCCATTGTCTACTACGAGCTGAACAACCGGGTGGGCGAAGCCTACCATGCCTCCTCCACCAGCGTGCTGGTGGACGGCTTCACAGACCCCTCCAACAACAAGAACCGCTTCTGCCTGGGCCTGCTCTCCAACGTCAACCGCAACTCCACCATCGAGAACACACGCCGGCACATCGGCAAAGGTAGAGGATGACGCAATCAAATGCAAACTTGAACTGATGTCTAGCTCCCAAGGTTAGAAGCCACATTCGTCAGTGAGATAATAATTAGGGACATGGAAAGGAACGAGTCGATGTGATTCGTGAATGAAATTTGAGGGAGGCGGCTAAAGCGTCTGTGCACATGCGTCTGTCGTCCCTCCTCCTCTGCAGGGGTCCACCTGTACTACGTGGGAGGGGAGGTGTACGCCGAGTGCCTGAGCGACACCAGCATTTTCGTCCAGAGCCGCAACTGCAACTACCACCACGGCTTCCACCCCACCACCGTGTGCAAGATCCCCAGCGGCTGCAGCCTCAAGATCTTCAACAACCAGGAGTTCGCCCAGCTGCTGGCCCAGTCCGTCAACCACGGCTTCGAGGCCGTCTACGAGCTCACCAAGATGTGTACCATCCGAATGAGTTTTGTCAAGGTACTGGAGGAGTTGGCGGCTTGATCCCTTTGAGGCTTTTTGTCAATTATCAGAGTTGAACCAGTAATGCTCTTTATGTTTATGAAGTTATTGAACCTTGACTAATGACTTTGGATTTATTTACTGTTCCTGTCCTTTGCCAAACGTTCAGGGATTTCTTGTATCAATGGTGTTTTCTCCGTTCTCCACAGGGCTGGGGAGCAGAGTATCACCGACAGGATGTGACTAGCACCCCCTGCTGGATAGAGGTGCACCTGCACGGCCCCCTCCAGTGGCTAGACAAAGTGCTGACACAGATGGGCTCTCCCCTCAATCCCATCTCCTCTGTGTCCTAATAATGGCTCCTACACAGGGCAAGGGAGGGGGTTCAATAGGGAGTTCTTGTACTCTTCTCTTTTCTTTTTTTTTTTATCGTTACTTTTTTTTTATTTTGCAATGTTCTATGAGAAAAGGAGGTCTTAAAGGCCAAACTGTTTACATGCTGACTGTAGAAGGGCTCTTGAACCCTAGAGCATCAGCAGAATTATGTTGTGAAAGAAACTGGGGCTACAAGCGAATTGAAAGGAGCAGCATGAAATGGACACACTACTGCTCACACACTAGCTACCAACTTCTGCATTGAATGAGAGTAGACTGGAAAGCATGTACCTGAAAATGTTCCGATTTTGCATAAAAAAATGTTTCCATCGTTTTTGAATGATTTTAACTTTCTGTATGTTTAGTTTTTTGAAAGAAACATTAATTGTGTATCACTCACTACTCAAATCTTACATCAGTCAAACAACTTGCAATTAGTCTGAAAGTGTCAGCCCCTCCCTACGGTTTGTCCAATGCCAGATATTGACATAAAGTATAGCTGCCATTATATGTTTACCAGACTCAAATCTCGTAAATGTTTCCTTTTTATAGTTTCTATTGCTAGTAACAAAACTCTTGAGTTACTGCCTTTTAAATAAAGTATGTCTAACTATTAACTTTGATATGGGAGAGCAATTACTGAATGTTTCAAACAGCTGGTAAGCTAAGAAAAAAACTTCAGTGACATTTTTTCAAAAGAAGTTAGCATTTGTATTATAATTGAAAAAAAATCTACGTCCAGTTTTTGTCCTACTACATTAAAGTGAGATTTGTTCTGTAGGCTTTAACTCGGCTTTATTAACAACGTTGTTGCACACATGGATTTTTTTTTTTAATGTAAGGTAAGTTTTGATTGGGTACCATGGCATTACGATGATCTATATTATCACTAGCACAATGAAATAAAACAGGTTACTGGTAACAATGACTGTGCTTACTTGTCTTCAATTAGATCTGACAGTAACTCATTGGATGAAAGGGTATAGGCTAATGAATCAAATCAAAATGTATTTGTATTGCTCTTTTTCATGTATACAACAAATCCAAAGTGAATACACGTTATACGTTTTTAATTGGCAGCGTTATATATTTAACGTATTTATCCAATCTTGTCGTGAAAATATGATCTCTATTTTTAATCAATAACGTCAAGAACGGAGTTTCCCCGTGCGATTAATTAAGTAGCCTAGTAACCTACCCATTCCTATATATTCCTTTGAATGAAGAGGTGGTACATCCATAGCTCGGAAAGCAGTATGATTGGTGAAAAGGAAGTCAACTTGCAAGGCTTTGATAGGTGTAACAATCCTCTTTTAACAACGATTGGTCCGCGTCGGGTTTGTGTGGTTCGTAAGTTACATTTTTTCATATATTTATATATATATATTTTTTTACCGTAAATTCTGTTACACGAGTCAATTGACCATGATCTTCCAATTCCAGACAGGCATGCATGCATAGAACACTTTACCACAATGTCACCTATACCCTGCACTGTATTAGGTAAAGAGCTTAAAAACGAAAATTTGTCATGATTATTTACACACATCGACCAACATTTTTTACTGTGCATACGTGTATCACTGTGCCGTCGGAATGCATGAGCCTGCAAACCAAGCGCACACATTATGCACTAGTAGTTCATTCTGTCGCACCACAATCACTGATGCTAGTACCAAAGCTATATTCAATTATATTAGAGTAATGTGTCAAGAACTACAACATTGATTAAAAGCTGTGTAATAGATAACATACGTTCAATATTGATGTCATATGACATTATAACAGTAATACCTCGATCAAATGTTTCCTCGACACTGAGATCATTGGTGTGGAGTGCCCCGGATATGAGGTGGCCACTTCAAGGAGCAAGCCAAAGATAAACACGTATCAGAAACAGGCTTCAGCAAGGGGATTGCAGCATTTTGGGTTGGGAACATGGAATAGTACATGCAGATGATAAAATAAAGGCTGAGCAGATATATTCGGTTACCCGAGTTTAAGCGTTTTACAAAGTGTTGGGCAAGAAAATCAAGTGCATTCCTGTGAAAGCGACAAAGATCGGTAAGTTTCGCAGTGCAGTGACAGCTACTGTAGCTAGCCTATTTTAGCTAACTAATGTAGGCTAGCTAGCCTAACTAACGTAGCAAGCATAGCTATAAAGTCTATGATGGTTTGATTGGATGCAAGTATTACACTAGCTACTGTAGTAAGCCTAGAGAAACGTTAACTGCTAACCTCAGTTAACGATGTTAGCTAGCGTTACATATTTACATTCTGACTTGTGTCAAGTTTATCTCTCAAACCAGGACATGTTGCTATCATTACCACTGTCAAGTTAACCAGGTAGCTAGCTAGCGTACATTTGTTAGCGCTACTAGTGTAGAGTAGTGTCGACTAATACTCGAGTTACTCGTGTAGTTAACTATCTAGCTAGCTAACCACCTGTGCCGAGACGGCTTGCCAGTAATGTTGGAGGTGTTAAATTGTTTGATACCCTGATAGCTAAACCTTACATGTTAGCTAAAGCAAGTTGGCTAACGTTAAGTTGTTCCCAGTAGAGCTAACTTTGCAACTCTACTTTTATGTATTGGACACTAACAGAATAGGGTCTTTTTGGAAAATGCCTTTTATTTGACGTTATGTTCTAATGTCAGGTTAAACATCAGGATTTTCCTTTCCTGCCTTGCATATTTTAATCCAATATCTGTTCTTTTAGTTTCACCATACATCTAGTAGGCTGGCTAGATTGTTAATTTACTTCAACTGTTTCTATCTCACAGTTTATTTGAGTTACTGATATAGTTTAGACTGTTCTGTCATATTCCAATTTGTTCTACCCAACAGCTGTGCCTGAGCCCATGATGGTACGTGCAGCCCTCGTAACTGCCACCAGTCTGGTGCTGACTGGAGCAGTGGTTGCCCATGCCTATTTTCTTAAACACCAGTTCTACCCCACAGTGGTGTACCTCACCAAGAGCAGCCCCAGTATGGCGGTGAGTCCAGAGAAGCAAACACACACACACACGAAAATGAGAACATGATGTTATGTCTATCTAATGCTGATTTCCCTCTATCGTGTCAGGTGTTATACATTCAGGCCTTTGTTTTGGTGTTCTTGTTGGGAAAGTTCATGAGGAAAGTCTTTTTTGGACAGCTAAGAGCAGCTGAGATGGAGGTCAGTGTCATCCTATCACATGTCACAATTGGTTTACATCAAACTGTTCTTGCCTAAATGAATGCGTTGCTCAATACATTTACATTTAGTCATTTAGCAGACGCTCTTATCCAGAGCGAGTTACAGTAAGTACAGGGACATATCCCCGAGGCAAGTAGGGTGAAATGCCTTGCCCAAGGACACATCGTCATTTGGCATGGCCGTGAATCGATCTGGCAACTTTCAGATTACTAGTCTGATTCCCTAACCGCTCAGCCATCTGACTCAATAACTGGCTTGAGTCCCTGATAATGTATGCTGTTGCTTATAATTCTGTTTATACCCCCAGGCCTAGACTTTTTATTCTGCTCTGTCTAACCAGTTGTGTTACTCCTGTCTTCACTTTAGTTAGCTCTGAATAAAGTAATTGGATACCTACCAATGAGCTCTGCCAAAATATGATCATAGACTGTTGAATCAAACTAATTTTCTCACAAATTAAAAATACCATACGGCAAAACAAAGTTAGCCCTCAGGGCCAAACTCATGAATAAGTGTGCGGCCTGACCGAGCGGGCAAGTGAAACAGACAGTGGGGTTTAACAGCCTGCATTCATCCCAGTTACTTACATACTGGGGTTGATCAGCAAGGAAACTTGCGTATCAGTTGTAGTAATAATTTGTCCCTGCTGGTGATAGATTGAGTGCGAGTTTTATCATGTTGTTTACACCCTATCTGTAATTTCAGCTTTTCATTTCCACACCAGTATGTTAATGGAGCTATTGTTCCAGTCTGAACTTCTCCTTCTTCCTGTCTAGCATCTGATTGAACGCTCCTGGTACGCAGTGACAGAGACGTGCCTGGCTTTCACAGTGTTCAGGGACGACTTCTCCCCTCGCTTCGTGGCTCTCTTCACCTTGCTGCTCTTCCTTAAGTGCTTCCATTGGCTCGCTGAAGACAGGGTGGACTTTGTGAGTGACTGGAAAGCTTTTATTCAGTGCAAAATAAACCTCAGCTCATTGTGCTGGGAAGGTGGGATTTGTACATTGTTGATTGATTTGATTATTCTAAGAGTGCTTGTCAAATTTATTGTACCTGATGTGCCTGACTGTCAGATTTACATAGTTTCTACGTGACTGGTGTGGTTTCACATGTTCTTTTAGATACTGCCATGGAATGTCTGTCGTTGGGCCATTGTGGTAGATTTCTAAACCTAATGTTTTTTTCAAACTCTTCTCTCAGATGGAGAGGAGTCCAAATATATCCTGGGTTTTTCATTTCAGAGTCTTATGTGAGTATACCTTAAAAAGACCCACCACACTACTGCAATACTGCTGCTTTAAGGGGGCGTGATGATATGCTCAATTGATACTTTCAGTACAGAACGGTTTTCTAAATTAAGCTATGCAAATGCATGAGGTTGCACCTGTTGCAGTCACAGTGCACCAAGGAAAAGAAAAGAAAGTGACCAAAAACACAATTAAACAACAAAAAACATTTCCTGAAAATATCCTCAGCAGGGAAAAAAAGAAACTACAACAAATTGAGTAAGAGTTACTGAAATTGCTTTCTCACAATAATGTGACATTTCCTCAGGGATCAGTAAAGTACCTCTCTACTCTAGAAGCCAGCACATACACACAGGTTTTTGACTGGTCTCCGGTCTGATCCATTGTCTCTCTTGCTCTGCACACAGCCCTCATGGTGCTGCTCGCAGTCCTGGACTTCCTGTTTGTCAACCACGCCTGCCATAGTATCATCACTCGTGGAGCCTCTGTCCAACTTGTTTTTGGATTTGAGGTTTGTAGGCCATAATGATCCTCCTCACTTTGATTCTGCACTTTTTAGAAGAGCTAAAGCACTCAGAAGAGACGGTGTAAAAAACACTCTTTTAACCCCCTCAGTATGCCATCCTGATGACCATGGTGCTGACCACCTTCATCAAGTACACCCTCCACACCGTAGACCTTCAGAGTGAAAACCCCTGGGACAACAAGGCTGTCTACATGCTATACACAGAGCTATTCACTGGTACAGACACATTTCATGACCAGTCTGGCATTCCTGTTTAGTTTTAATGTTAGTTCATTTATTGCCCACTTTTTGGACCCAAAGCCTTAACACACAGTGTTTTCTTTATCTAGGCTTCATCAAAGTACTCCTGTATATGGCGTTCATGACCATCATGATCAAAGTACACACCTTCCCACTCTTTGCCATCCGACCCATGTACCTGGCTATGAGGTGAGCTCTGGGGAAGCTGCGGAACAACTGGATAACCTGATTGCAGCCGATGTCTGTCCTTGGCATGCTGCCTGTGTACAATCAGGAGCTGGATTGCAATTGGATTTGTAGTCTTTTGAAATGCTTTACAGTTTACATTAGTCAAATGCAATATTGGGGTGGAGTTGCATGTTTTGGCATACGGTCTTTGGTGTATCAAGTTCAGATAAGTAACTGAAATTGTTCCAATTCTTTGGGCAATATGTCCTCCAGGGTTTATATGTTGCCACCAAACCAAAACATATTGCTGTTTGACATATTTATAAAAACTATTCCTCCTTTCTCAGGCAATTCAAGAAAGCTGTAACAGACGCCATCATGTCCAGACGAGCTATCCGCAACATGAATACGCTGTGAGTGGTGTTGCTGATTTGGTGTCACTAAATGTCTTCTAATCTCTCCTGTTTTGTGTCTCTCTCTAACCCCCCCCACACACACACTCTAACACTGTCAAGGTTAGGTTGTAATTATTACGTTTTTGTCGCTAATAAGTTACTCGTTGTCCTTGTTCACTGCTGCTGTAACTGTGCAATTTCCCTTGGGAATCAATAAAGTTCCATCTATGTATCTAGGTTCAGTTAACATCAGTATTCTTGCTTGTTAATGACCTTTTGCCCCGGTGTGTCACCAGTTACCCGGACGCAACCCCGGAAGATCTTCAGGCCTCTGACAACGTTTGTATTATTTGCCGTGAGGAGATGGTCACTGGAGCTAAGAAACTTCCCTGCAACCACATCTTCCACTCGAGGTATGCCGTTTTACACTGGAAAGATTTCCCAGTCGTAGTTTATTTGGGTTTTCACTCCTATTTGATAAGCATCTATCTCTTTTATTCTCTCCTTTTTCCGTCTCTCTTCTCTTGGTCTCCCAGCTGCCTGCGCTCGTGGTTCCAGAGGCAGCAGACGTGTCCCACCTGTCGCATGGATGTTCTCCGGGCCTCCAACCCCAATCAGACGCCTGTGCCGGCCCCAGCCCCGCCCGCTGCCCCAGCTGCCCCCGCCAACGCCCCGGCCCCTCCTGTGAACGGTGAGCAGAAGCACAGGATATCAAAGCGTAGCATCCGAGTACTTAATTAGTATCTAAGTACTTTATCACCAGTACCTTTTATGACATGTTATCACGCTCTCACATTTTACAGTTATTTTTACAATGTTTTCCCTTAACTGTGAGCTCCCAAGCAGCTTCTAAAGAGCCTACCTTCTCTTCTCCAGTGGCCCCAGGAATGATGCCTCACTTCCCCCCTGGCCTTTTCCCCTTCTGGGGTCCTTTCCCTGGGGCAGCCCCCCCCGCTGGGGCTCCTGGCGCCCAGGGCCCCGCAGACACCCCACAGGCTAACACGGACACGAGTCAAACTCAGGGAGCAGGTTAGACATTCACACTGAAATGAACTGAGATTCAGAGCAGCTGTCATTTGTTACTGACAATGATGTTAGCCGAAAGGCACATTATGGGGAATCTCTCTGAAGGATGACCACATTTATTACGAGTTCTGTCCTAATGGTGTGTGTGTGTGTGTGTGTGTGTGTGTGTGTGTGTGTGTGTGTGTGTGTGTGTGTGTGTGTGTGTGTGTGTGTGTGTGTGTGTGTGTGTGTGTGTGCGCGCTCGTTAGGTGCCAGTCGCCCCACTGGTGTGGATGGAGGCGTTGCTGCTCCTGGTAACCCTGGAGGAGCTATCCCAGGGTTCCCCTTCTCCTTCCCCCCTCCTCCATTCCCATCTGCCCCGTGGTTGCCTATGCCGCCTCCCCCTCCATTTGGTGAGCATGTCCAGCTTTTTTACTACTTAGGAGAAGAAAAAAAATGTATTTCTTTGTTTCTGAATAACCTTTTGATATCATTGTAATTGGAATAGCATTGAAATATTACAAGCATTCAACGTAAAAATGACTTACTCAGGCGTGTGGTCTTTGTTTCACGTGTGCGTTTCCGTGTCTCCCAGTGTCGTCGATGCCGCCCCCTCCCCCGTCCCTGTCCAGCCTGTCTGAGGCAGAGCTCAGGGAGCTGGAGCAGGAGGGCCGGAGAGGCCTGGAAGCCAGGCTGCAGTGTCTCAACAACATCCACACGCTGCTGGACGCCGCCATGCTCAACATCCATCACTACCTGACCACCGTCGCCACACTCACGTACGCTCTTGTCCTCCCCCGTCCCCGTCCTGTCCCGTCCCCACACACACACACACACACACTTTCCACATGCTTTCTCCTCTCCAGCACTCAATGGAATACACTCATAGAATGAAGAGGAGGTCAGTTTGTTACAGTCTCTCTCTCTCTTCTGCTGCCTGATTCGATCGTGACGGAGCTCTTCCGCTCTCTCCTCAGTCCCCCACGGCCTCAGTCCAGCACCGGAACGGCCAACGGGTCGACAGTGGCAGATTCCTCCCCCCCTTCTGCGAGCGGTCCTGATGACCAGAATCAGACCCAGGACCAAACCCAGGAGGACAGCTCCCAGAGCTGTAAGTCAGAACTGCCAGTGAAGGTCAAATAATTGGAGTATTGGTGGAAAATGTGTAGGAAGATAAATGCAAAGAATGTGGTATGATGTGAGCCTCCTCTCTTATGGTGTGATTATATCAATTAGTGTTGTGTGTTTCCAGCATCGGTTAAGAGTCTTTGCAGTGATGCTGTACTTAAGATCTTCCTTTTCTCTCCTCACCAACCCCAAGCTGAACCTGCAATTGGGGCAGAAGGCTTTTCCCAGCCCGCGGACTCCACCACCACTGCGCTCGGCGAAAATGACCAAGTGAGGGAGGAGGAGGAGGAGGCGGCGGCTGTGGATGGGGGTGAGCCTAATGCTGCAGAGCTGAGGCGCCGCAGACTTCGCAAGTTGGAGACCTCACCTCCAGAAGATCACTGATCACATCTGCTGATTTATAGGACTTATGGACTATGGAAATGACTTATCAGTCACCTTCCCCCCCACTCCATTTTCTCTGGCTCTGCGTGCCTCCCTTCCCCCAGCCCTACACGATGCCTGAGCGATTAACCCAGAAGGTCAGGGAAAAAGGAACAGTAATTTCTGGAATATTCTTTATTGGGATGTATACCATTATATATATTTTTTTTTTCCTCAGTGACATTCATACAAACTTGTACGCAGGTCCTTGCAAGTCTTGCGAATTTAGAGGAACGATGTTGCAGTTCAAAATGCAGGCCATAATTCTTAAGACAGTGACTAGATATGAAGACTGTTTTAAATCTCGGGGGGGGTCACTGGCACAAAATTTCACCTCTGCATCTCCTTGTAAGGATTTAACCCAGCCGTGCGATTTGTTGCTTTTTGTTTTTGTTTACTGTAAATCTTATCACTCTTTATAGCCTGGCTTGACGTTACATAAGGTCTGACTGTTCAAATACGATTTGGGTCAAATTAGATGTAGTGTCTGGATTTATGGACATAGAAGTTGGCATTTTGTTCTGTCTGTGATCTCTAGATTTTTTTTTGTAAGGGTATTATATAAATTAAGTGGGTTGAATGAGCCTGTACATACTGTATAAAGAGTTTTAATAGGATGATCTGTACATAACGCAGAATAAACCATTAAAATTGAATTGCGCTGTGGCACTGTGTAAACATTTCTGTTGTAATTTTTTATTTGCTTTATAGACAGTAATGTAAAACTGAGGGAATATTCAAGTTTAGCTATCAGGAAAAAAAATGAAGTAATTCCCTACATTTATTTCTTCAGGTGAAAATATGTATTTGCCCTTTAAAAGCTGTTAACCTCCTTAAAAAGTTACATTTGTAAAACACAACAAGTACAACGATCAGTTATATATTACAAAGGTTACTGAGAATGCAGATCTCCAGTAATGTCTAGCCTACCTAAAAGGAAAATTCATTCACCTCCATTTGGTAATTGGTTCTGAGGGGCATAATTTCTATAAAACATTATAGTGTGGTATACAAAGACATAAATACATTGATTGGTCATGCTAAAATGCTGGGTAGTGGTATTAACGCTATCCTTTTTAACGCGTAGCAATGACTATAAAATGGTGCGTTTTGATCAAGGTGCATAATCAACTCTGGTTGATGACTTCCTGAGTTCAGTGCAAAGACACATTGGTCCAATGGGTGGTGACAAGCCTCCTGTATTTCCCTTTAGCGGCTCACAACCACTTCTCGTTCCCCCTCCACCCCCAAAATAAGGAATCAGTTCTGAGGGGTGGAGTAGAAAGAGTGGTGCTGGTCATTTTCGGCTGTGTTGCTGGCAAAGAGAAGGGGAGTTGTCTCCTTTGATCCATACCAACTACAGGAGAAAAAAACAGAATTCATGATTTGGGATTAGCAAACAGCTTTTTGGCAAACTTGACTAAAAGTAAGGTCACACAGGGTAGAAGTGAAGTGCATCTACCCTGTGTGTGGCTGGGCGCTGTGGGCCCATGGAACAGGCGATTCCCCGTCCACTCCCTGTGGATCATCAAAGAAGTACGGGCGGGGAAGTCTGTTATTGATGACGATGCTGCTGACCTTGGAGAGAAAACAAAAACAGAGGAACTCATAAGAAAAAGGCCCCAGGTCTATCAGTTGGCTAGCATTGGTTAAATGCTCATTATCAGAGGATTCTATATCTACACTCCATGTCCCATACTGTCCAGATATATCTTTACAATGAGAACTGAATGGGAGCAAATAAATCATGAATGGAAGACGCAACGGGTTAGAGATTGGATTCAGGGTCTGCTGACACGTACCGCTTCCTGAGGTGGCCGTCGAACCCTGAAGATGAGGATGAGCAGGCTGGTGGGGAGCAGCTCCCATATGAAGAGAATGGCCCCAAAAGCCAGGTAGCCTCGGTCCCCTAGTTCACTACGAAGGTCAGCCTTGAGCCCAGCCAAAACACAAAACCGTCATCATCATGATGCATCTCACTGTAGAACTTGAAGCTGGCACAAACGTTTAGAAACTTTCAGAGTGTATTACCTGGTCAGAGATGTTGTACCAGTCAAAGTCAAACGACTCCACCTTGCAGCTGTGTGACAGCATAAGGACAGCCAGGTTGTAACAGGCCCTACTGGAGAACAGCAGGATAACACCTGCTCCCAGCACTGCCGTACGACACAGTGTCGTACCCTGTGGAAAACCCCAGAAAGCTATGTCAGACCAAACAAAGACTTTACCAGATGCAAGATTGCCACAGTTGAATCACCGCTGTGTACTTTGTGCTGTACCTCTTGTATCCAGTATGTCAATTTGAATAACAATCGTGCAAATGCAGGTGACTCTTGAAGCCACACATCAAACCTTTTATATAATCCTCCTTTTTTAATCTTGATTCAGGACCTACCTTACTGTGTAGGTAAAGGTTGGTGGTAGGTGACCGGCGAGCCAGAACAAGCAACAGGCCGGCGAGGCATACCGCCTCAAGGATGAAGAGAAGGTCGTTGACCAGGACCCGGACCAGAACCAAACTCCATGTCCGGCCTTCATCTTCCCCGCGCTGGCCGAGAACAGCACACACCACGTTGACACACAAGAACAAGACGCTTAACGTGGCATACATACACCGTGCCAAACACCTAGAAGAAAATGGAGGGTTTGACAAAGGTCAGTCTTGGCACTTGGTTTCATTGTGACAATAATGTTTTTTCAAAGAAAAAAAATATTGTAAAACATTTATTTTGGGGCCTTTCTGCCGTAATTATTTTTTACGGTGACAATCTAGAGAGACAGGAAATGGATGGAAGGAGGGAGAAAAGCAACCTTTTTTCTCAAATGGGAAACATGATTATCAAAGTAATTATGACTGTGGTGAAGGAAGCTGGTACCAGGGGTGGTTTTAGGCACGGGCAGACAGGGCAGCCGCCCGGGGCGGCATTTTTTCATGTCTAGTGGGGGGCGCACGAGCATAAAAAAAAGAAAAAAAAAGGCGAACTCTGCGTGGATTTCTCTTATCTATCATCATCGGGCAGGGGGTGGCACAAGATCTTTTCCTCCCGGGGGGGGGGGGGGGTTGCAAGTGATAAACCCACCCATTGGCTGGTACTCACAGTTCTTTGCCAGGCTCTGAGCTGAACTTTTCTCTCACTTTCAGTAACACCTACACAAAGAGTAAAAGACACTTCTATGAAACACAATACTTCGAACAGAATGCAATACCATGAAAACAAACATAGCCCAAATTCAAATATTAGGAGTGATAACTTGTCTTTTTGCCTGTCTTACCTGAGTGAAGTAGAGATTAATGAGGCTGAGGGTGAAGAACTGCAGGCACACAGGAAAGCAGTAGAGCAGCCAATAAATGGGCGTGGGCAGGTGGTTAGCCTCCAGGGCATTGCAGAAGTAAAAGGAGAACAGAGTGGTGCGAAGGGCAGCCCAAAGTAGGCATAAAAACAAGAAAACACTCTGGTAGCTCCAGCGCTTGTGTCGGTAAAGTAAGAGGAGCCAGAGCTGGGCATATACTACCAGAAAGAGGCTCCCATACAGAACAGTGTACAGTATGGTGATTCCAAGCTCTACTGACGGGGCAACTGCTGGATGCAGAGGGATAGGGGGAGACAGGGATGAGTTGGGGAGCAATGGAGGTGTAACTGGAGCTTCCATTTATGTGCAGGCCCACTGCAAACACGTGTCACAAGTGAAACAAGCGCCTCTGTTTGAATACAATCAGCAGTGTTCTCATCTAATAGGCTAGTGTGCACAAAACACTTGCAAGCGCCTTGGTAGGTCCATTTTATGAAATAAAACAGGCAAAGAGCTAGGTTAAATGCTCTTGCAAGCACATTTGACCTGTGAAGACATACAAAACACAGAGTTAGTTTATCAGACAGAGATAGCTAGACATCGCTCATTGGTAGCTTACGGTTCTTATCTTTGTTAACGCAGCAAGTACCAGCACTACAATGAGCAGACATCCGTTATGCAATGGGGAACTCCATGTTCCCAAATGAAAGTGAAAATGTCGATGGCATTTTTTAAATAGCCGAATCTGTTTAGACTTGTCCAATCCTAAAAGTAATTTCGTTTGACACAATCTGTCTTGCCCGATGACGTTTGCCGAGTAAAGCACATCGAAGAAAACCAATGAAAACAGTGACATACACTGACACAGTGACAATACTACAATTGTTCTTGGTGAAGACTATCCTTAGCTACATAGCGACTAACGTTAATTATTTCATTTACGTTAACCTTTTGGAGTTCCCTCGAGTTATTAACGGTTTCTACTTAAATAGCCTACTTCTATCGACAATAGTTACAAAAGATTAGCGTTAGTGTGTACTGTAGCTAGTGTAACTTACACTGTAAGTAGCTGGAGCTAGCGTTAGTTGTAACGCAACGTTGACGATCTAATTAAGCCTAGTCTCCGCTAACTACCTTTAATGTGTGTTACTTTACTATATGTAAACTAGCTATATATAAGATACATTCCTATTTAAACCTTTACCTTGTCCGAAGTTATTCTGCTTCTCGCCCAAGAGATGTTTGTTTACTCCTTTAATCCTTCATTTCCGTATTTTGTGACGTAGTCGATTGTGGGTGGGGCAAAAAGACTCATTTGTTTGCCGTTTACAGTCCACGCGCAGGAACTTCTCTGTTTACTTCTGAGTTTTCGTGTTGTTAAATATATTACGTTGGCAATAATTAGCTGCAACAAAGGTGATTACTTGTTCATTCTCAACTATTTGAGAAAATAATTTGTGTAACGTTGCTAGCCACCCAACTGTCTATTACATTGACAACGTTTGGTTAACAAACTAGTTAACAGTACTTCAATCAGCTTTACTGGGAATATATAAAAGAACATCCGAAGATGCCAATGGAGCTACGAACCAGATCTCTCCAAAGAAACAGATCGCCAGCGAGAAGGTCTACCCGTCACAGACGTGGGTTCCCAGGTTTGGAGGTTGGTATGTTTGAATTTATCTTAACCAAACTCTCCCGCCTTCCTCTTCCTGTGAAATTGCATAGCCACGTAGTTAGCTGGCAGGCGCACAAAGTGAGCGGCCACCCATTCTCCATCCTTGTTCGTGCACCCACAACGAACACATAAGAAATCTGAAAAATGGTAAGAAACTACACAAGCTTAGATCAACTTTTAAAATGTTATGCTTAGCTAACTGAAATATGTTGTTATGCTTAAATTATTGCCATGGAACAACATTACGTTTCTACCTTTCCTGACAAGGCTACTCAACTGTGAAGTGCGGGCGTTTTCAGCGAACACTAACGCTGACAAGTGTGTCCTGTTAAATTTGAAGTTACCTCAAATTGTTGACTTTGTACTGCTAGGACTCGGAGTCTTTCCAGAAGCAAGTGAGTGACTCCGATAGCGACAATGATAGGCGTTCACCTCAGGTACAAGAGGAAGGCAGAGAGAGTGTCTCACAGGAAGCTACGGTAAGGTGTTTACTTACCTACTCTTTCATCATTGTCTTCAAAGGAACATACCAAAACGAGTTAAAAATAGCAATACGGATTGTGTAACGTTTTTTTCAAAACAGCTACCTTTGTCAGAATTATGTCATGGGTTTGGGTGTATGTATATTTCTATGTATGTATGTGTGTGTGTATTATAGAAATAAAATGTGAAATTTATTTCAACAGGGTTTGAAGGATTGTGCTGTCGTGTTGAACCGACTTAATCCTGAAGATGAAGAAAAAGAAGACCTTATACGCAAAAGTGGAAAACAGCCTGTCTCAAGAATCCCCACTTTCCAAAGCACGCTAGCCAAGAAAAAAACCACCGGCGGCATGGAGCCAACTGCTCCATCTTTTACCAAGAAAGAGGCTCAGAACCAGATGAGCCAACTCACTGGAAAAGCTAGCAGCAGTGGAGACATATCAAAATCAAAACTGCCAAATGTGAGAGAAACTGCTCTTATTCCACCATCCGTGCTAGCAGCATCCGCGCAGCATCCTACTAGCAGCTCAGTTCAAACAATCCCTTCTGGTGATGTTCCTACTCCGGCTTTACCAAAAAAACAATCTCCATATCTCCTGACAGAGGAGGCTTCAGAAGAGCTTCATTTCCTGACTGTAGACCCTCGTCCAGCCCTCAGGGCAGAATCGGGGGACTATGTCCCCGACCTACCCGATGAGGCCCAATATTCTATGACTCATTACACAAATGAGAGAGTTCCCTCCCAAACTGCACCCAAAGACACAGAGGAAGATTCTAAGGCACAGGTCATGTCCAGAGCTGAAAACATAGAACATTCGGAGATGTCTGATGCTAACGAGGAGGACCAAACCGATCTAAATATAGATGAGGATGTGGGGGACTGTGATGAGCTACCTCCCTGTAAGGAGGATGGATCTCTGGACATTGAGTTTGTGTTGAAGGACTGTGCTTCTGACTCCACCTGCCTTGATGAGTCTGTTATTGAGAAGCCCAGTGTGGAGAACTTCAGTGTACATGAGACGGCTCGTGAGACTCAAAAGCAACCTGCCATCCATGGGAATGTTTCTGAAACACCTTGTACAGATACTACAGGGATCCTGTCAGCAGCTGAGAAAACATCCGCACCCAGAAAAGCACAGGTCAGGGGTTATGTGGCATTACAGAGAGGCATAAAAAAAGGCATTTTGCTTTTACATTACTGTGTTCAATTCCATTTTTTGCTGGTTGTTTTCCCAGTAAAATGCCACTGTATCAGTGTGTCTAACTATCACTGTGACTCTTTTTTTCAGACATCGGGCTGCTGGAGTTTTTTACTCTTCTGCCTATTACCTTCTACTCTGCTGCTTGTTGGTGGGTTTGGTCAGCATGTCTGGCATTATGGGCCTCCATCGTCAGTGTCACACTTAGTGGCTCAGTTGCAGCTCCACTGGTTGGAGGGATTTCTGATGTCACAAGAGGTGTGCAGCACAGATTGTCGGTGAGAGAGCCACTTATGTCAAGTACTGTTTTTGTTTTAAAAGTGATGGCCTGTTTGTCTTGTGTACAAAATCAGTTGTACGTATAGTGTTTTCATGGAATAACTGTACATTTTGTACAAAACTACATTTACATTGTATTACTGTATTTGGCAATTTACACTACTGCTCTCTTAGAAGAGATGATCACCAAATCATGTTTTTCTTTGTAGGCACCATAGTGGTTTTCAAAAAAAAGTGTGTTCCCTCTCTCCCCTTCAGTGTCCGTCTGGTGGAGAGCATCCCTCAGGGTCTCTATCCATCAGAATACTCCACACGCTTGCCAAGCATCTACAACACCTGGATTGATCTGCTAAAGAAGGCAAACCGCTCTGTCGACATAGCTGCCTTCTATGTCACTCTCAGAGACACTGACCAAGGTGTAATAGAGCCTACTGCCTCACAGGTATAGAATGGTATACATTTTGAACATTTGTTTAGTGAGATAATTGTTTCAGATATGTCATATAGCCTGTCTTGGCATAACAATTTAATTAATTCCCTTCTGGAATACATGTACTCTGCAGGGTAAAGACGTTTTTAAAGAGCTGATGCAACTTCAGTCCAGAGGGCTGAAACTTCAGATAGCTGTCAACGGTCCTCAGTCTTCCTCTCAAGACACATCTGATTTGTCTGCAACAGGTAGTAGTAGTCATTTATATTTAGTCATCACACACCACAGAACGATGGTATACAATCTCAAATACAATATTGATAAACAGTCTAGAGTAGACAGTATAAACAAAGTCAAGTCCGTGTAGACGTAAATAACGATGGCAAAGACGCGTAATCCTTAAATATTCCTATTCGACATTCTTATTTATTTATGTACCCTTCAGAAAATAATAATAAAATATTTCATAATAATTATATATTGTAACTCTCAAATTGATTAATTAACCATTCTAGGTAGGTAGGCAGGCTATGTTCAAGAAACAGTCGCTGTTCCTTTTAAATGAAAATGTCCCACATATGTGAATTGTAGCTATAATAATTGAGAAATTCTGTGAATTATTAAACTTTAATGTAATTTGACTGTTTTAATAGGTGCTCTAAACCTATTTTATTCATCTCTATTCTTGTCCTAGGTGCAGAGGTCAGAGAGGTAGATCTCAAGTCCATCACAGGAGGGATCGTCCACACCAAGTTATGGGTGGTTGATCAGAAACACCTTTACCTTGGGAGTGCAAACATGGACTGGCGTTCCCTTACCCAGGTCAGTTCTGAACCAGTGCTTCCACTTTGTTTTCTTCAATGCACCTGAAATCCCATTTTACACTTAACACCTTGTAGTCTGTGTAACCTGTAATTTAGTTTTAGTTTAAGGACATCAGAAAGATTGTGAGGAATCAGTACTGCACACACCACGAATGACCTCCTTGAGCAATACCTGATTTGAATTTCCTTGTTTCTTAAATCTTCTTTTCCCGTGCATTTCAGGTGAAGGAAGTTGGAATAGCTGTGGAGGACTGCAGCTGCCTGGCTCAGGACGCATCACGGATATTTGGGATCTACTGGAGCATAGGCGCTCAGAAGCATGGCTTTCTACCTCCCTATTGGCCTGCTCGCTATTCTGCCCTGTCTAGCGCCGAGCAGCCCCTAACTCTTAAGCTCAATGGAGTCCCTGCTCAAGTCTATCTGTCTGTGAGTTTATCAGGCTGGCTGACTGAGTTTGGTCTTTAGAAGAGTCCTACTCTTCTCTTCCCTCATGTGATAACTCTGACTCGACTGAATTGGTGAAACCAAGGTTCAGCCCTGAAAATCTCATAATTTCAGTGTGATCAGTGGAGAGAGGGTGAGAAGACCTGTTTGAACGTTCTCATAATCTTACTCCCCTATTGTGTGTATCTGTTATGTTTCAGAGCGCTCCTCCCCAGATATCGGCACGGGGGCGCTCAGACGACCTCTCCGCCATTCTGTCTGTCATCGCTGACGCTCAGAAGTTTGTTTACATCTCAGTCATGGATTTTCTTCCCCTCTCAGAGTTCACTAAGCCCATCAGGTGACTTAACGGCTCACTATGTACATGTAGCCTCACTCCCAGTCTGTGTTTGTATGCAATTTTAAACAAAGCAGGATATATATACATACATACACACACACACACAGTCCCACCTTCAATGTGACTTGTAATGCCCCAATTGTGAAAACATTACCTTGTGTTTGTGTAATAATAAAATAAAAATACTATAGGTTCTGGCCTGCAATTGACTCTGCTATACGGGCTTCGGCATGCACCAAGGGAGTCGAGGTAAACCTGCTGGTGAGCTGCTGGGCGCACACACGAAGCTCCATGTTTGTGTTCCTGCAGTCTCTGACCGTCCTCAACACCCCCCCCCTGAAGTGCAACATCAACGTGGTATGTTGGATGTCCTCGTCATTTTTTGTCGTGTTTTTTTCGACTGATCATGTATTTTATTGACCCTTGTGTAGATATGAATGTGCTGAAAAATATTTGGCCTATTAGAGGGAAATGTTGGACTACCTTTTTATTCAGATCCGCATGAAGATTCCATATGAGGAGTAAAGGATATAGATTTCTATAGTCTTGACATTTTCAGATTTTGTGCTTGAAAGTGCTGAAACATTTGAAGTACATTCACTTGATTTTGATTCACCTCCAGTGTCTAGTTGGGGTATATATTGTCATTATCATGGTTGGTGTTTTACAGAAAGTCTTTGAAGTGCCCTCCACGTCTGAGCAGAAGAAAATACCATTTGCCCGTGTTAACCATGCCAAGTACATGGTTACAGACAGAGTTGTCTACATAGGTACTTTATATCAATGTTCCAAAACAATTACTTATTCTTATAAGATCAACTAGACCGTTGAGTCTCCAACCTTGTTCCTGAGGTAGGCAGGATTAGCTAGGTTTTTGCTCCAATACTAATCTAGCACGTCTGGTTCTAATAAATATCTAGTTGATAAGGTGTCTACTGTTGAATCAGTTCATTTTTACATGTATTAATTTATTCAGTTCAAATAAGTATGGTTGGAGCAAAAAGCAACAGGCACGTAGCTCTGCAGGAACAGGCTTGGACACCCCTGAGCTAGACTGAGCATGGTTTGATTTGACATCCAAATACTGATATCAGCTGCTGTTCTCTTGTTATACAGGGACTTCAAACTGGTCAGAGAACTACTTTACTCAGACTGCAGGTGTGGGATTGGTGGTGAACCATACTGGTTCTGGGATAAGTGAAGGCCAGAGCACTTTGCAGAGCCAACTGCAAGAGGTTTTCCAAAGGGACTGGACATCTGAGAATGCTCGACATCTGTCAAATGATGATGTCAAGAACTGTGGAAGACGATGAACAATATTATGCCAGCAAAAACAAACCATGTTGGCTTTCTCCTATACTGCATTTGACCTCGGTATCGTAAAGTTGCTTTACATTCTCTTCACGTCCTCTTTTTATTTTATTTTTGGTGCTTTTTTCACAATGGGTTTTTTACTGTATACATGTTTCCATACAGCTATGATGTCTTTTTTTATACACTTTATTTTTACAGATGTAATTCTTCACCATTCTTATTTAGCTTCTTTGACGATACCTTATGGCAGGTGTACAATGTACTTGTGTTTGAATCAAATAAACGATTTCTGTGTTTGAGAAAGTTGTGTTTCCCATGAAATTTCAATAGAATAATAATTTTAAAAACAGTTGCAACTTTTTTCACCAAAAATAATTATGGTAAGTAACTATCATAGATTTATTTTTGCAGTACTGTGGTACTGTGTCATGAAATGCATAGTTTTGTGGCACCCATTATTACAAAGTTAGCTTTTTACCCCTACAACACTATATTCGAATATTCCCATCTATATCATTATGGTTGTACATTTCAGAAATAGAATATTGCATTTTGTGTCTACAGTTTTTGAAATGTAGACCAATAATGTGCATTGTGCAAATGCTTAAGTCATTTGTGTGCTTTTATTTTGAAAAAACGCAACAATTTGTGACCTGGAAGTACTTCAGTAAACAATCTAATTTCAAGTCAAAAATTTGCGGGGAGGTAGGAAGTGTTGGCCCACATTTTTGGACTTTTGTGAACAAACAGAGGACTTGATAAATGTTTTATCATGTGAGTAATTTGTGGTCATTTCGTACGCGAGGTAACTGGGATAACGCTAGCCAACTAGGGTTGCTTATGGTTGCCGAAGTTCTGTTGGCTATTTAGTGCTAGCTTTGATACAGCTATGCTAGCATTGCTAGTTCCAGCGTTTCACACATTGTCGATCGAAAAGTTAAAACCGATCTTATATGTTTGTAGTTGCGATCTTGACTAGTAAATAGTGGAAAACCACTATTAACTGTCAACATGATATTGCATTCACAACGTAGATAGGCTACTCACATTTTAACATTGTGGGCTACTGTACCATTGCTGTTTTTGGCTTGCTTAACAGTTATGGTAGCAGTAAAGCCGTTTTAACCTGCAAGCTATGGAGCTTTAAACATGGAATACTACCACGGTTTACTTACGGTTTAAATTATTTCATTCATAGATATCCCTGGAGCATGAAATCCTGCTCCACCCACGGTACTTTGGTCCAAACCTTTTAAACACTGTAAAACAGAAGCTTTTTACAGAAGTGGAGGGAACATGCACAGGAAAGTGAGTAAGATTCGGCGAGCATCACACCATTTGGTGGTGGTCTTGTTTATCTGCCAATATATATTCAGCAACAGCACATCAGGAAAAATGCAAAAACTGCACTTGCTCATTCATGCCTTTTCTTATTTGCAGGTATGGCTTTGTCATTGCTGTCACCACCATTGACAACATTGGGGCTGGAGTTATACAACCAGGCAGGGGGTTTGTCCTGTACCCTGTCAAATACAAGGCCATTGTGTTCCGCCCATTCAAAGGAGAAGTTGTAGATGCTGTGGTCACGCAGGTCAATAAAGTAAGTGCAAAGCTGCCATTAACTATGCCTATCAAGTCAGGTTTGAAACATGGAGTAACAAAATGCAAGGCATGTACAAATGTGCTCTAAGGTTGTGCAACTATATATTAGGTTGAAGGTCCCATCATTTTAGTCCATGGCATTTTCATTTGTTTCATCATTTATTTATTAGATTAAATTGTGTTGGAAAACAAGAAACTCAAAAGCAAAGTCTGATTTATATTAAATATGGAATAGACAATGGTGGATGTAAATGACTTTAGTCTGTTTGAAATTGAGAATGTTTTGTTTTTGTGGAGGGGTACCAGCAAATTTAAGCATGTCTCTGTATTTGTGATTCCATTATAAAGGGTGAACAAAGTGGTCCTTAAGCCCCAATACAATTAGGTCATATTAACTGATATGGTCTGTCAATGCCAAGAAATGGCTTGTTAACATATGACCCTTTATAGATGTTTTACTGTTTTTTTTCTTTCTTTCAGGTTGGACTGTTCACAGAAATTGGCCCAATGTCCTGTTTCATTTCTCGCCATGTAAGTCAAAATCAATGACTCCATTTATTGCTCAATTAAAATCTTGCAACTTGAAAAGCAGCAAATTACATACATAACAATTAACTTCCTGTTATAAACACTGCTCAACCCAGCTATGCAACTGCGGGTGGGTGATATTTATACTGAGGACCAAGTTCAACCCATCCACCTCATTACTACTTGTTTCTTAAACTAAAGTTTTTCCTTTTGCAGTCAATTCCCTCTGAAATGGAGTTTGACCCCAACTCAAATCCACCTTGCTATAAAACAGTCGATGAGGTAAGGTCTAGCTGGTCTGTGCATGGCTGACAGTGTTGGTGTGGGTTTTGAGAAATTGTAGATTAATAATTAATCTTGCAAAGTTAATTTCAATAATTAGAATGTATTTTTTCCCTTTAGGACATTGTGATCCAGCAGGATGATGAAATTCGGCTCAAGATTGTGGGCACAAGAGTGGATAAGAATGATATAGTAAGTATACTGTCAAACCAACACCAACTATTGATGTACAATGAAATACATATTATTTAAGTATTGGGAGATATGAAAAGCAAGCATGAATTTATGCTTGAAGTTCACACAATTCAAGACAATAATTTCATGTTTCTGACCCATTTTTTCAGTTTGCCATTGGATCCCTCATGGATGATTATCTGGGTATGTTGAAAAATGTGTATTACTTTTTGGGAGGGGGTCTAGGGCTCTCAGGCTATAGCTAACCTAGACCCATCTAATGGATGTCTTGGCCAGATAATATAACCGATTCTTTAAATTCCATGTTTTCTGTTTTTTCCCCTGACAGGTCTTGTCAGTTGATTTACCCGAAGGCGTCTGCTGATATACGACTATAAACAAGATGTTACAAAGTTCATAATTGTATTGTCAATATGAATATTGTTCTACACTCAGAATGTGGTGATCAGGGTTATCGTTGATTCCTGTAGTGCAAAGGAATAGTAAATGATGTTACTATCTAAACATACCATGATACATTTTTGTTAACAACTAATGAATGTGTATGAAGTAAATAACCTAATATGGGCACATTTGACAGTTTAAAACTTTGATTCAAGCATGTTATAAAGTGACAGAACTGATATTACAAAAATGTTCAAACTTTTCGCTGGAATATAATTTACCAACGTCTTTTATATTTACATTTAATAAAAGTAGTTTTTTTTTTTAATGTTGTGTAAGACTTTTGAATTAAAAATCAGTTGTATTAGATGAAGACTTGTATGACGATTATCAGGTCAGTTTATTTGTTATTGTTATGTCTTTGTACTATAAGCAGCGATCCATACAAGATAATTATATTTTTGATGGTACTGGCAAGGACACAACTCATACAATGTTCATTAAAAGTGCATACATGTTTATTTTTACATGTAGATTACTGAACTTGAAGAAACGACTGTACTAAAGATTTTCCTGTCCAACCCATCAAACACATTTGATTCTAATAATTAATCAATTGTCTATTTTGTGTTAATTAAATAATGGTTAAAACAAATAAGAAAAATAGTTGCAATAAAGAGGAAGGGTGCCAAAATACTAAAATATATATTTTAAACGATTTGTAAATTTGTATACATTACGTTTTATTCCAGCGACGCTGGAGAGGGTCGTTAGTAAATACGTCATTGCGGCGCGCCCTCGCTCTTCCTTTCTCTCGTCCTGAAGATGGCGGCAGGGGTGAGTAAGATGGAGAGATGCTCAGGCAACGTGAACTTGTTGGTGTTTCCTGATACAATCCAATGGATATCTACCCCATCTTACACTCTATACCATATGTTTGTTAGTCTTTAACACCCCTCGAACATAATAGCGATTTAACCAGTCAGATTTATTACAGAAATATGCTTAGGATTGCCCCAGCCGTCAAAGTGTTGACGTAGCGTTCAAGCTATCGAATGACGCCTCTTTCCATGCATTGTGCCACGTTATGCTTTATTCAGGGGTGTGGGTATCGGCTCCACATCAACGCTCTATTATAGCAGTCGTGAAATTATTTAAGGTTATGGAGGAAACCTTTACACTTAACTGTTATGTCATTTCACTTATAAGTAGGCTGCTATTGTGTTGGCAAGCTTGACAAGCTAATGTGGCATATTCCATAGTTCTTTATGAAACTCTGTCAAACTAATATGTTAACATTATATTCGGGGTCATTACCAAGTGTTGTCTTAGGAGGTACTCGGCGAATGTTGGTCTCCAAGTAGAACAATATATTTGATCTCATCAGATTTCTATAATGGGGTATGTAGCTTGCTAGTCATGTCTATCCAGGTAACTGAATTTAAAAAGCCAGCACTGGCTGAATGCTTGTATGTGAAAGCGAGTTTGTCTTGCCTTTTGTAAAAAAAATCGATTGGCGTGCCAAGTAGGCATTAAAATGTGTATAAAACATGAATACAATTGGTTGGTTGTGGACCAATTCACCTACTTTGAGATGTGCTTGTGGAGTCAGCATCTTCTTTCTGATATCAGAGACTTGATGCATCTACTACTGTGAATGTAGCACCAGAAGGCTTAAAACTAAGTTATCAATTTGTACACAAATTAAAATTCAAGTTGTGAAAAATGTTGTGGTTCTAATTTTCTCTTTCCTCACCAGACTCTCTACACATACCCAGAGAACTGGCGGGCCTTCAAGGCTCAGATTGCAGCCCAGTACAGTGGTGCTCGCCTCAAGGTGGCCAGCAACGCCCCCGCCTTCACCTTCGGGCAGACAAACCGTACCCCAGCCTTCCTTAACAACTTTCCCTTGGGCAAGGTCAGTTATCTGACACCTTTTTGTGGATTATCAGTCACACTCAACTCTGAAAATGAAATTCTCGGAAGCCCCCTAGGGAGGAATACCCTCTTCCACAAACGGCATATCCGATTTGGCTGAGTGACGAACATAGATCATTCTTAATTAATTTAGCTGGTGGTGGAAGAAAATGAATGTTGGGAATCTTAACACTGGATATATATGAACTATATATATATATGTGAACTATTTGGATACTGTTGCATCCTGTAACTTTGGCTAGTATAATCTCAAATTAGTTTGACACTTTCTTGTAACTATTACCCCAGGTTCCAGCGTACCAGGGAGATGACGGCTTCTGTCTGTTTGAGAGTAATGCCATTGCTCACTACCGTAAGCATTACCCCTTCCCCATTTGGCACCTTTAGCAACAAGCTCAAATGATTTAAAGAACTGAGATGGCACAGCCTAGTAAACGTAAAGATTGGAACAAAGATTGACAGACACAAAAACGTTTCCTGTTAAGTGTGATTCTCAACTACATTTCTGTGTACGTCTTCCAGTGAGCAATGATGCTCTGCGTGGTGCCAGCCCCCAGGCTGCTGCCCAGGTGCTGCAGTGGGTCAGCTTTGCTGATGCTGAGATCATCCCTCCCGCTAGTGCATGGGTCTTCCCCACCCTGGGAATTATGCAGTTCAACAAGCAGGTATGCAACAAATATTACCCCACCATTTAAATTGTGTACAAGATCAGTAGATGACATTTGTCCAACTACAAGCCCAAGATGCAAGACTAGTGTTTGGAAGTTGCAACATTTCAAGCTGTTCCAAGGTTTCCATAAAACCTCTGGACTTGTCACGGTTAGTTATGATGGTGCCTTATGTTAAGACTCGCGTCACGTTTTTACCGGTTCTACAAAAGTCTGCGTGTAGACAGTTCCATAACTGTGAAGCGCAGATGTATCACATTACGTTGTCTGCCCAACATGTCACCTGCTGGAGCTGCCAACTAGACCAACTGCCACAGCTTCCTCCTCCCCATCCTGAGGGTTAATACTCCAGTGTACTCCTACTTGGTGTTAGTTAAAACACATTGACCTGTTCATACCAAGATCTTGTGGAAATCTGTACATAAGCTAATCTCTTCTGTTTTGGGACCCCTGAACCCCATGGCTGGTATATTTTCCATGATTGCATACCCTCCTGTCTCATACTCCTCTAACATCTTTCAAGGCCACAGAGCAGGCCAAGGAGGAGGTGAAGAAGGTGCTGTCACTCCTGAACCAGCACCTGAACACCCGTACCTTCCTGGTGGGGGAGAGGATCACCCTGGCAGACATTAGTGTGGCCTGCTCCATGCTCTGGCTCTACAAACAGGTCAGTGTGACACTTGTTACTTAAACTGTATGCTCCAACCTGACATTCTTGTTCCTTGAGCTTGTGGTTCCCATTCATTTACTGCTGGTAGAGCCTAACCCTTCTGCCCTCTGTAGGTCCTGGAGCCATCCTTCGTTCAGCCATATTCCAATGTGACTCGTTGGTTTGTCACCTGCATCAACCAGCCCCAGTTCAAGGCCGTGCTCGGAGAGGTCAAGCTTTGTGAAAAGATGGCTCAGTTTGATGGTGTGTCTTCAAGTCGCATTTATTTATAAACCACATTTAAAAACAAGTTGACCAAAGTGCTGTATTGTCAAAATAGCATAAGACACGATATAAACGCAAGGACCAGTTTACTAGACAAAAGGGCAACTCTCATACTGAGGTAAACGCTGTGGAATAAAGATGTTTTAAGACTGGATTCAAGACCGGGCAATGTAGGGTTCAATTTAGGTGTCTATTTCCCTGGATTTCAGAACAGGACATTAAGTAGATTTTGAATTTTTACTTAAGAGATTTTTGGGGTAGCAGAAATAAACACATTCTGATCAGTATTGGAACAGGAATCTCACCCAATTCTGTCTCTTCAGCCAAGAAGTTCTCAGACATGCAGCCCAAGAGGGAAACCGCTCCCAAGAAAGAAAAGGCCCCTAAGGAGTCCAAGCCCCAAGAAAAGAAAGAGAAGAAGAAGGAAGAGAAGAAGGCTGCTCCCGCAGTTGAGGAGATGGATGAATGTGAAGCAGCTCTGGCCTCAGAACCCAAAGCCAAGGATCCCTTTGCACACCTTCCAAAGAGGTAGGCATGAGTGAATGACCCCATGTCGTAATGCCTGATTGGCCCCATGAGTTTAGTTTGCATTACCTTGTCAGTATCTAATGTATCTGTTATTGGTGGGTGTGGGTCCAAGCTTTCCTTGATCACATCTGAAACCATTTATTTTTCCTCCCAGCACATTTGTCATGGATGAATTTAAGAGAAAGTACTCCAACGAGGACACCCTCTCTGTCGCCATCCCTTACTTCTGGGAAAACTTTGACCGCGAGGGTTACTCTATCTGGTATGGCGAGTACAAGTTCCCAGAAGAGCTTGCCATGACTTTTATGAGCTGCAACCTCATCACAGGTGAGAAGCACCATCAACACGACCACCACTACTCGTACCCCCCAGACCCAGCTACATTGTAGTTTGCTTCAGGTATAGATTCCCATTCAGAGACATTGTACATAATTCTATGGTTTCTGTTACAATTTACAGCTTATAGTTGAGACTACTGTATCTCTCCAGGGGTATTTATGACCCCTGGACCTTTGCTCCAATCTCAGAAAGACAGATTATTGAAACTCAGAACATAATGTGAGCCATCTTCTTCTTTGGAGGGGGGGGGGTGACTGACCTGTGAGGTCAACCTGTGTTCCAAACCTTCCCCTTCTCTCTTACCAAGGAATGTTCCAGCGTCTCGACAAGCTCCGCAAGAATGGTTTTGCCAGTGTGATCCTTTTCGGCGGCAACAATGACAGCACCATCTCCGGCATCTGGATCTTCAGAGGACAGGACCTGGCTTTCACTGTTAGTAGCTCAGACTAACTACATCATTGGGTTGTATTTAGTTTAACCCTCCTATTGTCCTTGGGTCAAAATGATAAGAAACATTAATCGTATCTACATGGTGTATAGCTTTCTAAAATGACCTGAGAAGTTATTTATAGCTTTATCTTTTGGGGGACACATGAGTTAACTAAACAAAGTATGAAGTTAATGACTGTTTAGTTGTGTTGTACACTTAACAGCTATAACATTGTACCCAATTTCCATTAGTATCCAAAGATTTTGTTGAGAGAAATTGGACTCTGGGTTATAGATTCAAAGATAATAGGTGTTAGTATTTCTTAAAATAATAGGTGGGTTAAACTGTAATTGCATGTTTTTATGAATGTGGTCTATAGTTCAGGTCCTAAGTTGAACCCAACACAGTTGCTCTTGAACGTCTTGAGTTTCAAAGAGGATCTGATCCACTGTTCTTTCTCATACAGCTGTCTGAAGACTGGCAGATTGACTACGAGTCTTATGACTGGCGCAAACTTGATGTGGACAGCCAGGAGTGCAAGACCATGGTCAAGGAGTACTTTGCCTGGGAGGGCGAGTTCAAGCACGTAGGAAAGCCTTTCAACCAGGGCAAGGTCTTCAAGTGAGCGGGATCGACTGGCATGGCATAAACATCCTCCCCCCCACCCTTACAATCCCTCAATACGTCAGCCGTTTGTCGGCACTTATAACTTGGACATTCAACCACCAATGTACTCAGGCTGAACTGGGGAGATTCAAGTTGGAGTGGCTTGTCTTGGTCACCCCGAAGTGGTTGTTTTTGAGTTAAGAAATAAAAAGTTTTCCACAATGCCAATTTCAGATTTGCTTTTGTTTCAGAACTCCAATTGGATAGATGTTGTTTTGACATGTTTGTGTGCCTTGAGTTGTAGACCACCAGAATAAGACATACCTATTTCACTTTTACAAATCTTTAGTTATGGTAATTGTTGGGCTTACCTGGAACTGGAGGGACATGCATTAAGAAAAGAAAAAAATAATGGTTGAGAACATGTAATGAACAATAAATGCAACTGAACATTGTCTTGACTCAACTATATAATTAATGGATTTTTATACTTTACTCCTTAAATGTTTGTTGTGGCACCAGATAAGTCAGTTTTCAGTTGGAAGCGAATATTGATTTGTTTGTTCTGTAACTGTTCCATGATCAGTGTACACGTATTAATACAGACAACAAAATGGAAGCACTGGTATTTAAATGGCTTTTATTGGGAATAGGTGTGTCAAATTTGAGTGCCATATTTTCTTACACCTGCAGAGGGAGTTCTAAACCTGCAAATATGCACGTCTAAATAGTCCTGTTAGGGTGCTGTTTTCAGCAGTACTGCAATTGCCTAGCCACCCTTGCAGTTTATCAGTAATACTTAGGATCACTTGTGTTGGACAGACATTCTTTTGCCTTGTATTGATTTCACTTTCAAGCTGATGAGACAAGTGGCTGTACAGGGGTTTTTATTGCACCTTACTAGACACGCCTTATGACTCTCTACCTCGACATGAGCATACGTTTTGAGAGAAAAGATTTATGGACAGACTTTGAAACCAAGTTGTATGGAAAGGTGAGCCTTTCGTTCATGATCTAATGCTAAGTGATGTCATTCTACTGCAAAGTGCCTGGAAAGGATTCCATCCAGGGAACTGTGTGACCTGATGTGAGAATGAGCTGCTTTCACCTAAGAATTGCACAATAGCCTCGGGTTCAGGGACATGCAGTGAATCTGTTCTCCACCCTTTTGTCTGTAGGGTCCATATGTCTTCTATTGGATTTAATTGAAATTATGATAGGCTCCTAAAAAAAATCAGAGACACCTGAGTAGTGTCCTACCAGTGTAGTGGTGAACAAACCAAACACATCACACACAAACCAAATGTTGACATGCATTCCAATACACAAGGCACAACATTTTATACACACATTTGATTTGTTTGGATTGGTTCTCCTACACCTTATCTTTTGTTAGGAGGTCATGCCCAGTTCCTTTATACGACTGATTATTGAGAGAATGAGTGCACTGCAAATATTATAATCTTGATTCTTTTGTCAGCAATAGGCAAAATGGGCACATTGAACGGACTCTAGTTCTAATACCACTTCACTAACTTGATAAAATCATGATATGCACATTACAGGTCTGAATTGGAACTAGTGAAATGACTTATTGCACTTAAGTTTCCTGTTGGTCCAACTACCATGGTGTGCACTGAGTTTACTAACACACCCACTCACAGGGTGTTGGTGCACCAGATACTTCAAATGATAAAACTCATGGTTGTCAGATTTTGATGCCCCTCTGAACAATACCTGCCCATAGATGCACATACACATGCACACACACAAACCCACCACTAGTGACTATCATATCCAGATATTTAACCTCTGAGGAAGATGAATAGACATTTGAATTTCCCCTTTCAGCTCTCATGGTAATGAGAATATGGAAATGTGCCCACATGCCTTATTGCATGACTCACCCATCCTTTGAATCCTTCTGGATGTCTGTAACTTGAGTAAGCAAGTTCACCCACATACAAAATGTTACTGTCCTAACAGCAGCTTCTAGTGTTGCTGTATTTATTGAAAAAAAGCTATCCAATCATGTCATAGTTATTATACACCAGTTCATGGAACTGTATTAAATATATGAGATGACAAATACACTGTAGCTTTATCTCTCTCTAATGCAAACCCACATACACTAACTTACTATGTAAGTGCCAGTGCAACTGTGTTGCAAAATCATGTTCAATTTAACAAGTTGAGTAATAAGTTAACTCACAAGTGGGGTTAAATTTTCAGTTGACTCATTTGCTCCCAAAGTTAAAGAACCTGAGTTAAATCCAAGGGGGAGTATGTGGGCTTTCTCCCCAACCTCTCTCTCTCTCCCTCTATCTCTTTACCTCTTCACAGGCAGAGCATGACCATAACAAGGACAACCTCTTCCATGACTGTAGTTTGTTCAGTATGTATAAACTTAAAACTTAGACCAGCCCAAGAACAATCACATCAATATGCCAATAGCAACACTCTGTTCTTCCAACCTTGCCAAAGACCCCCCCCCCCCCCCCCGCCCTCCAACTCCTGCTTTATTTATTTCTTGTCCTTGCACTCTAACTATTTTCCTTCCTCTCTTGCCTCTCCCTCTCTTCAGACATTTTGTTTCAGTCCTTGACGGGTCGTTGACGGGACTGGGCAACAAAGCGGCGGAGGAGAGCGGGGAAGCTTATATGGGTATTGTCGTCCGATCCTCTATGTCAGACCCATGTGTGGGCTGGAGAGTGGTACGCATGTGCTCGGCGTCTGCGTCGCTCCACACATCTGGAAAGAGTGAGGTGGTGGAGGGCTTGGAGCAGGGAGAAGAACAAACACTGTTTAGTCAGAGGCCAACCTCTCCCAAAAATTCTCTCCACTCCCTGCCTTCCTATCTTCCCTTCGTCTTTAAACCTAACCGTTCCTTTTCTGCGACACAATTGCACACTCTTCTTTTCTCCAACCAAACTGGAGACAGACTTGTGGATCAGTGTTCATGTCAAACATATACATTTTGTTGATATGCTCTCATCATTTTCTGTCATCTCCACGAGGATGATTTTTGTCATCGCTGGAGGGAGGGAGTCACTCATTTATGGGGATATTTGTTATCATGTGTTTTTTTGACACATAGGGCTCAACTTGGAGACTTGCCTCAACTGACAGATTTATGACTAAGCAAGGAGGTCTGAGATTGCTAGTACAGACCAAGAAGATTGTTTAACAAGGCGATGGATGTTCTTTGGCTGACAACTGGAACACATCGTTTTTATGTGCTCTGCTATCCAGTTATATCAGTTACTGGCCTAATAGTGTTTCCTTTACATGTATAGCATTGTTTGACGTCTCCGCACTAGAAAGGGTTAATGCTGTTTGCACTCAAATGCAGCATGGTAATACAGAACTCGTTTGGAATGAGGAGGGTCAAAGGTCAACTTACATGAAAATAGCTGATAGAGACAGAGGAGGGTTACGATGTTGACATGAACATAACATAGGTGTCATCATCAGGCAGGCTCAGCCACATTGCAAAGTTGTTTCGAGCCACTCCATCTCTCTCATTTCCTTTGACTTTTTTCTGTCTACCTACAAAACCTTTGAGGGAGAAGAGAAATGGTGTCCCTGAGAGAAGAAAGAAGAGAGAGACTGAGAGGGAAAACAGACAGCCCCTGCATTTCTGGACATGAGACCCCATAGTTATAGGCTCATATTACCAGAGTTGGGAGGTGGGGCTGACAGTGGAAAGGATTTTGTGTAACAAAGTTGTACTACAATGCTCAGAAATTCTATAAAACAATCAAACATTGGCATTTGAATTGTACATTTTGCCACCAATCAATGCAAACTAAACTTTTGTTATTGACAGTTTGGTCTGGGTTTGTCTATTTGTCAGTTATTCTTTTCAAATGTGTTGACTTTGATTGCTTGTATGCAGATATGTAGAATTATCAGACTACTGTAGTCAAACAATAATATAGATTTGCAATAAGCTATGTGCAAACACTTTGTACGCAAAACGATATTTGGGTGGACTGAAGAAAACCACACACTTTTTGTTCTCTTTTTTATTAATTCTATTTTCGCTGGAGTGTTTTTTATGACGGAATATTAATTATGCATTGTACAATTTAGTTCCAGGTCAGACAATGTAGTTATTTTTTGGTAAGTGTTACGTAATTGGCCAGTTGGAGTTTACTAGAGGAACTCAATTAGCACAACACAATCTTTCTCAATTATGTCAGACCCCTCTCCCTATCTTTTGTCTCACTATTTTTCTCACTTTTTCTTGCTAATTTTTCTCTCTGTCTCTTTTCTAAGACTTTGCTGTTTGTCAGAAGTATCATTTAGATTGAGAGAGAGAGAAAGAGAGAGGGAGAGAGAGAGAAAGAGAGAGAGAGAGAGAGAGAGAGAGAGAGAGATAGAGAGAGAGAGAGAGAGAGAGAGAGAGAGAGGGAGAGAGAGAGAGAGAGAGAGAGAGAGAGAGAGAGAGAGAGAGAGAGAGAGAGAGAGAGAGAGAGAGAGAGAGAGAGAGAGAGAGAGAGAGAGAGAGAGAGAGAGAAAGAGAAAGAGAGAGTGAGGGGCTATTGTCGTGGTTCAGCTCTTTGAATGGTAAAATATCCCCCCCCTGGTATGGAGGATTGATTGCCATTTCATGTATTGACTTGCTGTGGTAAGGCTGATTTTCAAACCCACCCTATCATAGGGTTAGACTTTTGGAACATTTACAACTATGACTGGAATGTTTAGCTTACATGGAGGTATCTGTCTTGGGTGAACCATACAAGAGGAGGGGTGTGAGGAGATACTGTTTTGATTGATCCATCACACGATGGATCAATGAGGACTCATTGGACACAACTGAGAAATAAATATGCATTTAGAAAACTGCTTAACTAATCTGAATGCTGCACTGCTTTCATGAAATTACCTGAAATACTTACAAATCAAGTAACTGAATCACCCACAGATGTTTTTTGTGTGTTGAAATTGTAGGTGGAGACACATAGTTGTACATGAGACATAGTCCTGACTTTATTAAATTACCAAAGAGTGTCGGACAAGAACAAACATGTAGTAGCAGTTGACAATGAGAATATTTGCCAGTCTAAAGCACTGAGACATGAAGGCTTTTCATAAAGATAGAACCCAAGTTTGTTTAGGTACCAGTAAAGACAATTATAACTTGACAGCCCTTATTCAGAATTGTTTGTTCCATTTTATGTCACTTTTGGGCTTCTGATATTTACACATACACACACACACAGGGCATTGCTATGGAAACATCCCTGCCCTAACAGGTCCCCTTGCTTATTATGTTGCCATGGCAGCCATACCAGAATAGTCTTTTTTTCATACTCACGCTGTCCCTCCCTCGTGTTCGTGACTCACAACTCGCAGTGGAAACCACAACTCAATCTGTCTCTCATTGCCTTTTTTTCTCTGCATTCTTTCTGTACTAGAAGTACGCTTTTACCCATCAGTATCATCTATGCGTGCAGGGAAACCCCAAGGAAAATTAGGAAATAGCTGTGTAACCATGGCAACAATCATAACTCGTGTGTTGTACACACTGTCATGTACACATGACACAGTTTAATAAACAGATTACTGTTGTTTGTCAATGTTACTTGGAAATTATGTGATCATATACCTTGCAAGTTTTTGCTTTGGTAGTAATCCTTTTTGCCCATAAATTTAATGGTCATTTAACAGAACCATGACCATATTCAAAATACCTCTCCAAAATATACAAACTTTGTGAAAATTAAATAGTTGCTTAATGGAATTCAAGATAAGACCACAGGGAGTGAAAAATGTCACACTGCCTTAAATATATTTTATTGAAAAAATGAATAAAAAGAGCTAACTGTGCAAACAATCTTTATTGCATGCAAGATTTGTTTTGCCAGTCCTTGAAGTGGACTTCAAAAAGCAACCATTTTAGTTTAACAACATTTGTAAGCAACCACAATAGCAGCAAACATGTCAGACTCAGTTTCAGTAAAATAAAGATGTGTCACAAAGCATAGCAGCTATTGAAGGGACTCTAAAATATTGTATTATGACATTTCATGGGAATCATTCCAAGACAAAGCATTTACATTTTGTGCAAGTGTTTACAACTTATACAGACTTTTCAGTCGTACAATATACGTATTTACATGTGGGTCAAATAGTAAGATGAAAAGTAAGAGATAGGGCCAGGAAAATTGTAGATTCCATCCCATGATCTCTCAAATGATCTAAGGACACACAGACACTTACTATTCTCCACCAAACACTAGTAGTATTGTTCAGTCAGATGGAATTTCAGCTGGCTATCATCAAATTCATTCCACAGTTTTACTATTGACATTGTGTACTTTTCACTACAGTACATAATCATCTTCAATCGAAACGTCAGCCTGTATCATCTTCAAACTGTAAAATGTCATAAACATGAGTGTCATTCTAGATATTGTTTTCTTTCGGATCTATCAGTCTACATTGCCGTTTTAATCCTGGGTGTGATTGATTACGGCATACATGCACACCCATCACAATCGCCAATCCAGCCTTCGAGCTGGAATCCCATGACTTTCCCTACTTGCCAGCCTGAGTGATTCTGTTTGCATCGTAGTCATGGGCTATGACTCTATCCCCAACTATTTGCACTGGTTCACACAGGCAGGCACACCTAGACCGACAAGGAAACACACCCATTCCCACATATCCTTGATATCCTCCTATTCATTGTAGTATTTCAACATTGATTGCTCACTCAAACTCATTTCAATGGTAGGTTTTGAAATTTAAAACGCAAAGTACAGACAAGTATTAGAAAATGTTTTAGGTTTGCTGACATTTTAAGAAGGACATGTAGTTGCCAAGCAATGAAAAAAACATACAATTCAGCTGGTTCTCCCAGCCACACCCCTACAGCCACACCCTAAAAGGGAGTTTGTCAAACATGTATTCAGTCAACAGGTGCAGGGAAGCGCCATCATCAAGTGAAGGCTGCAGATACATATTTACCTAGACAGAAATTATATATTATATTTTTCTAACACTAACATTGACAGAATCCCTTGTTGAGTTTGAGGACAGTCTAACATCAAAATGTTTTTTTTTTTTATGCAATCAACATTACTTTTGAGAATCATTATTTTTGGGGGAATCCACATTTGTCTGACGAAGAGTGTGTGACCATGTTCACAACATTACTTGTGGGTTGTAAAAAATACATTCTTAAAACACCTTATTCTATATGACTATTGCTTTGAGAATTCCTTCACAGTCCTCGACACTGGCAGTCCAGAAAGATTAATGGCCACACAAATTCCACATAGAACTTTTGGAGTCCCCCCTATCCTACACATGTTTGGTGTTATCTCTTTCACTTTAATCTCGGCATGCAATGATTGGGTATTTTCAAACAAAACAGACGGTGTTTTTTGTTGAATGGTTCAGACTGTTTTGGTGAGAAAACAGAACAGATCTCTTATGACTCATAGTGTGTGCCACAGTGTAGTGTGTGCCACACCCTGTTCTTCTCCACAAAGACATGTTGCTACTTCCTCCCTGTTTGCTCTCCTGTTTGCTATTTCATCTCAGTGAGTAGGGGCGTGACATCTGTATATGAAAAAAGGGTGGTTCAAGGATACATCTTGAGACATAAAGGCATCCACACAAACACACGCCCAAACATACAGTATGCATACAGCCTAACTTTGCAAGCAAATACTCATGCAAATGTCAACATACCCATATATGCCTTCAAACACCCACACCCACACATTAAAGTTTTATTTGAATTGTAATTCCACTTACCTTTCCTTCAGTTCTTTTCCCACAGTAAGATTACATCAATCTTAAGTGATGCTCCTCATAGTTTTAATAAAATATTTTTCACATGTAACATTTGAGCTGCTTTGAATTTTTGACCTAGAGAGGCTTCTAACATGGGATGAGACAGCATTCCACTGGACTTGGTTACAGGTAACACAGTCTGATGCAACTGTGGATTCTTGGGTATGCAGCCACAGCAGTATGATTTTTTTTTGATGTACTGATGTAAGACGATTGCAAAAACTGTAGTACAGCCACAATCAAATCTATTGTTGCACATATATTAGAAACCATTTAAAAGAGTGTGATACTAATAATTTACAAGAATCTACATTAGTGACAGTTTAATATTACAGTTGATTTATGAAGCGTTAAAAAGTTGTAACAATATTTTTTCTCTGTTTCAAACAAATGTCCCAAAGACGTTAAAGGGCAAGGTGTTCAATGTTAAGGTAACTTGCTTGCAATCATGAAGATATTACAGGTAGAAAAGAGCAAAAATCACATATTGGTAAGAGTCATGACAAAAACTACAAAGGACACATGTTATAAATCATACAAAGCGCAACATTCATGGGGAGATTTGAACCTAGGACCAGTTGATCCAAAGTCAAGAGTTTTATCCATGAACCTTCTCACCACTTGTTGCTTGTATGGTTAAACATTCATCCAGTTTGTAGACCAAATCATATCAATAGATTTGATGTTCTGTTGTTAATTTCTTTAGATTTATTCCTGCCCCTTTTTGTCCCAACCTTTTGGGATAGAAAGGTTTTCTATTACATGTCATTTGAGCACTGTAGCTGTATGACTCAGACATTGGGTGGGCCGAGCTAAAGCGCTGGACGACCACTCCCTGTACACCGTTACCTCCCTCCCTCTGCAACCAGGAGCCCTACCCTTGCTCCTGTCCATCCATTCTTCATTGCACGGAGTAACAGCCACGCAGACCTGAAAAAAAGTGAAAAGCACTCGGAGGGGAGGAAAAAAAGGGTGGAGGGAGGAAAAAACGCCCTGGAGCCCGAGAGAGAGAAAGTCGATACATAAATATTAGAGAGAGGGAGAATCTGTTACAGATAGAAAATTGAGTTTGGGAAGAAGTACTTTTATTGACAGGGACGGAGAAGACAACACTACCAAGGATGCTCAAGCTGGTGTGAAAGTTTTGGCAGCACAGACTGCGCAGGTAAGAACATTAGAATTGTGTGTATTCAAAACTTTCGATCTTGTCTCGGAAATTAGCCTACTTGTTTTAATAACTTACTAATAGAAAGTCATTGTATGTATAATGTGCACATGGCGTGGCAATAGTTCTGATTTGAGTTTGTTTTGATACGTTGGAAATTTTAAAATGGTCATTATAGCGGAGTAATGTGTTTACTACTGAGAAAAAGACGATTGATGTTGTCTTGCAATTGTATTTATTGTTCGAAGTTCTACAATTTTGGACACGAGAAGTGGGTGTGTATCCACACCCACATGAATTTGGGAACAGGGTTGCCCACTTTGATCTGCTGTTTTATTGCGCACTGAAGATTATTGCGCCTGGGGATAAAAGAACGATGTCATTTGTAAAAGTGAAAGAAACTGTTCATCGCGTGGCAATATTGCCTAATTGTGGTAAACCTTAACTTTCTAAATGTAGCCTAATCGGCTACAGCAGATTAATCGAGCCTGTGCAACGTGGAGGTCGATCCACCAAACCTCGCCCACAAACTATTCGCATTGTAGTGAGAAAACGCCCAAAGATTGTAAAGTTTACTTTAAGAAGCCTACTCAAAGCCTATCCACATATTATGCTCTATTGATTGGAGACCTACAGTTGTGAAACAGGAAGATTTTTCCATGAGTAGTAATATTAGGTGTTGTGAATAGTTACTGCGATGGATCGGCTAAATCTTGTTAGTGCATATTCTTCTGTCTACTCTCACCTCCTTCTCCTTTTCGAGAGACACGCCCAAGGGTAAAGAAAAAGTAGGGCTGCAATCATGTTCAGTCGTTTCAAGACAACGATTTCACTTATCCTCGTCCTCACTAACCAATGCTATGCATCAGCATTGATGTAGTATAGGCGATGAAAGAATGGGATTATTCTAAATGAACTGCCATTTTCTAGACCAGTTTATACTTTAGGTTAGGCTGTGTGTTTTTGTGTCACCCGTTTTAACATGTGGATATGGGTGGAGTTTGGGAACTCTTGTCCGTTTTACCTCGATTCTTTTAACCTGGGCTGCAGGCCAGGGTGTGGAGAGGGAGGGAGAGAGAGGCGGAGAAAGGGAGAGGGGGATGGGCGGGGGTGGGGGGTAATGGAATGCAGCGGTTTGGAAAGACTTACTAATTGAAACCAGCTTTGAGGCAAAAAGGGGGAAAAGCAAGACTCAGAGTTGAGAAAAAGAGGGGATTTATCATCTTAAAATGAGGAAAAGTAGGATGCCTTTTGTTGATTGACACGTACAACTCAAACATGACTCCGGGCAATTTGCCTGTCATTTGTCTGTCCTTTGTGATAGACAAACTTTACTAGAATTGCGCAACAACATGTTCTCACTAATTCTGATAATTTACAGATATGGAATAAGACAGCCTTAACAAGTCCAGACGTGTTTAGACTAGTTGGTCATAAATTCGAATTTCCCCACCCATCCCCCTTTGTGCCACACCCTAAACTCTCAGGAGTCAGGAAGGCTTCTTAGAAAGCTAGCTTAAGGCTGTCATGAAAATCAACCAAGCTCATGTTTAGTGCCACAAAGATGCCTGGAATTTCTGAGATTGCTGTTCTCAAAGGAATTAAAGGCATTATGTGGTGGATGATACATAGTTACAAAGTTTAATTTGGTAAAATATTGTATGTTGAATGTTTTGTAGTTTTTTCTAGTACTTGTAGGCCTATATTGAATTTGTGTCTGCAATTGTGCGATCCAAAGTAAGTCAGCAGTATCTGTAGGCCCACACAAAGCCAAACAAGATACGCTATTCCCAATAAACCTTAGGAAAATCCTTTACTTTTCAACTAACTGAGCAAACAAAGCCATCAATTAATTTCTCTCTCTCCTCATGCTTTGAGATGCTTTGCTGTCTATCATTGCTTTCATAAACACAGTCAGTAGAAGGTGTTCGGCAGAGGGCCCTACCAAGCTTGCCATGGTTTTGGCCCTTGCTGAGTGTTGATAGAGGGGAGAGGAGTGGCACTCTGGGGCTTCGCCAGTGTGAAACGGAAAGAGCCTGGAGCAGCACACTTCCTCTGTTACATCCTCCGGGGTGTGTGTGTGTGTGTGGTGTGTGTGTGTGTGTGTGTGGTGTGGTGTGTGTGGGTGGGGGGTGGGGGGGGGTAGCAGGGGTGTGTCAGCATGTGGTTGAAGGAGGTTGGTGTGATATGGACTAAATAGAGAAGGACAAGAGAAGAGGGGGACTCAGATGCCTATCGGGTGAAAGTGTGTTATCTTACCATAGTTTGTATTCACACATGAATTGGCCCCAGCATATAGGGCTGGATAAAGAAAAAATGATCTTGCTGTAACGGCATTCTTATTCTCACAAGTGACACTTTAGGAAAACTATGTCTGTTTGTCAAGATAAACTAAAAACAAACTTCTCTTTGCAGAAGGGATTTGAAAATACAGTATTAAATCTGACAGTTTTTCAGGATAGAAGTAGTTGAAAGTTAGTACAACTGAAGTGCATCTGGGAGATCCCAACGCCTTGTAGGCTCCAAGTGAAATGTTGCAATTGAAGGTAGTGAACGACCATTGCAAAAGACTTGGATAAACTGTAGAACCACTCCCTATTTGTCCACAGTTGGTATGGAATGCTTTGACATGTCTTGAGTATGCACCAAAAGCACTTATCGCCCTGTCTGGATGTTGAGAAATACAAATCACAGAGCTGTGTTACAGACTTTACTAGGACCTATCAACATCCTCATGTCACCTATGTAGTTCAGATTTTCCACTCTGATCCCACCCAAAAAGTGTTCTTACTCTCTTGACTGGAAGCTTAAGTTCCATTTTGGGGATATGCTTACGATGTATTTTTTTGGCACGATTTGTTAATCAATTAAAATTAATTTCCTTTTAAGGATTGACTTGGCTGCTAGTTTTGCATGGGCATGGATAAGAAAGGCATGAGGGCTTTTTGTCTGTATCTGCATGACCCAAGGGTTTTTTCCTGTGTTGCAGAAGAATTATCCTAAGATTACAAGCTATAAACCTGATGTAACCTTAGGTGTGTTCATCTGCTCCCCTCCCCCTTTCCAACCGACTTCTACCCACCCTCCTCTACTAAGGAGAAGGGGTGACGTGTGGTGTCCGTAAAGGTTGTTTGAAACAAGGGCCCGAAATACCAGGGTAGCCGTGGAAATGTTAATTTAGTTTGTAGCAAGCCTGGCAACAAAAGACACTCCTACTGTACCTTAGTAAATACTACTACAAATGTTTTACTCCTTGATTACAAAGAGCACACAAAGCAAAAGCAATGTTGTCTTGTCTCAGGTAAGTGTTATAATAAGTGGATAACATGCAGCAAATGGACTGGGTTGGAATTGAACCCGGGCTGCTCCAGTAAGTTTTCAAATCATGGATATAGTGCTGTTGGATGAAACACAAGTTTTCCCCTCCCTCTCTCCCATCTCTTCCACTTTCCTCTTTCTCTCTCTTCTGTTGTGAAACTAGTCATGCATGTTTAAAAAAAGATTGTGTCTTCATATCACTGGCTCTATGTTTAAGTTCTTCCCTTTAACAATAATCAATATGCTTTTTTGTTCTGGGGGGGGGGGGGCATTAAGAAGTAACTTGGAAGAGTCTTTGTTTATGCATCCACTTAAAACAGCACAGCAGCAACTCAGCAAGTATGTAGGTCAATCTACACACAAAAAAGATCTAGAAACACTCAGTTGGAGTTCTTTGTCAAATTTTACTTCTACACAAGCGGTTGTTGTTTTCTCCTAAAAACAAAGTTCTCATAAAAACAAAGTTTCCCCTAATATTTCCATAAGTGTGTGACTAGGTCCTGCCAAAGTCACAATAGTTTAATCAGGAGCAGTCGGGTTGGCGTCAGTGGGAAGACATTGGTCTTCAGCAGGACTGTGGTTGCTGGTGCGGACCAGCATTTGTTTTGACTTACATTCTTCCCACATGCGTCACATACACATCTCATATCTGTGCTTTCAGGGAAAATGGTCTTTTCCAAGTTGGCTTTTGTCATCTTGACTAAAAGCCCTGTCTTAAAACACTTGGAGGAAGGGAGACAAACGCACAGAGACAGTTTTGTTTGAAAATGTTCAAGATGGTTCTCTGTCCTCTTAACTGTAGTCTCTTTATTTGTGTTTAATCAAATTGGTGCTTGCCACAGTTTTAGGCTCCTAAAATGCTTGATCTCTAATCAAGGTCATGCTGTAGCCTTTTCTCCAGTTAAGTTTACTCCCTTTAAGTTAATCACCATGATGGGCTGCTCCAAATCTTTTGATTGAATGTCTTATTGGCCGTCTCCTCAGCCGTTATGATAAACAAGTAAAAAAAAAATCTCCCTAGGTGTTTCCAAAGGCTGGCAGGGTGTGACATCTTTATGTCATACAGGTATAGGCAGCCGGTGGGTATGATGGCAGTGATGATTGCACAAGCCCTGAGGGCTAAGAAAAATGTGTCCTGTTCTGTGTTGGTATGAACCCTGTGCTGACTTGCAGTGTGTGTGGGTGAGCTGAGTGAGGCCGGGTAGAGCGGAGAGTTGGGGAGCAGAGACAGAGGACATTTCTTTGGAGTTAGTCACCGTGGGGAGAGGCTGGGCTCTCTTCCAGCTGGCCTGACGGCTCTATCAAGGAATGTGTGTGACTGGAGGGTTGGGTGGGGCTCTGCTCTCTGAGTACTTCTCCCTAAGCAAGCAGCTCTTAGGTAGAGAGCGGGATGGCGTGTCCACCTCTCTATCCCCAACCGAGGTTGCCTGTACTGTTCTACATGGGTGTGTACTAACCACTGCCCATTTAATTCCTCATTCAAGTGTGCATGTCTGTTTGTGTGTGGAATGGGAAGAGTTTAATTGTGATGGTCAAAACAGCGCAGTAGGCTACACTGTTTTCTTTTTGATGTTGCCCTTAGACATGCGTAGGATCTGAGCCTCGGCTTAAGTTTCCTCACTGTACCTGGAATCTTATTCCTGTTCAAACAGTTCCAGGAATATCTCATCAATGACTCTAAACAGACAAGACATAGTGTGCTTGTATATAAAAAAATTGCATTGTTGTTTTTCTGTGGACAGGAAGGGAAAAAAAAAGTTCTGAACTAAATCCTGTTTCATGCATCAAAAGTACACAAGTCAACACGTTGTTGACATGGTATCACTTACTATTTAAACCTCATCCAGTTGCTTTTATCTTGTCTGAAATGTCTAAACTGTCATGCCAGACACGAAAACTGATCATGGATGTCAAAGATCACCTGTACATTTCAAAGGACAGATAACTACACATAGCTCTCAGTGTATCTTGAATAATAGAGAGCTCATCAGTGTTGTCTCTCTGTACTCTTGTGACAGCCAACTTGATGTAATCTGCCTGGGGTCTGATGTCTTAGAGTGTACACAGCTGCTATGGCCCACGTTGCTGTACGCAAACACAGGGACAACCGCGCACGGCTTGGCATTTGTCGTGACAGTGCTCTGTCTATTTCAGTGTCAACAGTACCAGCCCAAGTACAGAAATAAACCGCCAACAGAAAATAAAGCAGTAAGATTGGTAGAAGTTTTAGCTGGGAGTTGCGATGACACATTTGAATAAAGGTATGAAATAACCAACGAGTAAAAGGATAATGTGAAAGGACTGGTTCACTTTTCTGTTTGTGGATGCCATGCATCAGTGAAAGGCTTTGTTTGGGTTGTGCAACATTCAACAGGTAAAGATAAACTGATCCAGTAAACTTATGGAAGTTGTTATTTTGCGTTCCTTTATTCTCTTTTGGTTGTTGACAAAATATATCGCTGTAATTACAGGCCTATCAATGTATAGGAATACTTTTGGACATGTGCAGTTTGTAACATTTTATTATAACAGTTATTTGCCACCAGTTTCTTTGAGATTACAACCTGTTCAGGATATATAGCTTAAAGGGAGGAGACTAATAATAGTTGTTATGTTGCTGTCACCAGCAAATACCTGCCTGTACAATCATTGCTCATTTGTTTTGTTGATGTTTCAGCTCCAGCGAAAGTTCCTAACACTCTCATGTTATTATGAGAGTGTTTGGAATGCCAAAACATTGCATGATGTAAGCAATTTACTGGTTTGTCTTCGTATAGTTTACCTCAAGCCATTTGACCTATATACCAACATTTATTAGCAAACAGTAGACCTTTTAAGAAACAAAAGCAACAGGTGGAGGTTTAGTGTTCACACACCCTGTGTCTGTGTAAACACAAGAAAAACAGAAGAAGTCAGTAACAATTGGCAGTGGCTGTTTAGAAGGCCTTTTACCTTTTGCCACGTGATATGATGACTCTCATGATGTGATTGTAAAACTACCTACATATGAAATCACAATCTCACTACAGCAAGTCTTGCTAGGATAAAACATCTCAACAACACCTTCTTCCCTGCATCTTTGTGACGTGTATGTGTGTTCTTAACCAAAGGGTGACTGTGCTACGATGGCCAGAAGATGTACATCTCTGGATCTAAAAGTGCATTCTTAGATCTAGCAATAAAACAAAACTTTTTTTCATGTTTAGTTAAAAACACTTTCGTGATTAGTTAAAACCACAACACTTTAAACAACAGAGTTAAAATGGATATCACAGTCCTCTGCAGTGTTCAATGGGTTTAATTGTGTTTAATTGTCTCCAAACTGCACAGATGCATTTCTTGTTATTGGGCTCAGTCATGAGACTTGTATTTGACTTGATGTGAAAGCACCACTGTTGAAGCGTAACCAAAGCAGCTCCATTTATTTACTTTAGGGGGGTGTTCAATCCCGTTGCACGCCTACATCAATATCTCCCGCTCTAAGATTTATCATTGCAACCTTGGGGTGCTGTGATTGATAAAAAATTTGTGTTTAAGGTAAAGGTCCATTATGCCTGTGAAGTCAAAACAGATCAAGCAAAGTGTAAATATCTATGCAAGGCAGATAACCCTCTTTGAATACCAGAAGGTGTTTACATTGTACTAGTACAATTTGTTTCTGTGTCTCTCTGACATGAATAAACAAGCCCAGTGTGCCACAAAATGAGATAAGGTACTCTGACAGATACAATGCAGATTGTGTTGCTGACTACTAAGTAGAGATGCTCAATTTGTTGTAGTTAATTATTAGTAACTTTTAATGTAAAAAAAATATTGGTCAATGACATCAATTTTGATCTTTGTTCTCTCCTGTTTGTCCTCTCTATCTCTATCAGATATCAAGGAAACTAAAGTTTAAGACTAGGAGCCCTTGGCCCTCGCTTGAGCAAACCAAACCACAGTAAGTGTCCTCTATACAACGATAGCCTTCAAAGACAATTATGTAATGACAAAACCCAAATACACAGTAACTTTCTTGTGTTGTTGTATTATGAGGGCAAAAAAGTAGGTGTCAGTGTTTTCATTGATCAACATGCTATGTAGAGTATTGGAAAAACTGAACTCTGGAACAGTCGAGGAATGTTTGCCTCCTTTGAACCTGGAAGGTCATTCCAGCCTTCAGCCGTGAATGGCTTGCCTGTGGAAACCTGACACTACAAACTAACCCCCCCCCCCACCCCCCAGCAATGGTTTGACCACCTGTTGGACGCAACCTCCCCACACACACACCTCTATCCCCTTACTACAAAAGGAGCTGTCGAGCCAATCCAGTTCACACTGTTGAACTGTGTGTGAGAAGCAGCTGCAGGAGATTAATCTTTTAGTCTTTAGACGACATTGTAGATGTGGTAACCCTGACCAAATGCAGGCCTTGTAGTGGATGTCGCGCAGAGGGAGAAGGGGCGGATCCTGAAATGTTTCTGTGGTTAGGAGGCAGTTAGGAGCAGCTTTTGTTCCAGGCTTCTTCTTTTTCTGGTGGGTCGTCCCAAAGTCCCCTGCAGACTTTGGCACACCACACTGACATACCAAACAAAAAAATACACAAAAAATATATGAATTGGATCTTAACCGGCACTTAACTGACTCGCCTTCCCTTGTTTATTTTCTTCAACAGTTTCAAGTGTTGCCTTTTGAGCCTTTGTGATGAATTAAGTGATTTGATTACAAAACGTGTGCCTTTCGGATTTCTTCTCCCTCCTCCATGGGATTGTTTTATTGTTGTTTTTAACCTTTTGAGGCCGTGACTCCCTATCTTATGATCCGAAGAACAGATAATGTGTTTTTGAGTGTTATCTCATGAAGATATTTAATTGTACTTTCCTGTTATATTTTGTTACTTCCTTTCAGTTTGTCTGGTTCCTTACCATTTACAGTTCTTTTTTTCAAGAAAGGTTTATAGGTGAATGGTGACTGTTGAGCAGAAAAACTAGTTTTACAGTAGGTTTCCCTAGTTTTAGCTTGACTCTGGTTTGGATAATGTATTTTTATTAGTCGCTGGCTGTTTTTGTTCTCCCCTTCCGCCCATCATTCGTAGTCTTATATTCCACAGGAACTGACCCTGGGCAATTCTTCCTCCTTCCCTTTTTCATCTTTCTCTCCCTCTCTCTCTTTCCCAATTATTCTCGCCCATTTCCTCCATCTTCATTTCTTCTTTCTCCGAGCGCTGGGTTCTGCCCCACCCAGAACTCGCTGCCAGGAATATGTCAGAGCTGTGAGAACAAGGACGGGATGAATAGTTCTCTAGATCCTGAAGCCTTAAAACTGGCTGAAGAAAATATGCTTGTACTGTATAAAGTAAGACTACTTAAGTATGACAAAGTGAAAAGTAGAGGGAGCGTACTGGGTGTGGCACTCCTTTATTTTTCAAATCGAAGATGGGAGGAATAATAACAATGTGTTTGTCCTTCTCACTCCTTCAATTACACACAGGGAGTTGTTGAGTACGGGCAACTGTTGGTGAGTGTACTCAACTGTTGGTGAGTGTACTCAACACCCCCCCCCCCCCCCCACTGTGAGACCATGCTTTTGTAAATACCTGAATGAGCCAACAATAACATAAGGAGTTGTTTCAGAGTCAAAGCTCTTCGTTTTCATGGGTCCCTCACATCCTGTGTTCCTACACAATGAAGAGAACCCCCGTAAAGCATGGACAATTTTAAAAACTATATAAAATGTCTCAGTTGTCAGTCAGTATCAAGAAATAACACAAACTAGCTAAATTGACATTTTAGTCTGTTTTTTAGTCTGTCTTTTAGTTGTTTTCAACTATAAATAAAGCTTGCCAGGTGTGTCTCATCACATGTTAGGCTATCACATGGAGCATCGAGTGTGGAAAAACATAGTTTTGATGTACGCCAAATAGATTTGTTTCATGGTCCTACAGTGCCTAATTTAGGTTTCGTTAATAGCGGTGTCAGTTGACTTGAGTGCAATTTAAACTTCATGAGATCATTTGATTATGGAGACTCTTTGACAGTGCCGATGTGGTTTCCATTCCTCACATCCATTCATACGTCCTGATGAAACCACTTTCAGTGTATCACACAAACCTTTTGTTATCTGTGTCAACGGGGTAAAGAGAAAAGGAGGAGTGGCGGAAAGGAGGGAAATAGAGAAAGCAAGAGAGATAGAAACAACCTCAGAGAAACCGCAAGACAACACAGTAGATACCATTACAGCTTTAAGCCAAACATAAGGAACAGTGTGATGTGTGGATGACTTCCCCCATGGCCACGGTCCTTTTGTTGTTTTAGACTGGCTAGCCAAATGTCTATTCTAGAAAGCTTCTTAAATTACCTTTAGGCATTGCACAAATTCTGCAGTATTCGTAGTCACAGGACACCAATGTCTATTTATTTATGACTTGTGTTAATTGGACTATAGCTCATAATACATCCTTGGACAGTAAGGTCACCAATAGATTTTGGTATCCCAACCATCCATTCCATATGCATATGGTCAGAGAGGCCTTTGTCAAATAAGTCCCAGGGCTTTTACCATGTTTCTGTATTTGCTCCTTGGTGGTCACTTTATTTTCAGCATGGAATGGAATTTTTGCTAGATCAAAGGTTTGTATTCTGAATGAGATGAATGCTTGTTTACCAGGACTGTGCTATCTGTGGGGCATATAAAACATGCAGTAAATGAAGTATTTTGAAAATGCATTTGCTTAGTATATGAAAATGGATGTAATGGAAATGATTGTGAAAATATAATTGGGACCAAAACGATTCTCTCATTGATGGAACCTTCCACCAAGCCCTCCCTTCACTGTTCTCTTTTTAGGAATGATATCATTGCTTGTAGGGAGGTGGTCAATTGTGGTCTCATTATATTAAGTTGCCTTGACACAACTTATGATGACTCTCAGCTTGTGGCCTACCAACAACATTTAATTTTCAATCCATTGTAAATCCTATCCATTTTGGACTTACATAGTCATGATAAACATGCTGTCACTAGACACAAACTGTACGTGTTGAAGATTCTGAGAGTTGTCATCGGGTACAAATGTGAAGAAATATATTATTTCCAATGTCTGCATGGTTTCAGGGCAGGGATAGGTTGAGGGAGAGGGGGGTAAACAACATTCCAGTGCCTGACACTTGAGTCTTTGTACACACGCTAAGACTTACAGTTCAACTTTTTTTCTTTCAAATCCTCAAGGTCTTAAAGAAACATACCAGATAGCATCTTTTCACACCTTGTGTTTACTCTACGATGAAGAAATATGGCATGTTAGTAGTGTGAGAGAAGAGTGTGGGGCTGTTGCAGGGTGCAGAATTCCATCCCAATTTCAGACAGGAACAGCTGTTTCTCTATCTCTTCCTTGGGTTCCTCTTTCTCTCAGCTGTGGGCTATCTTGTGGAACAGTGTGGTGTGGCGAGTACCATAATAGCTACAAACAGTTTAACTATCAGTAAATGGAGGGGTCACTTTCACCCACACAGGGGTTCACGGCCTGGCTTTGCAATAATGTTATTAATAGGGGTGTACATTGGGAGACTCGCCTGCTATGACGATAAGACACTTTCAGTTGCATTTGTGACTGGGACATTTTGTTAGATGAAAGGGATTCTGGATATTGTACTCTAAAGCTTGAGAGTGTCAATACCGGTAAGTTGCATATAGGGAGGAATATCTAAAAGGAATTGAAAGTGATAAACAGGAGGATACAATGATGCTTAGGGGTGGCAGACTTCCTGGAATGTATATGTCTACTTAAGTCTGTCACATCTGTAAATAACCATTCTAAAAGATCCCCAAGATAATATCTGGCTCCAAATATGCCCGTAGCAATACATCAAAACCGGGACTGTCAGTCAAGGAGCTTTTCTTGGTTGCTTCTCCCAAGACTTAAGACAGCCGACAGACAGTTTTAATTATTGTGTCTGATTATATGGCTGATCTGACGCCATGGTCTGTACCTCCCTCTATTCCTCTCTTCCTATCAAAATGCTCTCTGAAACCCGGTCTTGCTTTTGAGGAAATATTTGAGATGATGTTATCAAACTTTTATGTCACAGCACTACAACAGTTTTCACACATGGCTTTTGTTGTATTTTTAATAGTACTGAAACAATATTGACGCAGCTTTCATTAATTCTATCGAGAAATTTAAATTATAGAAAGGTCTAGACTCGAGAATATTGTGAAAATAAACTATTCTATGCTGGAAAGATCCCCCACATTCTTTAGTCTGAGATCATTATCGATGGAATCCCAAAATACATAATTAAGGTCAAAGCACTTACCTTTAAGTGGTTAAATAGAATCAAAGTAAGTTTGGTACAATAATGAGTAAAATCAGAAAATGGGTCAAGAAACTGAAAAAAAGTCAGCAATTTCTTAAACTGATTCGCATACCATGAAACCTCCAGCTCCATGAAAACAGAGAGAATTAGTCATAGTTGTGACTCATATCCTGTTTTTTGTTCTATCCTGTTAATATAACAGACTTCCCATTTATATAGGTGTATCATAGACAAAAGGGCATATCACTGCAATTTGAAACGATTAAAAGACGCAAAGTATGGTATGATATGTATCAAATGCTGTTGTATTGTTCAACCATATGTAAGTGAACATAAAACTGTAATGTTTGTAACTCGTCAGTTCACAACCCTACTTTGCTCTTGCTCCAAAGAGAGCCTATGAAAACAAGTACGATGACATTGAAGTATGGCCTGAGATCCGTGTCTGGTGTAGGAAGAGACAGCTAGCTCAGACTTGTATAATTGTAGGTGTGGGTTGTTAGAAGTTGGCATTAATAAAACAATAGGCTGTCTGTTCTGACAGAGAGTGCAGGACTAGTCAGCATATTTGTTGCGTAGAGACCCAGACTAGAGTGCCTGATTAAACACATACTGTACTGCACTGTTGTCTTGTTTTGATGCTGCCATGCCTAGTTTTTTACACTCTTACATGAATGTATATACAAAATATTCATGAATGATTAATTTGAGCAGTTTTACATTTCTAAACATACAGTCCTATTGTGTGAAGTATGAGGGTTTAGGCTGATGTGATCATCAGTTGTTGCAGTCTATTGTTTGATGATTTCCAAATTACGTAGCATTTTTAACACATTAAACACAATTCTGATTCTGATTCTGATGTTGAGATTCCTTAATTTAAATTGTGAAATCAAAAGACTCTGCATATTAATCTCTTTTAGCAATATGTGCGGTCACATGACATATGGTCCTTGCCTACCTTGAACAGTTTTAGCATGTCCAACTTTGTAATTTTAACCCCAAATGAACACATGACAGGGCCAGCTGTATAGTATATATCTGTAGGTCTGAATACTGTGTCAACAAAATGATAAATAGGTTGATGCATGTGCCTGTGTGTTAAGAAGAAAGGGTAGCCACAGGCATTATTGTTCTCAATACTGACATCGGAGCAGAGTTTTAGGCACATAATCAGGGAGCTTTCCACAGGACAAGGTGTGGTTATACTCCACCCAAATTTCTACATGCAGGATCAAAAAAAATTGTGGTTTAAATAAGCCATGGTGGTATTCACCACCAAGAGCTATGGCGACATCTAGTGTTTAATATGGATCATTCTTTGTGTAGTTAGTTTGATAATGCATATTGGCATTACATAAAGACAATGATATGTCAGCATATTTGAACATCTGAGAGAATATTTTTCATACAGGGCTAATTGCAAAATCTATGTTAACATATTTTACCACTGCGTTTTTTAGGTAACCTAAGCAGACATCACACCAGGGCGTAAAACAAGAAAAAAAGATTATCAAAGGTATGGCACAACATTCTCTTCCTCTGTTTCTTTCTGCTGTTATGTCTTTAAAAATGCTGCTCTTTTGTGGAGGGCAGGCACTGAGCACTTTCACTCATTTTTAACCCTTATATTGCCACTTCATCACCTTTTCAAAGATGGCTGAGGAGGAGGACACCAGGGAAGTGCTCTTTTCAGAATGGATGGGTGCAGACAAAACAGGACTAACCATTGAGCAGAAAGGTGGAGGAGAGATCTTTGTCAAAGAGGTGAAGACAGAGTCCCCTGCTGCACGCACAGGCAGAGTGCATGAAGGTACTGGTTCATTTATGGAATACATAAGTTGTAGATACTTTGAAACGAAAGCACTAATTTTGAACATTTCCTCTCCTGCTATTGACATTACCGATAGTGAGTACATGGTGGAATGTCACATTAAATCACCCAATGAGTTTTGTCTTGTAGTAGTAGTATTCCATTTTGTTTAATTCGTTTAAATACTAGGATTTAAATATACTACCATGTTTTCTGTGTAGGTGATCAGATTGTTGGAGCCACTATCTATTTTGACAACATGAGCTCAGAAGAAACATCAGAGCTACTGAAGACCTTAAACAAACACAAGGTTGGACTGAAACTACAGAACAAGGACAAGTCACCTTGCCGCTCACCCATGGGCACTCTGTCTTTGGAGGGTAGGAGTCGATTTGGAGGATCCAGCCCAGACATTATCCTAGTATGTTTTTTTGTTGCAAAAATCACAGCTTTACTTAGTTTAAAGTTGTCATAAAGTTGTCAGTCATTTTCCTCCTTGTTTACGTCACATTCCTGTACCAACAGAGTGGAGATGATGAAGACTACAAGAGAATATACACAAAGAAAATCAAACCACGTCTGAAGTCAGAAGACCTGGCAGAAGGGGTGGATGTGCGAACAGAGCGTCACAGCAGCACAAGCAGCGATGGGAGCACAATTACAACCATCACTCGTCGAATTACTACCTACACTGTAGATATGCCAGGGGGCATGAGCGAGCAGCTTGAACTTTCAAGCCCAGAGTTCAAGGGGCTACGAAAATCGGTGGACAGCCCCACTCAGATAAAAGGATCCTCATCTTTAAGCCCCTCAGGTAAAGGGAGTGCAGAGGAGGGGGTTTTCGAGCATGGCAACGTCTCTTTTACTGGGCCACATATTGGTGGCTCCTCAGAAACACACTGGAGCACTGGCGGGGTGAAGACCACAACAGTAACGAGGGTGGTGGAGGGGGATGGTGCAGGGCTCCAATTTAAGGGACCCAGCTTTGGAATGTCAGGGGGTAAAGGTCAGACAGGCTTTGGCTTTTCAAAAGGGTATCAGCAGGGAGATGAAAGCATTCAGGTTTCAGGTGTGTCAAACGTGAAGGTTAAAGAGAATGTGAGCATGGGCAGCAAGCATGACACTGTAGGAGGTGTTGATATGCCATCAGGCAGTTGGAAGTCAGGACCAGTCAGCATTTTACTGCCAGAAAAAACTCAAAACCTAGACCTGCATGGCCCTAGTGTCAGCAGTAGAGTATCAGAAACCAATATTGGAGACCAGCATTTCAAGTCAGGAGGTGTCAGTGTTCCTGGTGGCAAAGTAGGTGGAGTTTCCACATTTGGCCTACCAGTAATAGACACAGAATTGAATGGAAGTAAAATGTCACAAGAAATAAAATTGCCTACTGTAGATATGAATATCTCAGGAATCTCCTCAATGGGCAAACCTAAGGGGGGTGATTCATTTAAAATGTCCATCAAAGAACATTCAAACAAGGGCACAGCACCAGAGAGTGAAAATGGAGTGACAAGTGGAATCAAAAAGACAACCTTTGGATTGAACATCGGAGGTGCAGAAAGTGGTATGGATGTCAAACTTCCACAAGTAAAAGGGACTGTAGAAGTTCCAGCTCTTGAAATAAAAAGTGACATAAAGTCATCCAAGATTGACATTAAAGGGCCAAGAGTTGAAAATGCCGAATATAGTGATATTAGCATGTCAAAAATTAAGACGTCTTCTTTCGGAATTAAAGGACCCAAACTTGAAGGGACGAGTGTTAAACTCCCTAAAGCTAATATTAATGTGAATGCCCCAACAATGGCTTTTGAACGTCAAGATATCAATCTCAAAGGACCCCAAGGTCAATTTAACATGCCACAGATGGAAGTCCCTTCCTTTGGAATTAAAGGACCAAAAGCGGAGGGTCCTGATGTTAATATTGATCTTGCAACAGCTGATGTTAATGCTCCCAAAGTTGATATCAAAGACCCTGGACTTGACATTGAAGGACATGACACTAAAATCAAAGACGCAAAATTCAAGTTACCCTCCATGTCCGGACCAAAGATCACAAAGCCAGATGTTGATATAAATCTCAAAGACCCCAAAATGAAGGGCGACGTGGAGCTCAAGGCACCTAAAGTAGATATCAAAGGGCCAAATGTTGATCTACAAGATCGTGATGGAAAACTTAAGGGGGCGGATTACAAGACGCCAACCATTTCTGGACCTAAGATCTCTGTGCCAAATGTGGATATCAATGTCAAAGGACCAAAGGTAAAGGGAGAGGTGGATATGTCAGCGTCAAAGATAGAAAGAGACATCAGAGAACAAAAAGGCGACATTGAAGGGCCAAATGTAAATATTGAAAGTCCTGATTATGGCTTTAAAATACCAAAGATCAAAATTCCTTCATTTGGAATTAGAGGAAACAAAGTGGAGAGTCCTGGTGACTTCCCTAAAACAGAAATTGGTAGCAATGCCCCCAGCCTTGAACTTGACAATGATAGTTACACGGGCAAAATCAAAGGCCCAAAATTCAATGTGCCATCTGGGCCAATGATCTCAAGTCCAGCTGTGGATATCAATCTGAAAGGTTCAAAAATAAAGGGAGATGCAGATGTGAAAGGTGTGGACGTGTCCATGCCAAAGATAGAGGGAGACCTGAAGGCACCCAAAGTATGCATTGAAGGGCCAGATGTTGACATTGAAGGTCCTGATGGTGAATTCAAAATGCCCAAAATGAAGATGCCTTCATTTGGATTCAAAGGACCCAAAGTGGAGGGTCCTGATGTCGATGTTGAACTCCCCAAAGCTGACATTGACATCAAGACACCAAGTGTTGACATTAAAGGACCGGAAGTTGAAATTGAAGGGCCTGACGGCAAAATCAAAGGTTCAAAATTCAAGATGCCATCCATCTCAGGGCCAAAGATCTCAATGCCAGACATGGATTTCAATATGAAAGGTCCAAAGGGGAAGGGAGATATGGACGTGTCAGTGCCAATGATAGAGGGAGACCTGAAGGCACCCAAAGTAAACATTGAAGGCCCGGATATTGACATCGAAGGTCCTGAAGGTGGATTCAAAATGCCAAAAGTGAAGATGCCTTCATTTGGATTCAAAGGACCCAAATTGGAGGGTCCTGATGTCGATGTTAAACTCCCCAAAGCTGACATTGACATCAAGGCACCAAGTGTTGACATTAAAGGACCAGAAGTTGACATTGAAGGACCTGACGGCAAAATCAAAGGTTCAAAATTCAAGATGCCATCCATCTCAGGGCCAAAGATCTCAATGCCAGACATGGATTTCAATAAGAAAGGTCCAAAGGTGAAGGGAGATATGGATGGAGACCTGAAGGCACCGAAAGTAAACATTGAAGGCCCAGATATTGACATTGAAGGTCCTGAAGGTGGATTCAAAATGCCAAAAATGAAGATGCCTTCATTTGGATTCAAAGGACCGAAAATGGAGGGTCCTGATGTCGATGTTAAACTCCCCAAAGCTGACATTGACATCAAGTCTCCAAGTGTTGACTTAAAAGGACCAGAAGTTGACATTGAAGGACCTGACGGCAAAATCAAAGGTTCAAAATTCAAGATGCCATCCATCTCAGGGCCAAAGATCTCAATGCCAGACATGGATTTCAACATGAAAGGACAGAAGGTGAAGGGAGATGTGGATGTGTCAGTGCCAAAGATAGAAGGAGACCTGAAGGCACCCAAGGTAAACATTGAAGGCCCAGATGTTGACATTGAAGGTCCTGAAGGTGGATTCAAAATGCCCAAAATGAAGATGCCTTCATTTGGATTCAAAGGACCCAAAGTGGAGGGTCCTGATGTCGATGTTAAACTCCCCAAAGCTGACATTGACATCAAGGCACCAAGCGTTGACATAAGAGGACCAGAAGTTGACATTGAAGGACCTGACGGCAAAATCAAAGGTTCAAAATTCAAGATGCCATCCATCTCAGGGCCAAAGATCTCAATGCCAGACGTGGATTTCAATCTGAAAGGTCCAAAGGTGAAGGGAGATGTGGACGTGTCAGTGCCAAAGATAGAGGGAGACCTGAAGGCACCGAAAGTAAACATTGAAGGCCCAGATGTTGACATTGAAGGTCCTGAAGGTGGATTCAAAATGCCAAAAATGAAGATGCCTTCATTTGGATTCAAAGGACCCATAGTGGAGGGTCCTGATGTCAATGTTAAACTCCCCAAAGCTGACATTGACATCAAGGCACCAAGTGTTGACATAAAAGGACCAGAAGTTGACATTGAAGGACCTGACGGCAAAATCAAAGGTTCAAAATTCAAGATGCCATCCATCTCAGGGCCAAAGATCTCAATGCCAGACATGGATTTCAATATGAAAGGACCAAAGGTGAAGGGAGATGTGGATATTTCAGTGCCAAAGATAGAGGGGGACCTGAAGGCACCCAAGGTAAACATTGAAGGCCCAGATGTTGACATCGAAGGTCCTGAAGGTGGATTCAAAATGCCCAAAATGAAGATGCCTTCATTTGGATTCAAAGGACCCAAAGTGGAGGGTCCTGATGTCGATGTTAAACTCCCCAAAGCTGACATTGACATCAAGGCACCCAGTGTTGACATAAAAGGACCAGAAGTTGACATTGAAGGACCTGACGGCAAAATCAAAGGTTCAAAATTCAAGATGCCATCCATCTCAGGGCCAAAGATCTCAATGCCAGACATGGATTTCAATATGAAAGGACCAAAGGTGAAGGGAGATGTGGATGTGTCAGTGCCAAAGATAGAGGGAGACCTGAAGGCACCCAAGGTAAACATTGAAGGCCCAGATGTTGACATCGAAGGTCCTGAAGGTGGATTCAAAATGCCCAAAATGAAGATGCCTTCATTTGGATTCAAAGGACCCAAAGTGGAGGGTCCTGATGTCGATGTTAAACTCCCCAAAGCTGACATTGACATCAAGGCACCAAGTGTTGACATAAAAGGACCAGAAGTTGACATTGAAGGACCTGACGGCAAAATCAAAGGTTCAAAATTCAAGATGCCATCCATCTCAGGGCCAAAGATCTCAATGCCAGACGTGGATTTCAATCTGAAAGGTCCAAAGTTGAAGGGAGATATGGACGTGTCAGTGCCAAAGATAGAGGGAGACCTGAAGGCACCGAAAGTAAGCATTGAAGGCCCAGATATTGACATTGAAGTTCCTGAAGGTGGATTCAAAATGCCAAAAATGAAGATGCCTTCATTTGGATTCAAAGGACCCAAAGTGGAGGGTCCTGATGTCGATGGTACACTCCCCAAAGCTGACATTGACATCAATGCACCCAGTGTTGACATAAAAGGACCAGAAGTTGACATTGAAGGACCTGACGGCAAAATCAAAGGTTCAAAATTCAAGATGCCATCCATCTCAGGGCCAAAGATCTCAATGCCAGACGTGGATTTCAATCTGAAAGGTCCAAAGGTGAAGGGAGATATGGACGTGTCAGTGCCAAAGATAGAGGGAGACCTGAAGGCACCGAAAGTAAACATTGAAGGCCCAGATGTTGACATCGAAGGTCCTGAAGGTGGATTCAAAATGCCCAAAATGAAGATGCCTTCATTTGGATTCAAAGGACCCAAAGTGGAGGGTCCTGATGTCGATGTTAAACTCCCCAAAGCTAACATTGACATCAAGGCACCCAGTGTTGACATTAAAGGACCAGAAGTTGACTTTGAAGGACCTGACGGCAAAATCAAAGGTTCAAAATTCAAGATGCCATCCATCTCAGGGCCAAAGATCTCAATGCCAGACATGGATTTCAATATGAAAGGACCAAAGGTGAAGGGAGATGTGGATGTGTCAGTGCCAAAGATAGAGGGAGACCTGAAGGCACCCAAGGTAAACATTGAAGGCCCAGATGTTGACATCGAAGGTCCTGAAGGTGGATTCAAAATGCCCAAAATGAAGATGCCTTCATTTGGATTCAAAGGACCCAAAGTGGAGGGTCCTGATGTCGATGTTAAACTCCCCAAAGCTGATATTGACATCAAGGCACCAAGTGTTGACATAAAAGGACCAGAAGTTGACATTGAAGGACCTGACGGCAAATTGAAAGGTTCAAAATTCAAGATGCCATCCATCTCAGGGCCAAAGATCTCAATGCCAGACGTGGATTTCAATCTGAAAGGTCCAAAGGTGAAGGGAGATATGGACGTGTCAGTGCCAAAGATAGAGGGAGACCTGAAGGCACCGAAAGTAAACATTGAAGGCCCAGATGTTGACATCGAAGGTCCTGAAGGTGGATTCAAAATGCCCAAAATGAAGATGCCTTCATTTGGATTCAAAGGACCCAAAGTGGAGGGTCCTGATGTCGATGTTAAACTCCCCAAAGCTAACATTGACATCAAGGCACCCAGTGTTGACATAAAAGGACCAGAAGTTGACTTTGAAGGACCTGACGGCAAAATCAAAGGTTCAAAATTCAAGATGCCATCCATCTCAGGGCCAAAGATCTCAATGCCAGACATGGATTTCAATATGAAAGGACCAAAGGTGAAGGGAGATGTGGATGTGTCAGTGCCAAAGATAGAGGGAGACCTGAAGGCACCCAAGGTAAACATTGAAGGCCCAGATGTTGACATTGAAGGTCCTGAAGGTGGATTCAAAATGCCCAAAATGAAGATGCCTTCATTTGGATTCAAAGGACCCAAAGTGGAGGGTCCTGATGTCGATGTTAAACTCCCCAAAGCTGACATTGACATCAAGGCACCAATTGTTGACATAAAAGGACCAGAAGTTGACATTGAAGGACCTGACGGCAAAATCAAAGGTTCAAAATTCAAGATGCCATCCATCTCAGGGCCAAAGATCTCAATGCCAGACGTGGATTTCAATATGAAAGGTCCAAACGTGAAGGGAGATATGGACGTGTCAGTGCCAAAGATAGAGGGAGACCTGAAGGCACCGAAAGTAAACATTGAAGGCCCAGATGTTGACATCGAAGGTCCTGAAGGTGGATTCAAAATGCCCAAAATGAAGATGCCTTCATTTGGATTCAAAGGACCCAAAGTGGAGGGTCCTGATGTCGATGTTAAACTCCCCAAAGCTGACATTGACATCAAGGCACCAATTGTTGACATAAAAGGACCAGAAGTTGACATTGAAGGACCTGACGGCAAAATCAAAGGTTCAAAATTCAAGATGCCATCCATCTCAGGGCCAAAGATCTCAATGCCAGACGTGGATTTCAATATGAAAGGTCCAAAGGTGAAGGGAGATATGGACGTGTCAGTGCCAAAGATAGAGGGAGACCTGAAGGCACCGAAAGTAAACATTGAAGGCCCAGATGTTGACATCGAAGGTCCTGAAGGTGGATTCAAAATGCCCAAAATGAAGATGCCTTCATTTGGATTCAAAGGACCCAAAGTGGAGGGTCCTGATGTCGATGTTAAACTCCCCAAAGCTGACATTGACATCAAGGCACCAAGTGTTGACATAAAAGGACCAGAAGTTGACATTGAAGGACCTGACGGCAAAATCAAAGGTTCAAAATTCAAGATGCCATCCATCTCAGGGCCAAAGATCTCAATGCCAGACGTGGATTTCAATCTGAAAGGTCCAAAGGTGAAGGGAGATATGGACGTGTCAGTGCCAAAGATAGAGGGAGACTTGAAGGCACCGAAAGTAAACATTGAAGGCCCAGATGTTGACATTGAAGGTCCCGAAGGTGGATTCAAAATGCCCAAAATGAAGATGCCTTCATTTGGATTCAAAGGACCCAAAGTGGAGGGTCCTGAAGTCGATGTTAAACTCCCCAAAGCTGACATTGACATCAAGGCACCAAGTGTTGACATTAAAGGACCAGAACTTGATATTGAAGGACCTGACGGCAAAATCAAAGGTTCAAAATTCAAGATGCCATCCATCTCAGGGCCAAAGATCTCAATGCCAGACGTGGATTTCAATCTGAAAGGTCCAAAGGTGAAGGGAGATATGGACGTGTCAGTGCCAAAGATAGAGGGAGACCTGAAGGCACCGAAAGTAAACATTGAAGGCCCAGATGTTGACATCGAAGGTCCTGAAGGTGGATTCAAAATGCCAAAAATGAAGATGCCTTCATTTGGATTCAAAGGACCTAAAATCCATGTTCCTGATGTAGACATGAACCTCCCCAAAGGTGACTTTGACATCAATGCACCCAGTGTTGACATTAAAGGACCAGAACTTGATATTGAAGGACCTGATGGCAAAATTAAAGGACCCAAATTCAAGATGCCATCCATCTCAGGGCCAAAGATCTCAATGCCAGACGTGGATTTCAATCTGAAAGGTCCAAAGGTGAAGGGAGATATGGACGTGTCAGTGCCTAAGATGGAGGGAGACCTGAAGGCACCGAAAGTAAACATTGAAGGGCCTGATGTTGACATTGAAGGTCCAGAAGGTGGGTTCAAAATGCCAAAAATGAAGATGCCTTCATTTGGATTCAAAGGACCTAAAATCCATAGCCCTGATGTAGACATGAACCTCCCCAAAGCTGACATTGACATCAAGGCACCAAGTGTTGACATAAAAGGACCAGAAGTTGACATTGAAGGACCTGACGGCAAAATCAAAGGTTCAAAATTCAAGATGCCATCCATCTCAATGCCAGACGTGGATTTCAATCTGAAAGGTCCAAAGGTGAAGGGAGATATGGACGTGTCAGTGCCAAAGATAGAGGGAGACTTGAAGGCACCGAAAGTAAACATTGAAGGCCCAGATGTTGACATTGAAGGTCCCGAAGGTGGATTCAAAATGCCCAAAATGAAGATGCCTTCATTTGGATTCAAAGGACCCAAAGTGGAGGGTCCTGATGTCGATGTTAAACTCCCCAAAGCTGACATTGACATCAAGGCACCAAGTGTTGACATAAAAGGACCAGAAGTTGACATTGAAGGACCTGACGGCAAAATCAAAGGTTCAAAATTCAAGATGCCATCCATCTCAGGGCCAAAGATCTCAATGCCAGACGTGGATTTCAATCTGAAAGGTCCAAAGGTGAAAGGAGATATGGACTTGTCAGTGCCAAAGATAGAGGGAGACCTGAAGGCACCCAAGGTAAACATTGAAGGCCCAGATGTTGACATTGAAGGTCCTGAAGGTGGATTCAAAATGCCCAAAATGAAGATGCCTTCATTTGGATTCAAAGGACCCAAATTGGAGGGTCCTGATGTCGATGTTAAACTCCCCAAAGCTGACATTGACATAAAGGCACCAAGTGTTGACATAAAAGGACCAGAACTTGACATTGAAGGACCTGACGGCAAAATCAAAGGTTCAAAATTCAAGATGCCATCCATCTCAGGGCCAAAGATCTCAATGCCAGACGTGGATTTCAATCTGAAAGGTCCAAAGGTGAAGGGAGATATGGACGTGTCAGTGCCTAAGATGGAGGGAGACCTGAAGGCACCGAAAGTAAACATTGAAGGGCCTGATGTTGACATTGAAGGTCCAGAAGGTGGGTTCAAAATGCCAAAAATGAAGATGCCTTCATTTGGATTCAAAGGACCTAAAATCCATGGACCTGATGTAGACATGAACCTCCAGAAAGGTGACTTTGACATCAATGCACCCAGTGTTGACATTAAAGGACCAGAACTTGATATTGAAGGGCCTGACGGCAAAATCAAAGGTTCAAAATTCAAGATTCCATCCATCTCAGGGCCAAAGATCTCAATGCCAGACGTGGATTTTAATCTGAAAGGTCCAAAGGTGAAGGGAGATATGGACGTGTCAGTTCCAAAGATAGAGGGAGACCTGAAGGCACCGAAAGTAAACATTGAAGGCCCAGAAGTTGACATTGAAGGTCCTGAAGGTGGATTCAAAATGCCCAAAATGAAGATGCCTTCATTTGGATTCAAAGGACCCAAAGTGGAGGGTCCTGATGTCGATGTTAAACTCCCCAAAGCTGACATTGACATCAAGGCACCAAGTGTTGACATAAAAGGACCAGAAGTTGACATTGAAGGACCTGACGGCAAAATCAAAGGTTCAAAATTCAAGATTCCATCCATCTCAGGGCCAAAGATCTCAATGCCAGACGTGGATTTCAATCTGAAAGGTCCAAAGGTGAAGGGAGATGTGGATGTGTCAGTGCCAAAGATAGATGGAGACATGAAGACACCGAAAGTAAACATTGAAGGCCCAGATGTTGACATTGAAGGTCATGAAGGTGGATTCAAAATGCCCAAAATAAACATGCCTTCATTTGGATTCAAAGGACAGAAATTGGAGGGTCCTGATGTCGATGTTAAACTCTCAAAAGCTGATATTGACATCAAAGCACCAAATGTTGATATAGAAGGTCCAGACATTGACATTGAAGGACCTGATGGCAAAATCAAAGGTCCAAAATTCAAAATGCCATCTATCTCAGGGCCAAAGATCTCAATGCCAGACGTGGATTTCAATCTGAAAGGTCCAAAGGTGAAGGGAGATGTGGATGTGTCAGTGCCAAAGATGGAGGGAGACCTGAAGACACCAAAAGGAAACATTGAAGGAACAGACATTGGCATTGAAGTACCAGGAGGACACCTTAAAGGACCCACATTTAAAATGCCATCTATCTCAGGACCAAAGTTGTCAATGCCTGATGTTGATTTCAATCTTAAAGGGCCAAAGATTAAAGGAGAAATACATGGTGATGTCAGTGGTCCTAAAGCTGAAATTCATGCTGGTGAAATGTCCCTTGACAGCCCTGAAATCGGAACAAAAAAATCTAAGTTTAAAATGCCCAAATTTGGATTTAAAGGTAGCAAAGGGAAGGGCCTCGATATGGATGTAAATGTTCCTAAACCAGATATCAATATTAAAGGTCCAAAAGTAAAGGGTGACATCGACGTCTCAATCCCAACTGGCGAGGCCGACTTAAAATCACCAACTGGCTCAATAGATGCTGATGTGAAGGGTGCTGAAGGAGGATTCAGGATGCCAAAATTCAAAATGCCCAAATTTGGCTTCAAAGGCCCTAAAATAGAAAAGCCGGACATTGATGTAAATCTTCCAGATGTTGACTTGAAAATCCCTGATCTGGATATTGAAGGACCAGAAGGCAAGGTCAAAGGGACAAAATTCAAGATGCCATCCATCTCAGGGCCAAACATCTCAATGCCAGATGTGGATTTCAATCTGAAAGGTCCAAAGGTAAAGGGAGATATAGACGTGTCAGTGCCTAAGATGGAGGGAGACCTTAAGGCACCAAAAGTAAACATTGAAGGACCAGATGTTGACATTGAAGGTACTGATGGTGGATTCAAAATGCCAAAGATGAAGATGCCTTCATTTGGATTCAAAGGACCCACAATGGAGGGTCCGGATATTGATGGTAAATTTCCCAAAGCTGACATAGACATCAAGGCACCAAGTGTTAACATAAAAGGACCAGAAGTTGACATTGAAGGACCTGACGGCAAAATCAAAGGTCCAAAATTCAAGATGCCTTCCATCTCAGGGCCAAACATCTCAATGCCAGATGTGGATTTCAATCTGAAAGGTCCAATGGTGAAGGGAGATAAGGATGTGTCAGTGCCAAAGATAGAGGGAGACCTGAAGGCACCGAAAGTAAACATTGAAGGCCCGGACATTGACATTGACGGTCCTGAAGGTGGATTCAAAATGCCCAAAATGAAGATGCCTTCATTTGGATTCAAAGGACCTAAGATCCATGGTCATGATATAGACATGAACCTCCCGGAAGGTGACTTTGACATCAATGCACCCAGTGTTGACATTAAAGGACCAGAACTTGATATTGAAGGACCTGACGGCAAAATCAAAGGCCCCAAATTCAAGATGCCATCCATCTCAGGGCCAAAGATCTCAATGCCAGACGTGGATTTCAATCTGAAAGGTCCAAAGGTTAAAGGGGATATGGATATGTCAGTGCCAAAGATAGAGGGAGACTTGAAGGCACCGAAAGTAAACATTGAAGGCCCGGACATTGACATTGAAGGTCCTGAAGGTGGATTCAAAATGCCAAAAATGAAGATGCCTTCATTTGGATTCAAAGGACCAAAAATCCATGGTCCTGATGTAGACATGAACCTCCCGGAAGGTGACTTTGACATCAATGCACCCAGTGTTGACATAAAAGGACCAGAACTTGATATTGAAGGACCTGACGGTAAAATCAAAGGCCCCAAATTCAAGATGCCATCCATTTCAGGGCCAAAGATCTCAATGCCAGACGTGGATTTCAATCTGAAAGGTCCAAAGGTGAAGGGAGATATGGACGTGTCAGTGCCAAAGATAGAGGGAGACCTGAAGGCACCGAAAGTAAACATTGAAGGCCCAGATGTTGACATTGACGGTCCTGAAGGTGGATTCAAAATGCCAAAAATGAAGATGCCTTCATTTGGATTCAAAGGACCTAAAATCCATGGTCCTGATGTAGACATGAACCTCCCCAAAGGTGACTTTGACATCAATGCACCCAGTGTTGACATTAAAGGACCAGAACTTGATATTGAAGGACCTGATGGCAAAATTAAAGGACCCAAATTCAAGATGCCATCCATCTCAGGGCCAAAGATCTCAATGCCAGACGTGGATTTCAATCTGAAAGGTCCAAAGGTGAAGGGAGATATGGACGTGTCAGTGCCACAGATAGAGGGAGACCTGAAGGCACCAAAAGTAAACATTGAAGGCCCAGATGTTGACATTGAAGGTCCTGAAGGTGGATTCAAAATGCCCAAAATAAAGATGCCTTCATTTGGATTCAAAGGACCTAAAATGCATGGTCCTGATGTAGACATGAACCTCCCCAAAGGTGACTTTGACATCAATGCACCCATTGTTGACATTAAAGGACCAGAACTTGATTTTGAAGGACCTGACGGTAAAATCAAAGGCCCCAAGTTCAAGATGCCATCCATTTCAGGGCCAAAGATCTCAATGCCAGATGTGGATTTCAATATGAAAGGTCCAAAGGTGAAGGGAGATATGGACGTGTCAGTGCCTAAGATGGAGGGAGACCTGAAGGCACCGAAAGTAAACATTGAAGGCCCAGATATTGACATTGAAGGTCCTGAAGGTGGATTCAAAATGCCCAAAATGAAGATGCCTTCATTTGGATTCAAAGGACCTAAAATCCATGGTCCTGATGTCGACATAAACCTCCCCAAAGGTGACTTTGACATCAATGCACCCAGTGTTGACATTAAAGGACCAGAACTTGATATTGAAGGACCTGATGGCAAAGTCAAAGGACCCAAATTCAAGATGCCATCCATCTCAGGCCCAAAGATCTCAATGCCAGATGTGGATTTCCATCTGAAAGGTCCAAAGGTGAAGGGAGATATGGACGTGTCAGTGCCAAAGATAGAGGGAGACCTGAAGACACCGAACGTAAACATTGAAGGCCCAGATGTTGACATTGAAGGTCCTGAAGGTGGATTCAAAATGCCCAAAATGAAGATGCCTTCATTTGGATTCAAAGGACCTAAAATCCATGGTCCTGATGTAGACATGAACCTCCCCAAAGGTGACTTTGACATCAATGCACCCAGTGTTGACATTAAAGGACCAGAACTTGATATTGAAGGACCTGACGGTAAAATCAAAGGCCCCAAATTCAAGATGCCATCCATCTCAGGGCCAAAGATCTCAATGCCAGACGTGGATTTCAATCTGAAAGGTCCAAAGGTGAAGGGAGATATGGACGTGTCAGTGCCAAAGATGGAGGGAGACCTGAAGGCACCGAAAGTAAACATTGAAGGGCCTGATGTTGACATTGAAGGTCCAGAAGGTGGGTTCAAAATGCCAAAAATGAAGATGCCTTCATTTGGATTCAAAGGACCTAAAATCCATGGACCTGATGTAGACATGAACCTCCAGAAAGGTGACTTTGACATCAATGCACCCAGTGTTGACATTAAAGGACCAGAACTTGATATTGAAGGGCCTGACGGCAAAATCAAAGGTTCAAAATTCAAGATTCCATCCATCTCAGGGCCAAAGATCTCAATGCCAGACGTGGATTTTAATCTGAAAGGTCCAAAGGTGAAGGGAGATATGGACGTGTCAGTTCCAAAGATAGAGGGAGACCTGAAGGCACCGAAAGTAAACATTGAAGGCCCAGAAGTTGACATTGAAGGTCCTGAAGGTGGATTCAAAATGCCCAAAATGAAGATGCCTTCATTTGGATTCAAGGGGCCTAAAATCCATGGTCCTGATGTAGACATGAACCTCCCCAAAGGTGATTTTGACATCAATGCACCCAGTGTTGACATTAAAGGACCAGAACTTGATATTGAAGGACCTGACGGCAAAATCAAAGGCCCCAAATTCAAGATGCCATCCATTTCAGGGCCAAAGATCTCAATGCCAGATGTGGATTTCAATATGAAAGGTCCAAAGGTGAAGGGAGATATGGACGTGTCAGTGCCAAAGATAGAGGGAGACCTGAAGACACCGAAAGTAAACATTGAAGGCCCAGATGTTGACATTGACGGTCCTGAAGGTGGATTCAAAATGCCCAAAATGAAGATGCCTTCCTTTGGATTCAAAGGACCTAAAATCCATGGTCCTGATGTAGACTTGAACCTCCCCAAAGGTGACTTTGACATCAATGCACCCAGTGTTGACATTAAAGGACCAGAACTTGACATTGAAGGACCTGATGGCAAAATCAAAGGCCCCAAATTCAAGATGCCATCAATCTCAGGTCCAAATATTTCAATGCCTGATGTGGATTTTAATCTGAAAGGTCCAAATGTGAAGGGAGGTATGGATATGTCAGTGCCAAAGATAGAGGGAGACTTGAAGGCACCAAAAGTAAACATTGAAGGCCCAGATATTGACATTGAAGGTCCTGAAGGTGGATTCAAAATGCCAAAAATGAAGATGCCTTCATTTGGATTTAAAGGACCCAAAATCCATGGTCCTGATGTAGACATGAACCTCCCGAAAGGTGAATTTGACATCAATGCACCCAGTGTTGACATTAAAGGACCAGAACTTGATATTGAAGGACCTGACGGCAAAATCAAAGGCTCCAAATTCAAGATGCCATCAATCTCAGGGCCAAAGATCTCAATGCCAGACGTGGATTTCAATCTGAAAGGTCCAAAGGTAAAGGGAGATATGGATATGTCTGTGCCAAAGATAGAGGGAGACTTGAAGGCACCGAAAGTAAAGGTTGAAGGCCCAGATATTGACATTGAAAGTCCAGAAGGTGGATTCAAAATGCCAAAAATGAAGATGCCTTCATTTGGATTCAAAGGACCTCAAATACATGGTCCTGATGTAGACATGAACCTCCCGAAAGGTGACTTTGACATCAATGCACCCAGTGTTGACATTAAAGGACCAGAACTTGATATTGAAGGACCTGATGGCAAAATCAAAGGCCCCAAGTTCAAGATGCCATCAATCTCAGGTCCGAATATTTCAATGCCTGATGTGGATTTCAATTTGAAAGGTCCAAAGGTGAAGGGAGATATGGACGTGTCACTGCCAAAGATAGAGGGAGACCTAAAGACACCGAAAGTAAACATTGAAGGCCCAGATATTGACGTTGAAGGTTCTGAAGGTGGATTCAAAATGCCCAAAATGAAGATGCCTTCATTTGGATTCAAAGGACCTAAAATCCATGGTCCTGATGTAGATATGAACTTACCAAAAGGTGACTTTGACATCAATGCGCCGAGCATTGATTTAAAAGGACCTGAACTTGATATTGAAGGACCAGAGGGTAAAATGAAAGGTCCACAGTTCAAAATGCCGTCAATCTCAGGTCCAAATATTTCAATGCCTGATATGGATTTCAATCTTAAAGGACCAAAGATGAAAGCAGAGGTTGACCTGCCCAAAGTCCAAGGAGACATTCAAATCCCTGCAGTAGACATTGAGGGGTCAGATGCTGATTTTGAAGGTGGATTCAAGATGCCAAAGATTAAAATCCCTACATTTGGATTTAGAGGACCCAAAATCGATGGTTCTGATGGGGATGTTCATCTTCCTACAGCTGGCATTGATGTCTGTTCCCCCAGTGTTGACATTAAAGGACCAGAAATTGATGTTGGAGGTCTAGATGGGAAAATGAAAAGCCAGAAAGTCAAAATTCCATCAATAGATACTAATCTTGAAGCCCCCGATGTTGACATCAGTGTCAAAGGGAAGAAGGGCAAGTTTAAACTACCAAAAATGAAAGGCAAGGTTAGGAAAACTGATATTGATGTTGAAACACCCCATGTTGATATGGATGTAGAGTCACCTGAAATCAAACTGAAAGGAACAAAGGTAAAAAAGCCATTTTTTGGAAGGCTTCATTTTCCTGATGTTGAATTTGATATAAAATCTCCAAAAGTAAAAAATGAAAGTTCACTGGCTGTAGGATTGAAATCATCTGACTTGGACTTGCCATCTGCCAGCCTAAAATCAAATGTCAAGGACTTGGATCTGAATTTAGAAGGCCCAGATGTAAAATTATCAACACCCAAAATCAAAATGCCAAAAGTGAACACAACAATTCCGGATACTGACATCAATTTAAATGGACAAGGAGATGCATCTTTTTCCGGGGATTTTAAAGGACCAAAACTAGACATTAAGGGAGAGGCAGAGTTGGACTCAGCTGGGGGATTACATTACCCAGAGGGGAATGTAACATTTCCAAAACTTAAGGTACCAAAGTTTGGCATTGCTTTGCCTCAGTTGGAGGGACGAGAAGTAGGAGTAGATGTGGAGTCTGGTGCATCAGCAAGTGAAAATAAAACAGTTCAAGCCCCCACTTTCAGTGGAAAAGTTACGTCTCAGAGTGTAGAGGTCCAGAGTCCAGAATTGAAGCACAGTGGTGGGAAAGTTAAGGGGAAAATGCCAAAGTTCTTTGGAAAATATAAATCAAAGGGTGGCAGTGCAGTTGATTTAAGCCTCCAGGGGCCAGAGCTGGAAATGAGTGGCAGTGGAAAGGGTGGTAAAGTCTCTAAAGAGTTAAGTTTAAGTTCTGGGGAATTGTTAAGTAGGAAGTTGGAAGCAGAAGGTGGTTCCGGGCTTAGTGTGTCACCAAAGAGCAAATCTGCCTCACTGGATCTGTTTAAAAAATCAAGGCATCGCTCTACTTCTCTAAGTGATGAGGGAGATCTTGGTTCTTCTTCTCCTTCGGGTCACTTAGAGGCAGAGGGTGGTGACATTTCGTTGGACCTGGGTGGGGCTAAGGTGAAAGGAAAGAAAGGCAAGTTAAAGTTTGGGACCTTTGGAGGTTTTGGCTCCAAGTCAAAAGGCTCATATGAAGTGTCACTAGGTGAAGATGGTGAATCAAGAGTAGAGGGAAGTGCAGGTGTTTCTCTCCCCTCAAAGAAATCTAGAATGTCTTCATCCTCCAGTAGCGACAGTGGGTCAAGAGGAGGTTTTCGTTTTCCGAAAGTTGAACTGACCGTGTCACCTAAGAAATAATTAATTATAAGGCTATAAAATTAAACCTTCTCATGTAATGCCTAATACTCTGTTTCATACATAGAACATTCACATCTGCTCAAGTATTACAAAACTTGACAGAAAGCTCACAATCATCTCAATCAATATAGAGCAATAATTTCCCCCTCAACTTTCCCCAAATTTCACAGGGATGCATGAGACCGTTTTGAATAACATTTAACTGTAAATAAGATACATTTGTATTGTAATATTAAATATTGTATTTTGTACATAGTCAAAATTTATTGAACATAAACCATCTTACAAAATCTCTACAAAAACCACCAATAGTGCCTCACATGATTAGTCCAAGTGTTTTACTGAATTCTGTTAAATGGATTAGGTGTGGTATTTTTGTATCCCGGGTTCTTTGCACAGAAATGATATGGTATCATTTGTAATGTATATTACTTTGATTATGTAACCAAACAGCAAAAACATCTGCTTTTGTTTTGAAGCTTTGAATATATAATCAATGCAGACATATTTACTCACCTCAGAGCTGGACCTTGACATTCTACCTAAAGTTATGCCGTTAGAGATCATAATAGCAAAGTCATTTCATACTTCTGTAAACTATAAATTGTATTTACTGCTGTCAAAACAAAATCATATAATGTATGGATAATCAATACACCAATGTTATTTTTTGCAATATGTCTCTTTTCATTTAACACAAAACTAATATACTGTACTTTGACTGTAAAAATTAAATTGAGCTCAAAAGTCAAATTGAGATTTACTCAAACATTGCAATCTACAGAACAATTCCTGTTACAGAACTGCTAAGATGAGGTTGATCCTAACAATGCATCACTTTGTCATACTGTGTTAATGTTGTGTGGTTGTTTTCCTATCTTTATTTGACCACATGGATGGTTCTGTTCTTTCATTTTCAGTCTCTTTAATTCACACTTCTGTTAATTAAAGTTTTTTGTGTATTTCTGTTTGATTAAAGGAATTGTCACAAGTAAAAAGTCACACATTGCTACAATCACTTGTATAGAGAATGAAACTATCTGCAGTGTTTATACTAGAAACAAACTGCCAAACTGCAAATTGTCTTTCATTTAATTGATAGACATTGAGATGAATTATATGAGTGTTTTGTTTTATGTATGCATTCTGCAAAACAAATCCAATAAACTAATGAGTCACCAGTCGCTGAATTTCTTGAATGTTGTGTAATTAGCTTCATCCCCAAGCAATAGCTTTCACAATCAGCCCTCTGTTAATATTCTTTTTTAAATAATTAGACAATAGGAAGCACCGTATTTACTAGGTAACAGCAACTAGATATTGAATTCTATGCTTATTACTTACTAACATTCATGGACTGTGGGGATGAATAGAAAGTTACATTGTCTTTTTGTATTAGAACATCACCCCTCTATTCTGTGGGGTCTTTTGGTAAGTGGCATACATTGGTAGAATAATGCAACTTGTGTTTTCATTGACACAGATAATAAAGAACATTTTGAGTTATGCAAGATCTTAACAACCACTTCCATTTGGAACTAGAGGCACAAATATGGAAAAACACATTTTGGAATGAAGAGTATGTATGATAAGATCATGATGTTTCCATGGTGACACAAGGGCAGGTGAATAAAGTGATTATGTGCTGTTCAGCTGCAACGGCTTGCTAGGCTACCTGGCTGGAATGTATTTATATTTTAAAATACAATACAATATCTGACCACCCAAAACAAAATGTCATTCCACGAAGTTACCTCATTGTTATTTTAGTCTCCGCAATGTCATGGTTAGGTACTTGTGCTGTCAATTGAGTATTTGCAGTATTTATACCGTTTTAGCAGAAATCATCCAGCACACTCAAATCAACATCAGATTAAGACTGCATGTTATCCCTTTCCTGTTTGATCATATTTCAAGTTCAGAGTGCACACATACAATTCACTTCAAGTTACACTAGATAAAATAAGTGTATCCATGGACATCTTTTTAAGGTAGTCAAGAAATAACATGCCAGTTCTGTTTAGCGTGGCTCACCATTGTCAAAGCACTGTTTTGCCAAGAACACAGGAAAGGATCCCTATGTTCCTGGTTGTTTGAATGCAATTGTTGGGGTAGCGGTGAGGAAGGAACTTGTCAGGAATTTCCTCTAGAAGAGGAAAGTGTTCCTTTCCTTTTCAAAGGAAAATATTTGTTCGCAAAAAGAGGCACAAGAGAAAGAAACATTGGAGGAACGCTGTTGGAGGTTTAGTAATGTTGTAGACATTTTGAGTTTGAGCACATTAATGTGTTTATTGCTGTCGTCATTAAATAGAGATAGAGTTTGGAGGAATTACAGTGACTGGAATCATTCAAAAGGTAAAACAATCATGGTGTATGTGTGTGTGTTAAGTAGACAAAGTAATACACATTGCTACTTGGTACTATATTACAAAAAAAAAATATTCTGGAGATGTTTATAATTCTTATTAACTGCAAGTTTCTTTCTGAAAACTATGGTAAAATTGACCAATTCTTGTTTTGATTTTCAACGACAGCCTGAAAGCTGTACAGTAACTGAAGTATTGTTTGCTGATTCAAATGCTACTTACCATTTATGTTAAAATCTCAGATGTGTGGTGAATGTTGGGTTAAGACGAATGGTATACTATACTTATAACATAAAACATAAAATGGAACGACTTGAAGAAAGGGATTTTCATTTAACACATTGCATTGTCTATAAGAATATAAATTCCTGCAAAACTGACTATGCCAGTTCAAATACAATTGCTCTTCTGTGTCTTTTAGATGTTTACTAAAAGGACAAAATATCTGCTATTGATTCTGGGCCTAATCTCATACAAAATATTTTTTCTAATAATGAACAAGACACAAAATAAATACAAATATAACATATTTCAGTTGGCATTATACACATTTTCAAAACATTGTTTGCTTTATGACGTGTATTAACTGTGCAGACATGTTGTATTTGGAAAGTATTGCATTTAAATTATTTTGTATTAGGTTATATAGGATCCTTTCATTATTTACAGTGCATATAGGCCTACAAGATATGAAAGACAGTCCCCAGTGAGACAGATGTTTGAGGATAATTTGGATAGCACTGGTACAGACTGTCATGTTGTGTCATGTGGAGCTGAAGCAGATGGTGTCCTTGACTCCTGCAGAAATAAAAGGTGGATACTGAGTCCTATTGCATTGTTATAATTAATATTAGTAAATCACTTAAATGCTCATTCTGACGATCTTCTGTACAACAAAGACAGAACAAGAAACGTTTGTATACATTTGCAGATGATTAAGTGAAATGACTGTACAATGCAATACAATCAGCATCAACCCTGCGCTGAACCAAAAATCTGTTTGATATTTTTATTTTGTATCCACAATTCTATCTCAGATTGTTCGTGGAGCTGTGTAACATCTCCATCTAGAATAAGGGGAGAGCACGGCCCTTTTGTATTTAATATGCAGTACATAAATTAGCATAGTGTTAAGGCCACCTGGGGTGATTAAGGCAAGATAAGGACACCTTGTGATTAATCACCTCAGTTTTGGACTGTAAGTGGTTGAGAACTCATGTGGCAATGATTTCTGCATTTACAAAACTAGATCACTGGATTAGAGTAGTCACGTATGCTCAAAGTTAGACTATTATTCACTTTGCTTAATATAGCTAAATACTATACTAATAGTACTAAATATGATACTAAATACTATAAATAAATGTAAAAAACAAGAACGAGCATATTATATTTTGTGACATTTCTATGTAACAAATGGTGATTGGTGATTGGTCTCCTGCTCAGTTAAAGTTTCTCCATAAAGAAGCAACTTGATAACACAACATTTTGTTGTTCATGAAGTGATCACAACATACCTGCTGGACAGGGCAAATGGACATATACACAGAATATGAGAAATTAGTGTTGTATTTAGTTTTAACAATGTACAACGGGAATTAATAAACAGATAACTGTTAAATAATTACAGCTCTTAATACTCTTAGATAATGTGAAAACAAAGGAGCAGAAATATCAGTCTTTTATTTACAAAAAATATTTGCATGAAAACAAAGGATGATCCATTCAGTCAACACTATGCCCCAACCCCCTGCTGTTACTTGCCTATTTCCTCATAATTTAAATAATAACTAGAAATTAATTTAATGTGCATCCAAGGTGTTAAATAAAAGCCTAGCAAGGGGAATGTGAAAGTCCAATTAGCCCGAGAAATATCTGAAAAAAAAACGTTGAACTGTACATGAATCTGTGACTGAGTGGCATGAATATGTAATGTATTTCTCAGCCTTGACTTATAATCACATGCATGTTGACAGTTAGGAAAAGGGCACATGGTTAGAATTAAGCTATAGTGCAAGGATTTTGGAGTGTTCCTTAACACTCAGAAAACAGTATTGGTAAATACTAGCCAGTATTGGCCAGACTTCACAGGGTTCTATTTAACACTCATTAAACTACTGAAAGTAGAAAAGTAGTCAAATATTGGACTTTATTTTTCCTGAGCATGAGCAGCAGAGTTGCAAATCGGGCATTCATATTTCAGGAATGGTACAGAGATGCTATGGGCTAACGCTAATGCTATGGGCAAACTGTTCAATGTTTCTTGGCCCAAAGATTCAACAGTCAAGTGGTGCACACAGGATATGAATAAACCATAGATAGCACCAGTGGTAGCGAAGCAGCAAATCCCTTGTATACAGCAGGAAAGAAGATGAGGCAGATGAGATACACAGCAGCATATTGACATTTATCTTCAACAGTATGCATGTTACACTTACTTCTTCTCTCAGCCGTAGTGTGTGGGCTACCAAAGTCCCAAGTGATACAAATGGGACAAGAAAAACACACACACTCACATATTTTGGGGTTTTCCATTCACCGATCAGCTTTGGGTGATGTCCTCAAATTTCTATGTATTGCGCAGACATCATTATAAACATATATCAAAATAAAAATATACAATAGCAAACATTTGACTTGCTAACATGTTCCATTACTGGGCTGTGTAATTCCAGCTTCGTATTATTGATGGTCAAAATCTATTGATCACACAACAAGGGCTATTTGGCTCGTATGTGTAGTTGTGTCCAAGGACTTTCTCCTTTTCACCTCTCAGTGTATTACGTCCCATGGACTCCAGCAGATGTTCCATATCAGTTAAACTGTCCACATTTTCCCACTAATCCCAACCCCCTATATTTCAGTTCCTGTTTTTGTTGATAACTGATAACTGAGATAACTGATTTTCCCTTGTGATAAAAACATCTTTGCATGCCTTCCTACTGTATATAATCCAAAGTTGAAATGAAATAGCATTTACCTCTGACATCGAAATGTGTGAAGTTAAGATTTTTGGGGAAATTGGCAAGACAAGTGTGTTGTGTGTTTGAGGCTTTATCACCATTTATCATTCACCCGGGTTTAAGAATGATGGAGATATAATAATCCTTCTGCAGGGTTACCTGCTCTGGGAGATTGTGCCTGTCTCTCTCTCCTGGGAGTTTGTCAAATGTGGAGGCAGTGGTGGAAATGCATGTGAGTGTATACATTAACCTGTATGTCTGTATGTGTGTGTCCGTGTATGTCCAGTATGAGAGTGTGCACCTGTTTGTGTTATTGTGAAGGCATGTGTTTTTTAGTTCATGTATGAAAATATTTGAGCATATGTGGATGTACAATAGAGTATGGTCGTGTGTCTTAAAGTGTGTGTACAGATTTATGTGTATGATGGTTACAGTTGCTTGTACGCTTGCGTTAATACTTAATATACATGTTGGAAGAGATCCTGTGTGGGTGTATCCTCCACATACGAGCGCGATAGCCCAGTGTGGACCCTGCTACCAGAGAGAGTGATGCTGTAGTTCGCTGGGGTTGCTTTCCCTCCTTTGCTGAGATTTGATTTACTTGTCTGAGGTGTGACCTCATCATCCAGGCTGTGTGATACCCCACCTCCCCAAGGCAGGATCCACCTCAACATCATCAGCTGGTAGAAACTGGGCAGGGCTTGTGTGAGACATCTCTGATTCCTGTTAGTTTGACGCATGTGTGCTTGCTTGCGTGTGTGTAGGAGAGACACAGGGAGTGTGTGTGTGTGTGTCTATGTGAGAGAGAGAGCGAGAGCGAGAGAGAGAGAGAGAGAGAGGTAGTGCAAGAGTGATCGAGAGAGAGAGACAAAGCAATACAGCGTATATCATGCATGTGCATTAACCGAGCCCCAGCAGCGGCAGAGGCAGAAACAGCAGCAGAGAGAGAAAGCGAGAGAGAGAAAGCGAGAAAGAAAACGAGAGAGAGAGAGAGAGAGAGAGAGAGAGAGAGAGAGAGAGAGAGAGAGAGAGAGAGAGAGAGAGAGAGTTAGAGGGAGGGAAGATAAGCTCGGTCACAGAACAAAAGCTGCAGAGACTGTTCATGGTCTTAGCTTATGCCCTCTAAAAAAAGAGCAGTGGGGTAAAGGAGCACAATAGAAAGGCACAGTGACACTGAATCCAGAGCGGCTTTTTCTCCATGTTTTTTTTGGGAACCTGCATTCGACTGCCCTCATCTCCAAACAGAAAGGATGTCCATGTCGGGGAAGAAGGACTTTGACGTGAAGCAGATCCTCAGGTTACGCTGGCGTTGGTTCAGTCACTCCTCCCAGAGTTCTGCTGGAGGGGGAGGCGGAGGTGGAGGAGCTTACATCCAGCAAGAGGGCTTCGACCACAGGGGCACACCAGTCCAGAGTCGGCTCAAGAGTCACTCCCGGGACAGAGGTGGGCTCCGGAAGAGCAGCAACAGTCCAGTCCATAGTATCCTGGTGCCGACTCCTGGTCCCACACCTGTATGTGTCAGGGCAGGCCGTCAATCATGGCACAACCTGCACAGGCCCATCTACCACCTGGCAGCCAGCCAGGAGGCTCCAAAAAGAGGTGATTCCTCCAACAACACTGAGGAGGCGGAAGCCAAGAGCAACCTGGAGAATGTGAATAGCAACACAGAGGACCTCTCCGAGGTGGAAGCAGGGGAAAGGTACGACATTACTCAAGGAATTTCACTTGGGAAGAGACAGGTTAGATGTCCTAAAGGAGAGTATATAGATTTCTCTGAAAATAACACCTTGTTGTCAGTGATGGTAAAGAATAACTCATGGGCTCGTGTTCTGATTCTTAATTATACAATCTGAGGAGTTACTTTACCAATTGTTATTTGATCAGGCGTTTGAATTGTGCCACGTACCAGATTTTTTTATACCGACGTTGAACTTGTATGTACGTATGATGTTTTGCAAGTTGTCTCAGTAATTAACCAGTTAGTTGCATGAAGCTATCATTTTCCAATTAACTTTAGTGAAGCAGCTGTCCCCATCCCTCACCTGGGGATAGTTTATTTAGTGTTCATTGGGCTTAGCTAGGCAAGCCAATAAAACATCTTCTAAATTATTCATTGGAGGGACATCAAGGTTTCGCATGTTACTTTATGCTCTTCTGCAGATAACGTGTTACTATTAGAAGCTACAGTAGCTCTTTAGAGTTATTCATGATGTCACCCAGCTACTGAGTTGCACATCTTTTTGCACAGAATGTATTCACCCACCAGAGTAAGAAGTGGTTACAGGAAGAACACCATTACGTCACAGAACACTGGTGCAGGTTGCTTAAAAGAGAAAGCAGAAGAGAGGGAAAGAGCAAACGCATTAATTATCCACACCAGAGCAAATACCACAGTTCACATGAAACCCACATTCAGCGGTTTGACCACTAGAATCCATTCCAATGCCGACATCCTCCTCTTGCCCTCATATACTTTAGCTGTTTTTTTATGCGGTCTGTTCATATGGCATCTTATTTTCCCCTGTGTGATCTCGCGCGGTTCTTGGAGGTAAACAGGTGTTGTAGGAGCAGGTTGTGTGATGTCTGGGGTGCACTAAAGGCACCTGTCACCAGGATGAAAAGAACTTCACTCCTTTCATCTGTTATCTGGCACACTTAGGCGGATTGGCCCTGTGTAAGATTGACTACTATTTTCTTTAGTGGATGATGGAGTCTTCAAACGAACGCCTGTCCAATTCCTTGTTCAGGGACAAGAGAGTTCTGTATGTCCTGATACGTCATCATCAACATCACAAACTATTTTCAGCCCCAGTATGATAATCTTTATTTAAATTTCCATAATCCTAAACGACTCCTGTAAATATGATGATTTATTATGAAATTGTCAGCTGCTCTTCAAATCAACCAGCCAATGGCCTATATTGATAGCTACTTATGTGCTCAACATGAGTGCATAAACAAAATAACACAAGACGTGCATGAATAATATTCAGACTAGAAAATACTGTCTGGAAATATCTTCCATGCTGGAATTATTTACAGTTAATAATAGTTTCCAGTTACAATTTTTCCTCCCGGGTCATTGAGTTCACTCATTAGAACATGAACAAACATTATGACCATACTTTATGTAACTTTATATATATATCAAATTCATGCCCATCCTTATCTTTTGTCCCAACATAATTTGACATTATGCTATATATATGACTCTATATATCTATAACTCTAAAATGAGAGGAGATGCAAATAGAAAAAGCCTATGGAGGTTCTGGATGACAGCCTCCATGAATGAGCAGCTATATTTTAAACCATAGAAAGATATTGAAATCACCATTTGCTACTATACAGATGAATTGATTATGCTGTCAGCATCTGTTTTACATAATCATTGAATAAGGGAGATTTTTTTCAACCACAGCATTTATTGAATCAGTAAACCATGGCATTTGGGTTGCAAAGCATTTTCAACATGGAACATAATCGTGAGAAACATATTTGTAAGCTTTTTAATGAATTGGTACTATATTGTAAACATGAAGTTAAGCTAGTCCTATCATCCGCGGTATGTACCTCGATGCTCTGAAGTGTGAAGCATGTCTATATTACAAGTTATTGCTGTAATGTTCATCCTCAGCCAAAGCAGATGTGTGTGTGTGACTACGATATACACATTCATTTGCGCCAACTGCCGGTTGCTCCCATTACGTCTCACTTCATAAATCGTTGACACGTAATTTGTCACAATCTCACAAGGCTATATGTAGAATACAGAAGTGTTGCGTGAATCTTGCAAAATATGTTCATCATATTCTCTGGGACTAGCATAGAAAGTAAATTGGAGTTGGTGCCCTGAAAGTCCACTTGTTTAATAAGATACATTTTCAGGTGAAGTTTTACTTTAATTAATGTAATCCTTTTGTGACAGTATATTTTAAGTATGACAATTTGCCTTCAAAGCCCATATGACATAATCTACTAAATATTTTGCAGCATACTTAATAATATGTTTGTGTTATGTGCATTATTCTCCCACCTCCCTTTCTCTGAAGAAATATGATGGAGCTCAACCCAAATGAAATAGGAACCCTGACCTCTCCATATAAAGAGCGCAACAGAGGTTAGAGTCAGCAGCTGTTCGTTTGAATGATATCTCAATTCCCTCTCGATTGCCTTGAAGTAGGAGACAGACCACACCTTCCTCTGTCAACAGCTGTAACTCAGAGCATTCCTTGATTCCTTCACCTACCACAAGGTTTATAAGGTCTGACTTGGTAGCTGACACTTAGATAGATGCTGTTAAAGCATAATACATTAAGTGACAAAATTGACTTTTTGTATGTTGAGGAATGGCAACCTTGTGAGCAAGAAATTATTGTACACTTTTTGTGATGTCATACTATGTCATGGTTTGTTGTCAACACTGACAACTTAATTTATTTATGATAACAATGTTTTCGAGGGTATATTGAAGTGAAGGACAGTGAAATCACTGTGATCAGCCCCTTTGCTTTCCCATCCTACAAAGGAAATAACAGAATAGACTGCATCTTATGGCAAATGTTCTTGTATAATAGGGTTCAAAGAATTTTCCTGGAATAAACTTGAATCCAATAATGTAATCCCTGACACAGCTTTCCAAGTATTTCATATGCATATGAATTAGAAAAGACCACAGCTTAGTCCACCAATGCCCCTAAGCAGTCTTATTCAATCATTTGCATTCACAGTTGAATAACAGAGTTTTGGCTTTAGGAGGCTGGTGTGCAGTACTGGTGTAGAAAATATGGACGGCATAAAAAAACATTCAAAATATGAGAGACAGACACATGCTGTGTCGATGTTCCCCTTCAATTTCACTTATTTTATTTCTCCTCTTTCAACAGACAATTTGCTTTACCATGTGTACCAAGGTTCTTTACCTTGTACATTTAAATGTATTCATTAAATCAGTTACCACTAACCAACAAGAGCAACAAGTCTCTAAGCAAGAGTCATTGTACCATGTACTGTATGTGTTCAGCACTAATACACTCCATGGGCAACTTATCACATAAGTAGAGCTATGAGAAATATGTGGTCTAATCTAGTCACATCGATCCAATGTTTGTTTGTTTTTGACAATTTTTTCAACAGTGGTGCCTTACCTTAATATATAGGTAAGTGTGTTAATCTGTCGGCGACTCTAATTTACACCAGACATTGATTAATTGTAAGTAACATATTGTAGCTCTGCGTTAGATCTCATACTGGAGGCCTTGGACTTCAATCCACAAACTGGCTAGAGGGAAACATTTAGCTGAGACCAGCACAATTTTCACTTAAACATAAATTCCCACTTTCCAGAAAAATTCCCTCGGCATTATGATGCAGCCTCAGCAGTATAATCACAGGTAATCTCCGGGAAGGGATTCCAAATCTCTATAAGGAATTAACTGTAGGCCTTACCACTGCAAAATAGTACTCTATGCTTTAACGGCAAAAAAAAAGCAGCTGTTAAAAACACATTTCCTCTTCCTATGTTACTATCGTAGTGTTTCACCTCTCCCAGCCCATTTGATTTATATGTTGAGAACTGACACCAGTCTTCCTGCACAGTCAAATCTATTAATCTCACTAATTCTTGGAACCTCTGATTGATCACTTAACATTCTAGCCTCCCTAGATTTTCATCCTCCCTGATGTTATATTCAATATTCAAAATATGAATCAATAACTTACCAGCAACGTAGTACATCATCTATCACGCCTGGGGGTGAAATTATGCTGACATAACTTTACAACATGACTTTACTAGGTTTCTTTACAACACATGGGGATTGGTAATAGCAGAGAAAGATACATGGAGGCAATAACTCATTTCCATAAATCTCTTGAGCAATTTTCTCCAGGGCCACCACAGAAAAAAAGCATGTGGTTGGTAATTTTTGGGGCTTGATACCTCAAAACATCAAACATTACTCCATCTAAAGTCACAGGCCTACAGTTACCAGTGCCTTTCCCACATTCCTTATCACTATCAAATGTTTCAAATGTAGATGTACAAGAAATTGAATCAGGAATAGAGATTAGATGTCAGTTTTGCTGGTTGGTGGGGAGGGGTTTAAAGTGAATGAATTTACCTCTTTCTCTGTATGTGCAAATCCTGAACACTAACATATTGGGTAAAAAGGACAGAAACAGCAGGATATTATAGACTGTTGTATGTGGATTGTGGACTTGGCATGCTGCATGGGTCTTTGTCTGCGTTGATTCTCAACCAACTCAACTGCCTTGAGGGACAATGGGGATTCTGTAATCCATTTTGAAAGCGAGCTCCCGCTGTACCCAGGGTTTTTCCCCGCTCGTACGAGGATGGAGTTGACACATTAGTTAGAATAAGACTCACTGTCCCAATAGGAATTATGACTCATGCCCTTTCCTGCTGGAGGCTACCCCGAGGATGACAAATACATCTAACATCAGGGCCCCAAACCATAAAGCCTTCTTTAGATAACAACACCATTAGCATAAGAGCGGACTAACAACATCTTCAGACACTTTAAGATGTATTTTGGATGCGCCTGCAAAGATTTGTTCCCTGATTTAATTAGTTGGGTTCAGGTGTTAAAGCTACCCGTGAAGGTGTGTAGACAAGGTGTTTGGATAAATCTCATTAATGTCTCTTTCTGAAAGTCAAGTCATTCTTGCAGGATGTGAGAGTGAATAGTGTCTGGGTCTCTTCAAAACTCATCTTATTTGATGAATTTATTTGTAAACTTACATCCTATGTGTAGACTGAGTTACTGTTTAACTTATACCTGTGACTGTAATGTGCTGTCTAGACTGCATTCTCTGTGGAGTCAGAGACAGTATTTCTGGTTTCACTGTTACATTTAACGGCCAGCCGGGGTCTTAATGAACAACCCTATACCCAAAGAAAATAAACACCTCAAAGAAATTTACTGCTCCCAAGAATGTGATACCAAAGCAATTAGTGTCCCCGAGATTGGTGGGCATGAAAAGTCCTTACAGCATGCCTTGCAGCGGTCACAAAGGTAATGCATCTAGATTTTACTGCCCAATTTCGTATTCAGTCTTGTTCAGTTTTCCTATCCAAGAGTCCTGAGTCAGATGGGTATTATCATGACAGGGCAATAAATTATGCTTGTATTTAGCATAAAGCATCCCAATAAAGGCCTAACTATTGGGTACGGTTAGAAACAACATGTCATAAAAATGATTCCCCATGGAGGAGTAGTTTCTTATGATGATTAAAATCAAGATACCAAAGTTTTACGCTGAAACGTTGTGGCAGTTTGTCTTTGTAAGCGTAGTGGGGACACTGCTTCTTCTTTCCTTTAAATGTTGTTTTGGTCAAAGGCACATGTTTATAATAGTAAGCTAAAACTTGAAAAAGATCATCAAATTGGTTTGAGTCAACTACAGTAATGTATATGGTATAAACCGCATTATAACATAGTGGTGTGGCTTGGAATCATGAAGCCAATACTCAGTAGATGTTAACAGCTGTTCATTGGCATTGCCGGGAGAAAAACAAAAAAACTTTGAAAACTATAATTCTCCAAAGAGGGGCAGCGTTCGACTTCAGTTAATTCCCCCAGACAGTTTGATCCATTTATGCTGTGTAACAAACAACCCTAAATGTCAGCAAGTGGATTATTCTCCGTGAAGGACACACCAGTGTTACTGGCCTAGGTTATTTCTCCACAAGTAGGAGGGATTATTTAGGAACTGTATAACAGCATGTAATCTGTCTGCCTTCAGGGAGAGGGGCTCAGCCTTACCACAATACTGTGAGGAAGATGCCAGCTCACTTGCAAAATCCCTATCTGTCCAAAAGACATATTGTGCTCCAACGACTGGAATTAGCCAGATTGTATTCAAGTCCCATTGGAACTTCCTGGGTCTTTATCCACTTATTTAAGGAGTTTTTTGTCCGTTTTAATTTCGGCCCAGAATGACCAAGAGGATGCACATACTGTAGACAAACTTGAATCTAAGAATCACATTTGTCCTTATTAATTTAATGAAAATTCAAGTTTGACTCAAACTTGATGTGTTTGGAGAAAGTAAAAAAGAGCTGAATGTAGTCTTGAAGAGTAATGGGACATTTAATTCTTCAGTTAAACAAAAAAACATACAGATTTAAGATGAGTTTCTAAAGCATCTTAAAAAGGATCAAAGGTTAGTTGGTCATGTAAGCCATCATTTCTTCCTCTTTCTCTTTACAGGTTGACTCTAAGTAGCTACTCAAGGATGAGCTCCAATTGCTCTGATGAGTTCTTCCAGGCTACGAACCATGCGGAACAGACCTTCCGCAAGATGGAGACGTATCTTCAGCACAAACAGCTGTGTGATGTTCTCCTGATCGCAGGAGATCATAAGATCCCAGCCCACAGGTCGGTGACTGAACTTTAATTGAATTGCACCCACCTTCACTTTTGGTTTCAGAGTTCACAGATCAACAGCATAATGTTGTCAATACAGGCATAGGCTCATTGATTAACTTTAGTAGTGTGATCTTTCGCTTTTCTGAAATCAGGGAGAAAACTAAGGATCAGTTTCAATTACAGATCACGCTTTGTGCATACGTTGGTCTACTTATCAACAAACAAGGCAGAGACATCTATACTATAAAGCATGGACTCTGTTTGTGTCTGTGTATGACAACTGGCTCAACCATTGTGCATGTAATGACTTTTGTATTAAACTAATTGTCTAGATGGTTGTAGGGGTAAGACAGTTCAATACATTTTGTTCATAAGCAATTGATAATGCAAGAAACAGCATACAATTGTAGGCTACATAATCATTTGCATGAATGCACCATATAATTGGCAATTTGTTTAAAATAATGAGAAATTGCATTCATGATGTGCATAAGTGACTAGATTATGTGGAGGTTGAAGTACTTCAACTGAGAATTTCAATTGTGATCTAAGAAATGTAGGTACCAAAGCCACCGAGAAGAACTGTCATCACCAGCTGCATGACGGGCAATGAACTATACCTCTATAATTCCAGAAATCTGTGTGCGTCTTACTTACTGACTGCATCATGGGCACTGTGCCCTCTCTATAATGCCCTCCAGGACTCATTGTGTGTGTGTCACCTACTTCATTACGGGCACTGTGCATCTATCTATAGTTCCAAGCCGGGCTGGACTGGGCCCGGGACTTTGAAACACAGACCGGCCCACGACCGTGTATATTAGGCTATATATATTAATTTTTTTAAGGATTATACCGCGGCCGTTTGACCGGCCGTTTGGGAAATCTCCCGACTCTCCCGACGACCAGTCCGACCCTGGTTCCAAGAATTTATAGATAATTCCACTTATCTGATTGAACAATAATGTTTCAAGAACCTGCAAAATCATTGAAAAGGTTTTTTCACATACACAACTCATGCACACTAGAACAACTTCAGAACCCAGCAGGTCTCTGTCTCTAACAGTAAACGCTAGAACCTTAACACATACATCTCGTTTAGAATGGCCAATGTCTCCTGTTAATGTAAATGAAACCGCATTTATGGCACTGGCAAATCCATAGGGATGAGGAAATAACACAATAAAACATGGTCACATATAATTGTTTATGTTGGTTCCTCTGCCCCTTTTAATATTCATGCAGACTTGTCCTAAGTGCGGTCTCAGACTACTTTGCTGCCATGTTTACCAATGATGTGAGAGAGGCAAAACAGGAGGAAATCAAGATGGAGGGTGTGGATCCTGATGCCTTGAGATCATTGGTTCATTTTGCTTACACTGGTGAGTGCTTGTAAAACCACTCATTGGGTCCCATAAGTAGTTATTGGGCTTCTTGTGTGCTCCAATGATTAAAAAGACCAGTAAAGCCATGTCACACTTAACTGTATTTATTTGGTAATACTATACATGTTTTGGAAACTGACCAGTTTTATTTTTATTTTGATCTCTGGGTTAGTCATCTCTTGTTTGTCTGTTTTTTGCCAAATGCTTTAAGTGTGTTCTCAGAACCGGTATTGTCTACTTTACTGAACAGGTGTCCTTGAACTGAAGGAGGAGACTATTGAGAGTTTATTGGCAGCTGCCTGCCTGCTCCAGCTCTCACAGGTCATTGAGGTCTGCTGTAACTTTCTCATGAAGCAGCTCCATCCTTCCAACTGCCTGGGGATACGCTCCTTCGCAGATGCCCAGGGATGCGTGGACCTGCTCAATGTGGCCCACACCTACACCATGGTAAAACATATTCACACACTACGTCTTACCATGAATTGTAAACATTGTTCATGTAAGTAGAATGTCAGGACATTATACATGTGTGAATCAAAACATCTAGTGTATACTGTATTTATACTAAATTGTGTCGATACATTTTCTTAAGCATGAGATATTGCAATGTATTGTATTAATGCTACAGATAGCCCAGATTAATAGCTCTGGTACCTTCTATTTAGAACATTATAGACACCATCTTCCCATTAAACTGTAAGTGTTTAATCATTATATGGATAGGGTTAGGTATTCTCAAGTTTCAAAACACACAAATACTTAAAAATATTGATATGAACAGCAAACATTTGAAAGTATAATGCATTGTGTCACACCAAAACTTGTATAAAATGAAAACAGTGCTTTTTTTTCTTTTTTTTTTAAGAGCCAACACATTTTCCTATTTTCTGTAAACATGCCATTAAATTCTGATTAGTTGGCGTTGTGACAGGGATAAAAAAGACAACATGCTATTTGGAAAAAAAGCTCAATTTCCTGCTTGAAATGAATCTATTCACACTATATAGCTGTTGTTTCGAGATACTGAGCATTGCATTATTTAAGTAAAGAATAGACTTCCCCAATGCTTTCGCAGGATTTATTTTGTGTGGTGATATTGAGATCTATAGCACATATTTGCCGGATATCGTCTTCAACCAGCACGGAAACAACTTTGGAAAGATAGCAGTTATCTCCTGAAGGACATCTGTTCAGCCTGTTTGCACAGGGCCCTTCCAGGACTAGGAGGTTAATCTAATCATCCAGCACAAGAGCCACTGCTTCCTGTTCAATCGGTTCAATAATGACCACGGAGAGAGCAGGGACTTCCTGGAACTCTCCCTCGTCCTTCGGGTTCCAAGAGAACTACCCTGTTTGTATAAGCTTTGTTTTTCCTGGTTTTGCACGTCGGGGGAACATAGAACATCCTCTTTTTCTGTAAAAGTGCAATTTTCCCTACTGAAGCCATTTCATAGTTCCAAACCAGGTCCCAGGTTATCCTCAGATGACTGGAAACATTTACCCATACCAGCACGCCCACGTAATCATGTGATGTTTGTTGTGTTGGTGAAGAGCAGCCAAAGCATATTCAGTTCTGAGTCAAGTTTTTCACAGTATTATAATATCAATAACATGATAGAAGGTTTACATATTCTGCTGCTGTAAAGTACCTCCTTCTTTCTTATCTAATCATCCCTTACCAGAGATCAATGTGAATATCCTCAGTTCCCCACATAACCAATTCAAATAGTACATGCCTTTAAATGGTTTTGAAATCACTGGTTTGCAGTGTGGTAGAATTCATGTATACATTTTTTTCGTCAGCATTTTGAGGAGGGTAATTACACATAACAAATCTATACATATATTAAACAGTGAGATGTAACATCTCCTTCGGTGGATCAATGAATGGGCCTCATCCCATTAAGCCTGTCACTGTTAAGCTCTTAAAGCCTCTGCCCACAACAGATCTGCCACTGTAATTTGTTACAGATTAATGATCAATAGCATTCCTGTTTTTCTTAATTGTTAACATACTTCGCATCAAGGAGCGTTGGGTTTTGTTTTTCCTGTTGTGTGATAAATAATGTGCAGAAGGCTTGTTTCAAAGGGTGCAGGGCCAAGGCTTTCCCTGTACTTCTTTATGTTTTTCTGTCCAACATTACAAAGCAGTATAAAGCGTAGTGTTTTATATGGCATCATCTCTAATGAAAGTGTCCAGGGACAATGTCCTTGTAGAGGCATTGAAGCGGAGCTGTACGATTGCTTGAGCTTAGGGCCAGTGGATGGGACATCAATCTTTAGCAATATGTGTAGCTATTATACAGAACTCATTTTCTGCAAAACCCTCATTGGACATTTACTTCAATGTAACTCTTTATGTTTCTGCTTTACCTTCTTTCTATTAACCCACACACCATGATTAGTCACCAACTGCATGTGCCTTTCTACATTTACTGTACCATACACTAGGGCTTTGCCAGAGATATTTGTCTGTAATGACTTAAATTATGAGAGTCTCTTTGTTGAGTGGACTCCTCAAAGCTGCACCGATGATATTCAGCATTGTCCACATGGTAAACCCCAGACTCAATCAGAGCTTTGTGTTTCCTCGTTGACACAAGAAGAACCAACTGAGTTCTTCTGTGCCTCATCTCTGTTCCAGGAGCATTTTCTGGAGGTCATCCAGAACCAGGAGTTCCTCTTGCTGCCGACCGCTGAGATAGTCAAGCTGCTGTCCAGCGATGACATCAATGTCCCCGACGAGGAGACCATCTTCCAGGCGCTGATGATGTGGGTTAGGTACGACGTTCAGCAGCGACAGCAAGACCTGGGGCTGCTGCTGGCCAACATTCGTCTACCCCTTCTACCCCCACAGGTACAGACACATGCAGCATATGGTGTACAATTACACACACCAAACCTTGGTCAAATAGCACCTGGGACTATGAAATCCAGTAATTTATTTTGTTCCCCAGCCATGTAGACTGCATTCTTGGTGGAGGTTGCTTTGTGAGGAACATAATATTCAACACTGATTTTATTACAACAGGCAAGCTTTCTCAAGTACTTTGAATTAATCTATCTGACCCCAGTCTGTTGAACATGTTGACATAAAATAACTACAAGGAAGGTTATAGCATGTAATATAATACATTGCCAGACTAGCCTTGGTTTATAGATTCTGTCTGTGCTCACAAGGTTTTGATTTTAGTTCATTATTCATCTCTCATTACCATACCTCTGATTCCACCTGTCCTCTGTCTCAGGCATATTGTATCTGCAAGGACCATTTCATACTCGGCACATTCACTAAATAACTCTCCTCTTCCAATCTAGCTCCTAGCCGACTTGGAAAACAACAAGATGTTTTCAGATGACCTGGAATGCCAAAAGCTACTTATGGAGGCTATGAAGTACCACTTACTGCCGGAACGTCGCCCAATGTTCCAGAGCCCCAGAACCAAACCAAGAAAGTCCACTGTCGGAGCTCTTTACGCTGTTGGAGGAATGGATGCTACCAAAGGTGAGCCTGTAGTTCCGAATATTATACAATATTATAATATTTGTGAATATTGTAAAGAAAATTGTGCAAATTTTTTACAATGCCATATACAATTGATTTGGTTCACCAAGTCCAATGAAACAAATGTAGCAAAAGTGTAAAGTCAGAAAAAAGGCAAGTGCACCTCATATAGTCTCAAGTCATTGATCTTTGTACGGTCCTGACCACCTCTTGCCAAATCCATTACATGTCCTTTTCCTTAATGGCTCAGGACTATTATTACAGACACACAGGTTTTATCAATGTGGCCATTAAGAAGATGGATGTCCTGTAATGAAGTGATGTCAACATGTCAGGGCATGCTCTTACAGTTACAGACTACAAGCCTATAATGTTCTTCTGTCCTGCAGTACCACACAGGGTCTACACATTTAATGGAAATTGAGCATATTATTATATATATATATATATATATATTAGCAGAATACTTCAGTATAGTAGATAATATTGACTGTGGAGCAGTAACAAGTCTCACAATTTAAGACAAACAAGTTGATGTGCTTGACTCGTTTTAAAAGTTTCTCTTTCATTTTATCAAGGAATCGCTATATCTGTTTCTTATGTTTCATACAAGCTTTGTTTTAAATGATCACCAGAGATAAATGACGATTCTCCCTGCATAGGCTCCACAACCATTGAGAAGTATGATCTAAGAACCAACACCTGGATACAGGTGGGCATCATGAATGGGCGCAGGCTTCAGTTCGGGGTGGCGGTCATCGATAACAAGCTCTACGTGGTCGGGGGCAGAGATGGACTCAAGACATCTAACATGGTGGAGTGCTACAATCCCATCAACAAAGTGTGGTCCACAATGCCCCCCATGTCAACACACAGGCATGGCTTAGGTCTGTTTTTGAATTCATTACTTTAGGTTTATACTTTGAAGTGGTTCTTGTGCCAGTGTTATATCTGTAAATACAACAGAACACAAACAATGTACATTAATTTAAAAGTATAGTAAAAACCAGTCAATTATTAATCTATTAAAACCATTTTTGAAATTCTACTTATCATGGTAGATCTAACGGCACATTTCTTTATAGGTCTAATGACATACGGTTCATTAGACAGCTATTCATTGATAGTTTAGACCTTGATTTACTTCTACTTTGTCATGGTGGGTATTCTGATAACTTATCTCTGCCTTTTCCCACATATTTTTCTATTTTATGTCAGAAATGGTTTGATACACAGTTGGACAGAGCTGAACTAGTATAACAGGGATATCTTGTCAAGTATTCAACTCGCTCGCCTTGTGTGGTTGAAGGTAGCGGTGAGCATGGTTGCCCAAGAGATAACACCTTATAGATTACCTGCAGGTCTCTGATCTCCACTGTTGCAGATATCTCTCTTATTTTGCTCACGTTGTGCACAGTTTTGACTAAAGCTGTGGATCCTTCTCCCGGCCTTGGGGTTCACCCGCTGTGTGCTTCAGACAGAGCTGTGCTGTCGTTTTTCAAAGCCACATCAACTGGTCATACAGTAAAAAATGTCATTTTCAGGGAAAAGCATTTGGTTCTAACATATTTATAATGTTGAGGGCATGAGTTTACATTTTGAAGTCCCCATCAAGACAATGGTTTCCATCCTGCTTACGTAAATGACCAGCAATATATTAATCCAATTACTTCACTGCATCCTTTGTATTGTTGTTGTTGAAACCACTTCCCTCTGTGACCCCAGCATGGGGAATAACAATCCATTTTACATTCCTTTTGCGGAACACATTCAGAGTTTCATATCTCCCTAGCTATGACTCATCTGTACTGTTGCCTATTCGAGCTGTTCTAAAAATGAGTTCTATAGCCTCTGGTTAGAACTCCCTGTACTGTAGGAACTGTCAAAGAAAAAGATACCTTAGAAATCTGGATGGCAGTCCTCCTCTATTGTTATTGATTATACAGTAGTGAGGAGGGGGTTTAACAACATGACATTTTATCGGTGTCTGGAGTGTTTGTATGTGATTTTGCTATTAAGTAAACTATGTAGCAAAAGTCATTAATTTCCCAAACGATCCCACTGGAAAATAATATAAAAAGGTTAGAAAGGCGAACAACCTTGTCGTCTACATTATTTGCAACGCTCCTTTTTCCCACTAAATGACTAAATATCTACTCTCCTCGCCACAGGTATTGCTGTGTTAGAGGGTCCTATGTATGCTGTGGGGGGCCATGATGGATGGAGCTATCTGAACACGGTGGAGAGGTGGGACCCCCAGGCCAGACAGTGGAACTACGTGGCCAGCATGTCCACCCCACGCAGTACCGTAGGAGTTACTGCACTCAATGGGAAGTAAGTCACAGAACTAAAGCCAATGGCTATTTCATACTCTCTATGCTAACCCGTTGGAAAATGATGTCTGCTTAAGATGCAGGGCAGGGCCAGCCCAAGGCATAAGCGAACTAGGCGGCTGCTTAGGGCCCCTGTGACTACCAGAGGGCCCCCAAGAGCAAATGAAAATACAGTTTAATGTATTATGTAAATATATATATATTCTTTTTTTTATATCGGCAACGATAAGCGACGCAGAGGAGCCACCAAATCAATTTTGCTTAAGACCCTATAGGCTTGGGCCGGCCCTGATGCAGGGCATAACGTGAGCCTTCCTAAGTCACCTCAAAGCCACGTGTACAAAGCAAGAGGCAAACTTGTACTGTCTAGGGTTATAATTTTATGGTGAACACTTTACACAAGTATCTGTATTTCTGTGTGATTACTATTGTGGAGTGTGGCAGGTTCTGTACTTAATCCACATCATACTGTACTTACACTCCGCTGAGGGCTATCATTATGGTAAGGTAGGGCTGCGATTCTTGCTGTGAGTGCAGTGTAGGTGGGTTTCACAGTAATATGAGCACACAAGTGTCAACAGCACCAACATTATTGCAGTCATGGTGACACATTGACACACACCTATAAATGTCCTCGGTCAGTCAAACAGGGATGTCCTCATCATTTCACACTAAGAGCCTCAGCTAGAGCCAGATAGAAAATACAGAAATACAGAGACTTGACAAAGCATTCTCACATTGAATAGGTCCTAAAGTTATTTCTGCAACTTGGTCAAAAATAGACAACAAGGAAGTTGTTTCCTCAGCCTACACTTCCCTGAAAGGCCATGGGAAGGATACATTATCTTATAATATGACCCTGCTGATGGACGATGCTTTCAAAGACAAGGAAATGAGCATCGCTCAAGGCTTAGTTCTGCATCTGAGATGAAATCGTATTCATTTTTATTTAAAAAAATCCCTAAAACCTGGCATCAAGATGAACCGTTCGATAGAATATAATAACAAATGAAACAAATATGATAACAAAATATTTGTTACATAATATATTAGAAATGTTACAAAGCTGGTTTTAAAGCTGGTTTTGGTAAAACCAGTTTTGTAACATATCTGACATTTTACAATATTCCAGATTGTTTGCAGTCGGAGGCAGAGATGGGAGCTCATGTTTGAGATCCATGGAATGCTTCGATCCACACACCAACAAGTGGAGCATGTGCGCGCCCATGGCAAAGCGGCGAGGGGGGGTGGGTGTGGCCACCTACAACAGTTTCCTGTATGCGGTCGGAGGGCATGATGCCCCAGCGTCAAATCACTGCTCTCGACTCTCCGATTGTGTAGAGAGGTAAAAGATGTCAAAATGTAACACGTACTGGGTAAAGAAAAAAGCATGTTTCAGACATTTTTTGTTTGTTTGCAACACTGGTGCAACATGGAATTCAGAGGTGCATGTCAAGAAAATGGGTGGGAAGATTTAACCCCAACCATTTTCTCTTCTCAATTTTTAGCATATTTGGGCCATTGCTTGGCAGGGTATGCGTCATGCAGTGCATAGTATGGTGTGTAGTTCCCTCTGCTGGCTAAATAGTAAATTGCAACCAGTATGCTCAAGCTCCTAATATCGCTGCAGTGTTGGTCACAAAATCCATTGTTTATATTTACAAGAGTGACTATGATTTCTTCCAACATGGAAACTAGCTTCTTACTAAATAACCATCTATATGTTGGTGACATTTATGAATATACAGTCTGCACTATAGTCCTATGGGCTTTTATTCTAAAATATTTTCATTGGGTTCTAAAATATCATGGCATATCATGTACTGTAACGTACAGTTACTTTCATCTCTCAGACTCCAAAATAGCCACTGTCTCGGTTTTGTCGTTGTCTGCCCCTTGCAGGTATGACCCAAAGACGGACACATGGACAACCGTGTCGTCCCTCAGTGTCCCCAGAGACGCTGTTGGAGTGTGTCTGCTGGGAGACAGGCTCTACGCTGTGGGAGGATATGATGGTCAGTCTTACCTGCACAACGTTGAGTCCTATGATGCGCTGAACAACGAATGGACTGAGGTAACCCAGGATGTGTTTGAACTCACACCGAAAGCCAATTTGATTCCCGTTTCTGCCACAAAGTAATTTCACAACCCTCTTGCTGTATTTCCATAAAAGTTTGAGACTGAGAGACAGACTGTTCATTCACCTTCTCTGTCTCTCAACAGGAGGTGCCGCTCAACATTGGCAGAGCTGGTGCCTGTGTTGTTGTAGTGAAACTGCCTTGAGGAAATAATTCTGGGAAGAGGTACAAAACAAAACTCTACACTGGACATGCAAGCAGGAGATTCTCCACTGAGAATCACTTTTCTTTGTTTTTCTACTTTGAAAACACTAGAAACACACCAAGCATTGTTTTGTATTAACAGCTTTTCAGACGACTTGGACATTTTATTGTTAGTAAGAATGCAACATAAATTCTCAACATACTGAACAGATGCGATTTGTAAGAAACAGTGCCATGCTTTTGTCAGTATGGTTGTCTGAAATCCTTTGTAAAATATAAACATAGGACAAATAAAGCTATGTTTAAAATTGGTCATCCTATCAGAGGATTAGTTTTACATTTATAAAGTAAAGTGACATTATATATTTGTCTCATCCCATATATTTTTGAGGTTTATAAATTCCCTTGTATTCCTCTCTTTTAGCCACTTGGAAAGTATGTGTAATTTTAATACATTTGAAGCTTCTGTAAATGATTGAATTGACTTTACTTCATTTGAGTTCATTAGCTGATGCTCTGTGAATACGTTCTTTTTTTATTCTTGAATTAAGTGTTTTTGAAGGACCACTGTGAACACTGTAATGGTTAAGTTTGCTATTGCACTACTTGTGTCTCCAATTGGAGGAAATTGCTCATGCACAGGACTCTGCTCAACACTTAGTTTTTAGTCTGTAAATAATGGCCTAACGGACTTTTACTAAAATGTTTCTTGATGGAAGTTGTAGCTAAATAACACCAAAGTAATTAGCTTGTATTAGTCATGTAAACCTAAAAAACTTTTACACAATCGTGGGGATAAGAAATGCAGTATATCATATTGATATTTAAAGTTATTTGCAAGCTTGCCAAAAGTACGTCATATTTATACACTTTCTAGAGCTGGGCCTGCCTGGTAGGGTTAGAGGCAACACATTAAACCATTATCAGGAATTAAACACAAGCTATGTGTAGGAATGAGTTTATGTACAGTTTATTTCATTGGGAACATATTCAATGATAAACACACTGTACTTTTCTATCCCCGTTATGTGCTAGCAGTTGGTCATGAGGTCATGAAGTCCAAAAATTTAATCACACTAGTCAAAATTGTTGTCACCCATTGGAACAAAATAACAGTAACCTATAATGTAATTTTGATTCAATGAAGAAAGTTAGTTATGACACTTAGGTATTAAGCTTCTGTGGTTACAACTAGGCATTACACTGTCTGTTTGGTTAGAGTAAGGGTTACAGTTGGTGAGGGTTTCTAAGGTTAGAATAACTCCAGGACCCAATAGCGAAACTAAATCGCTAGCACTTTACTGGGATCAAAACCAGAACCCTTAGGTTAAGTACAACCTATTTACAAAAACGTCTGCTGTGTTAAATTCAATTATATTCACATTTCCCTTCAAACTGCTGATGCTATTTTAACATGGTTAAGTTTCAGAGCATGTTCCATCTTGGACACACAGTATGTGCGCAAATGGGAGACATTGTGTACAAAACAGCAAATGCTGTGAAGGTGGTGGGGGAGATGTGGAGGACAGATGAATCTCCGGATTACACAAACTGAGTGAAAAGCTTTTGGCTCTACTTTTGATGCTAACCCTTACTATCAAACATGACTTTACATGTCTATATGTATGAAGAAACAACAACAGTGACGTTTATTTTTTATTTGGAATTCTTGTTATTCTTATCTTGTTACAGACTACTAGAAATATAAGAAATCCATAACTTTCCAATGATCTCCAAAAACAGAAAAAATCTGTCTAAATTGATACAGCCTAAATGCTTAGTACTGTAGGCAATAAATACATTATGAACCAGGCTACAGTTACATAGCCTAGAAGTATGGGTGTGTTATGGAATGACAATGGCTTGATAAGTGATTTCTGAAAATAAGTAGCCTTGTCAATTAAATAACAATTTTCATAACTTATTCGATATTATTAATATTCTTGGCTCCACAAATCAACTAAACAGTGTCCCAAAAACGGTCAAAATAGGTCATTTCAAAAGTTTTGTCAGTCACAAAATCATGTTTTGAGAACAACTCGTCTTTTACGGAACTACAGTATAGCTACTTTCCCCAGGTAATTTGGGTCTTCTATGTAGAAGGTAATTTTTGAGTAACTACCCATTATACTGACCTATACTATTTTGAAGTGTTGTGGCATCAGAGGCCATAATTCCTCCAGGAATTAGTTTATAGGATCGTTTTTTGTATTTACTGAAAGACATTGTGATTGTGAAAGTTGAACATTAATGATGAAACTCTTTCTGAGTAGGATGATTTGTAACAATAATAATGACACGCTTTAAGCCAAAATATTGATTTCTATCATGATTTTATATTGCATGGTGAATTCAACATGATACAATGTATGAATACTTTTTTGGTTATTTGTTCACTACGGATACTGTTACTATTGCCAACAAACAAATAAACAAAAGGAATGTAATAAATATATGCTATCTAACTGACTAAAACATGAAAAACATATTACCCATACCGATCCAAAACGTTTATGCCAGAACATTGAAGATCTGTTCATGTCCCAGCAAGCTCTAAAGTGGTTAACTTTTAAGTTTTGTCTTTGCTGTTTCGACTAAGCAGTGGCATTCCCCTTGATGCACGGTAGGCAGGTCCCTGTTGCATAGTGGAACATGTCAAAAGATTGAAAACACAGTCCTGCATGAAGACAAGGTGAGGAGGTAGGGGTGATGAGGATGGAGGTGGAATAGCTGATTGTTCTCCCATCTGCTTGCCCTACTTCCCAACCCATACTGAATCGAGAGCATGGCTACAGTGTAAATGAAAACAAAGCTTGCTGTGCAGTACCTTCCCACTGACTTTCCATGTATGGTTACTAGTTTGCTAATTTCCTACTATGTCACATGCATGTCAACAAAAACCTGTGAGATCAAGTTGTTTGGATGCTCAGCTCTTCCTCTCCAAACATTGTTCTATCACTCGTGATTGTATGAACACTTCATGGTGTAACATTGTAAATGAGCAACAGAGGGCACTGTTGGATTGCAGAAGTCACCAGTGAGACAAACATAAAAATCTTATAACTCAGTTTTTATTGCTGTTCACAATAAATGTCAACATGTATTAAGAATGCCAAGGACAAATACTTGCGCTAATAACCTTGATGATGAAATATTAGGAAATTGAAAGTTAAAACATTTCCTTTTAAATAAGCATCTTGCTGAGTTATAAACGTAGTGTACAACAAAGCCAAGAGAGTAGATAGTACATCAAGACTTATAGTGACTTTGCCAAACACATTACACATCCAGTAGTTTGTCTTTAAGGAGGACATGGAACATAGTATCCCTGCTTCATGCGTAGTTATATACTTTCCTGAGATCATGACATTATCTCCACATAATATATACATAAATAATAAATACAACTGAAGACATAAGTGGAAATTAATGATCTTAGAATGATCATTTAACAACAGTATAGTATGTTGTTCATGCGTCAAAAGAATGTGTAACAAGTAGAAGTAAGAATGAAAACCAGTGTTTTGGGGATCATCTCAGCTTCTTAACAGATGGAACAGATGGATCTCTGTGTACCAAAGCCGGTGATAGACCTTCTCATAGGAACGTCTGTGAGATGTTGAAGTGAGTGGAAGAAAGGGGAAGCCTATCTCGTGGGACTATGATCAAAATGTATTTCTTAGACACAAAAAACAAAGAATTGTGAAAATGTTGAATATTTCATTATCTTTTGATTTTGGTGGTCTTTTGGATTCAGGAATCCTCAAAGTTAACATGAAGAACAACAGGGTTGAGACGTCAGTATTGGCAGGCGTGTTCCTCCTCAACTGTCTGTCGAGGTATGATGGAAATGGTCTGTATGAGAGGTCTGCAAATGCTATCAATGAACACAGTGATGTGATAGGATAGTAAGCTCTCATGGTTCCACTGAAGTGACAGCTGCTTTTCTGTCCTGATCAAAGACAGTGGATAAGTGTTGTTGAACATTTTGAACCCCCCCATCTCCATTGTCTCTCTCCCCTTTTCTCTCTCTGTCTAATTCTGTCTTTCTAAGATAAGTTGAACACACTGCTATCTCATTATCTACTGTATAAAGACAAAGAGAACCTCCAGTATGAACAGGCGGCCCATTTCTCGCCATGATACAAGCTCTGAGATTGGCTGAGAAAATGATCATCTTATCATGTGGAGTGAGAGCTATGCTGTGCAGCCCACTCATCTTCATTCAGTATTGACTGGAATGACACACTGGTAAACAACAAATGGACATTGGTTTCACAAATAACAAATTATTCCAATGACTTGATGGATGCATTTTGAACCTTTATTATCTTTGGATATATAAGCACATTTTCATTGTACCCGTTTTACTTGAATGGATCTTGAATGAAGACAACATGGGCTGATATGAACTGAAACATTATAGAATACTGGAGTGCACTAAAATATAATTGTTGATGTGCACGACCGGTATGAAATGAAAATGAATCCAGCAATATGTTGTTTTTTTTACCAGCTTTGAATATATGCATGGGAAGCCTGTCAGACAGCATGAGGTGGTATGGACACTGGCTTTCTGTTTGTCAAGATTTACATTTCTCTCGCTTTGAGCTTGCTGCCAAAATGCCTGAAAACCTAAATTCAACATTCAACAACTTCTCTCAGGAATGAATGCAATTAGACAGTTTTGTGGGTGTAAAACATCTATCATTTTAATGGGCTTCAACTTTCCTAGGGGACACTAATAAAACTACACACACATTTTTAGTTTTGTCTTCTATTGTAAACAGCAAACCATTAGCCCATCAGTGATATATTTTTCAATTAAGAGCTTCCCCTCTTTGAAGTAAGGTCTGTAGAGGAGAAGCAAAAAAGCTATTATGTTTTTTAAATGAAAAGATGCCTTCTTTTTAGAATGAAAAGTATATGTCCAGCTCAATATCCTGTTAAAGCACTAATATTTTGTTGTAAACTTCATCTTGAATGGCCGTTATTTTTTTTTACTGCTTAGATTGACTGCTATTCTGTGAACAAGAGTTTATTTTCTAGCTTAGTTTCAAAGCCAAACTTCTTTTGACTTCTCTGATTCAAAGAACATCACTTTCACCTAAATAATGTACTGTGTCATTTTTTCTTCAAGGACGGAATGGCTTAACTTTCAGTAGATTTTCAAAGGATAGTCCAATACCATTGTTACTTTTGTACATCTTTTGTGTCTGATAGCAGTTACCTAACATAAATCTGTCCCCAGCATGATCAATTCCCTCAACTACATTCTGTTACCATTCCACACAAGGGACTAAATTACTTCCTTTGTCATAGTGTTTGGCTTTCTTTTTTTAATAACCATTTCTGACTGCTTTTGTAAGTTAAGAGGAACTACCTTCAGCAATTAGAGCAGTGGGCAATTACTTCTGTTGAAAAGAGTGTTAGACATCAACATGAAGCGATTCAAATGATTAATGCGAAAGTGATTCGAAATATACAGTATATCAACCTTATTTTACCTCAAGGTTGATCTTGTTTGCGTCCCGTTTTTAAAATATACTTGCTTATGTTATAAACCATGTAAAATAGGAAGAAAATCTAATAAAAGGTGATAATTGTAGTTGTAAAGATGAGCAGTGTTCTCATCCTTGTTTAAGTGTAACAGTGGTATTCAAATTGAACAGCCATGTATAACAGGTTCAGTAAAGGCAAATATTAAGTCCATACATTACTCACGAGAATGATGTAAACAAGTAACAGTAAGGTTTCAGGTAAGAGAAGGATTGCTTTGGGCAAGAGTTTAAAACTACCAGCTGGTTGGATCTGAGCAGTAGCACACCGGTTTGATTTAATCAATTTCTGGAACATTTTGTTTCTTGCATCACCCCAGGCAAACGGCATCACAGGGACTATACCCACACAGCAGCTATATTGCCGAGAGGAACGCCAAAGTCTGAGGAAGATTGAACCTCTCTTATCCCACTATATCCCAGGTATCTGAATATAGGATGAGGCATAGTCGCAGCTTACAACTTCAAAGATTAATTCAATTTTTTTACGTTTTGTAGGTAGGCCTTGCCCTGCTATAACTCTGTTTCATAGCCTTTAGCTTTGTAAAGAGGTTTCCCTTTCAAATTAATCTTTGAGCTCTAACCCCCCCAAAAAGCCAGACAGAAGTATGTTTCAATCATTTAACAAGCATTGGTATTTTTCATAGATAGCTCTATAGAATTTTAACAAAACCCCAAGGTTTCTATCCTAAGTCTATTGAAGAGAAGCAGGATAAATGGGATTGTGGGACCATTAGATCAACTTTCTAAAGTATGAAGCATGTCCATCTATTATCAATTGATGGCGAAGTGAACCAACAAAGCAATCATTGATTGGGCTATGTGCATTTATGCAGCCCTACAGTATATTTTGTTAGGTAAGACATACATGTAAATAGGCTATTGCCTAAGAAAGTAAGGTGACCTTCAGTATGTTCAGTCTGTTCCTTCTTTGTCCCTGTCAGGCCTTCCAAGAGATTTTGAGCATGTTGAAAAGTGGTTCACATAATGCACATGGCCAGAGCCAGCGGGTAAGATGCTACTCCATGAAGGATATTGCCTCTTTAAGTCTCCTGTGTGGCATGTTAAGCAATGGTAATCTGCCGCAGTGCAGACAATAAATTCCACCCCGTAACTAAGCTTCACCATGACACTGTACCTGGATAGAATATTTTACGGGACGTGGTAGTGAGAAGAAAAAAAAAACTCAAAGTAACATGGCAACGATCTACCTTCCCCCTCTTTTCCTATTCACTTTGGAAACCCCATGCCCCTCACTGAATAAACATGTGTCACAAATGTTAGACAAGAAGGGGATGAGATCAGAGCAAAATGAGGCATGTCAACTCTAAGGACGTGCTCTGTACTTCAAAAACTGTACATAAATTATTTCCTCCCAGCTTACGTTGATTTTGGTTGGTGTTCGATTCATCTGCTCAGGGCAACAATGTAGCTCGTCTGCTATGACAAATCTGAGGAGCTTGGCTGTCTTCCAGCCCCCCAAAAGCTTAATAGTGTGCCATGTGGAGAATGATGTAACAGGAAGACACAAGTGAGTTATGCGCACAAGCTATGGAGAAGAGAAGGGAAGAGGGAGAGAGACTCAAAGGGCCTGATTACTGCATATCATCCAGCATGCAACTTGTACCGCCTAAATCTCCAGTGAGATTCTCAATACTGCCAGAGTATGATAACAGACATGAAGAGAGACGGGCTTCGTAACATAGCAGACTTACAATGGCCTGGGAAAATGATCAGGGTATTTGTGCAGAAGTACTAGGCTCTTCCAGTTATTTGAAAAACTGAAAGACATTTCAGGTTGTCACAAGCAAAATTATTTGGAACACCCAGTAGCAAGGACACATAATCAAACACAAAGACACATTTTTATTTACAGTATGGATTTTGATATAACTCAACCATTTATGACATTGTATGAAGCATTGAACTTGTATAGTTTTTCTTTATTTCAAGAGAAATACTGGGGGCCATACTACATGGCATACAGCACCGCCCAACTGCACTGGATGAAACATCCTTTGCATAGATATTGCATTGGCACCTTAATGTGTCAAAAGCAATTTCTTGTCTGACAACTAACTGTCAGCTGTAATGAGAAATGCTTATCAAAATAGTGAAATATGTGGAGTGTATTATGGAAGTTGTACTTTACAACCTCTGATATTTAGGCTGACCAGCAAGGATAATGCTTTCTGTTAAACTAACTTCTTGACTATACATTACTAAACCAGTGCCAACCATTCCAGGTATCATAAGAGGTCTCTGAATATATCCATAACTCAGTCACGCAAAATACTACATATCACCAAAAGGCCAAACTAAACTAAGTCTAGCCTGTTTGAATATTAACTGTCTGAGCTGCTTGCAATGCAACACTCCTGAACTTCTTTCTTTTTTCTGTGCTACTTTCATTTGTGTCAATCCCCAACTACAAGGTAATGCCTGACCTTAACAACACAAGGGGAATCATTAAGTCTAACTGGAATGCCTAGGTAGCAACACAAAAATGATCAAATTGTTCATTGCGCATGTCTGGCAACAAATTACAGAGACTGTTATAGTAACTCATTTCACATACGGTAGGAAAAAAGTGCTCAGGATTTGTATTGTTGCATAGCAATGTCACCAAGAGTTTTAAAAGGTGGCACATCTTGTAAAAGTCTACAAATGCAATTATATTTGACTGATACAGTTTGTCACTTACCATTTATTTTAATAAATTGCTTTGACTCAAACACAAAATGAAGCCTGATGGAGGGTCTGTTAGAGGAATAGAGGATTCTCCAAAGTATAGTAAATCCATGATCTGATTTTATTATTCCGTGGCACAACAACCAATTATATTATATCAGGAGAAATCTTTTCTGATTGCTCTATTCCAGGTGGAACGTTTTGCATTTTACAAGACTTGGACTTACGTCTACAGTGAAAGCGCTCTCACATAATGAGGCTGGAATACAATGAGCATCTCTCGAAATTGACCAACTGAGAGCTTATCATCCATCATAAGGCGGTAACCTGCATAACAATGGATGCTTATTTTACATCCATATCTGAAATTATATAAGCTGTCAGGGCTACGGAGTATACAGTTGTAAGCAGTGGAGTCAGGTGACTGAGCGGGTAGAGCATCGGGCTAAAAATCTGAAAGTTGCCAGTTCGGTTCCCGGCCGGTGCACGTTTGGGCAAGGCACTTCACCCTACTTGCCTCGGGGAGAATGTCCTTGTACTTACCGTAAGTTGCTCTGGAAAAGAGCGTCGACTAAATGTAAGCAGGTCTGGACTGGGACTGAAAAACGGCCCGGGACTGAAACGCAGACCGGACTACAACTGTTTATTATTATATATTCCTTTTTTTGCATTATGCCACAGCTGTTTGACCGGCAGTTCGGGAAATCTCCCGACTCTCCCGACGGCCAGTCCAACCCCGGTTGTAAGATACTTTGGTGTAAGATTTCCAGCCACAGTGATTCAGAAGCCATGATCGTTGATTGTTTTCAGATTCAGTGTGGGAGGATCTAGTATAAAAAGTCTACTGTTTAGTACATAATTCACATCAAAATCTTTCAGAAAGACAGAAGTAATATTGTAATAAAGATCAGACACACAGTATGTGTGAATAAGGAAATGGGGAAAAAGTATGTTTTTATCACTCTTTAAAATGTGAATAGTAGGCCGTGTAGCCTACAGTTCGGCATCATACCGAATGTACAGGATTATCTGAAACACTGTGAGTTTGTCTCTGGGTGACAAAGAAAGGGCAGATTCACTGTAATCTTCCCTCCTCAAATTTTAGTGGTGGACTCAATTTGTCGCATTTCCAGTAACTTACTCTTCACTATGCAGGGTGTTCTGTTAGCCCTGGCCTCTTGGACAAAAGGCAGTGGTGGGAGCTGGAGGCGTTTCATTTCATGCTCTGTCTCCCCAAACCCAGATGTTCACCTCTAAAACATCTCCACTGTTACAGGTAGGGACTTAATGGCCTGCAAAGTGCCCCAGAGCTCAAGTAATGAAACGCAACCTCTGTACAATTTTAATTGAGAACTCTGGATTGATATCAAATGATAATGTGCTCTGTATGCATGGCAAGTTTTAAGAAACATGAATTTTGTGTCTGGTGTGTGAGTGCATTTTTGCGTGCCAGGGAAAATGAGTTCCCTTGTGAAAGTCGCCTTGTTTAATTGTGGTGGAGAGCACTGTATGATGAAGGATTCGGTCATGGTTACACATTGGTTAAATGAAGCATATATTGTACACATCGCTAAATGCTCTTTGGAGCCATGTATTTACAATTCAATCATACTCGACGCCATTGAGGTTGCGGGGTAGAATACAGTTCATGAACTGGGATCGTGATACCTAACTTTTAAAGGTGGATTTAAGTTGATACACTCCAATTATACATCGTTTATAGCTTTATGCACAAAACATTTGAAGTCTAAAAGCATAGTTCAAGTTTATGTCTCTTATACAGACCTCATATAAAGACAGAGGTGCACACCAACTTAAGTATGCAAATGATTCATCTACTTGTCCATCCCCCATCCTGCCACTCCCAGATGTTGCTCTAATGATGCACACTGCTACTTCGGGGGAATGGTCTACTCTGGTCTGGGTCTGGCACATGGCTAGCTGGGTGAAATAGCCTGAAGTTGACTCGGAAGTAAGGTGCAAAGACTTTGACAAGCAGCAGGTGACAGAGCCAGGCTGCCACAGCTGCTTGTGCCCCACCTCTGCTCAGCTGTCCATGGCAGAGCAGGCTTTGAACAGCCTATTACCTCCACACCGCACCGGGGGGAAGGCAATCAACTCCAGAGGTGCACTCCTTTCACACCAGATGGTGGGAGAGATGAATCGAGCCATTATATTAGTGGTTGATAATTCCTCAGATGAAGCTAATTAAAAAACCATGCTATATTTCTCTTTCCCCCTACACATTGAGCTGAGGTTAATGCCGAAGTCACTCCATGACTCTTAAGTTCCAGACGAACAGGCAAAATAAGGAAAATAAAATTATGAAAGGAAGATCGAGAATGAGTCTACTGACATTGACACAGTTCTTCTTTCTTTTAAGCATGGACTTTAATGAACGATTTGTATAAATGTTTTATCAGATTATTCATCAAGTACCTCCACCTGCCCGAGATCCTCTTCTGGGAGCATCATGACTCATTTTAATCAGCATCTGTGATTAAGGCCTGAATAAACGATCAACTGAATACTTCAGATCAATCTCGAGGATGCCTTTGATCTATTTTGATTGTTGCGTTTGGTTTTCAAGTCCTTTACCTGTTATTTGGTGAATATTTTCCAATGGCATCATCTTTTCATTTGACGTTCAGTGCAATCACTTTGCAGGTATTATAGTGCTACTGAAAGTGAATGTATTCGACAAATACCCTTGAAGCCCTCTATCAATCCAAAGGTTCTGAATAGAGCTGAGGGGTATGATGCAGTTGAGGGAACATGTGAACAGGTGAATGAGAGTATGATTATGATGAATGTTTTGCCAACTTTCAAGACAAGTCTGAAAACGTTTCCTCTCCATAAGCACCCTTCAAGACAGATAACTCAACTAAAGTAGTATTAAGAAATGCAAATTTAAACATCCCTAAAAGATCCTAAAAGATGAGAGACAACTTGGTGAAAGCTCATTTGTGTGTTCATACTGCTTTGGTGTGGTCGAAAAAGAATTACTTTCATACAGCTCAACCGCTGAAATGATGATGACACTTTATTTCAACTTCTTATCACCGACTCAACCTTTCCCAAGTTGTCCTGGCAGAGAAAAGGTAATACACACCCGAATAGGTATGACTGTAATCCCTGTGGATATAAATCTACATTGGCAAAAGGACAATAGTAATCATATTCCCCTAATCTCCCTTGACAGATTCAGGACATGCTTTTCATTAACGCAGAAGTGGATAACAGAGCAATAAGCACTGTTTCAGAGTTTACTTAAATCCTTTGATGCTAACAGAGAGTTCCACATTTGGGTGCCTTTGGTTGTCTGCTTGGGCTTACGCCAATACAGATACCAAATTTACAGAGCTCCATGACATTTTTTGCTGATTTTTGTATGAATTAAACAATAGTGGGTCGAAAGTAAATTTTCCTCAGTTGGCCATGTCAACCTTCAATATTTAAAAAAAGATTGGACCGCACCGAGATATCACAACTTGAGACCCAATATTTACGTTTCGATTTGAATAGGTGAGGGGAAAGATGGAACAAATGTAGTCCCATTTTTGCTACATCTATAAATCATTTACAACAGTTCTATAAAATTATGCCACCTGCCAGTCAAGGAGCGTGAATTCCAGTTATCAAAGGTCATGTGTCCACAAATAACTGACAACACAACACCTGAACGGCTTCATTGCATACAAACGTAACATTCAAATCCGTGTACGGGTTTCTAAACAGCTCTCTCCCGACGTGACTCAAGTCACTAGAGTGGGCTATGCTGTCAGCACAAAAGTATAATTTTAATGTGAGAGAAAAGTGCAAAACATGCAATTACGGAGCCCAGATCAGTCGGTATCACTCCAAGAAACATCAGACCTGCTTGTTCCTGCCAAATCATTATTTTTGCATGCAAACTGCATCTATTGCAAAGATTCAGACAGATGGACAGCAGAGGCAAATTGATCATCTTGAAAGCAACAGTCTTAATGGACATTTTGACATCTCTCATCATCATCTTCTGCCACAAAATAAAATTTAGTGCAATTTGTTTAAACAATGTTTACAAACATCCAAGTTTGAGCTTAAATCAGTATAGTGTAAAGTGTCAGTATGTTCTCTGTAGACATGAGCTTTTAAAATTCATAGAGTATTGATCAAGCAACAGCACCAAAGTAAAATACCTCCCAGACTATATTGCATGCGTGTGTGTGTGTGTGTGTCTGTGTGTGTGTGTGTGTGTGTGTGAGAGAGAGTGTTTGTGTATCTATGGAGATATGGGATAAATCCACCTTATTGCAAATCTTGAGAATCCCGATGATGTTATAATGATCAGTATAGCTTTAATCAACTGTCCAATCTATCCCCCCCAAAAATGTGTTAATGTGTGACTAATTGGAATAAATAACACTTAACATAATTAGATCTTTTTTTGTCATTGTTAAACTTATGTTGGTAAAAATGTGCTTGCACAAATATTTTTTGGAAAGCCATGTTTATGTCTGGCCTATGTAAAGTGGCAGGCTTATGCCTAGTTTTGTCTGGCCTTCCTATTTCCTTCCAGTTTTCCATCCAGTCTTACAGCTTGTCCAATGTGAAGGATGGTTGTTTAGTCATCTATTCTGTCTATTACTGTCATTTCAGACCCAACATTCAATCCCAGGGTACAAAATGAGCATGTTGATTTGTAATAGCAACTAAAATCATGCAAATGGGATCTGAGTGTTCCATTGGCCACTCTCAAAAGCCGCAACAACCGACACACCCAATCTGCACTGACATTACCATACCTTAACTGTTAACAGCAGTCCCATAATGTTGAAGTTGTCCGACTACACGAGACATATACAATCAGGCCAGAAGTAATCCATAAAACAGCCTTGCACTTCTGTAAACTGTAATTTCCATTTCAATATGTGATTGCAGTGCCCGTTGTTGAGTGAATTGAAATGGAATAGTGTTTATACTTCCCAGCACTGTTGATTTCTTTATCCCCTGCTCCGAATGTATTCCTCAGCCATGGTCAACCATGTAGAGCTCATGAGAGGCTGGTTTGCTGGTCGTCTGTTTATTTCAGTATTGATCAGTGTTTGATATCCTAGAATAATACTTCTTTCTTTGTTTTTGTCTAAATGAATGCACTGCATCTTTCTTAAAATGGCATTACTCACAAAGATTAGGTGGTTAGTACAAGTATTTGTATTTGTCTTCAGACAAAAACAACCTTGAACGAAAGGAAAACACAGACTTTTTATGCTTTGTATAATGAAATAATGTATACTTAAATTATATTCAAATTTGCCATTGTCTCAACATAATCCCAACCTTGATATGCTAATATGTTGCATGTTTTTAAAAGCTGTCTGACAGAAAGACAGAAATAAGAGTTTGATGTTTATGCAAATCACGGTCTGTTGACAGATGTAGCGGGGTCTTTGGGTGTACCAGCAAAAACAATACAAAGGATGCAAAAAGTGAAAAACGATGAGCGTGTTTATTATTTCGACAGCTGTGTCCTCTGTATCTGCTATCTAGGCAGGAGCAGGCTGTCAAGATAAATGAAATGCTGTTCTTACTGATCAAAAAGTATACTCAAATATTTTCCATCATTCTGCTTAAATTAGGTAAATCCATTCCTTAAGTTTCATTATTTTTGGAATGATACAAAGTCGACCCATCAAGTGTAAATTCAGCTTGATTTTCGATTGTGGAGTCAGTAATAAACTTTTCAGAAGCAATATTGCAATCTGAAAATGTCAGGCTTGACCAGGCCGCAATTTAACAAATGTTCGTACCTTGGTTTAATATAGAGATAATCTTAATACCTGACTGCTATATTCAAAGCTTAAAACTTCAATCAATGATGAGAAATTAGAGACCATGTGAATGAATTTAACTAGGAGTTGAGCAGAGAGAACAGACTTGTTAGTGGGAGCAGGGAGATGTGGAGAGAAGACCATGGCAAAGGCTGCTCACTATCCTCCCTTTTTCTCCATTTAATTTTCCAATCCACTTCCTTCCTATAGTTAGGAGAAGGGAGTTTTGTTCTGGTTTGATACACCATCTAATGAGAGGTACTAAGAGCCTGTTGAAATTGTTCCCTAATAACGCATTCTGAAGCCTTCGAATGATGAACATTTTCTCTCCTTTTCAGCTGTTTAATATATTCCATTGCTCTTTATTTCCTCTCTGTATTTTCTACACTTTAATTATAGCAGAGTTCAACTATTCTGGAGATAAGAGATGTGGGAAATTGTAACAGACCGGCATTACGTGAATTTGAGTATCCACATTTTTTAAAGAGATATTTGTAATTCTGGAGATACTCTAGCTGTTGGAAGAAGAACACAGTTGGGGGCAATTATACCCACCACGAAATGAACATGACATCGTTTTTTTCAAGGTCTTCAAGGCAGAGATTCCTAGATGCACCTGTTGATGTGGGCATGAGAATGTATTTCATCAATAATTACACATGCTCAGTTAACTTATCTGGTTCTTCCAAAGGTATTATATTACCGGGTCATTTGGTTTTTAATGTTGTATAGGTTGCACCTCTGAGAGAAAGGGGATTTGAATTGTTTATCTGTTGATGTTTATTGAATGAAAGGATGTACAACTAGGCTGTGGGTCCGATTGCTAGGATGAAAATGTATTTACATTTATGATGCAGAAACCAACACTATCTTGGAATATGGCTTATAATAATGCAGATATGACATACAGCTATACATAATAAAAACTGGTTTCTCATTCATTAAGTTGCAGATTGTGTCGTATGCATCACCCATGAGTGTTGGCTGAAAGCGGAAGGTGCACAGTTGTTGCATTAGTTGCAGTGGTTCAGTACTGTATCAATTCTTCTTGCCTGACACTTTCTCCAGTTGCTCCGCAATGGGACCGTGATCCGACTGGCATTACAATACAGTCCGGTTGCTGCTGTAAAGTTATCTGTGGTTTTAATATTATCGGTTAGGAAGATAAAAGATGACGCCCTCTCCCTTCCTTTCCCTCCTCCCCCACCCCTACTCCTCTGTTGGAAGGCTTCTGGGTGTTAGTAATAGCCAAACCACCACTAGTTGGTATTCTGCTTTGAATCCCCGAATTGTATCTGCACCTTGATGTTTGATTGAATCTGTGCAAATACATGTATATGCAAATTTACCAGATATCAGTCCTTGCTCGAGGCAAACTGGGAAACAGTGGTTGCATTCTGAGGAGCTGCATAGGGTTCTCTATCTCTCTCTATTTCCTTTCCTTTTACCTTCCTAAGAGAATACTGTTGGTGATCTATAAATTCCCAGTAAATCTTCCCCCTCTGTTCGACGCCTGACATTTTCCGACTCCACACTCTGCATTTTCCAACAGGTAAAAATCAATAATCTGTGTCAATGGTATCATACGCAGTATTCACAAAAGGCCGCTGTCTGAACTGAACCTGGATGTGGTGCAGAGCCCAGACAAGTTAGAAATGTTTACTCTTGCCTTTGTCATCCGGCTTAAGCCTACAGGGTATTCTCAATCAATGGAGGATATTCATATCACAGCACTGGGAATCCAAAGCTTCCTATGCTGTTAACCACTTTGACTTTTCTGAGTCAGGTGGCTTACCACCAAAAATATGCAGGACTGGGAGCTGTTCAGTATTGTTTATGACCTATGGTAGAGAATAGACTTTCCATTATGATGTACATTTCAGGAGATATTCCGCTGTCATACGTCAAAACAGCTTGCTTCCCAACCATGAATTTTATGAACCTGTCTTTGTTGCATTCATAGGAAAGGCCATTGCAATGTACTGAAGAATTAACTTGGAGAAATAATTCCAAGCTTTCTGTAATGTACTGCTTTGCTCTGTGTTTAATGAGGAGACACGTCATAACGACAATACTGTGTTAGGTACGACACCTTTTTGTCTCTATCTACTGTAGAGTGGTTTTATACACTTACAATGGAATAACACATTCTAATATGATGATAATGATAATGTTACAGTGATATGCGACACAGTATCCATTAGAGGAGTTTGTTCTATTGATAATGGACTTTACTGTATAGGAACACTGTCATTGGATCTCCATTAGGTAAACATCTTAGGCTAGCTGGAGAAAAACACCCAGCACATGTTGAGCGTGGCTTTGTAAACACTGTTTCTATTATTGTGTATATTATTAACTGTATGCATTTTGACAGCAGCAAGATTGTTTCTCTTAGTAATCTTTGCAATTAATCTACCTTGACATGATAATTTGCGTCTGCTTTATTTGAGGCGCCTGTACGAACCTTTGCTCAGCGGGGTGGCGCCGCGGTGTGTGACTGGGGAAGAAACAGGAGGCAGATCCTTTCTATGCAGCGTCTGTCAACACAATGAGGTTGTTAACAGAACAGACTGAGCCCAGTTCATTGTGTCATTAAATTACTTTTTGACAAGTGGAGGGGAAATTGTCTGATTGATGAATAAAATAATCTCCCGTTTGTAATTAATACTGTACTAATGGATGTGTGGTTGTCTACAGGGCAGACACATGTAGGGTTTCAATGCTAATGGTGTTCACTTGAAGTTTACCCATAGGGGGACAGATTTTCTTTACATGTAAAGATCTGGTGTTGATGTGTGGGATTAGGCTCCTTCCATTAGACACTGTCTAATGGGAGGGATTCACAACAAGTGTTAAAAACTGTGTACTGGAACATAAGGTTGACGAATAAACTTGTCCTGACTATTGATTGGCCTTTTGTTTATTGATCACTTAGTTAAATGGAAAAACGGAATGAACTGATCAGTTCACACACACACACTGTACATGTTCTTACCACACCATTACAGAATTTCTTCAAGGCGAAACGCATCATTGTATTCTAATTTGGACACACCGCAAAGTTTAAACACAGACTGAGGGTGAGCAAATGTCCCTCTTGGCAGAGACGGATCCTGATGGGCGAGACTCTGGCGACATTTCAACACGGCGTCGTTTCTATCTGGATTAAATGCTTGGAAAACATGGCCCCGGGAGTGTGCTCACGCATCTAGTTACAGCTCCTGAAGAGGTGGAGGAGGACACATTGGAGCTGTTACTCGTCCAAGTGCATGGATAGGCCATGTCTCGCATCTGTTATTAGCTAGACTTAGATTCCAGGGGGAGTCTCAAAACAGAGGTTTTGGAAAGAGCAAAATGCAAACATTTACATGGAAATGGATGTAACGTCGTCTACGATCCTATTACAATTGCCCAAAATCTGCAGATTGAATCACACACTAGCCCGTATTTGTTTAAGTTGTAAAGACTACTATTGTAACTATTGTAAATGAAAAAATGAAACATAAAATGAAAACATCAACGTTAAAACTGTTCCTGAGGTTTTAACAGACGTTAGAATTGCGTTCCTCAGTGGGTTAGTACCCTAGCGTGGAAATGACTTTGCTTTGTCTCGGGAATGTCATTTAGAATTATGTTAAATTAAATACAAAATAAAACATTGTGTACCTTCTAAACTAACTTCTGCACAAGAACAATGTTTTATCCACTAATCCTTGGATGAATGGCTTGGAACTCCTAATTTGCTTATTATTATCATTTTAATACCCACACACAAAAATCCAGGTTGAATCAAGTAGCTACAATACTCCTAATAGCCCATGGTGGTCTCCTTATATTCCTATCAAAGTTGATGTAGCCTATACGTGTTCATTTTCTATAAAGATGAAGCAATATTGTTCCAATAGTGGTTCAGGTAACGGGATAAGGACCGAAAACATATTATAAGTTGGTTCCCTGAAGGTTTGATATGTCACTAAAAGGTTCTGCAAAGGTTAGCATTGATACAGAGGAAAGGTCCTATAATGGTTCCCTTAAACGTTCCCAGAACGTCCTGAAAGGCCCCGAAATAACGTCCTCCTACCCTTTAAAGAACTCCACATTGAGACCAATATGGGACCTTCTGGGAATGTTATGAGGCGACGTCCATTACACCAACGGGAACGTTCTGGGAACGTTCTTGGAACGTACAATTTTTAGCTGGGAACACGACAGACAAATCAGCAATTGTTTTGCGGAATTTCAAATGGAAGTTTTGACCAAACCCTATACTACAACTAATGATGCGGCAATGCTACTTTCTTTCTGAAACAAAATGGCATATTAGACCGCTACTGTAAGTTTGTGCAGACAGGCTGTATTACGAGTCACTGATTTTACATCAGCTTAGTATGCCTCAGGGCAGACCACACTGGTGAAGAGGCAACATGAAGTTCCTAATCAATAGCAAAAGGCCTGTGAAGCCGTCTGGCAAGATTGAAGAAAAGGCCCCATCACTGCTCCTCTGGGCAGAGGCCTAACCTTTTCCAAAGAGAGGTGATGAAGAAGCTCATCATTTCTAATGAGGTATTAGTGATTTGGGAGAAAAATGGGCATCAGCACTGCATCCAGGAGTCTAAAAGGTCTTTATGAAGTCAGAAGTGTTACACAGTATTCAGATGAGACCATGAAGAGACATTTTTGTTTTCTGAGTTGTTGGTGGATGGGTTTGCAGTAGTAAACTTATGAAACATGCCTCTAGTCTGTTGATTTCACTTCCTGAATAGTCATCCCCATTGTTAACTTTGAGAAAATAGACACAAAAACAGTATTAAGGATTTTTTTCTGTAGCAGACAAAAATAAATATAAAAACGCTACATGAGACAGACTTCTTTAATTTGAACACATTTGAATGAATGCATCCTGTGTAACCTGACACTTTATATTTCATAGAAGAATGATGAATCACTGCAATTGACAGAAAGAGATTCAAAGCTCATTAAAAATATAATTACATTCACTTTAGCCATTTAGAAGAAGATGAATGTAAAATCATTAAGCACCCGTTGAAAACCAGATGTTCTTACATCATGTCTATAGGAACAACGTTTTTCAATGGATTGCTAAAATATGTGCTGACTGTCAAGTCACATTCCTTTTTTGATGCTCTGAATTGAACACATTAAACCTGAATTTAAACATGTCAAACTAAAATGCAGATCTATCTAAACTGGGAAAATTGTTCTCCATTGCATTTTTCGTTCGTCTACAGCCAACAGGCTAACTCATAGAAGTCTTATCCATCTCAGGAAACACAAATAAGTAATAGTAATGGTAAATATTTTTTTTGATAATAACTAACCTAGCTATTTTTATGTGGGTCATTTTCTGTGAAGCTAGTATGATCACAGCTAAGATAAAAAGTCCTTACAGCTTGTCCTTAGACAAAAGCAATCTCTGGAGGCCATTAACAATTATGGTCTAGTTTCCCATCCCTAATTAGCTCCTGCTGTTTAACTTATTGGGTTGTTCTAACAGTCCCATCGCACATTTCTGTTAAACTGACAGTTATTCAAATGTCTTTGTGGTTTTGAGACAAGCCACCATCAAAGAACAACGTGACATACATGAGATGCTAGAAGTGTGCAATTTATTTTGAAGAACTGTTTTTATTGGGTATGTATTGAATGGGGAAAAAATGTAAGGTTAGTTAATCACTTCAGAGTGTCTGTAAACTCACATGAACTCAAGATCTGTTGCAAAAAAAACTATTATCACTAAAATATCACAGTTGGTTTCTGATAAAGCCTCTATAGCTACCATAGTCCAGACCACATTTGCATCTTCTCTTCACCATGGTTCCAGAATGCATAACAAGAGCCACAGCATGATATAAACATAAACATCCACAGCTACAGGTTGGTACATCCAAAAATGGGTCTTTCAGATCCAATAGTCTGGCTTTTGTGGGGCCAGTACAGATTCAGTATTGGTTCATTTGCGTGGTAGCAGAAAGAAAGCAAAAAAGGAGTCCTCTTATTTTCCCCTTCAGATGGGAATGCCTCAGATCTCTCCTTTACTTGCTTGTACATCAACAGCTTGTACAATAACTGTGTTATTGCTCTGTCAAATGCAAAGGGAATCTGACTCAGGCTGCTTTTTTTCACTGTTAAAAGCTGTTCTAAGTAATTTCAATTTGTCTGTCCTCCATTGAAGTCTCAACAACGTGAAGCCTGTTTTCACTCTAAATGCTTCACTACTGGATACAATTCTAATGAATGGAGCAATTTTCCATACTTGTTCAAGAGAAATGTGTTATGCTACATGTTTATTTATCTAATTACCACAGCCAGATGTATATTTCTTCATGGAAACTGTAGGTTTATAGTTTGAGTGCAATCATTACTATCAAAACATCATATTGTATAGAACAAACAAAGAGATCCCACTAGCCAGGACCAAGATAATCAAGGCTTCTTTTATACAATCACATGCAGCTACTTATTATAAGGATTCATTCATTATGTTTCCTATGGCTGGAATCTCATCCTTAACCGTTATGTATTCAATGTCAGGAAATCTGGTCTCGGTTATCATAAACGTGATGTTTTTTAAATACAAACTAAAGTTGAAAGAAAACAAGGTAACCTATGCCCAGAGTGGAGAACTGCTCAAAGCTGTCTCCATCATTCAACATATTCTATCCTTCCAGAATCAAGTGAGTGTTTTAAATGGTATCACTAGGTGGCAATATGGTAACATAAAACACATTGACTCTATTAAGCCACATTCAAACTCTGAATGAAGATTCACACCTTTGAGTTAAGTTGATGATACTGATGAATAGGAGGATGTTTGGGAACTAATCTACACAGGATGTCTGAGATATTGGATGAGAACATCTTCAAAAGTGCATAATATGCATCTGTTTGCTTGTGAAACTTTTTTTTAAAGGTAATTATTGCACAATTGCAAACATCACCTACTATTATCACTACTGTTGCAGTCACTGTCCATCCAAAAATGTATAACCGTTCACTGAGGAACCGTTATTTACAAAATGGTATCCAACTTTAGCAGGACAATTATAAATAGAAGGATCTAAAATAATCTCGTACAAACCTTAAGATTTGAAGTTGTCTCCGGCAATATGGTAATAATGTTTAGAGATTATTTGAAATGATGGTCATTATTGTGTCCCGTCCCAAATGGCTGACTTTGAGGATTGTCTACTAAGAGCCTCTGTCTCATCTCCTGAATCAGGAAAAGTGACAGATCCTGGAATGGGAGGTGAACTGGCAAACGTCAAAGCTTTCAGTGATTTCTAAAGAGGAGTTGAAAGTTGCCCTTAAAGGAACACAAATCAAAAACTGACAATGGCATCAACTCTAAAATATCTATTCCAGGTGGAAACAAGGTGGCAGATCTAAGGACTGGGATAAATGGGATTCTCATGCTCCTCTATGGTAAAAGCTTTCACAGATGCAACGCAACTACAACATCCAGCCAACACAGCCATATTTGATAAGTGAATACATTCAGTTCTATGTAATGTACATTTTTGCCAATTATTAAAAATAAATAACTGAAAGGCCATTGCATTATATATATAGTTGCATTTTGGTACAAAAACATAATGTTGTATTGCTTGGTGGACACCTGATGCAAGTTTTTCAACAAGCAAACACTTTTCCACACTATGAAAAACACTATCAGAAAATGTCTGTTCATTTTTGCAGCCATGACAAATACATAAAGGTATACGTAAGTTTGTGTAGATGTATAGTTCAGGGGTGTAGCCAGAAAAAAATATTTTTGGGTAGGTCTAGAAAAGTATGGATAGGTATCTTTTCAGTTTTTTTTTACTTATTTACTTTGCGATGTGCACCCGGTGCATAATTTTTCGGAGATGTTTTAGTTTTTGGGTAGGCCTTAGAACAAATTGGGTGGGCTTGTGCCTACCCAGGCCTACCCGTGGCTACGCCCCTGGTATCGTTTTTCATTGAACAGCAGCAATCCAGAATTGCTTTAGTTGTTTTGCAGACACACAAGCGTTTCCCCTCTTCTCTGGTGCAAATGACTGTGTGATGTTATGTTGTGTGACTTGGGCAACTCAAGTATGTTCCGTCCACGCTTTGCAGTGCAGCAGACAGGAGCTTTTAATGTGTCTTTGTGCTTCTCCACCTCTTCACAGACTGCATGAGGATATACTGTATGTGCACTGTCTGAAAACAAGCAAAACACATCTAAGGCCTTTAATAATGTAAACCCAAGAGCCACCCTGTCTCATCTGCACAATGCACTAAGAAATTAATGTCAGAGTGTGCATCCTCTCAAATGACTTTAGAGACCACTGTGGACTGCAAATAAATATGTCAAAAATATTGGCGTGTGTTATAAATAATGGACATTTTAATACATGACTGTGTTGTATTGTATAGCAAAAGAGGCAGTATGAAATATACATCATCTAATTAGACCATGTTCTCGGATGTGAACCAGCCGACGTTGATCAATACATAATAGGATCCAGTATCAATTAGGCCCCTCTTCAACAGGACAGCTAGGGCACAGTGTTATGAATAGATGCTACTAAAGGTAACTAAATCCATCTAAAGTACCAAATTTAGCGCAATGGAGTCTAGGTTTTGTAACAGGACTTAATGCTGAAAACTATACTCAAACATTCTGTCTTGGTGGTGTTGGGGGAGGGGGGGGATTGGGCCTTGTGGGAAATGCACCACTGCAAAGGATTAAAACACATAAAACAATGTGTCAATGCTAAAGTTGGGCTCTTTACTTTTGTCATTTAATATTGAAAGAAAATTCAATATGTGGACCATATGTCAACATAAAATAACTTAGCAACCCAGCTGAGCTCTCTGAGAAAGGAAAAACAGATAGATGACCCCAGTCAAACCAACACCAACAGCAGCATACTGTAACTGCAACACTGGGAGAGTGTGGGAGTCACTGAAGCAAAGACAGAGCATGCACTTGAATGATTGAGGTTACCTAGGTGACCTCATAAACCAAAATCCATGGCAGACTCCCAAGGTGAACGCTGAATTATGCTGTCATTAAAGGACAGGCCCAGTTGCCAAGGTTAGTATGTAAAGTATAATCATCTTCCTCCCTCTTCCCAGTCACTCATTAGTCCTCTTCATGGGCCAACCGAGATTATACCTTGAACTTGCTTTGCTATCGCTATGTTCCCGCAGGGAATGGATCTGCTGCCGGCCATTTATTTTTCCCACATGAGCAGACTATACTGGTGAGTGTGTGGCCAGCTCCTTCCACCCATCATGGAGTTGGCCCCATAAAAAATGAGGGATGCCTTGACTTACGGTCGCGTTATGTCCCAATTTATAAAGGAACCTCTGGGAAGAGACCTGTTGGGTTGTATCAATTTGTTAGAATTAGAACAATTTGTTTTCTTTCACTGGGCTATTCAATGCGGATATGGATCCCTCTGAGCAGTGGAATAAGGTAGTTATGACGGGCCCTTGTGCACGCTATTATGACGGCCTAAGTGCACGTTAGATACAAGTTATGAAGCACGCACACACACACACACCATAAGGCATATAACAATAAATAATAAACATTGATGAAAACCATGATTTGGTATGATGGCACACACTGCTTTAACAAAATCAGTTATGTCCCCTATAAACATGTTGTGTAACCCAATAAGATCCTCTGAGAGTTGATTAAAAGGGAGTACGGGATTTGAATTTATGTCTCCTACTGCAGCTTTGATTGAGTTAGGTGTTTTTTGAACATAGGTGTTTTTTCAATCTGAACCAACACATTGAGGGTCTGGTCTCTCTATAGCCGACGGGCCCCAGTGCACCCTGACTACCTACATTGTCTGCATTTACACCCCCACCTTTGAGGTTTTAAACTGTCATAATGGCAGTAACAATGGCTAACACATCTGAATTTATAATGGGGCAAAAGTCAGTTGAGTCTATACTGAAATACATGGCAATCAAAATACATATTGCAATCAAGTCTGGACTCTCAAAAGGGTTCTTAATCACATTAGCATGCATGCAAGACAGCGTCCAATCATTCCCACTCTGTAATAACTAGTTTTAAAAGATTTAAAATACAGTTGGTAGGAAGTCCATACATGAAAGTCAATCTAGGATGAAACTTTAAGTGCTGAGTGCAGTTGTCATGAATGGATGCTTAAAATGCTATCTGGTATAGTTTTCCGTAATACCAGACATACACTTGAAGATATTGTTTATGTTTTTCTACCTAGTGATAGATCATGTTTACCCAATTTTGCAAGTAATACAGCCAATTACTCACTCACAAACCTTTTTTTGTTTGTTGTGAGTACCCATCAGCCACTAAGAGTGGTATTCATTTCTAAATTGGCAGTGAAATGAAGCACACTTTAAACTATAAGTGTTTTTTGACAAATATAGCCTCACAATCTAACACATTAATTTGGACTTGAGTTACTGTGAATTGTTCTTACCCTGCCAGCATTTTGAAATTCCTTGAATCCAGTAAGTTTGGCTGATGATTTGTTTGCGTGTGTGATGTTTACTGTCAGGCCTACTGTGTGTTTGTCATATGTGAGAACTGAAGTATGTGGAATGAAACCATACTTCAGCATATTTTTGTTCTCTAAAGACAAGAGGCAGTGTGTTCATTTTTAAGATGCCCCTATCAAAATAGGGCAGCCTTTGAGTCATAACTGTATGCCTGCTGGACAAAAACAGGCAGAGATATCAACATATTATAGAGGGCTGGGGTTTTCTCCTTATCAATAAACTTCACCCATTTAAACAAATAGATGAAGCTTTCAAAATGAGCAAAGATGTCCGTCTCGTCAACCAGAGGCTATTATATACTCTAGCCTCAGGCAGCCCTGTGTAGTAGTTTGTTAAACATGTGACGAGCAATCTTATGTGAGGAAAATAACTTTTCAGTTATATAAAAATGTATGCCTAGTGATCTCATAAGGAGGTATTAGATGTGAAATCTGAACACTCTTAAACAACAATAACATTTATTTTGTGAATTTACGATGCCCATTGGGATTGGTGGTATTTCATTTTGTGTAACCTATAGTGAGTGCACCTTACACTTTACGCTGCAGTTAAATTCTATTCAATTACATTCACTTCATTGATTCCTGAAGGAAATTCAATTGTTCAGGTAACCTCGTGTGCACAGTCAAACAATAAGAAAAAGTCAAATGTTAAGGTGACACGTAGCAGGAAGCTCCCAGCCCTATAGGACACCTACCACACACGTTGCCTCAGGAAAGCCGGCAGGATTCTAAGAGACTATTTCCAACCGTCCTTCAGTCTCTTTACCCCGTTGCCTTCTGGCAGGCGTTACCCCAGCATCCGGTCGCACACACGCAGACTGGACAACACCCTACCCGACACTGATATGGACATTGATTTACTGGACACTAGTCACTTGTACGCAGTCACTTTCAGTAATGGTTGCATTATCAGTAACATTGCACTACTGTACCTCACTGTACTTTGCCATCAGGCTCCTGTATGGTCATTTACGTAGTCACTGATCTGCAATTTTGCACTATTGTACTGTACTCCACCCAGGTTAGAATAAGTTTTAGGATTTTATTAGGTATTGTGTGCATTTAGGGTTAGTATAGTGTATTATTTATTGTTATCTGTATATTTAGGAAGTTTTAGTATTAGGGTTAGTATAGTTGGTATTTATTGCTATCTGTATATTTAGGAAGTTTCATTTATTTAAGCTCAGCAAAGATGTAAATTATGTTCTATGTACTCTATGTTATGTTATGCCAGGTGCTTGCGTTGTCTTGTCTTAAGAATGTCAGTGCCCAGTCTGACCTTGTGTTGTTCTGTGTACCTGACAAATAAAAGACTTGAATACACAGAGTATAAGTGCAATATCTGGATAAATTAAGAAATGTGATTCCGACTCATAGTATAGCAGACTAAATGTGGAGTAACAAGATAACATTGTGCAATGTGGATGCAACTCTAGAATATAGATAAATAAAGAGAAGCTGATGGCTCTACCAGTACACATCAATGCACATGTGAGATTAAAATCAATTTACATAGTCACAGTCTTATAATGACACAATTACATATCACAATGACACTTTGTTCATGCAAATCAGTTATTCATCAGAGACTTCATACTCTTCATACTCTGCTTCTAGAAATTTCCAAATTCCACAATCCCCCTTCAAACACTGGATTACTGCCCAGTCTAAAAGAAAAAAAAGTGTTTTCTTTGTTCATGCTCATCATATATCAGACAATTAGCAAATTATTACATAACCCAACGTCTACATTTCCTTTGCACAATTATTCAGTGACACCTTTTGTCTCTAAAATAGTCAGTGATAATTAAATAATGCTGACTGTCTACAGTGTGTCATGCATTTTTTCTAGTGCAGCATGAGTTGCTTGTAAGAGATCATGAAAGTTCAAAGGATGAATGATATCGAAAGTTCATGTATAGACCAAAAATGTTTAATTCACTGTGTCATCTGACGATTGTTGGCTGACTGATGGCATTATTTTATTAATGATTTAGAGTTGAACTTTGCATTGTGCTGACACCAGAGATGGGGTGGCTAAGCTGTGAATTAAGCCCCCAAATCCCTTCGATTCCTTCAGGCTAGCCGACTGCACATCACCATTACTTATTCCAGAGAAATAAAATTGAACTTCCTATGTAGCCCCACTGTGCACAATTCCTGCCTACCTGTTATAATCCTGCATAATGGAGAAGTGGAATGTCACCTTGTGTGAGAGGCAGCTGATATCCTTCTGTAAGGGAAAAAAGTCATTTAGCACAAGTGCAGATCACATTTAATTAGATGAGGGGATTTAAATTGCCACGCATCAAACACTGTGGATGACCAAGTGGAAGGATCTTGGGCCATGGGCCAGATTCTATGAGCTCCTCACAACCCATCAAAATCCCCAGAGCTACGGGGGTCAATAAGTCAGAACACAGCAGTCTTAATTAATGATGACCAGAGAGCTAGCAATGACCAGAATTTCAATTCACACTGTTACATTCCACGGAAAAGAAAAAATAAAGTATTGTCAGAAACACTTATTTTTGAAATCCTCATCAATAGTTTCTAAAATGTCAAAATAAAGTATAAATCTTTCACATTCATAATTGATTTTATATTTTCTTTACCGTGGTTGGTTATTGGTTGGCCCAACACGCAATTTTATGCAGATCAAAGAAGATGTTTATAGATTTCCAATTAGTACATGAGAGCATATTAAACTTTTTAGTCAAGCAGTGGCAGGTAATTTTTTTAAACTTGCCAACTTGTCTCAGTGGGTGAATATTTTTACCACTTAACTGCCATCCCTTTGTTACCTTGTAATTTTACTTTCATTACGTTTCACACTGCTATCAATAGTATCCACAGGGCTGTCAAAGTCCATTAATACGCATCTACATACGCAGAGGAGCAAATATTCATAGACATATCAGTTTTCATAATATGGCATGGCATGATGGATTGGAAAGATACTAAGAATATCTTGTGAGATATGCTCACAAAGTCGTGTCAGTTCAAGGTAAAATATTATTCACACTATTATTTATCTCTTTCTTGTAAAGTGGCCAGGCATCTGTGGAGACCTTGCTGTTGTACAGCTTATCATCTTTTGACACTGTACTCTGGAAGGCTTGTTGAAAGACTTGATTTTCAATTCAATGATTTTGAACTGATTTGGCCTAAACTTGAAGGTTAGGATTATAATGAGTCTGATTGAACATACGGTATGTCAATTGAGACTATTCTGAAATCGAAGTAACATTTTAGCAGCATTCTGGGGGAAAATGTAATTGTTTTTCAGGGAATGTCTACTATGCACAATAACCTATGTAGATTATAATACATTCAGAATTTTCTATTTTAAATATTTATACTTGTTCACTAGCCCTCGCTAGTCATCTCCAATTTGCAAAATAGCCCTCAAGTGACGATGAAATGATTATAAGTACATTACAAGAACCCTTTCTGAAGATTAGAGTATATTGCTTTGCATGATTAAGTTGATGTACAACATGTAGTGTTTGGACTGTATGTAATAAACAAGAGTTTTGCCGTATTGAGGTCGATATTATTATTTCACAGCTGGATTGACTATTAATATTGTGAATGAGCTCAGCAAAATGGAGTTCATCTGGTACAGTTACATAGTCCCAAATCCTCTTGGTGATTCTTGGATACAATGACCAAATAGCCAGGAGTTCCAGGCACCCACAATATTGACCAGAACAACAGAGCATCAGTTCCCTGTGGGCCTCAGCTGAGTTAGGGTCTGTCGAGCTCTGCTCTCCCCCCAGGCTTAACAGACCCCCTGCCTGGGCCCATCCCTAAGCTTCTCCCCATCCTCCACAACTCCCCTCTACCCCCTACCGAGCACTGAACTTCTGTAGGCAAGGAGACCATCCACTGCCTAACGTCTCCTCATTATCAATTTTTTTCCGAAAAAAGAACAGATAACTCAGGTACTGCACCTAATGCTGGTGATGGCGATGTTGGGTAGAGTTGCATGATACCACACAAAGATGATTCACCAAAACTTCTCTACAGTCGACAGCTCATATATATTGTCCATGTTCCATTGGCATAAGCCAATGTTATTATATATCTTGTACATATGAACAGTAAGTGTTTAGAATAAAACTATGTGAACCAAGAAACAAGAAAAGGCTCAAGACGCACTTGTTCCGGGAGTACAACGGCACTTAAGAATTCTTGGCTGGACTTGTCAGTTAGTTTCCTCCAGGATCACAATGACTCTTATTAAATGACTCGTTGCTCTTTTAGATTAGATATAACGAAGCTAAGTCTTGTACTCGCTGTGAAATATGTTACTGTTGATTGTCTTCTACAGGTACAGTCCTGCACTTTTTGTGGTTCATGTTGTTTTAATTTGTAACTTGTATAACTGCATGCTCTTATTGGTCTTCCCTTTTGGCACTTGTTTAGCTTTTTCACAATGTATGCTTCATGTTTTTGGCTACTTGCAATGTTTGGGACAATCTCGTTGTTATGACCAGTGACCTATGCTCTTTTGTAAAGCTCTCTCTTGGAAGTCGCTTTGGATAAAAGCGTCTGCTAAATGAATAAATGTAAATGTAAATGTAACCATTGCCACAAATGGACAACTTGGCTCAGCCCTGTACAGTATTGAGTACACTCAGTACTGTAAATGCAGCAAAAAAAAAGCTTTTATTTATAAAATAACTATATTATTTTCTCTATGAAAGGGACTTTCTAGTATGGTTCCTGGGGTTGTAATGGGCATAAAGGTGCTATGAATGTTCCATAACCAAAGGTTTCTATAGGTTTGATCCTTGTAAATAACTCCTGGGTTAGGAACAAAAGATGATCAAATCTACAGTACATGATTTATAAGTAAGGATCCTAGTGTTATATACAATTTCTTCAAGGACAAAGCAGGCCAGTGTGCTTGCTGCGGCATGCTTCTTTTCTTTAAGAAGTTCTGTAGTCTGTCCACAAAATAACTGAATGTAATTTTGCTCTGCCAACCTATTTTCTCCGAAATGATGAGTCACTTGGCAATCAGCATCAAGAGGTCCTCTGAATGAGAACAAATAATATGTTTCGCTGTGAGGGAGTTTTGTGATTGAAAGTTACAGTATGTCATCACCTCACCTGTATTCTTCCTGTACCCACACACACAGACAGGTATTTAATAGCAAGGAAGAAATGAGCACACATTTGTTAACATTTCTTTGACTAGGAAAAACAAGTTTGAAGGCAATTAAGTACCTTGAGCTTACGACAATGATTGCGAAGAGGTTCTTATTTGCGAACTCATGCTACCTCAAAGTTTAACATTGACCACGCTTGTTACACTTTAGACTGATTTTAGTAAGTGACCAGGAATGTGCAGTTTAAATATTATATACACATTTTCTTTAAAGTAGATGACAGTGATATCATTATTTGGAAGATGTGAACATTTTGTTGGAAGAAACAGTCACTGAAACCTTTTTAGTCCCCAAACATTTCAAGTATGACTTTGGGATCATCTGTAATTGTGGCTAAACATTGTTGAATGTATGGTGAAAGTTTGAAAGAGTTTACATTGAGACAATACATTGATATACATACCAATATGTTAGATGATCAGGCTACCTATTTTCTTTAACAAATATGAATAATTCTAAAGCCTCATTCGAATGTTCAATCTTTGAATATCCACCTGGATGTGTTTTGTACAAGGTATAAACTGGTTGACATTGGATTATGCCTGTCAATTAAAAACAGAAGTGCAATGTCCTCTTTTTTCACAAGTTATACAAGCTAATATCTTACAGATGGAAGAAAGCTGTATTAAGTGAGATGGACAAAACCAACAGATATGAGTGACAAAGAAAATGTAAGGCCTACAAAGTTTCCATGGAAACAACAAGGGGCTGAGATACTGTACCTTCAGACAGAATACAAGTATGAGTCCAGGATTGGAACATTGATCACCATGTCTCAAGGATTCCCATAGCATTGCGGACACTGAATAGGCTGCCATATCGCCCACTTGTCCGAAAGTCCATGGTTCATTCCTCTGACCTTGTTAGGAGCTGAATCATTACACTTTCTTTGTATTAATTTATTTAGATATTTTCTGAAGGAAAGGATATAGTAAATGATCGACATCATTGGCTGTCTTATTCATCACAGTATACACCTACAATCAACTTGTTTTTCCATTTGAAGAATGGATCAGTGAATGGTTACAATAATCTTTTGACACCATCAGTATTCTTGATTTATCCTTGGACTGTCTGAAGAATTATATGTACCGCCAACTGGAATTGTAGATCCAGCTTGATACACAAAGTCCCTGACTTAAATGTTAACCTGTATATGGTGTAATTTCAAGAAATATGTCTGTAGAAGTTATAAACATAGTTGCACTATTATGAAAAAAACATTTCCAGAGATCGTTTACTAATATTTTATTTGAATCTCTAAGGCTCCACATGCTTATCAAAACATATCTATTGTGTTTTATCATTTCACTACTAACTTTCCATCATAGTGATAATGAGTCCAATGATAGATACAATTTGACAGTTGTTTAGTCCCATGCTGTGCCACAACAACATACATATAATGTAGCAAGGTTTGCATCAATAACATTATTAAAGCAAGCATTTGAAAGTAGCGCAAAACTTACTGTCCCTACTAACTAATATGCAGTAATTGGTCAAGTAACGTAATTACTTTTTAAATAAGTAATTAGTAACCGAGCGCATTACTTATTTTCAGTAACTTGCACAACAGGGCCTTGAGTAGCAGTTTGTTTGATTGTTTCTTCTGAGTGTCATCCAAATTCCTTTTGTAAGAGTGTTACGTTCAATGAAAATACTCTTACTATATCACAGCCACTGTTGAATTTATTTTTTTGCCAAGCCACAAGATAAAATGAAATGAAACCAATGACATGGTTATGTACTGTACTGCTTACCTTCCCTGTTTAAAAGTTAAGAGTGATATGTAAAAACAGGACTTGCAACTTGTAATTTGCAAACAAGGATGCTAAATTAAACAGCTTTAAAAACCCACATTTCAACATCAATACGTTTTTATAGTACAAGATAGTAATTAAAATCTCAATACCGACCTCTATAATATTTAGGACATACTCATGTCTCTGTTTCTTTCTGAAAAGGGGAATAAGCTACATGCTGTAGTAAAATGCAAGCAAGCTTTCTCACTTTTATCGCATTCCTGTCAAAGTGCATTATAACAAGCCTTATTGGTTCCCTGATTTTCATTTAATCTCACTCCGAGATGCGTTATTGCTCACCATTTATGATCTCATATTGTTTTATTGAACATGCATTGTGCCTCTCTGGCACTGCTCGCTTTTATGGCTCTGCAGTAAATTTCCTTGTTTTGAATGAAATCGAGTATTTCTTCAAATGCCACTGTGTAGCCGAGGGCTCGAGGATCCTAAATCAGACATACTGTATAGGTAAAGGTAAGATGCACAACATCCTACTGTATAGGTAAAGGTAAGATGCACAACATCCTACTGTATAGGTAAAGGTACGATGCACAACATCCTACTGTATAGGTAAAGGTACGATGCACAACATCCTACTGTATAGGTAAAGGTACGATGCACAACATCCTACTGTATAGGTAAAGGTACGATGCACAACATCCTACTGAAGACCCCCTACAATGAAGCTGCGCATGTGTCACATGGCTGTATGTGGATAAAAAAATATATTAATGGTCATCTGCTGTATTGAATACATTATCATATCATTAAAAAGTTTTAAGCTACTACTCTATTGCAGTTGTATTTTGGAGACCTCCTTTTGATAGCTCTGAATTGCCAGTTTGACACATTGCAATGATTCTTGTTCTAAAGGTTGTGGGAAACAATGCTGTAGCCTAGTCGTTGTGTGAGATTCTTCAAGATTAGAATGCAAGTCATATAAATCAAAAGTGCATTCTCAACTGATAAAGAGGAAGATAAATAGGCTCAATCCAATAGTGCTTCTAAAAGGACCTTTGGGCTCCTGGAATTCAAAACCAGCCCCCTCTTCAATAAGCCGTGAGCAGAGGAATGGACTTTTCTCCAGTTCTTGCCTGATAGGTGCTGACAAACTATAGATCACCTGCAAGGGAACAGCACCCTATTTCACCTGGGCCTGTCACACCCCATTCCTCAGTGACTTGAATCACTCTCGCCCAGTCAAGAAGACAACAGGGTTGTATGATTTTTGCACTCTGATGTAGCTCAAGACCTCTGCTCAAATCTCTTTACAGCTTGTGAACTAATTAAAAACTACACAGTGAAAATTGTAAAGTTAAAATTGTTCCAATAGCAAAATTGAAAAATATGTGATATTTGTCAGTGAACCCTAAAGCTGCATATTTATGTAATCCTACAGGTGTTATTCGGTTTCGCTGGAGCAACACCTACTTTGTCATGGTGCCTGTGTAGGGGGTAATTGATTTGTTGTTTAATCCATGAGACCATCCTCATTGTTGGTGAGACAACAATTGTTTAGATGAACTCTTTAGTTGCTCTGTACGATTATGTGATGAGTGATAAAAGTAACTGGATGAACAAAACATGCAGTGTATCATCAAATTATTCTAAACCACATCCATCACCTTGTGCTGGGGGATGACAACCTTCTAGTTTTAAAACATCCATGAGGTGTTATCCCCAGTCCTATGTGCTATCCCCCCTCATTAGGTCACTTAAAACTGCTGTTTGCTCTCCACAAAGACAAACAGTTAAGTTAGTAATTATTGGAGCAGTTATACTTGTGAATGATGAAAATGCCCTGTGAACTACAGCTATTGCATGTGTGGACTTATCAATTGAATAAATTGCATGATTTTCTCCCAGTTAATATTTCGTTCAAGGCAAACTCATTTTTAATACATCTTTTATTGCCCAGGGCAAAACTCAGTTTCTTTGATCCCCTGCAAGCCTGTGCATAAAGGATCATAAGGAATTGTGCCATTAGGATTAGGGGAACAGCTTCTTTTATCAATTACATCAAAGTTCAGCTGGTGCCCATTAAACACACGCATTTATGTCTCTGGACATTCAAAAGATTGTTGGTAAAAATAAGGAGCAATTTTTGTAGACCCAATCGTCTCTACTCGACTCAACAGCTGAATAGTAATCTTGCTGTAAATTTGGCTTGCATCACAAGTCAATCCTCAAAGCATCATGCTTGTTAGGGCCCGAGGCTGGAGGCTAGGAGCTTGGAAAAAGGCCATGGGCATTTAAAAACAGTCTTCTATTCAAAGAGTGGATGAAAGTGTCTTTTTTAACCCTTGCCATCCTAGTGTTGTTGCCTTGCCACTCTTTAAAGCAATGCTCTCTGCATATGATGCAGATGAAAGAAAGTGTTACTAAAACTGCATGTTTTGTTCAAAAGGGAATCCTTTATCATTTACTGCATACAGTGGCACCTATTGTTCGTGTCATTTGGCTGTGGCTAATTTGTCTATTGCTATTGAAATTCAAAACATCAAGGATTCTGTTATCACTGACCAGGTTTCAGATCCACAAGTGAGATTTTTGTTTTAGTATTCAACTGCTATTGATAGAAAAATACTTAAATGAACAGTTCTTCTTGCCAGCTGTGAAATGAACCTCCACGCGACTGTTTGAAGCTTTGCAATACCATAATATACTGTAGGCCTTCACTCTAGGTACTCATTGAATTAAGTCCCTCATGGCTTGTTATGTGGCAGCTCTGAGGAGACTGATTGCCCTCCCCAAGCAGACACTGGTGCCAACCAACAACATAGAGGGTCCTCTGAAACAATATGATCCTCCAGGACCAACTGAAATATACAAACAAGCCCTCCTCCTAACACAAACAGGCACAATCACACAACACACTATTTTGGGTAGAAAGCTTTTGGGGCACTAAGGACATTATGTAGACACACAAGCTCTAGTAGGTCACACTGTGTGAAAGAGAACCAAGCAGTGGCTCAGTATTTGTGGGAAACATTCTTATGCCTGTCATGATCAACTCTCCCCAAATATGTATAGCTATGCTGGTCAATCAAAAATATGTTTATCTTCATGAAGATATTGGGAACGGAAAGAAGCACGCTAGCATACAGAATTTTTTCAAAAGATTGTCAAAGTAAATCTTTCATGAATGAGAAATACACATAGGAACCATTGTTATTCCGTTCAAGAATCACTTTCTTTTCTCCAGTTTGTTTTCAGCAGCTGCAAACGGCCATGGAAAAGTTTGTATGTTTCTAAAGAGACTTATAAGAGAGATTTGGGGGATGGAAATAGTACACACACAGACTGTAAGCTAAATGTCAGCATGTCTCCAGTGGCTTTGTGACTGCAGCTACACCTAGAGTGGAGACTCGAGAGGTATGCTAGGGGTCAGGCGAGTCTTTAAACAAGAGAGAGAAAAAAGAGACTGAGTCTGTTGGAACACATCAGTAACAAACATGGAAAGATCAAAATACATAAAAAGAAACCTAGCATTGGCACACTCACTAAATTGATGCTTGTTAGCTTGGATTCAGCACGCATCTGGAATAGTATCATTGATATTTCTGGAGGATGTTTGAAATACACACCATACCCCAACCTACAGGAAAAACAAGGCAGTTGTTATGTCCATTTCAAAAGCCAGGATCAAAGGTAAAATGTGTGTTGCTAACCACATGGCAAATGAGACGCAGTGCCAAGAGAAGCGCTCTGAACTTCTCTTATTGTCTCCATTGTGTGATCTTTAAATGGTAGACAATTTGCATTATGTGCCATTAGTAAAGGGATTAGGAAACATGATTTATGCTTGCAAGACATTCTTCATTTGAGCAAATGAGTTTCTGTTCCCAGCAGAACAATGGAGGACTGTCTGACCCTCCCTTAATCTCAGCGAACAAAAAGGGCTTGCAAAACTGGAACTGTGGGACCTTGTTATTCAGACCCTGATTAAGGCACGGCTCCAAAATTAACATTAGACCCGCTCTCTATTAATTCTCCTTGTTATGACTTTTAATCACAGCGGCGCCAGCCAATCAGAGGAATTGAAACAAAGAAACAACTTTGGTTCAACATTCCCAGATATACAGCACATACCTTTCATGTGCCTTTCATATTTGTCACAAAGCAACAGTATTTTTGGAATAGATCAGTTGGGATGTTTACTTACTGAAGTTCCAAGAAATTCTCCATGAAATGCTGAATTCATGTTTATGACTCATACCTGAACTTTGGTCTGACCACCATCCCATAGTGCAGCTCATTGAACCAATATTGTCCTACAGGCAACCTGGGTTGTGACTGTTGCACAGGGGGGTCGGTGGGGTCAGAGGTCAGGCCATAATCATGATGTGCCCAAGGGACACACAAGTCAGGATGATTGGCACGGTTCTTGCTGAATTGGTGGGGTTCACAGTGAGAAGGGACCTGGCTGTTAACACATGGCACAGCACTCAGCCTGGGAGATTAATGGGTCTGACTGCATGGCAGCAGACTGACTTGGGATCACTGAATGTAATTGGTTTGGGCCAAATATGGACATTGGCAGACAGCTGCTCATAGCAGGAGCCAATCACACTTTTCCATACCTAGAACTCCTGGTTGTTCACCTCAGGTGAAGATCCTTTTGTCCAGCCTGCAAAGGAACTGCTTGGAGTTGATGTTTTAATAACATTAGTCTACGCTGCTTAGGAGGTCATGTTTGATGGTGTCAGAAGAGAATATAAATAATCATAGTATCAGTTATGTCAGATGGGTCACATATACCATTTCTGTATATCTCAGCCATTCTAGTGACAAGTATATGTGAGTATAGTCTTGAAGAGAAACTTTGTATTCTACATTTTCAAAGGCTGTTGCTGAACCCTTTTAACCCTTCCACATAATCTTCTATTTCCATCCAATGTCCTCGCTTTTGTAGCAGCTGTATGGCATAATGTTAATGTATTGGTGACATTGAGAAGGCTCTTTTCTATTCAAATAAGCCCTGCCTCATCCAATGCTAAACGATCCACGTATTCGTTGGCAGCCGCTGCCTCCCAGCAAACAGCTGTGACCCCACGCAGGAAGTCAGACATCCCACTTCCTGTGGCAAGCTGTGCCGCTGGCTCACCTGGCCGAGGATGGCTTTCTAATTGGTGTCCTCTCACCTCTCTACTCTGAGATGCTCCTGTTTGACAGGTCTTGGCAGCAGGAAGAATGTCCTTGAAGAACATGAAAAAAATCTTATTGGAAAAATGCTAAAGTAAAACATTTCCCCCTCAAAGTCTTCATAAAGTGAAGTAGCGGGGATGTAAGGTGAGTAATGAAGACTGCCACATCTTGACCGGGGATGAGTAATCATCTTCCATTGAAACTGTCAGATGGAATGAAGTCATTGAAGTATCCACCGCGATAGTAACTTTCATCTGTTACTAAGCTACACCAGCTACTAAAGCTGACATGCTGGCAAAAGTTACTTTTTACTCAAAAGACACATAGATGGTAATCTAAAGCCACACTGTGAAAATCAACCAAGGTCATTATTGATCTCCCTCGGATGGTTGTGTGATTTTATTCTATTCATAAATGATTAAATATATACTGCACATTTCACAATACTACCATCACAACTTTCAACTAGTCCCGACCTGACAACCATCAAATTAACTTTGATATGTTAAAAAAATGATAAGGTTAGTTTTATTCAACTTAAAGTAATGAATGCAAAGACTGAACAATGGTAAATATATTCATTGTAGAAGAATGTGAGCAAAACAAGTTAATAGGATATTTTTCATGTTTTCATCATTTGGATTTTAAGTTTCAAAGTGTTAATGCACTAGAGAAATATAGAGGGGACGTAAGGGATGTCAGATCTGGTGAAAAGGGTTTGATATCGAGCATGCTTGCTGCACTTTTGACTTTATCAGATGATGTGCCAAGGGAAAGAACACTATCTACACTGTTAAAGCGTAAGCCCTTGGGTATCAAACATCTAAATGTCAGAGCTCGGGCTAAATTCAAAGAATAAATTATTCATATGACCCCAACAAAGGATTTACAGGAGGTCACCACCAAGCCTCATAAGCAATAGGGAAATTGACAGCAAGCAGCACTGGAGTCGTTTTCAAAACCCTGTATTGAGAGGAGGAGGAATGGGGGACAGGGTCAACATTGCAGCAGCTGTTGAAGCAAGCCGAAGGAAGTGACCTGTTCAGTAAACCATAAATAAGTGTTAAGAATATGCAAAAGGAAAGTGTCTAGAGTACAGTAAGAGTTGGCCCGATGGGATGGCTCCTTCACCTTCCCACAAGAAGTCAACAGTGCTGCACTGTTGATTACCAAGTGTCTTGAAGTAATATGAAAGACAGGATTAGAAACAAATCTGTACCCGCCTCTACAAGATAGCAAGAAAACATTTGTTGAATGAATGAAACCACACGTTATCTGTCATGTTGTGTGTGGGTGCAGATTGGGCTGTACACTTCAGTAGTAGGCTGTTACAGTATGTGATGATGGTAGAACTATACTGTATCCCTGTTCCTTGGGACATTTTGTACAGTGTAGACTGGGATGAGAGAGCATATTGAGCATCCTGCATCATGAATAGAAGAGGACATGTTAGCTTCATTAGGTACACGGCACCAACAACAGGAATAGCGTATGTGTGTAGCCACACATCATTTACACATTCACATTTGCCTTCTACTAAACAGTTCCAGTGAAAACTGAACCCTTCAAAACCAATTAATCCCTACAGATAAGAGAAACATTCCATCTTGTAAGACCTTTGTGCAGAAATCAAATCAAGATTTTTATATTATACTATGTGGTCTCTCAGAGGACAGTCTGTGACAGGGAAACCAACACTGACCTTCAATTAGACTATAGAATGACAATACTGTGGGGGAATAAGAGTCAGAAAAAGAAAAAAGAAAAACAGAAAATCAATAGCTAATTTTCTGCTTTTTTGTGTAGGGATTCGGATGTTTGCTGAGATAAAGGTTGACAAGACAGAAAGATCTTGAGACGTCTCGGCTTGAAAAACCTTGAGATTTCTATTGTAGTTCAGACAATTTAAAACGGTCACATAATCTTCTATCAAACCTTTGTAGTATTTAATAAAAATTTGATTTCCAGCCGATATATGAATGCATGTTTGTCCATGTCAAACTGGACATGTGGTAGACCCTCTTTGCAGTAGAAGACCTCAGCAAACAGCTTGAGAGGTGTGTCTGGCACCGTGTCTAGAGCCATTTACACCCCCGATGCTGCACAACCAACCAGAGAGAAATCATACCATATAAAACCATTGTCTATATAACCATACCATGTACAACCATTGTATTCCTGCCAGAGCCCTCAATCTGTATGATTCTGCCAACTGCACAAAGCATTCCTTAAAAACATTGGTTACAGCAAAAGGAATGAGACATGTTTCATAATCAATTGGCAATGCTAAACACTGACTTTGTCACTTTCTTTAATTATTTATGAACCATGCTGTAATCTCCTACACTTGGTCTCAATCACCCCCCCCCCACACACACACACACACACACACACACACACAGGCCTAGACGGTGACTGACACTTTCGCCCCCCCCCCCAAAAAAAAAACAAAGAAAAGATTAACATGAATGACATCAGTATCGGTGCCCAAGAAGGAGCACCTCACAGTCCTGAGTGACTACAGACCGAGAGTGCTTACATCTGACATCATGAAGACCTTGGAGAGGCCTCTTAAACCACAGGCACCTGGTCTGTACATTAATCCCCCCCCCTGCAATTTACCTCCCAGCCTCTCATTGGAGTGGACGACATCCTCATCTATCTGCTCCAGAGGGCCTACTCCCACCTGGATGGGGCTGGAGGAAAGGTGAAGAACACGTTTATTGACTTCTCTATTTCCTTCAACACCACACAGCCTCGGCTGCTGTGGGAGAAGAAGAGGAAGATGCATGTGGAAGCCCCCTTCGTCTCCTGGGTGGTCCACTGTGAGGCAGACCACAATTTGTGTGGCTACAGAGCTGTGTGTATGACCATGTAGTGAGACAGTACAGTCCCCCTTCCGGTTCAATCTGTACACCTGACTTCAGATACAACTCAGAAACTTGCCATCTGCAGAAGACTGTCTGACGACACTGCTGTTGTGGGGTGAATCAGCGAGGGTCAGGAGGGGGAGTACAGGGGCCTGGTGGATGTCTTTGTCGGGTGGTGCGAGAGGAAATACCTACATCCACAGGTAGACAACAAGCTGGAGTGGGCTGATAACACCATGGCCTCTCCAAAAAGTAACAGCAGGTTTTACTTCCTGAGATGGATTCTGTGCTATCTTCAACGCTGGGGTGTGTCGGGGCGCTAGCATCAAGGTAGGTGATGCCAATAGAATTAAGAAACTGATCAGTAAAGCAAACTCTCTTCTAGGGAATAACCTCAGCACCATAGAGGACGTGTCAGACGCAAGTACCCTTTCCAACATGCTGGTCATTATGGACAATGCCTGTCACCAGGTTCACTACATGGTTGTGGCAAAGTTGTGCACCTTTAGTGTGAGATTGATCCCATCTCAGTGTGACAAGGAGCACTATCAAAAGTCCTTCTTGCCACTGGCAATTAGATTCTACAATGCCTCATTGTGGATGGGATCACTGGCAGTGTTGTTGGAAACCACCTCATCTTAACCTAACCTCAATTCACTGTTGAGTTGTTTAGTACTAGGTTTATCTCACTGTGGTAGGTATAGGCTTTCCTCTCTCTGGTGGAGGTTTTGTATGTATTTACACACAGACAATCATCTGCAGAATTTGCAGGTTTATGCTCTACAGTATGTTAGCAGATTGCATGACACTGGTACGGCATATGGTACTTGTTATTCATTAGTGTTGTTAATGTACATTGTTCCTTCATTGTATTTTAACATGTCATTTGTTATTTTATAGTGTGTCTCCTGCATTAAATTGATATGGTTTGTGCATTACTTGTGTATGTACATATGTTTCACCTGCGTTAAATGTTTGGTTCATGTGTTTTACCCCCATGCTATTCTTTTATATTGTTAACCTGTTTAATAGTATTATTATATTACTTTGATTTCTTCCTTTTTGTCTGGACTGCTGTAATGCTGCAATTTTCCCTCCCTGTGGATTACAAAAATTGCCATACCTCTACCGTAACCTCTTTTACATCTTCCAACATCTAGTATATTGTTAACCCAACTGACCGTTTTCCAAACGACCTAAGTGCTCCTTTTCTCCACAGGTAATCTGTGTTGTATGTGTTCCCCTGGTAATTTGTAGGCTTAGGGACACAGTCATTATTTACACTGGGGATCTCCACATCCATCTGTCCCTCCATCATTCCTCCATTCAACAGAACAAAGGTGTCAAGTTCAGAGGCACTGGCAATTACACTGCAAGTCCCCCTGTGTACAGACAGGACAAGCTAGGATGACAACCTCCAATTGAACTCATACTTGGAACCCGAGAAGAACACAGTCAGTAAATCCAGTGAACGGGTTGCACATGTGTCCAATGCCAAACTTCAGACTGGTACTGTATGTAGCATGATATCAGCTGCTTTGGGATACAACTGTTAGTAAAATGAACAATACACATCACAAGCTTTTAAAATGTAGTCTTTTCAATAAGAAATATGATAAAAACATCATAGAATGTTCAATTATGTACACCTCTGTACATCACAATGTGTTTGGGTGACATTGTTATCCAGAATTTGTCTTGTATCTTTCAGCAGTTTTAAAATGTTGTCAGTCATTGTAAAACACATGTGGTGTTTGATTAGAGAAGGACATTGAATACATAAGGACTGGAACTTTGCAGCAGATGCCGCTAACTACCCAGTCTGGTGGGTCTCTAATGAATCAGGAAAACCTTGAATATTAAATGACATCAGAGTCATCCCAGTCCCAGGGTGTACTTGTTTTGAGTGTGGATGGAATTCCCACTGCACCTGCACTATGACAGCTTGCCAACCTTCTTGCCAATATTACATTCGGCCAACCTGTCTGGTGAGTGGCAAGAGTTTTCTGTTCTTTTGCCCTGAGCTTAAAATCGTTGGGGTTTTGGTTCATGAAAATATACCCCACTTAAAATGTGGGTTTTTTGGGAACCAAAGCATTGTCAGCTCCATAGAAGGACTGTTTTTCTTCGAACATGTCACTTTCTCATCGGTGGAAGTGACTGAAGGATGTTCAAACCCTTTATCTGAAATAGAAGCATCCTCTCTTTTGCTCCTGAGATTGACTCTCACACATCTCACAGACAACACGTGTTGTCTGCTGTGTGATCAATTGGTTTCGACAAACGCGACAGGCCATTGCACCTAACAGTGGAGCTTTTCCTATAGTCTGTACAGGAGTGATGGGACAGCTCTGTCAGCAGATTTATCTCAAAATTCAAGTCTTCACAGCTGTGACACATGCTCAAACAGCAACAGAGATGTGGCCACAGTATGGAAGAGAGGTGTCAGTTAGCGAATGACCCCTCATATATTGGTGGAAAAGACTGAGGTGTCAGAACAAAGGTGGTAATAGACTGGAATACATTAAATGATGTGGAGTGTCCATTGAGCTGGAACCAATCTGTCCTTTCTTTAAAGGCTCAGTTACTGGAGTGCAACGAGCCTGCACCCCTTCTATGTGTGGTGGCTGATTTGAGAAAATGTGAAATTGAAACTTACATTATTGTGCTTAAAAGTGTTTAGCATGCATCTCTATCTAATATGATACCAGCAATAGTACAGGAAATATATGAACACTTTTACATACATTCTACAAGGATAATCTAAAGAATCAGGTAAAGTATGTACCTACAAAGTTGTTAATATTGGTATCGTATTTCTACAGTATGCTAACATGTTAGTTCATTTAACCTTAATCTAAAGTGTTACCATGATTAGTAATTTGATTCAGAATCATCCACATTATAACCATTGCATAATGACGAAGTTGCTTGTGACACAAACTGTAAATCTGGGTTTTTATGTACAAATTAAATGATGTGCGCCAATTCACTTGCATGGCAGTTTTACATGTTCTGAATTAGACATTAGAGCAACAAAATATCAGGGGAACAAATCATGAGGATTTTGTGACGCATAAACAGATGAAATTAGCTCATTTTCGAACAAATATGCATGCTGATGTTGTGGTGTGCTAAGTCCTCCAGCACTTATGGGAACAACTTCATCATTATAGAAGCATAATGCCCCTTGTGACTTTTATGAAGATTTGTCTGACATTTCAAAGGATTTTTCTGCAAGTACATCTCCCCGCCTTTTATCCTCATATCGTCTTAAACAGTAAATCTCACAGCATCAACTTGGAAAGCTGCTGGGATCTGCTATTTTGTCCTCTTTGGAATAGCTGCCTCTTCCCTCTTGATCTGAACAGTCAGCTTAGGGAGTTGGTGGCGCACAGGCCCATGTGTTGCCAAGCAGCTGTCATAGCAATGTCTTTGCAAAAATATTTTTGTAGAAGACTTTGAGTTTGATGTGCACCGCTTTCCCAAGGTATTTGGGTGATCCAAGGGTGATCCAATTGTGGCCATATGCGATGCAAAGCATGACAAATAACCAGATCCTATTATTAGCCATACTAGCAAACCATCAATTGGATGTGTTTACTAGAGAATAGACATTTCAAAATGCTGTATGGCATCAGAAAATAAAAATTATATTAGGAGAACATTTTTACAATTTACTTTTACTTACAAGAATGATACAGTATTGAAGAAAAAACTGTAAACCAACCGTATGCTTCTTTAAATGCATTACAATTCAAAATATGTGAAATTGCAAGCTAATGGTAGAGGTGAAAGAGGTAAGGACAGACCCAACAACAAGCATTTACAGAACTGTTGATGACAATTTTGTACCATCCAGTCCCATCCAGCCAGGGCCATAGACAGCTCTCAATCAGAGTAACCCTCAGAGCTGAGAGAGCTGACCTCACTCCGCAATCATCCAGCTGTGGGGGATTAAGCAATCACTCAAGTCTCATGGAAAGGTACTATATGTTCACATCCCACCATATCAAAAAGGCATTTTAAACCCTTTATCCTTGCGAAAGCCTTCAATTCATCATTAAAACCTTGATTAAAACACAACCCCTCTGGTTCAGCAGTGTCAATTGGCCATTTATGACTTTCTATTGTAAATTGGAGCCTGCTTTCCTTGTATAATTGTATATTGTTGCTTGAATATATATATTATATCATCAGAGATAATAAGTAAGCTTCAAGAAAACTGTTCAGGGCTGGTGATTTTAGCATTGATGGATTCACAGTAATGGACTTGTAGCAAACAATTAATTCCATACAGTAGTTCTGTGTGAGTGTTTGTCCCAAGAAATACTGAAGTCTTCAAAGAAACATCCTCTTTGACACTTATTCCCACCAGAGGGAGGGACTTGTACAAATGTGTCAGTTTACTGTGATATTTCACTGGTCGCTTTGTGACAAAGTTGTTTTTTTCCTTGTCCTATTTGAAAGTCTGCGCTCACGATCAAAGGAAAATCATGAGAGGAGAATTGTTTTAATACCACTGCACATTTTTTATTCTGCTACATTTTAGTTTGCTCTTTCTCTTGATTCATTCTCCATTTGACTCATAGTTGCACGACTTGCAATCATCTCTGATAATTTCTTGAAAGAAACAAGCGATTACATCTGAAACCCTGTTGTATGTGAAATGTCCTTATACAGTTAGCATCTAAAGTGTCTGGATTGTGACATATTTGTCATATCTTGGTTCTGTATTCTTTATCATATACTGTATAAATATTGTTGAAACCAACATCATATAGAATCCTTACTCGATTGGATTAAGGTCAGTTCAATATAAAACAATATAACTCTATGTATGGTATCCTTGTCTTTCTGCATGATGGACTGGGTAATGGATTTGAAGCCGTTTGATGGCAGATAATAAGACATTACCAGGACTGAAAACAGAACCAAAATAACTATAAGGTTTCACTATCTAAAGACTAATGACAATACCCACTAAATTCATAACAGTGGAGATTTTTCAATAAGTACCATGAGGTCAAGTTTTAGGACATTCTTTAAGTAGTGGTTCTGAAAAAATATAGCACAACAGTTGCAATGAAAGTTTACTATGCAAGCATATTTTCATAGGATGCCTGTTCACACCATTTGCATCAACAGTCTGCTTTGCACCAGACATTCCATTGCTCTCAAAGTAACATCCAACACTTAACAACACTGGTTGTATCATGCAACATACAATTTCTTCTAAAAGCAATTTTTGTATTCATATGGTGTTTCTAGTTGTGTTTAAACGAGTGACAAGTGCTCTCTTCTAAACCACTCGTGGCACAACAGTACAGAAATGAAACCAACAAGTGCAATATAATCCATACTGATGTATTTGGTAAAAGATACATGAAAGTAAAAGTACGCCTTCTTGGTGCAGAAACCTTCAATATCAGTCCTGTTCCACTCATGTACTTTATATTTGTGAGTCTTAATGACAAAAATGGGTCTATGTAATAGCTGGATAAAAGCTATACAGATTATTTTTGGGAGCTTAACAATAGTTTAAATTCCGAGGACATAGCACCATTTAAACATGTTGACAATAGGGCAAGACTACAATGGTTCCGTGGCAAGCTGTTTCCTGTTCTTTTTCACTTTCAGTTGAAGTGTCCATCTAGTGTGTAGTATGTATCTGCTGCAGGAACACCAATGACTTCTCATTAAAAGTCCTTGAAAAACTGTTAAAGACTTGAACAGCAAAGAACATAAGGTTAAAACAGCAAAGAGAGTTGTGTGACAAATGACAGTACATGTTATCTGGTATGAATATTCATTAGCATTACCAGGTGTTCTAAAATTGAGCTTTAATGAAAACTTTCACTGTCAGATAGAAGAAGAGTTTTCATTTCAGCTCAAGCAAGCCAACATTTTTTTGCTTGCTAAAAATATAGAATGAGCAATAAGTTGTCTGGTCAGATACTATACAATCATTGTAAGATTTGTATACATCTACTAAGGGCAAACTTGTTTGTCCATCTTCATACTTGTACCATTTACTGGATATCTTTTGCGACCAATTACGGCTCATAGTAGGCAAATTTTCTCACTTACAGATTTGCATTAGGTAAGGCAGGGGAATGGGGACGTCAGTCATTAATCATAGCCCAATGAGGGCTGTCAGAGCATTGTCATGCTTGTCAAATCACTGCTTTCTAAACTCTCACTAGTTATCAGCCAGATCTCTGACCCACCTGCAGAGCTTGATGGATGCAGAGGTGACCTCTTCAAAGCTGCTGGCGGTGAGGGCCATCTCATTTTCATTGTTTTTCAAATCAGTTTGGCTATTATTGTGACTTTGACAATGACCCTTTAAAAAAATATATATACATATATATATATATAAAATTGTGATAAAACAATACCGGCTGATCAAGTTACGTTTTAGCTGGGTGCATATTATGCATGTAATAAAGTACATTGGTAAAAAAATAATTTATTCAAAGCCATGGCTAAGACAATGGCTGAGTAAGGGAAAGATACAAAAACATCATTTGTTTTTCTAGTCTTCGTGACATTAAATCCATGTGAAACGTGCCATGTGTGAGACACTGAAATGTTTGCCGTGTTCGAATTGGCTATGTGTCACCTCCTCCTTTTGGTGGCCTGAAATAACACCTTGATGTCCATTATCTGCACACGTAATTGCAATTGATTTTTTCACTTTTGTCTCTCTTTTCATCTCTGCCATTTTTGAGGTATTGTTCCACACATGCTCTTGAAACTAATGGTTACTTTGGAGGGAGCCGCTGTTCGTCTTATGAGATGGGAGTGTGTGTGATGTTGTACACATTAGTTTCATAAGTTTGTTTCAACAGAAATATTATTTTGGCTTGAAGCACTGAAATTCTGTTTTATTTCACCTTAGATGACCAAACATACTTTCAGTAATGAAAAGTTTTTCAATTTTGTTTGTATATCAACTAAGAGTGTGATGTTTTATTTATGGCTGCAATGTCATTGGAATTATATCGCATTGTATTAGGTTGCTTTCGTCGGGGAGGTTTGACTCAATCTTAGATGAGAGAATTAAAATATGTATACAGTATCCTGTTTCTGTACTGAATGGCAACATTGGTTACCGTGTTATCCACAACAACACATTTACGGTAGTTTTTTAGGAACCTGAGTCAACTGAAAAGATCTGACACAGTGTGCTGTTATATCGAAGTAGCTGGTGGTTTGGAGACCTGCTTACCTGAGAGATGCATAGGGATGTTGAACTTGAATCGGCTCTATCTGTCTGGCACTATGTCTGTCAACTGTTCTTCTCTGTTACAAGGAAGAATTGCTGCAGGGGATGTTTAGCATTATCCTATTTTTTACAACTATTAGACAGGTAAGTCTGAAAAGAGAACAGCATGAAAATGGCATACTGTAGGTACATGATGTTATACATAAATGTATGATTTTTATTATGCGGTAGTATTTTCGTTGTTTTTAGAATTTCTTAAAATGAACTTTCACTTTGCTTGATTTCCTCAGGTGACATTATGTACCGGTACACTATTGTTTTTGGCCTGCAGGGACAATAATAGTTACAAATCTAAAAGTCTATGCTAAAAAAAGTCAGTTTCGAGCTGGTCAGTTTACAAATCAGTCCCCTTTGAAGAATAAAAAAAAAATGTACAAATGGTCTCTGATGTAATTGTCATATCTTACAGTGTGGTTTCAAGATGAAAACAAACAAACAATCATTGACCATTTTAAGGCTTGCAGTTCAGACGAAATGAAGAAGGAGATGTAGATTGGGAATACTTTGAACCGTTCTGCCGAATATCCAGTGTACACTCGTGTGTCCCCTGCATGTCGTTCTCATGTCTCCAAAGCAATTTCCGCAATTATGAATTATTCACCAGATATTATTCCAAAGGTCATCTTATAGTAATTAGTATCCTGCTGTTGACTAAACAGCCTCAAGGTACCTGATGGCCAGTATAATTACCATTTGAAATGAATGTGCTGTTTGACAATCTCGATATGTTTGCCTGTTTCCAAGACAGATGACACCTTGAGAACTAAGTAGGCTTATAATGAATACCAATTTAGCTCGTTAGCGGATGGACAGAAAGAGTGTAGTATGAATGTCACTCCAAATTTACTGTAGATCCTACTTGTACTGGAATTCTGCTCAGGCATAGGTGTGTATTGTCATCATTTGAAGAGGAGCTGGTCATCACAATAAACTTCGAGTAAAGAAATCCCAAAGGTCTATTGTTGCGTGTTTCCTGGGTACAAAGATATGTTGGAAACAAAATACAAAACAGCACTGTACAATGACACACAGATTGTGTCTCTAGACGTAATTCATTCAATAAGTCAATAAAGAGACACCATGTCACGTATCATACTCTTGTAGTGCTCTACACGTGATCGTAAGTTAGGCATTACTCAAATGGTTACATATATATATATATATATATTGAATGAGCAAAACATGGAGTTCAAATAACACAGGTATTGTATAGCACCCTAGTTCTACCTAGGCTATGAGCCAGTGATATTGCCCATTAACTAATATTGCACAAAGTGTTTCTGTTATGGCAAAGCAAATCTGCAATGACAGTCTTTTAGAATCTATTACATCTACAGTATATGCAAGGGAAATGCACACAATTCAAATGTTAGTCAAATTTGTCTAATTACAGTAATGCTGACATACTGGGTGCTGTTTGTTGTGCATTATAAAAGCCATGCTATAAAGTTTGTATGTAGGCATACTGAAAAATAACTTGATCTTGTGTGTGTGTGTGTGCCTGTGTTTGTGTGCCTGTGTGTGTGTTTATGTTTGTGTCCTTGAAAAGACTGGACACCAATTCACAAACTGAACAAGGATAGTCCAACCATACATTGAAGACTGAATATTTAATGTTTCAAGTGAAAGTCGATGACAAGAAAAATCATTTCACCATATGAAATGTCTTTTTTTTTCACATATTCTTTTATGGGATATTTTACAAAGGCATGACAACACATACTGTAGCTTCATTGATCAATATTGTACTGCTGGCAAGCATATAAGCTTTCTCTCAAAGCAACCTTGACCTATACTCACTGATGACTTTACAAGCATATATATTATATAGCAGGTATTTCCTATAGATTATATACAAGATACATGTGTGTACATAAGATGTTCTGGCAAAGTGCATGCCAGTATACATACATGCACACACAATGCGCGCACACACTCTCACAATCAGATACTCACCAATATATGCATACTGTATTGTATCCATTTACATTACAACAAAGATTGTCGTCTCATTGTTAGAAATGTTTTCACTTGTGTTTGCCTTCATCAATGCAAACAGAATTCAGGTTGTAGGATTTCACAAGAATGTGTTTATCCTTTTTATTTTGCCATATTGTTTTATTGGGTACAGCTATATACATTTGTTTACCAAGTGGATGCAGTTCTCCCTTTGTGTGTCTATACATCCAACTCATTGTAAGGTTGTAGCAGATGTATATGTGTGTGACTTTCACAAACCTTTGCATCAGAAGGGGTATGTTTTCTTTACTACACACAAACCACCTGATACTAAATACTTGTAAGAATCAAAGAAAAGCACTGATGCATGCAAATGGTAATGTAGGATGATATTCCAATAAAGAAAAAAAGTGTATGAATCAACAAACTAACACTGCTTTCTGTAGATAACATAGGTCAATAGAAAAGTAATATCCAATCAACATTTTTCCTACAGTATCACTATGGTCAGGGTGCTGGGTTCTAAAAAAGTACAAAATGGGGTAAATTACCATTATCATGCATATACTGCGTAGATACTTCTACGAAGCAACTCATTACTCCGAATGTTAGGTCTCACTCCCTTCCTTTTTGGTTCAAAAGGGAAACCTTTGGCACAAAGTGAAACTGCATTAAAGCAGTGTCCCTCTCTACAAGATCAATACATCTTTATATTTCATGATGTTTTCAAGAAATGCCTGATATCTCTTACTCGAAAAGATCATGGATGAAGAGATACATGTGGATTCCAAGTAACATAATCAAGCTATCTATTATGAAAACATCCAAGATAATCTCCTTTCCAAGTTTCTACATTCATGCAATTGTCTACTATTGAAAACATCTGAATGTTGCTTAAAAAAAGAATTAGGTTATTGTTTTAAATGACATTAAATTGACATGGTATATTGTGTGTTTAGATAAAGTCAGTTAGTGTATGGTGACAGTATGTCTTAATTGTTAGATACACCTGTTTTTTCCTCTTAAAATATCTATCCAAGCAAAAGTTCCTTTTAAGTCATTGATTTGTGTTTTATCCAAGTACAATTATCAGTAATCACAGTACCTATAAATACTATATCAGTACAATGTAACATGATCAATGCTTAAATTATTTAAATACATTATTCTCATATTTTAATTTATTTGTGTCTAATACCAATTAGAATATATTTGCTGCCGCCCTCTTTTTTGCTGTATTGCGTTTTGTGTCATTTGCTATGGGCGTTAAAGTGTTTAGTGTTTTAAAAACATGTCTCAAAGCAATAGTTTTTCAAACAACATTGAGATGCTTCCCTCACACTTTACCAAAGACAGGTGTGCATGATCCCCCTGCCAGTTTATAAATGGGAAAAGTGCCTTGTGGTGGATTTGCATAATATCATTTTATTTTGACAAAGTCTCCATCTTTATATTTGTTCTCCTTGATTAGATGTGTCGTGTCTTCAAATACCAGATGGTGAAACAGGATTAATCCACAAGCCACAGAAAGACTAAATGTAAAAGAAAACTCCAAAAATGAAGAAAGATTTGGTGAATGAATTTAAAATAGATTTCAAGATCAGGGATATGACCACCATTTAATTTGAGGATTTATTAAATTCACAATTGCCATAACCTTGACATGTGCATACTGTTATATATGGGCATATGTTAGTGCTCCTTTTTAGGTTGATGGAACTCCTGAGCGTGTATGTTTCATCTTTTGCCTTCTTTTGGGATGTTACAGACAATCAATCTAATTTTTGTATTTTAATTTCCTATGACAGTCAAACTGAATCCACAACAAATCTATATTCTATACTTTAATTGGACGTTGAAGGAGAAAATTTGGTACGGATTGCCATAGAATTGCAATTGTAGCAACTGTACATCGATTATACACACACTAGTATTTAGTGAAAGCAATAAGTCAGCACCTTAAGTATGATATAGGATGAATATGAGAATGCTTGTTAGCGTTAGCACTAGCTGGTGATATGAGCTGTAGCTTCTCAAAGGAAAACAAATAAAGTATTATTTCTCAGGCAGCTTCTGTAGCCTTTCATTTGCGTAATGGTAGACGGGTGTTCATAGTCGTCAACCAAAACTATGAGAACTATGGAGATTACACATCAAGGTAATTAGACTGCTGGGAGATTTTCATAATTGGCTTTATAGCATTTGTTATGATGCATAAATTGTATAGTACAGGGAGAGAGAGAGAGACTGTTGAAAACCAAAAGAGAGAAAAAACTCAAGCTTGCTCCGCAGCACATCTGTCTATGCTTTTCAAGGCTGCCTAATGAGATAATGTTGAAAATGAGCAGGTTCTTAACAGAGTAGGGATGTGGGAGTGTCAGAGGCGTAGCAACCACCATACGCCAAACATCTGAGGAACACGTCTCATCCCACAGAAGTGGCAGTGGGGCTGGGATAGAGGGTGTTCAAGATCCACACACAAAACATTATTATTATGTACGACTATGGCTTATGAAAGTTATGTTGCAGTATTCATGCGGTAACATTTGTTAGTTTTTTTTTTTATTCCCAAGACCAATTCAAACAACGGTATGAGAATTTAAGATGAAATCTCACTGTGCCACAATTGGCTTCCATTGACAGTTATGCACCTCCACTTCAGTACGTAAATAAATAAGTAAACATCGCTATGGCAGGTTTGTTTGAATTTTAGCCTATATTGTTGTAGTGAATTTTTACTGTTGGCCTAGTTCTGCAATTTTGGGCTTGTGTTCTACAGCATGTCCCATCTGCCGTCCCACTGACAGGCTTCGCCAGACCCATTCATACAAGACAGGAGAAGTAGCCTGCATATGTTGGATCACCAGAAGAGTTTGAGTTACTTGTCTTACTGAATATGCTAAGCAATATGTCACCAGATATGTGGATAGATGCACCATTCACCTGGTGTTCACAAATAACATGAAGCCAGCTCCAGCTCACTCAACAAGAAAACACTGCATTTGCATTTGATAATCTGGACATACAGTCAATTGTTTGACAATATGTCTACCAAGCCAATTCCAATACACATGATGCAAAACATCCTTTTACTGGATCTGTGAACTATCAAACTGGGAGATATTATGTTTTCTCATCTTTTCTGCAAAGACACTACTTTGGTATAGAACTACCATTTATACAATGTACATACATTGGATTTCATATTTAGATTTTCCTTTTAATGGTTTGTCTTTTTTATTTATTCCATGTTTTTTTGCACTATATATTTTTTAACAACCAGCATCAAGCTCTCTTCTTATGCAACACAGAGCAAGTAAATGTTTTGTCCATATTTGTTTCTCAAAACACACACACTAATCAGAATATCTGAGACATGTCACTGCGGATGTGTAGAGCCTTACAGTTTACATGGTGGAGTTGACGTCACTGATGACCTTACAACTGGTGCTCGTGCATGAAGGAGGCGCTTCCCCCAGTGGAGGTAGGAGAAGTCTGCTGTCCAGGTGAAGTGAAGCTGGCCAGAGGTATGACCTTGACTGGCTCCGCTTTCTTGCTGGTGCAATGTCTCTCCAACGTGTTGTAGAACTGCGGACGGTTGATTCCTTTGTCCAGATCGTCCTTGGGTACTGACCGGCCCAAGGTGTGACGCCCGTCCATCTTGCCTCCTCGGGCCCAGCTCTGCTGGAAGCCGAAGGAAGGCAGGGTGATGGTGGTGGTGGACGTCTGGAACTGGGTCAGGGCTGGGGGCATCCAGCAGCTGTCGGAGTGGCCAAGGATCAGACATTCCTGGGTGCAGGTCTCTGAGGCTTCTGCCAAGGCTTTCTGCAGGTTCACTTCAATGGCTGCAAAGACAATTAGGAAACGAGAAAAAAGAAGCAAGAACAGAGATAAGCTTGGTTAACTGTGTCATAAAACAGGAATACATTGAGAAAAATGAGAAAACACATACAAATTAAAAAACACCCACACACACTAAAGTTCACTACTGTCATTGGGATGAACTGTTATGAGATGAAAAGCCAAAGAGGGATAGGGAATGAGGGGAATCACCAAAATGAAATACATAAGTCGATATAATAAAGTTACACACTTATTTGAGTCTGACCTGCAAATGTCATGTTTTAGAGAAACAAAAGACTGTAATAAATGTTTGATTCATCTTGAAATGAGAAAAACACCACCAGAACATTTAATTTTCATTGGTATTCCCATGGCTCCAACTGTTTACCTACAATATGCAATGAATTCCCTGTAGCTTAATTAAAGCTAGAAAAAACTGTCTCTGTTGTTTGTGTCTGCGATTGTCCTCACCGTATTAAATATTTAATGAACATTAACAAATTGTTGTTTATTTTTAACCCTGTCATCATGACACGCCTTGCTTTTCCTCAGATCTTGTTTGACTCTCGTTTGAGATAAATCTGGTCAATTAAGATAACTCAAACGCTGAACATGACCGTATCACAACCAAGCCCTGCCTCTTTCGAATTTTGCGTTTTTGACATTTGAGGTACAACAAATATAGTTATGAGGACTGTATTTGATTTGCATTCAGAGGAGAGGACTGGAAAGCAAGGCACTCAAACTATCTTATCTCATTATGCCTTCGCTGACAACACATGTGAAATGAGTCTAGAAAGAGGCCTCACCATTGAGCCCAAGCAATAAAGCCTGTCAACTCAGATAATTAGAATGTAAAACAGTATGCACCAAGGCAAATAGAAGCCCACAGTGTTATGTTTCCTATCCGCCTAAGAAAAGAGAGGTCCTTGCTTGAACATCACATCAGTCCTCTAGGCTTCAGCTTCAAGCTGTCACATAGAAATAATTTAGCATATTTGCATAAGTAAGAACGCAATCAATAATTGAATGGTCCTAGGCCTATGAGTTCCCTCCATAACAAGTTGTGCATGCTCTGTTTAATTCTATTCCCCAGTCATTTGAAGAGATTTTTTCCTTCCACTGTGTTTATTGTTTTTTAAAGTCTATAAAACTAACTAGTTTGTATATTTTTTTGTATTGCGGCAAAAAAGCAGTCTACAAATTAAAACATATGCTGGTATTGTTATGTTACAGTGAAACCCTGTAATTGCAGCCTGAGCAGTACAAAAGCAATGTATTTTAATTAGGAAAACAACAGCTGAAAATGAGCCACCTGATATAAATTATCCAGGATATATTTGGAGTCTCCACATGATGTCAAATCTGTCCTCTCCATATTGAACTCAGCCTTTTGAGCCCCTGTGTGTGTAAATCTGTGGAGCGGTAAATGTGTCACCTTTCAGAGGGTCACTACCTTCATTAAGGCTAAAATGATGCTGCTCACCCTTCTCTGAGCAAGCACAATTAGCTTCAGCCAAGTCCTTAATATTCCCTGACTCAATCTTTCTGAGGTTTCTGCTGTTGTTGTGTTTCCATAGCATTTTTCAACGTTAAAATTCCCTCATTATTACACTGCACACATTGTCTAGCAAACCATTGCACCCACAAGCACACCAAGGCATGCAGGCAAGCACATACAGAACAAGGCCTTCATGATTTGGGCGGGCTACAAGAGCACTTTTTTCCCTTAAAGGACATTACGTTATCAGTACAAAGCAAAGTGATTGTCTGTAATTACATAACACGTGAAAGGTGTCTTGTGCTACGGAGCTTCCCCAGGTGCAAACGCCACGAACTTGCAACATGGGCTGTCAGGCTAACTGTGTCAACAGCCAGAAGTGCTTCTATTTTTGCAAGTGATATTTCACATTAAAACAGCTTCCAAAGAGATGTACCCTAGTCTGTATCAGTCACTACTCTGCTGGGACAATCGCTTGACTGATGTTGCTGACAGCTCCGGCTGCTTTCGTCAACCAGAGGCGAACCGCTCCTTCTGACGCTGCCTAAGTGCCTTTTGTATTCAGGGCAAATAACATTACCCCCGTGGAGCTTTTGAAAGGAAGCGTACCATGCTGATGCCACTGATCCCACGTAGCTGTGAAGGCCTCTGTCCCTTTCAGAAGATCGTTTGTATAAAAGATTCCATGGCAGAACACAAACCCTAATGGTTTTAATCTGAATCATCCGCTTTATCTAAAATGATTACAGGGTGGGATGTCTCCTACTGTACCATTGTCCTACAACATGACTCCGCCAGCACGTTTAGTGTTCATGCCAGCAATTTGTTTGTCTCAGCGTTCATGGTGGCTAACTGCTCTTTCAGAGGTGAGTCGCTGTCAACACAATTAACATCACCGATGCCTTAAAACTGTAAATATGAAATTACAAGACCTGTAAAGTCTTTGTGAGATAATAGAACAATACACTATCCATGTTTGTTGTGTTTCTCTAGTCTACACTTCCGTGTGGCACAGTTCCTGACTACAAGTGGATCTAAGGTCTTCGACAAGGTGATCCCACAGCAGTAGCCCATGGCAACCTTGTTCTGCAACATCGACACATAGCCGAGCCAAACTAGCTATTGAACACTGCTGCATCCACCTTCTTTTGACCTTCCGTTCTCCAAAGTAAAGTCTGTGGCAGATAGACATTCTTCAAGCGTCTATGTGTAAAGAAGAAGTACCGTATGAAACAGTTGCCAAAGGATGGGCAAATATTTATGCTCCGTTGAATTTCAGCACCATAAGGACTGTCAGGCAATGTGTTGAGAATCAACACAGCACATTTATCTTAGCAAATACAAGTTTACTGATAACATGGTGCATGGTAGTCTGTGCATTAGTTGACGTGTACTGTTACTGTACTGTAGGTCTGCAACAATGTCATCATCAGAGTAAGACACCCCATAATAAATCCCAAAAGGATTAGTACTGTCTACTTTTTGGATATAAGGAAAATGTTGCTTTATCTATCAACAGTACCTTTCCTACACTATACAGTTACACTAATAATCAATCAACTCAATAATTGTATTCACTGGGCTTTTTTTACATTGAAAACTATACAATACCTGCACATTACTGGAGCTTGTTAACAAAGAGCATTTTAAGCTGTTATATCAGGTCCCTGACAGGAATATTTACAACGACAAGATATTTACCCTCAAAGCTAGTTACATCTTGATGAGATTCACATTAAGACTTGCACACATACCATCATTCAACTCATCAGTTTGCATGCACCAACTCATTATTGCTAATCAAATAGATAATTGCATGGATTTAGGACATTAGAGTCCATGAACACAGTTAGGTAGTAAAGTTAATGAAGATACTGACTGTATTCTGACAGCAACAACTTTCCTTCTGTATGTCTTGTATAGTCATTATCAAATTGTCATTCCCATTTGATTGCTTCATTTAAATTCCTTGTATTCTATTAAAATGCATTCTTCTAACTAGCAAGTGTTTAAGGAGACATGGGAAAACTTTCTTGAAGCAGATGCTTTGTATTCAAGACTATGCTGTTTCACTCTGAAGTATGGCTAACAACATAACATGGCAGGTTCTCCCTGACATTTGAGAGTCATAAAGAGAACCTTTACACGCCTCAACATTCCTGTCAATGTCAGGTGGTTCAAGTTCAACAAGAAGAGATTGTTTTCTAAGGTATTTCGTGTAATGGGATGAAAAGTACGTGTAAATGTTAGACTTTACTTTACTTACTTTAGTTGTGAAATGGCAAATATGCAAGTACTCGGGTTAGACAGGCTTTGGTTGTGTGTCGGAGAAAGAAACACTCTCCAGCGATTAACGGAATCACATTCTGTCAAACACAATGAATTTTGAAAGGAAATAATTGAATTTGTAATTACAAAGACTTTATCACTTTACATTGCCTAACACCCACTCAAATTCAGCATCTGGATAGGGAAATGAATGGTCATTAATAACAATGGGGATATTTAACCTCACAGCCATTCCAGAATAGTCAAGATGACGTTTTCATTATGCTGCATGTCTATGCAGTATGACTTGGATAGCTAAATCTCCGCAAATATATCAGAGATAGGCCACCTACTGTATTACATGATACACTTTTCTTCTCTCACTCTCTCTCTTAGTGTTCCTATTTTAGTCACTTTCATGATTAATTAAAACTTTGGGTTCCAGATTCATGTGGTTTCATGATACATTCAATGATTACCAAGCTTTGAGAAGACATATGGTTTCACCATGAACATGTATCATCATCATGCATAGTGTGTTCTAGAGGTACTAGTTCATGTGTACGCTGATTCTTTCTGTGTGGTTCTGGCCTGCAGACACGAGTGAGTTACAATTGAAATTAATAACACAAAATCCTGCAAAATCAATTTAACACAGATTTCAAACATTTTCAGGTTTTCACCCCCCCAAAAGGGGACTATAATCCTACAGGAAGCCATATGGGATGACAAGCGCTGTCATTGTCAACGGTGACAAGGGCAGGTGAGAGTAAATATTCAATTGTGGCAATAAAACGCTGCTGTTGGAAAGAGGGTTTGGCTGTGCCACTGAGGTCAAAGACCCCATGCACTGCGGAAGGTGACATGCGTTATGATCTATAAGAACTATTCTGAGGTGAGGAGATCAAGGTCTTGACAACCTGATGAAATTACGATAAAATCCATGGTGATTCAATGATGACGCATTCCAATGACGTGTGCTCTGGAGGCATTTGACAGTGTCACTGGTCTAAGTGAGAGGGGTTTACATCCAGATAGGAATATCAGATGACACTGTATAAGGACATCTAAAATAATGCAGTGGAAGAAGTTCCATGACACACATTCACTTGAGCAAGTCAACCAGGCCACTTGGAACAGAAAACCGTAAAAGCTTGAGGCCCCACAGAATTTCTTTTTCATTGTCCCTTCTTTCCACATTTCCAAAACAAATAGAGGTGCCTATAATGAATGGGGTCCTTTAAAAAAGACAATGTGCCTGAGATAAGAGCAAAAAAAGGTCATTCATATATACTCTGAACTAATTACGTTTGATGCATTTGTTGAGGCTCTCCTCACAATGGCTGGTCTCAGAGCTGCATACGTATTTATCAGTACTTGTGGGACCCATACAGTTCCACTGCTGCAATCCATCTAGCCTTGTCTGCTCTCTGTACCCTTCTCTCCCCTTCCTCTATTCTCTCCCATTTGACCCGTTGTAACTGAAAGTAATTGCAGGCAGAAAACAACATCTAATGATTACTTTATCTGGGACTCCGGGAGAGAAAAGTCACAGACAGGTACATTCAACAGAAAGAGGAGGTTCTTTTTTCCCGACACACAATTTCAGACAACAAAGAATATTATTGACTTGGCTGAGATTAAAACACCCAAACAAATAACAAAGTAGAGAGAAAGGACAAAGTGCACAAAGAAAGAAAGGTTCTCCTGAACACCTAGTGTCAAACACTTTTCTCTCTTTTTGTTACTCTTGATTAAATATATGTTGCAGGTTGAAGCTTCCATCCTCGCTCAAACACCAACAAACCTAACACAACTTTTAGGTTTAATGGAATGTAAATGTACCCATCTACTGCACTACACCCACCTCCTATGCTAACTTTCTAAGGTTTCTTAATGAATAGCATCCAAAGCCGTAGGCTGCAGTGACACCATAACCACCATTTCTGTCAACAAAAAAGTTGAGAGAGTGAGAAAGATAGGGAGACAGAGGGGAGAGAGAGAGAGAGATAGAGACAGAAACAGAAGGACAGCGAGGGAAAAAATGATAAAGACAAATTGCGGGAAAGCTTTATTTCTGCCACTTGACTTTTTTTTCCCGTTTGGTCGTGATGGTACTGATTGCATCTCCTTCATTATGTCTGAAGGCTAGTCTTGTCTTCAGGATGGGCTGAACCTCTGTCAGCCGCCCAGCCGTCGGTGTCAACATCAACACAATCAACGCTGGCCAAACACACAGCATGGGCTGAATAGATGAGAGGTGCAAACACCATAACAATCAGCAATCAGCACTGATCACCGCAACGACGCAGAGAGTGCTGAAGAGGACTCATCTGGGATAGACTTTCTGAGCTTGTTGAGGGTACTGTTATTGTGTAGGTGTATGTTGCAGACTAGAAAGAAGTAATACATAAATGCATATTTACCAAGGGGTGAGCACAAAGTGATATGCCTCCCTTAAAATTCATTGCAGACATATGAACGTATTAAATCTCCATATTTCATAATTTCTCAGAGAGAGCAAGCATAAAACTTTCAGGTGAAAAATGGGAAATAGGTTGATAAAGACAAACCTGACAAATAGATTTGATGTTTTTCAAAAAGCTTTGCAGCATACAAGAGCTCAATATACAATCTACTGGATAAAATGGGAAGCTTTTTGATCAAACAAGTTAAGTATTCCTTGGAAAATATGGCCAGGACAATACATTGTCATTACCAAGCCACAGTATATACAAAAAGGTCCAAAACAAGAAAAATGTCATAGATACAAACACTCTGAATGTACAGATAGAAACTGATTGTTAGTATGTGGTTGCAGAACATCATGCATCATGTGACTAGAAAATTCATCAGACTGACCTGTTGGCCCCAATTACTATGGAAACCAAGAATGAATCAAATTAATGTTGAGGCCTGCCCCCGGCTTTCACTGTCATGTCTACATCCTGTGGGCCCAGCAGAGGAGAAGAAGAGGTGGAATAAACAAGGTGCCACCACTGCATATGCTATATATCTTGTAGTCATTAATGATTACCTCCTTTTTCCCTTAGCCATACATTATTGTTATTGCCTCTGTGGTCAGACAGATAGTAAGTGGATACAAAGGCATCAGCCGAGTCCATCTTTCAGCTGTTAACTGGCAGGCAGAAAAAAAGTTGCCAACACCACTGTCATTATTTCAGTGCATGAGGGATCTAGGAAACTGCAATCTTTTATGTTGCTAGCCCGGAGGGATCTGTTCTGTGCTATGTGTCTGCTTCAACTTTTTCCCCTTTTTTTGTCCCTGACACATTTGACAACGATGTCTTCTTAAACACACACACTTTGGCCACAAAAAGATGACCTAAAGAATAATAATATGGCATTGACTCTGATGCAGTCATGTGTCATATTGACAGTATTGGAAAGGCTGTCTGGCAAATGTATATATAAACCAGTTGTTTAGCTGTATAGTGGATGCATACATGATTTGCTGTATCAGTGTGTTGTGTTATAAAACGGTTAATATGAGGGGCAGGCACTCCTGGTCCCAGTACGCATGTACACTTTAAAGGTTTTCTTTTCTAAGGCGGTGTAGTGGTTCCTCAGGGGACAAGTATTAATTTTTCACTCAAACCTCCTTGAATAATGAATTTTGTCCTATTTATACCCCAGTGATAAGTCCACCAAATGCCCTAAAAAGGGGTTATTCTGAAAAAGCTAAGGTTTCAGAGGAAGAAAAAACATGAAATTTCCGACCTTATCATGTTTAATATATTTGTATCAGCTACTAAGGACAGTAAATTAGAATATGTATCACTAACAGACATAAAAACATCCAAACTGTGTATTTAAATACATCTGATCTATAATTTCTGCGTTTTGACATTGACTGTCATTCTCCCCCCCCAAACACAGACCTAGTTCAATCACTTCCACTACACAAGGAACAGCTGACAGACACCCTTATTTACTAGTCAGAAAAAGATGCTGGTGTTAGTGGTAATGTTTCTGTCTGTGGGTTCTTGTGTTGTGGGCCGTGAGTGCAGTCTACTTGTCAAAGAACTGGCATTGATGGTTCAGCACAACAACAGAGTGAAAGACAGAAAGAAAGTAAGGAAGAGTTAGACAGACAGTCAGAGATCTAGAGGGCAGCAAACATGGCTTGATTCCTCCGGAGTAATCAGACAAGATTCTTCTTCTTTCCCCTTGTGTTCTATAGCACTCACATGCTGTATGGGTGAAAGGATTCCTATCTAGTCACCATGTACCAGGGAAACAATTGAGGGCAAAGCCTCCTACCTCCAAACCATATAACCCTCATAACATCAGTTATCAACTGTGTCTAGGAATAGAATAGTATACTTTGAAATAATGTTATAATCAACTGTTTGAAAAGAAAATGAGATTATTTTAAATTGCTACCTAACAAGCACAGTCCACTTACAGTATATTCTTCACATCCATCTTTCATTAAATCATAAAGAGACTGAATTATCAGTAAGTCCATTAACTTTTCTATAACCTTATTTTCTCTTGTTTGTAAGTGGCTGAGCCTTGATGTGCATATTGTTAGCACCTTTTTATGAAGCTCTTTTATCATTATCACCTTCACCTATCTGAACTCAATTCTTGTCTTACAAAGCAACTTTTAGATGCTGAAATGAAGTAGTTTCAAAAGAAGAAAATGCTATGTGGATGTAGGTTGCTACTGATTGGGTTTTGTCAACGATGATGAAGGGAATTCTCTTGAGGGCAGAACATTCCACAGGGAAAAAGCCAAAGAAAATGTCCCCTTTGACTGCTTGTTCTTCCAAGACTGCCTGGAACTCATTGACCCCAATGTTTTTTTTTGCCTTTAGTATCAAACATCAAACATTAACACTGTACACTTTTGATTTGTGTTCCTACCAGCCCTCAAGGTCTCCAATCACCACACACACACACACACACACACACACACACACACACACACACACACACACACACACACACAGTTTATCCCTCTTCTGCGAACCCCCAAACACCCCCACAAACCCTGTGTTCTGTCTGGTCTCATGCTTGGTGTCCTGGATGGGCCATAATGTCAGGATGCATTAAGAGAGCTTAGGGAGGGCATTGGGAGGAGGTTCAACTTCACTAATGCCACTCCTCAAATGTCACAAACTCATTGGGGCTGTTGTGCATGGACATTGCAGCAACTTTAAGTTAATTCCTTGTACAGTGCAGCCCCAATTTTCGGTTAGCTATGACATCGCCAGCAACTATACCCCAAGTCTATTTCAAGACTTTTTGAGTGACTCACTGTATAAAGAGACCAGTACCCATCTCTATGATAATTTCCTATTCACCATGGGAAGACAGAAACACTGATACGTTTCATTTCGTTATTATTAACCGATGTGGAAATGTCTAGGATGGTGCTGTGTAGTTGACTATTGTAAAAGAAGCACAAGCTGAAGTTGTTATTGGGGTGGAAATTTGACCGACAATGCTGGTCTAGTGCACATTAGCTAGACCCACATATGCATAGTCCAAGCTGTCGCTAGACTCTTGCTTAGCAGGCTAAATCAGCCCCACTAAATGGAAGGAACCTGGCTTCCAAATCGTGTATTGATACCACTGCAGAACAGCCTAGTTGTCCATGTAGAGGCTTTGAGAACTACCATTACAGATTTGTCCTCTTTATTAGCCCCATCCCAGACTCTCCACTCTCGTCTCTAATTCTGCTAATTAGCTGAACCCATCAGGTAGACAATTTCATTTTCAATTAAAACTCTACTCCTCCTTTGACCTTGGGCGCAGCATGGGGACACACTTACAGACCCACACAGGTCTCAGGTAGTTACAGGTGCTATTTAAGAAGAAATTTAAACTCAATTTGAACCCAGCTACTATTGAATCCATAGGCCCTGTTCGACCTAATCAAGACAAGAGTTCAGCAAGGTATATTTCTTCCGGCAATATCCCTAATGTGATTAACAAAAGTGACCCAATTAACCCCTCCAAGGCTGGACAACGAAGGTCCGCCTGGGCCTGAAGGCTGACAGGTTTACGAGTATGCAGTTAATCTGCCTGACTAGTTACGGCTGTGAATCCAAATGTTTGGATTATGATGATTACATGATGGTGACACCACACACAAACACACTAAACACTTTTGTCTCATCAAGATAAAATGCCAAATTATGTAGCATAGCCTTTAAGGTCTGTAGTATGTCATAACAATTCCACTCCAAATAATTTTATGTAGAATACAGTTTATTAAATGGTTTTAATCTTCATCAACCAGAAATATACATTGACCACAACAATATGACTTGACCTATGCCTTTCAAACACTCTGATGACAAAATGTAAAGGGGAAAAACAATTAACCAACTTTGACAGGCTCTGCAATCACAGTTGCCTCTCTGACTCGATGCTGTGTCAATCAGCAAAATGTTTGTTTCATACAACGCTGCCGCTGTGTTTCATTTGAAAGGCGAAGGGAGATGTAGCAGTGAATCATCAGTCAATAGCTCAGAGCCAGTGGTAAATGTAGATTTATGACATTCTCTCAACCTAGAAGCCCCAGCCCCATCCTTTTCCGTCAAGCATCTGCAATATTGGTAATGTAGGTGTTAGCCAACATTTTAGAAAAAGAAAATCAAATCGAAGTTTGGCCACAAAAAAAACTCTTGCTGAAAAACTGTTTCTCTAGTCAGTTGAGTGACTGTTGCAACATTTTGATTAGCTGTTCTTTTTGTCTTTAAGTTAATGAAAGACAGAAGGTAGATCTTCTCTAACTGTCATTTTTTTATCTGCCTCAGCTTCAATAACAATTTTCTTCACCATGCCATGATAATGGAAGTGGGACCAGTCATTGAAATCATGATATTAGCCTCCACTGCAATGCAATTCCACAGGGGTTTTAATTTACTGCATATGTGTAACCAGAGTGAATCTATTCTGTATGACATTTCTACTTGTATCTGCCAATTTTCCTTGGCTCTGCATTGTCTCTGTCTTAAACCTGCGATGGCTTGTTCATGACCAGAATAATAGTACCACATCACTTGCGGAGAGCAGAAAAAACCATTTCTGCGGAAACGTGTTAATGTGAATTCATGTGAGACATGGCAATGTTGAGCTGTAATAGGCACTTTCAAACCCAGAAATGTCAAGCACAAGTGAAGAAGAATGTCGCAACAAAACACAGGCATAATATTGAATCGGCTATCCATGTTTTACCTTACTTTAGGGAACAAAATTGTCTTTATCTGTGTCTGGAAAGGTCTGATATTGTCTACATTTCAGCTCTCTGCAGCTCAGACAGCAATGCCAAAGGAATGCAATCACAATAGCATAATCTTGTCTTTTTAAAACAGCCTTTATTACTGAAGGTTTATCTGCAGTTACAAATATTACACGACAAAGCTAGATTATAACAGACTGAATGTTGTGTTCATCATTGTTTCATTTGACATCTTTTAGCTGGATTCATAGCTTTTGTTCCATTATCTTACTCCCACCCCATGCTATTTGTCTAATTTATTTACTTATGTCGGCTCTGAGGGAGTCAACACAGATTTAGGAAAGGTTGGGTATGGGCCATTCATCTCTTTGGCAAGCTGCAAACTAATTTACTAATTTGCTTCTGGGTGACCCTGGACATTTTTATTCATTATCCATTAGCAATGTATTCAGACATCATACTGTTTCCTACCTTAAGAGAATGCTGGGGTAGTATATTGGACAAACCGTATGTATGAGAACAGTGCTTAGGCAAACACTTGACAGGTTTCACTCATTTTGTGAGGGACTAAAAAGACTGACAGGTAGGCCTACTGTATCTGAGTCATCTATTTAATTTTAACTGGACTGTTCTTTCAGGCCTTTTAGATGAAAGGTAAAACAATGACCATTTAAAGTTGTTGCACAATTCAGAAATGTTCAGAATAGAAATGTTATTCATTGCCATTGTCAAACCTGCTGTTGAAGATAATTTCTTGAAATGCTGTGGGAGGAACTAAACATCATAAAAAGAGATTCCATTTCTGAAAGTCGACTGGCTTGGAATTCAAAGTACAGGGTGTTCGTTGACAGAAGCCTTCTAGAAGAGGAACAGAAAGTGTATATCGAACAGTGAATTGATATTAAAAGGAAACAGTTAGAACAATCATCCAAAACACTGCGTGCGTTCTTCACTACATTTCTTTGAAAGCTAACTTCACAATATGAATAACAAACTCTGGCAACAGAGGAAGAAAAGGTACTATTAATTTTCCAACCTGGCTGTCTGCCTTTGTACACTGGAAATACCTGTGAAGTGGATAATTCTGTCTGAGGGAGACATGCATTTTCTTCTCTCGTGTCAACACAACTTCTTTTGAGGTGTGCAGTGATGTCTGCATGGCTCTGATAAGTGTCTTATTCCGAGGTAAATAGTAATTTGCAAATGTAGACTGCTGTATACACATTCAGTCCACATTGTTAATTAATTCATTTTTCTTCAGTTTGCCTTTGATGTTTCTTCTCAGGTTTTAATGAAAAAATAACAAAAATAAAAGGATTGTGTCTGTCTTCTCTGTGAGAAGACTGATCCATGAACAACACGTCAATTATTTAAGTTGAAATAAATAAATTTGCTCTACCAGAAATAACATTACGTGACTGAACTTTAGTATTTTAAAGTAACAGTAGCACGTAAGAGGTAAGTATTAAGCATTTTTCATTCATATAATCAAAAAGGTATACCTATGTGCATATCTTGCCATGTCCACAGTGAGTAAGTAAGAGTTGTTTTCTAACAGGCAATATTCTTGGGAAAAAAATCCCAAGCTTGGCCATACAGTATGTACAGTACGAATGAAATGACCTTTGCTAACCACAAGCCTGTTGACACACCACAGCTAGTGTTGCGGATCTCTTAAATCGTGGTGCAACTCCTTGGCTCCCTCTCTTTAACCCCACGCCGGTGTTCTCAATTTGATCAATGAAGATGAGTCTCTGCAATGAAATTTGCTCTGGATCACAAGTCTGTCAATGGCCAACATAAAAGGTCAAGCAATAAAAAAAAATGTTTTTGCTTTAAAAAGGCAAAGTTAATTAGTTACATTACTCTAAATGAGGCCCAACACAAGAAGGTGCTGGTATGATGCCATCCATCCTAATTAGGTCAATCACTTAATATACTCCTGTTTAAATTGCTGGGGTTGACCTTTGCACCAAACAACCTATTAACAACTTCAATGCAAAACATACTAAACCAAGGTCTGCACTCCACTGTGGACACTTACGTCCTATTCCTATGAAGCAAGCAGGGGTCAACAGATAAGTAGATACTGCAGCTGTAATGGTGGTGCGATTATCTGGATGTTTAGTGTTTTTACTCCTTCCTCTAATTGCTTTTAAGGCAAGCATTTGAAAAGCAATTATGAGCGAAATCCAAACTGTATGTCTTCCTTAAATGGTTCTATTCTTGTATTATTAAATTCTTCCGATTCTCAAGTCACATAATCAGTGACGGCAAAGAAGATCGATGAAAATAAAATACCCTTGAAGCACGGCATAATCGCTCACACTTTCAACACAGCCTACAAACAACACTGTTTGTTTTGTGCCAACATACAGTTCTACAGACTAAACTGCATATCACAAATACATTTGTTATGCCCACACACAACCCATCATTGCTGCCACAGAAGGTGCTGATGTTAGTCCTTTGCTGTGGAGTTGGTACTCTTCGCCCTACAGTACAGCATACAACACGATAGATGGAAATATCCATATCCAATCAAATTACAGGAAAACAACTAAACATTTTCTCTCTCTCACTCCTAGTAGCCAGTAGAGGGCACAACCTGTCTCCTCCAATGCATTTTCCTGTCTCGGTCTTGTTACATCCAGAACCTACTGAATTCACATGTAAGGCAGCACTAATGTTAAAGCTAAGCCTCTTGATGTATTTCTTGCCACTGCAGGAGCGGTGTGTGGTTCCCGAGTTTCCAAAGTATGGTGTCCCCAACCACCTACAGGGGTCTTCATAAACATTGTACTTCTCAAAAATGGTTGAGCTGGGAGTTCTGTTGACACAATTTGTAATACGTTGTAATTCTGATTTTGATTTGACGTTGGGTGCGAGCTAAAACATATTTTGAGGAGATTGTGGTTGCGGAGCAACCTCTCTGTTGTACTGAAAGTATTCACAATAACAAATGGACTGAACAAAACGTTAATTATAACAGAGTCTGACAGAAGCAAAAGAAACAGTGGGTAACGTCAGGTGTTTTCTGGAAGGTAACGCGGATGTGGGTGTGAAACCGTGAAGCATCCGTTTAAACTGTGCCCCTTACGTCTAGCCCTGATGTCCAAACTGACTTGACAGAGTGCCCCACAGACAGGCCTGGATTAATGATTTGTGACAGCTTTACCAGCCAGAATATGAGCTGACATCCTACAGCCATTACAAAAGTGGAAACAGCTGCTGTTGCCGTGGAGGTCCTGTCTGCTTACTGTACTCCCCACAGATAGACAGATTTCCGCCATCAAACAAATGAGTGTATATAGTGTTTTGGGTGACTGCATGTTCTCGCTGGGGTTTTTAGAGCGTGTGTGTGTTTGTGTGTCTGAGAGAGAGAGAGAGAGAGAGAGAGAGAGAGAGAGAGAGAGAGAGAGAGAGAGAGAGAGAGAGAGAGAGAGAGAGAGAGAGAGAGAAAATAGAGAGGGAGTTAAAGAGTGTGTTTATGGGAGTGCTTGTGTGCGTGTGGGTGTGGATTTGAACGTGGGTGTGTGAGGAGTGGATAGCACCTCACTTTGTTGCTCACTCCTCGTGTGGCCTACAAAAAGCATGGGAAGCAAGACAATACGTTAACCATGGATGAGTGTACCTCGTAAGCATATCTGTGCAGTTTATATAGATGGCTTCATAGGCTACTGCCAGTGCCCATTGTAAAATTATACCAGCATGAATTGTATTCATGGGTAATTCTGTGGTTGTGAGTATGTCGTGATTAGCATGAATATGAATGCAGCTAGATTATACACTGCCAGAGGACAGAACAGGGGCTGCAATTGGATACCGGATCCTTTCTTTTCTATTTGTTTCTGAGAACACAGCCTTGATCTACAACAATGGGAATTAGATAGTCCTATTGTGATGAAAGCCTCATTTGAATCCTCAAGAACGTACAGAAAATGACAAAGCACTTTATGTAAGGGACAATACAATTGTCTTTGTATGTTGTTCTCCGACAAAGCCTATGCCAAGCATTTGAGGTCTGTTCTTTCTAGGTCACTTCTGACACCATGAATATTGGGGTGGAAAAAGAATACCTGTACATACTAGTTATATATAATATCTACCTTTTGATTATATACAATATGGAGTTTTCTGAAATTAACTGTCTGTGTTTATACCAACTGTGATAAGTAAGGATTTGAGTGATACAGAAAGAACCATACCAAAGAGTTAATTGTATCTTGAATGTTTAATGGTAATACCTATGCCCCATTCTGTCTCATTCTTTCAGAATTTAACAAGTCCTGAACAATACCAAAGATGATACCATAATTCATGACACTTCGTACAATTCGACAATGGGGTTCGCAGAATGTCAATTGTGGGTTTGCATGTCTGAATGCGCTGTCCTTGCTTAGAATTCACCAGATGGAACCAAGGGATGGAGGTTATCAGGCATCCCGTTTCCCTCTGGACTGTAATTCGGTGTCGGCAATGTGCTATGGACCCTAAAGGCCTGCCATCTGCTTACACTCGCTCCCTCCAAAGGTGACAATTCCAGACCCCCACCTGGATGGTGCAATAGACGACAATAAGGAAACACACAATAGTGATTTGGTTCCTAACAGAAGTGTGAATGACTTTTAACAATATGGGGATGTATATAATGCTTGCTGCTGTACACTGATGATGCCTTGAATTGAAAAGTGTAAAGGAATAGCTTCATGTCTGCGTTGGATGTCAGTGTTCTATGTAAAGTGTATGTGTGAAAAAACGAGTTTTAAGGTCGTCTTTTAGTCAAACTTTTGAGGTTTTGTTAATGAAAATGGCAACAGTAAGTCTTGAGACGAGTTGTCTTGTCACTGATGAAGATAAATTCACGCTTTGTCTTTCTAAGTACCAATATTGAGCTTTGATGTAAAAGAACCCGGGCTTCCCAGGAGACAGCCATACATCATCAAATTGATCTAACGGAAGCTCCTGATTCTGAGGCAGCAATTCTGTATCAAGGTCAGATAATGGAGAGAAAAGGTCATAGTTCATTAGTGTCCTCACACCTGCCCTTGATCTCATCAGCTCCCAGAGGGTTCCTTTGTGCTGAGGGTTTCATCCAGCCACGGACACGAATCCACAGGATTTCCACAGGGCTTTGAGGCAAAGCACGTAGAACCTCTACCACTACTCTGAAACATCAATCAATATTCATGCAACACAAACGCAGCTTGTACTTGTGAATGTAGCCAATGAATCATGCGAAGCCAAATCTGCCAAAGTTCATGTTGGGAACCAGTGCTAATTTATCATGAGAAACATTTACTCTGAAAATGTAAACTTGTAGAAGCCAAAGGTTTTCCTATCTGGACTGAAATCTGGAATGTAAATGTATTTCACACTTGTGACCTGAACAGGACCCCAGCTGAACTCAACAGCATTTTTTGTTGACCTGTCGGCTGCTAAGTGCCAACTGGACAAGTCCAAGGCATAGAGCTTGCTCATTTAGCTTTGCACTGAAGAAAAACATTCCAAAAGAAAAAAAAGTGATTGAAAAAAGTTGCCAGGTTCTGTTAGTCATGGTGCATTACAAATGCATGTGTTGTCTGCTGTCAAATCTTACCTCCTTTCCTGTAGCTCTGAAATAAGAGTATACTATGAGCTGTTTACAAATACAAAATGACAGGTTGAATACTGCTAACTTAAGTTTTCACGTCAAACGCTGTCAATGACATTCAACATGAAGAAAAGTACTTTAGATCTAGCAAATATACCAAAACAGTTGATATGTGAATTAAGATATGACCTGTACAGACATGCACTTAATAGTGTGTCTTTGCTGAGTATCAGTAAGTTGTGATACTCTATGAGATCTGTTTTAGATCTCCTGTCATGCTCTAGTCAGGTACCATAGGCTATTGTACACATCCATATGCCAGTTTTATCTGTTTTTATCCACCGACAGGAATGTACTGTATGAACACATGAAAATACTGAGTCTTGTGAAAAGGCCCAAGGCTATTTCAATTCAACTGGGAATAGGTTTGTTCAAAGGCTGCACGCAATCATAGGGCTGAGTTGCTCTCAATGATTGCTGGACCTCACCACTGGCGATAAACAGCACACAACACACCATTTCAAAACATTTAGAACATATTCCAAGGTCTTCTGAGAAGACAAGAATATAAAAAGGTCAGAAACAGACTATATTAACATGCTTGTTCATCAGCCCACATGGTGACCATTTACCATCCATTTATCATGTCTGTTGTCAAGGCAACATGAGGAACATGAGTCTTTGGAGTGGCTTTTACAGTCGTACAAAGCTCTCAAGAAAAAGATGGGGTAAAACAAACAAGCAAGACAGATATTTGGAAGAGAGCACACAACAGAGACAGAGGGGGGCCATAGTTCCCCAGAAGGACTTGAACCTGACAGCACTTTACCTTTTCAATTGCGGGGGGAAAAAGGTAAAAGGTTTATTCTATGAAAACACTTTTTTCTGCATGCCAACTTCCAGTTCATCACAAGATATAGCGCAGGTCACACAAGGAAATGTTTTAATAAAGTTGGTAGTTGGGTAATTTAAATTGCCTGTGTTCACCATTTGTCTGGACTGGGAACGTGGCCATGATGTACCGAGCAGTAGAGTTAGCAAACAGGCAGATTGTATCCTCGCATTGGGCTTCTGGGTGCATTGTGAATACAAGTCGAAGTTGACCCGTAAATAAGTTATGAGTATGTGCTGTAGCTTTGACACTCAACCAGCCAAAATACCACTGGTGTTGATATGTCTGTGAGAAATGATGATATCAAGACCACAGATGCATGCTTAGAATGCTTGTGAGAATGATTCTCTGTCATTACAAATATTAAAGCTATAGGCCTACAATGTAGGAAAGAAACATACTGTTTCAATCATATATGTTCTCGAAGGGCTTTCTTTTCGTAAATGTAATAAAAGTGTTTACTAGGAGTTCAAATATATAATCAATAAACGAATAAGGGTAACGAATGAGCCAATAAGTGCTCAGATACTAGCAGCCACTTTGCGGTTGGGCAACATTAGTGACCTTATTATAATACCCATGAATTTTGTGTGAGGGCACTGGGCAAATCTATGGCATTGACTTACACCAACGCTTATCCCAATTATGGACTGTGGTGTCAGTTAATGAATTTCAACTTACTGTATACTGTAGGCCTGTTAGTTCTCAGCAGTGAGTGGCACAGATTTATTCCTTTTGTTAAATTATTATTTCCAGACTATTAATATTCCCAACTTTGTTTTTTTGTTGATATTTTGGCTGCCTGTGGTGCAGTGGGGCTTTAATGATGAAAGGGACACAACATCAAAGAGATTAGCTCATCAGCTGCAGACAATAGAGAAACAATAAGGTGGCGTTTTTTGTTTTCTTTTTACGTCCCAGCCCAGGAACGTGTGAGGGGAAAGCTGTTTTGTAATTTGATTATGTTTCCTCTATTTATCTGTTCAGCTTATAATAGCAAAGGAATTTAGGGCAAGGACACACACAAGCAGCACTGAACAGTCAAATGAATATAAGCATAAAACATGAGCTTCACCACCATTGCTATCACCGGAAAAGCAAAAGAAAAAACGCCTGGGCAACACTGAATCAATTTGTTGTACAGTGAGCGTGGTCGGCTTGGTTTGGTCCCTCACAGAGGGCAGGGAAACAGTGGTGCTCTGGTACGCTAAAGTCATCCATGATAGAATCTGTCAACTCTGCAAATGGCCCCCTTTTGCCCAAGCTGCGTTGCGCATTTTATCAGCCAAAGGAGCCGATGACAGAAAGTCTATTGCACTCTGTCTGCCACCCCTGCCCCTGGCCCTCCCCCACCTACACATAGAAACGACTGTTGGAAGTAACGTTTGCGTTGGAACATGCTTAATTGTCAGTCCCATTTGCTCAGCTGACACTACAACTGCAGGAGGTGAAATCTGTCAACATACGGAGGTACTGTACAGACAGTCTGCAGCTCAGTCCCTCTTTACTTCATTGCATCTCTTTATTTGCTTCCCTCTAGTAATCATTACCATATTGTGAAATTCTATTTGTTATGGTGCGTCTGACACCCTTGGGATTGAGAAACACCATTTAATAATTTGCTGCAGCAGACACATCTTTAAGAGTTGCAGAATTTGGGGCTGGAAACCAGCAGGAGTGCTTTTTGGAAATGAGTGACAGCTAACAAGCACAAAGGCCTCATGTATTTCCCTTGAGGGTTATGTACAGTATAGTGCAGTACTTCATACCAGTTATGAAAAGGCATGGTACCCTTCCATTTTTACTAATCATTGCGTTACTCATAAGATAGTTGATTGACATCCTGTCATGCGTAATGTTGGAGATCATAAATAATTCCTCAAAATCTTCATGCAAAGAATTTTGGATTATAAATGTGCAAATGATAGCAACATAAGTACATGTTAGAAAATGAATGTAATCCTGTTAGCTTTAGTCAGACCTCTCCTAAGTCAAAAAGCATTTTAGTGTATATATATATCAGACTTATGACATTAAACAGAATATTTAGCAATTTTTATTGTTTTTAGCAATGAAACGAGCTCATTCAGTAAAGTTTTGTCAATCTGATAAAACGGACTCCCAAGAACTAGGCACACTCTCCTTCAGTTTGGCTTCCCCTCCACTGCATCCAATTCATATTAATGAGCTCTGCAGCTATTCAAATTGCATGCTTTCTTCAAACATTTAACTAGCAAGGAGAGCAATCATACTCTTTGCTCAAATCCTGCTCGTATCGTCACGCAAATTCTATTGCAATGAAAAGATGATCAGGGACACATGAATTAACAAGGAGCGAGCCCAGGATATCCTGCTGATCTATGAGCCAGTGTCATGTATTTTGGATTCCAAAGACTCCTCCTGACATAGGGTAGGATACTAAATACACATATTCTTCATACACAGTATTAAGAGGCAATATTTGGTCTTTGAATAACAAAATCAAAGGGGACTCAATTTCTCAAAGATATTGCAGAGTGTGAAAGATTCAATGCTGTGAGCTGGATTTGCATCATTCCTTAGATACCATCTCATATGAAACAATAAAATGGCAACGCTATGACATCACAAGATGCCAACAGTCTGAAGCCAATAGAGAAATCATTGACAGATTTAAAAATATATATACAAAATGTCACATCCTCATGAGTGCCAGGGTATTATATTTTCTTTTAATATTGTAGAGTTGAAATGCATTTTTAAATAAAATAATCTTCACATCAACTTGACTGGCTGGTATTCCCACTCCATTGATAAAAACATATTTTATTGCGTTTCTTTCAGTGAGAATACTGTTAATATGTATTATACTTCAATCTTTTCATGAAATACAAGAATAGGACTTCCATGGGTGAAGGAAAAATGTGTTGAAAGAGAAAAAGAGTATAATGCCCATGTAAAGTTTAGCAAAGCATACCAGAGCCCAACCATTGCTGTTGCTTCAGAAGCATATGAAGTCTATCTAATATGACTTTGGCAAACTCACTTGCATTGGGCACCAGCATTTCTCGTCAAGAAATATCCAAATTGTTGCTCTAAATCCTTTTCTCTCTCCCCAAGCTCCTCACACTTCCAGCGTTCCTTCTCATTTTCTAGTGAAGAAGCTGCTTTAAAACGATAATCCAGGGGAGGAAGAGGGAATCTCCCCAGACCTGCCCCAAGCTTGCGTTCAACCCTATTAAGAATTATTATGCAGCCTTCCAGGGCAACTTGGCTTAAACTCAGCTGCCAGCCTGTCTCCCGTCAGCCTCTTTGGTTCAGCAAGTATCAATAGAAAAATTCATTTTTTTTGTCTTAGAATTCAATGGATTGGAAAGTGCACAAGAGAGCATGCTTTTCCTTTTCTTCTAGCAGGCTATATTTGGGGGGAATTTGAAGAAGGTTCATGAATTGAGTGGTGCTGCATATCTTGGGATTAATATGTCCCTGAACAATATATTAAATGAGTAAAGTTCGGCACTGACAAGGCATTGCACAAGTTTTCGTTCATATTTTAATTTTACACCGTTGTCATTCTCTGAAAAAAAAAAAGCATTTTACTACTCTCCTGTCATCAATGAACATTGCTGTAAAACTAAAAATAACTTACACTGACAACCTTGTGTTTTATTGCTATGCTTGACCATTGCAGAAGGGACACAGCCCAGCCATGGTTTAGTTTTAACTCAGTGTTTTGTCAATACCCATCATGGCTCGGATCTTTCAACTGTATGTGGTCTTCTAAGACTCCTTTAAGGATCGCCTCTCTTGTGGCACATATGTCAATTTGTTAGGTGATTTATGATGTTGACTAACTGAGCTGGTATCACCTAACTCATTCAGCAAGAGAGAGAGAGAGAAAGAGAGAGAGAGACAGACAGTTAGGTGGTACAGCAGACTTGGCGGACGTCCACACTGTAATGGGGAAAGCAGTGTGCAAGCATAACCCTCATGAGGAAACAGGGAAAGATGAGAAAATAAGTGGGTCAAGCACAGGGCGTGAGGGGCTGGGATGGGGGTAGGAGAACCTCAGAAATCAATGTACTTCTCAGGGTGTGCTTTAGAGGGATATTGAACACCCAGAAAAATACATGGTGTCCGGCAGATCGACTGGATGAAAAGCTATAAATTATCTTTTTACATTTTATTTACGTAATTTTCATCCTGTTCTCGGTTATCAGATAGTGTCAAATGAGTATCAAGGTGTAATTGTTTGCAGTAACTGCAACCTAGATACCGAGCTAATATTGTAAGAAACATCTATTCAAACAGATATCAGTCAACCTCAAAATAAATTCTGCTGGGTACTCCAGGGCCCACAGTGACGATGAAAGCTCACCTTTAGGTCTTTCAGTTGTGTTTTTGAAGTTTTTTTGTTGGAAAATATATGTTTAGATGAGAAACAGTACTGTATCTTGAATGTTCTTCTCTTGCTTTCAAGAAAAAAGTATACTTCCATTACAATTTAATCGCATGGATGACACTTGGCAACACTTTACATTAAGGTTACATGAACTACTTTTTGACTACAATGTAATACCTATAATACAAAGCATTGTAGATACATAGGAATTGGCATGTCATTAGATTGGATTAAATGTTACTGCTAAAGTTTCTAACAAAAGTGTACGGAGGTATAGTATTGGGGAGGGGTGTAAGGAATAGTTTGCTGTTGTGTTACAAAACAATTATACAAACAATACACTTACCGCCGTAAAGCCCAACCTCCCCAATACCAACTTTCACTTGTATTGCTAAACCACACATTTTATTTATATAGTGCAAAGGCAGAATTCAAGTGGTACTGTGGAGAACTGAATAGTCAAAGGATGCGGTTTCAATACAATTTATTTAGTTCGAACAATTACATATGATTTAACAAAGCACTTTGTGATCAGTCATTAGCAAGGAGGTGCTAACCACAGATCGTTCACAAGAGTGATAAAGGACATTCAGATAAGTTCTCCCTTATAAGAATAGAGAACAGATATTACTAATCAATCAATAAAGTGATCACCATGATTGGTCAGCACTGGTCAGTGACAGTTTAGGACAATAAAACCCCCAGGCCGGTGTCCCATGTCCTTCGATGTAGTGATTTTCTTTCTCTAAGTTTATGAGGCATATACAGGACACCAGCCCAATCTCCTGGGGTCAAAAGGTTCAGGGCTGATGGGTCAACTAACTAATCCTGACCCCACTCTGCCCAACTTATGTGCCCTAGCTGGTCATTGATTAGATCAGTCATGAATACCTTAGCTTACCATTTGTTTAAACACAACCTCAGTCTCTTATAAACACATACTTTGTAACTATGTCAAAAAAATGCCATTAAAATAGGAAATGCTATGTTGTTATAACATATATTGCTGTGTAGTTAGTTACATGATAGTTTTGCAACCTAATGTAAGATGTTGCCCAAAAAAACTCAGTAAGCTAAACTCATAAGTAATGTCGGTACCTCAATTTCATCCATATGTGAGGGACAAGTGGTTCAAATGGTACATGTATTGCTTACCCCCTTTTACAAATAATCACCACAGACTTTCCACACTGAATTACTCATACATTCGCAAATAAAAAAATGTCTGAACCAAATAAAAGACCTGTAGATTATATGGTCATTCGGTGAGAACGCAGAAGGAAGAGAGAGAGGAGGGTGAAATGTGTCTCATGATTTTGGTAAACGGTTTAATTTGATATTAATCATCTTGGGGTCTAGTTTGGGAAAGGGGAAAAAAATCTCATTTACAAATTGTGTCCTCGTTTGTTAGTGGCACGGCACCTCAATTACCCGGCAAGCAGCTTTTTATTTATTCATGCGCACAAAGTCATGTATTCATGAGGATTAAGCAGAAACTCTCACATAGACTGGTAGGCAGAGATAGCATATTTTACCATAAGAGCAATAGCTGACAAAGATTACTCTGCAGAGGGGTTTGTGGAGGAAAGGAATTCAGGGATCGTGTCTCAGTGTCCTTTAAGGTCACTGAATGGTCAAAGCAACATTATTCTGATTCTTGTATTCAGTATTTAAGAGGGTTTTGCAATGCTGAGGAAAGAGATGATGCAAACCCTTGTTTTTTTAACATTTAAACATATGCAAACCCAATACTTTGTCTTCAGATATTCTACTCAAGGTTACAAAACAGGAAATTTTTGACTTCCAGTACATTAACCTGCTATTAAGAAGAAACTTCAGACACAATATTTCACAATGCCTGTCAGTGAAATGATGCAAGGAAATATATTTGGGTAAAATGTAATCAATTACTTCTGACATCATTTTCCACAAAACATGTTATAATACAACATGCAATAACCTGGATGGCAACAAAGCACTTTCCCTTGGAAAAATTGTCTTCTCTCTGAAAAAATATAAAATCAACCTAATAGTCAAACTCCTCTTCAGATATTGTTAGGGAAATCTCCCATCCACTGTCATATTACACACATTTATCAGGATGCAGCATTACCATTAGAGCAGAGGTTTATCAAGTTATCTGCTTGCAGAAAGCCAGAAAAATGAGAGGAATTATAACCACAGGACTTTGTCTGTCTGAGGACTCTGCAATATTCCAGGATACGGCAAAGCGAATTACAGCGAACATAACACAGAGTTCAGTGGAGCGTTGACAGAAAGGATGGCGATGGCCCGTCCCGACTCTCTATCTGTTGGGACAGATGTCCCTAAGTCCCTGTGACTCGCGAGGTGGACGGCCCTGCAAGCAATGGCAGATGCTCTAAAGGTAAAACAGATGGGATTCACTTTGGTGTGGTAAAACTATGAGCATTTCTTGTCAGCCATATTAATTTTAATCATAGCGAAAAATTAAGAATATACGCCCCCCCAAAAAAATAACTAAGAAATGACAATTCAAGGCCGTTTTCAGACGACCTAACCTAGGACTAAAAAGCAAATTGAAGAATTAATTTAATGCACGTCACCAAACCTGCTTCAAAGAAACTAGCATGCTCTAGAATTGTTTGAAACTCCCAACACACTGTTTCAACCTCCTCGGAATATGTACCACATGAAGACAGAACAGATAAGATGTCAAACAGCGTGCAGCCTCCTGTGTAGCGCAATCAATGAAACTCCATGACATGCACGACGGGAAAGGATGCCTCCGTTGTGGAATATAAAAGCACCCCTGAAGCAAACACAAACAGATGTGTGTAGGGGCGCCAATCAGAATATAGGCCTGAGATGCAGATCTCTGAGGGTGGAATGATAATGTGGCCTAATAGAAAACAAAACAATGAGGCGGACCACTGCCAGCCTTTTCCACCATTCACACAATTTGAGACCAAACAGTCCTTTCAAAGGCATCCAACTTTTATTGTCTGATAATTGCTCTTGATGGGAGGAAAAAGAACAGCCTCATTCAATCCAATCTCTGGTGAACAGAAATCAATATTCCTAAATAGTATGGTTAAAACCGAATCTTAACTGTGACAACAAACAATGAATAGAGCTCCCAATCTTGCATAGCTCCTGATCCAGCTCAGCACAACATCAGCAATGTCTGATATGATGGTTTATGTTTTGCTGGCACAATGACACTTTATACATTTTTTTGTGTTTTTAAATGCTTTAATAACTACTTGCATGTTGATTATTTTAAAGGATTCATTAGTTGCTTGCTATAATGCAAATTATGAACCTTTCCTACTAGAAACCAGCTACATTGGTTCTTACATTGAGATTAAAACGATAAAGTTGATCTATGGGTTGACAGAAACCCTAGGTTTTCAGTTGCAATGCAGGGTGCTACAGCACATTGTGTTATTAACTGAAGCTGTATTGACATTGGACGTGGGAGGCATATTCAACTGCTGGCGAACACAGATCAAGGTGTGTCTGCCTGTGTCATCAACAGAGCTTTTCTCTCTATTATAATGCAAATCAAGCTCCTGCAGGCAGGCGTAGGGGGTTTGAGGGAATGGGGTGGTTGTGTAGTGGAGTGTAGATGGGTTGAAGATCAACAGACCCTTGCACTAGCACATGTACATGGCAATTGAATGTTATATCTATCCTTAAAATATATTTTACGGACCTCAGATGATTACATTTTTTACCCCTCAGAGAATAACACCTTTTCTATTAGTCACTTAAACCCCATATACAACCATCAATGCAATTCTGTAAAGTGAATCAGGTAAGTCCATATTCGTCATCTGAGGACCTCTAAATACCCAGTATTTAACATTCAGTAGATTGGTACATCACTTCAGAATGTGGCTGAATCACCACAAGTACAGTACCACGGCAGAATGTGTTGCGTTAGAAAAAAGGCCCATTATTTTACAGCCCAGTAATTTCAAGCCTTGGCAGCCGGGCTGATCATCAATTATCATACCTCACTGGATCTAAATGAGCATATCTCTTCCTTTCAACACCCCCGGCTCTGGCCTTTGGCGGGTGAGAACCAGCTTAGTGGCCCCGTGCACCTGTAAGCTCAGTGACACACAGCAACAGCCGAAGAGAAGACCGGGACACGCCGTGAGACAACATCTGCCTCCCCCTGGTGACAGCAGAGTTAAGCCAGCTGCAGCATCAAGGGCACACTCTGAGGTTCCTATTCTATCATAACAAAGCTGTAGTAGGCAAGGCTATCTTTCGGGGGGCGGGGGGGGATACACTATAGTACACTGATACTAACATGCAAGGCGGATTTGGGGTGCATTTGAAGGTTCCTGTGGTATCTTGGAGAGATACTGTATCTGAGTTCAGGAAATGCTCTCTCTGTTCTGTGGCTCTTTTCTGCAACTGTAGCAAAACGTATAACTGGAACTTTAGGTTTGAGTTATGTGACAAAGATAGTATTTCTGTATCTTGTACAGTGTATAAATGCTAATTTGACAGTTTTCTTTACATGTTTTTTTTTCTTTTTCTGTTGAACACTTTCGTGTCTGTCTGTCTCCACCTCCATCTCTCTATCTGTTGCTCTGGTTATTTTGCATTACTAAACGGTATACTTGTGCATACTTTAATAACCACAATATTCTTTCCAATAATCAAGCACAATCACATCAAATAATCAAATGAAAATGTATTTCTAAAGCCCTTTTTGCAAGCAGTATCATCAAGAGCTTTACAGATGCCTAGATATCAGAACCAATTACCAACCTAACCCAGGGTCAAGGAAACACCCCACCGCCAATTCTCAATAAAGACAACATATTATGTAGATTCAGAGAATCCGATGTTCTCCCAAACACAAAAATGAAAACCCAATACATGTCTCCTTTTGTGATTTTTCTCATTCACGATCGATTCAGCTGTGATTTTTCCATGATGTGTTTGCTGGATCAGTGTGTAGCACCGGGGGCACACTGTCTGACAGATGTTTAACACCTAAGTCCACTGGGAGTCCAAGATGAATGAAATCAGGACAATTCAATGCAATCAAGCAGGTGTCTAGGGAAAATGGGGACAAAGGGACACTGCTTGTCAGACGGCTCGCCTGCCTTCTTGCATGCTCGGGTTTCTGGCACGGCTCAAGAGCCAGGTTTCCTGCCACACGCGCGGTGCGGCAGGCATATGACTGACCTCGCTTGCGCTGCAATGCCTCGAGGTCCCACAGATGCCACACAGAGGCAAAAACGCTAAAGTAGCCTGCAAACTTGACCATGACAAACGGCATGAATGCTTTAGTTCATTGATGAGGAAGCATGTGGAACTGCCAGGTTTGTGTGTCTAGTGTCGTCCCCCTCAAAAACTCCCTGTCATTTCCTGTTAGACTAAACATTTCCTGCAGGCCCCCCCTCAAATCCAACCCTTCAGTATGTCCCAGTTGAAAGCTTTTTTTGCTTGGGTTATCCCCGTATACTTCCTCAATTTATCAGTGTTACTGGTCCTTGAGTGGTCTCCGAAGTGATCCATTTGTCTGAGAATACCAATTTATCAGGGAGTTGCAGCATGCATTGATCAAAGAGGGATAAGGTACCCATGTAGAGTAATCAAGCCTCATACATCTGCTTTGAAATATCTGGATTAAACCAGTTTGAATGCTACAGTAGGTGACAGTATTTTAAACATGACTGGAGCGCAACATTCTGTCAAGTTCACTTAAAAATCCAAGCAAAACTGACTGTGGCAGGTGATTTTTTTTTTCTAGTATGGAAAATATGAGTTGTATCTGTTTTAGAAAATCTTTGTGAAATGTTCTTACATTTCTTGCTTATGACAGAACGTCAGTGAAATATGCTAATTTAGACAGATGGTGTTATGTTGTAGCTGTCTGTCATTATACTCACATTAGATTGTAGTTCCACCGAGATGTAGACCAAAATTAATCTAAACGGCAATTTTTTCCCCCTCAATAAATACAGCATTTTGCTATGAAAAGAAACCAGAAGACATCTTAAAGACAAATATACCAGTATATGTGACATATTTACACACAACCAGTAGTAACGATCCATTAAGATACATTTTCTCTTACCATTTGCAAAATATCTGCGGTCACTGAAGGATCTAAAGTGGCATTAGCCACATTAAAAAGCCAAACTTTTGCAAGATGCAGGGACAGTGCAAGTCAATAGAATTACGTCTGAGAGAATCCCTGAAAATACATCCCTTCTGAAGCCGAGTCTGTTCAGCCTTCAGGAGACATATTGATGCTCCATTGTTTGGGTCAATAAGTCCCTCTGAGCAGAGACCATCTTTATCCTTGATACTTTCTGTATGTGAAAAATGAGAAAAGGACAATGCTGTGCATTATTATCTATTTATTCTGCTATATAAAGTACTTCAAGTGGGAGACAGAGGGCACTACCCTGACTTGCTTCCTGCTGAATGCAGACGTTAACAAAGGAAAGAAACATAGGGTTCAGCAACAGAAGTTCATGAACTGAAGCTAATAACTTTGTTGAAACAATATTCATTCTGTTCCCAAGGTCTTTCCACACACACAATATAGAGAAATATCACACTTTTAAGTTTTATCTAAAACTTAACATGAATACTACACCAACCCCCCCCCCCTCCCCCCCACCCAAGCTAGCATCACAGCAACAGCTAAATTAACTACCTTGGGACTTGACACTTTAAAACCAATTGTCAGAAATATCTATTATTCAAATGCAGAGGTTGGTGTTATTATCATTTGCCTGCTATTAACACCAAGAAAAGGTCAATGTAGAATTCAATTCCATGTGAGTGGGATTGGAGCATCGGGCCAGGTGCCACAAATGAATTTCATTTCTTAATCTCGTAATAGATCAATATGCTCCTAATGCTGTTCCTAGTGTAGGGTTCATCTCTGGGTCCAACTCCTCTGCTGTCCAAGCCTATCCAGCTAGAGCCCGACATGAAAGGGAGAAGGATTTTTGTAAAAACTATCTATAACAAATGGTTTTGAATAAAACATGACTTTATCTATTTTTTATGGCTTCCCATGTTTTCCCCTGCATCTGAAAGAAGTGAAAGTCCTTCTCCATACTGTATACAGTGGAACACATTGAATGGAATCTCTCTGGAGGCTGACAGAAGAGGGGAAAAGGTCTTGGTCTCAGAGGAGATTTTTTAAATGTTAACCTGCCTGGATAACAAAGACATCACCAAAGCAAATGCTTGAATTTTGAGTCTTTATCTTGGTGGAATTGGATGAGTAATATGAGAGGTCAAGGTATATAGATAATTTTACAGTTGCCCTGGTACATCATTAAAGTAAAAACTATATAGTTTTGATGAAAGGAACCTGAACTTTGCCTTTTTTCAGATGACAACTCTTGGATGAACCTAATGAGATCATTCTATCATTTCTTTCTGTCTCACTTTCTTTCTACTCTAACCCACGCACACTGTACACATACACACACACACATGCTCACACCCACAAACACCTACACACATCCCTGCAAAGGCACATTTCACAGGTTTAATATGCAGGGCTAGCTTTATTCCATTTTAGGAATCATGGAGTCAGTGAAATGGAACACAATGAATGGTTTGAAGACTAGCTACGGCTCGGTTCAGAATACATTGTCCGGAGACACGATCAAACTTGGCAGCTATTGATCCATTTCCAACCCAGACATGAGACTTACTGAACATGTTAACAAGTAGAGAATGGGTATTTTAATTGTACAGTTCTTTGAAAGCCTACTCTATTTACAGGATGGTGGCACAAATTTGAACAAGCAGCTACGGTGGCTGGAGACCATCTACCATTGGTAGTCAGAAGTAGCTAGTTCCCTTGTCTAAGTCCAAACTCTGATTTCCAGGCAACTCCATAAAACATCATTCAGACCACTATCAATAAATGGTGGATTTAATGTAGTGATGGATGCGTTATCACAGAAAAGTATCAGTTTCTCATTAAATAATTTTTTATCCCCTTTTATAAAAGTTAATTAAAAAAGCAAATCTGGGGAATCAAAAACTTCTGTGTGCCTCATTTTGAAAGGTGTTTAGAATGTTATGTTGTATGTTAAATGTTACGTCTCGTGTTACTATGCCATAGTTTAGCAATTTTGGGCTTAATACCAAAGTTATAAAAACTGTATGAGATTGATGCTTGCATTATTTGTACTACAGTTGCAGTTTAAAAATCCACTGAAATTATGTTTCATCAGTCATGTATAGTAAAAGTCAAAGCCATATAGTAATTCTAAGCCAAAACTGCATAGTACAAAGCTTTAGCAAATCCTGATACGATCTATATCATGGCGACATAATACACAGTATCAGCTTTTGGAAGCTCAACATAAGACAACCTAATACTGTGGAAAAAGAGGTTTCTAAAGTAACACTTTCCAGCCTCTTGAAGCAGAGGAGGGAGAGATTTCAACGATTTGAGTTGACTCACTCCAGATCAATAGCTTGTCTCTCTAAGAGACAACTGGTGTGGCATTTGAACCAGATGAAACACAGGTTCCCCTCAATATCACCTCTAAGAACTGAGCACTTCCGTCAAATCCCACTGGCTGGGAAGGCTACAGAGGAGTCCATTTTAAATCCCTACCCTGACTCAGGCCCTCAATCTCAGACCTTCACCCGTCAAAGAACAGAATGGGAAAAAAAATCTTAAATCATCTTAAAAGGATACACATAATCTATGTAGGTTAATACTCACTGTTGCTTCATTTAGCTCCTTTGCAGGCCCAGTGGGGCATCTGTAAAAAGTTCTGGGAGCCTCAGGCACGAGGCTTTATTATTTATTTATTTTGTTGAGAAAATACTCCTGTGAACGCAATCCTAATGATCTGAAGGAAAATAGTTGTGAGACAGAGCATTGCACATGATGAAACGCTGCACTCAACGATGGAGTACGGCTCAATAATGTGTTACCATTTGCATTTCTATTTGAAGACATCAACCTGTCTTCAATATTTACTGAAGTCAGGACATGCAGTTCTATGACAAGCTTTTATTTGGGATAGAGTGCATTCGAATACTCTCACTGTACAAGGCTATACAATGTACAGTCTATCCAGCCCACTCTTCAATAGGGTTTTCACTGCTAAATTAACAGGTGACTCTAGTTCAAGCTTACACAGTGACAATGTGACAAATCTGTGGCTAGCCAGAACCCAGATAATGTAGGACTTTAAACTGTGAACAGGGATCCTCTTTCTACATTCAAGTCAGCTTAGACTTTCTCCCTGGTCGTCGATGACATTGTAACACTAATTATGGTTAATTGAAGTGGGCTGAATGGATTTAGTCACATTGCAAATGATTTGCCATTGGTCAGTGTCACAATGTTTCCACAGAAAAATTCAATGGGGATTTGAAATTTGCACAAATGAATGTAATTAAGATCCACATTCATTACTTATAATTGCACAACGTAATGAATGCTCTCAAAGTGAAATGGAGATTGGACTCATATGAATCACAATGTTGTCACTGTATGGCATTAAAGTCTCCAAACAAATGGCCTAAAATGCCCCAAAAATCTTTATGAACTAAGTAGAGCCCATCAAATCCATTACAGAATCCAAACAGAGGAATACAGTCTCTACCGGAAATCTTATCTGAATTGAGGAAAAAAATATTTATTCTAAATAAATAATCCATATTGAAGTGTACTTGAGTATAAAAGGTTGTAAATGTCCATTTGTTTTGCCAAGCTACAACAGTAGTGTTTTGTATGGAAAATAAATACTATTTTGACCCAGATAATACAGCAAAATCTTTATGGCTCCTTTCCTAAAATAAAATAAATAGTTTATAATGCCAAACTTACTAAGTGTGAACTCAGAAACCCTTTCATCTCTAATATGTTGTCCCATGTATGTAGAAAATGGTCGTCTTGATATAGTTACTGTGTATAATAAGGATTGGCTTATTTCAATAGCGGATTTAGATCTTGGAACAACAAGGCTATTAGCTGGTCATTTAAAAGCCATATGTCACAGATTTAGATATTTGTATTTATATAAACCATGTGCATGTCTAAAACACTGACACACAAACGGTGACCACTAACATTTGTGTGACCTGATTTGAGCTGGTGAAAGCAAAGAATTTCAGAATATTTTGTAGTATACAGTATGGGCCAAAGGTAAGAATGTTAGAAGTCGTCCAGAGCACAATTTGTTGGATTTACTGCAATGGATTAAACCATGACATACTTTACTGCTCTTAGTTTATCAGGGTTTACCATGGAATGACGTAAAGCCAACCTCTACCAAAAACCTTATACTTCTTGATGTCATTACTGACTAAACCCATAAAAAATAAACAACACAATGTTTATGATTTTGTTGATCAATTTTCTGGTCCCCTAAGAGAATAATCTGCTATTGGCATATCACTCAGAGAAATGCCAACAATTATCATTACACTGAAACAACCAATGTCTGTAACCATTGACAGACGTAAAGATCCACACTTTGCCACATCCTTGTTTAATCAATTCTTATTTGTCCCTCAAACTAATGATTCCCATAGTCGAAATTGAAGCAAACTTGTGATTGTACAAGATTACTATTAATAATAATAATACATTTGATTTATATAGCGCTTTTCAAGGTACTCAAAGTCGCTTTACAGAGTCCAGAATTCATTCAGACACAGTCAAACCGGCGATGGTACGGAAGCGTGGCTGCCAATCAGCGCCTACGGCCCCTCCGACCACCACCACTATTGCCATAACAATAGTAAAAAATAGTTTGCAACCATTGGTTACCTCATGCTTCCATAGCAAAAACATTTTACATCCCCCTGCATTTTACCAATGGTACAGGTAGATAGCTGTTTGGAGCTAATACTGACATGTTAATTATATTAATATACTGCTTTTCTCTGCTTTTCTCTGTTTGTTTCTCTGTCAAGACAGAGAAAGAAATATAAAAAAACTGGGAGACAGTGTGTTGCTGAAAGGCAACAGCATAAGAGTGCTGACAGTCTGATAAAGTAAGCCTGGGGAGGGAAAGCAAAAGAGGCCATAAAATGAATTGCCTCCTACCTCATAAATAATAGAAACATAAATGTCAAATGAACTTTATTTCAAGAGCGGGTGGTCTAATAAAGATGCAGTTTTAAAGAGAAATTCATTGTCATAAGAAGGCCACATCCCGTTCCTTTTCATAGAGAGTTAGGCCTACTCAGTGCAAGTTGACATTCAAGACCTTGCCACACCACCTTTTGAAAGGCAAAGCCTTAAGAAACTGTGGTTCTGTTCCCTGGCTCTGTCTCACCTACGCACCTACTCTAGCCAACCCTACGCCTCCCCTTTCTCTTCACATCTCAAATACTCCCCTTGCCCTATTCCTCTTTCCCTTGTTCTCACTTCTATACAAATTGAGACGGAAAGATAAGAGATTACCACCGCCATAGCAGACTGCTGCTCATTGATAAAACCATATCGAATCCATCTGTTGGGCCCCCTATGCCACCAATGCACTCATCTCTTAGGCTGTCAACAGACAGGGGATCCATCTCTCCCTTTGAACTGGGCACAACAGTGTCAAGGTTTATCTGAGAACTTTTGGGAGAAGAAACTGGGGCCTAATAAGTCACCAGTTGACTCCCATATCGACAGAAGCATACAAGTTAATTCAGCCTTAAACTGGTTTTACGATTTAGTGAAGACAGGATCCTCTTTATTAATTTTACAAAAAAATCCTGTTTTGAAAATCAAATTTCATTGTAAGTGTTTAACTAATATACCTAAATATTGCAAAATTCCTCCTAAAATAAATCTTATTTTAACTTATGTTAGGAGTATGCCTTATCTACTTCCTTTTACAACAGCGAGAATTATACTGCCATTAATCACATTTGGTGTGATAAGGTTCTGTTACACAGAATTATTGGGAGCTTTATGGTCAAATGACTTGTCACATACCCTTTCTTGTACTATTAGCCTACACACAAGCCTTTAGTCTATGCCATGTGGTATCAGTGTTGTAGGGATTACACATACATATTAAGAGCTACATTAACATTGAATTCAAAGTCGAACTTATGTTTTTGAACCCATTTTCTCCAAGACGTAATATTTGTAATATGTAAGACTGTTTATGAACTAGGAGATGTTTACAGTACATTAGTGAATATTAATCATATTTTGAGAAATGATGTTTGCATGTGACCGAATCACACAAATGAATCATTGAGATCATCATGCTATCATTTTTCTTCATTAGAAAGCAGAAAAGGGTTTTATGCATCTTTTGCATTCAGGAATTAAAAATGATTTAGCAAAATATCATCATTATCTGCACGGTAGACCTCTGGCTGGCTTTACAGCATCTGCTTATTTAAAACAGTAAATCTCCACTCAATATGGCCTTGTGGAAAAGTTCAGTATATAATGCAAGGTGAATTGTCATTGTCAGAGTCACCCATCTTCTGTTATCTGTAATGAATGTCTTGCCTGTCACACACACACACACACGTGCACAAACACACTGTGACATCCCAGGCAGCCTCTGACTGGGCAGATGTAGAGGGCAGATGTGAGGCAGATGAGAGTTGTCTCACTCATGACCGTGACACAAAGTGTATATGTACGTGTATGCAAAGCAATCTATATCCAGCAATGCTCTTGTCTTTGGAATGGGGAGGGGGACGGTGATGGGGGACGGGGGGTGGGGACCAGAAATTGTGTGGCCTGTGACAGCCACAGCCACAGCAATGGTAATTCATCCACATCATTGCTGTGGAGGGCACAGAGGGAGTGCAGGTCTGTTCTCATCAGTTTCACCATCCCTGTATGATTATGTGACGCGAGGTGGAGGGGGTGGCCACTCGGAATCAAGTCGGCTTCGGCAGACTGGTGACTGTTCCTTCTCACTTACAGGGCTTTTTTATTGCAAGGTCGCACATAACCCTCCAAATCGCCTTACGCAAGATGATGCAACCAGTGTTGCTGGGCTACACGATAATTCTCACTTACCAGTTATCTTTATTGTGCTTGTGACTTTCTAATATTCATAAGACTCCTTAGTTTGTTGTTCTCCGGCAAAACACATCCATTCAATTCAACATGTATATCAAATTAACTGAAGTAAATTCAGCATGTATGGTAAATTAATGTAATCTTAGCTACCCTGTGGTGCATGAACAATGCTGGTTTTGGATGTTGTTATCTTGAATCGTGATGACCGTGAGATGAGGCTTCTCCCTCTTGCATTGAGATCTGTAAATTCTCACCTCCAATTTAAGTTTGTCATCCACCATATCTACTTTTAAATGCTGTACGTATCCCTCCATTGCCCTTTTGACAGCTAAAACTCTAGTCACCTGCGATAGCTTGTCTGAGTTAGCAACATTAACTAAGGGGGGCGGGGCTTAGCAATATGTCTGGAGGACGGCATGAAACAACAGAAACGACCCCCTTGAAACAGAGAAAAGAAAACTTTACAAAAAGCAGCATGGTACTCACTGGATTCTGGGTCGGAGTTGCCATCTCCCTCAGTACGGCTGTTGGGTGAGGTCTGTTCGTAGTACTCCTCCTGGGCAAAGCTGAGGGGCAGAGGCTGAGTGGTGCTGGCAGTGCTGCTGGGCTCTTGGTCTCCCAGGCCGCTGTCACTACAGCTCTCTTGGGAGCCATCTGGAAGGTGAAAGGTCACGCGACGCTGGGTCTGAAACACCACAATAAGGGCGGGTGATTATGATGGGTTCTAAGCTGAGACAGAGTGATAAAGTTCATCATTGGAAACGGGGTGGTGTGCTGGGAGCTGAGCGGATTATTCAAAATACCTCATATCATGAAAACAGATTTTTTTTTACGAATATGGGTAGGAAGCACTGTAGTCACACCAGCCATGCATGATACATATGGGTGCCATCAAGTGAGATAGAGTGTCAGTCATCTTAGATGGTGTCAAGGATTTAAAGTAAGTAAAGATGGAATCAGCAGCCAAAGTTTTGCTGAGTTTCATTCAAGCATGCTCTAAAAAGAATCAGTTGTCATAGCTAAGAGACTGTCTCACACAGTCAGTGTAACCAGTCAGGATGGAAACCCAGCAAAAGCTGTCTCCCAAAACATCATACAATGGCATGTTTCAGGTGTGGGAAAGGATCATGCTTGTAACAAAACAGGAATCAGTGCTTGCTCATACAAGAACCTGTAAGGGTCACCTTCACATTGTGTCAACCATTGAACTTAAATTGCAAGAACAAGCACAGCGTTAAAAATGGTTTCTTAATAAAGTTCACACAGGACCCTGTAGACATCTACTTTTGCATCTGACAAAGCTCACATCAAATATTTGACCATTTCAACTGTCACATGAAGCAGCCAACCTTTAATGCGATTATTTTATCTAACATTAGCAGCATTTGATGGGCTGGTGGAGGGATTTATGGATTAGGAGAGGGTGAGATGGGGTGGGTGTGGCAATGGAACGCCTGTCTAAATTCCTGAAAGCCACAAGTTGCTGTTGCATGTCTAACAAGAAGCTTCCGTCAAGCTCATGTCCTCGTCATCTCAAAATTAAAATGTGTAGAGATTCCATACCTTTTACTTTGTACTGATATAGTACCATTATGGATTCGACAATGAGAAATGTCATTTTAGATGTCTTATTTTAAGTTAATGAAAGGTTTGACAAAACCTAATTGAAACTTAGAGCTCTGTGATTTTGTAATAAGTGGATCTGTTTTTAACCAGGTTGAACCATGTCCTACTTTTACTACTCGCCCAATTTAGACACAAGGGGGGAGGAGGGAGAGGGAGGTGTGGAGGTACAGAATTTGATTAGGAAGGTCTTAAGGTTGTGTGGAGGTACAGACTTTGATTAGGAAGGTCTTAAGGTTGTAAGCATGTGTAGATTTTTGCACTCAAAGGCACAGGCCTTTGATTTCTCAGAGGACTTCGAAAAGTTCATATTGTGACCTTTCTCGAGCACACAATTTAGTACTGTAGCACTACAAAAAAGCATCTCACATTCAACAAGAGTCTTTGACATTTGTCCATTTATTCTGACGTTTCATATTTATAGTTGTTGTGATGTTTTTGAAAGTGTATTGTAAAGGAAGAGCACAGTTGCAGTTGGATGCAATCAAATGTGCATAGTGGGATTTAAGCAGTGACATTTCTAGTCATTCATCACAGAATGGTTTTGGGTAAAGCGGACAGCAACTCAGTCGTTACAACTTCCATAACCCCCTCTCACCTGTAGATTCTTTCACCTGTTCACCATTCACCATTTGTTTGTATTAGTACATTCCTGAATGATGATTTCATTACATTTTTCTTTTAGGTATTGCTGGTTAAAACTTGAATTCATTTGTATGTTGTAGCTTGAATTATTTCAAAACATTGATCTTTTAACATTGAATTAATTTGAAGAATGAATTGTATTAAAGCATAATATGCCCTCTATTTTGTTATGGTGTTGTTTTTTATTTCTCCTATTATGCAGACTGATTAGAACAATTTTTTTTTAGAACTAATTCGATCTAATGCTTGTGCACACAAGGATAGCAATTTTCTTCATCTCTATAGCAACAAATACGATATGAAAGTCCTGAATTAAAAACATCATTAACACATGCTCCTTAATGCTCAAGGGGAGTCTACTTCGCTTTGTACTAAAACTTTTTCCTCTACCATTGTGGTATACAGATAAAGAGCTTATTGTTCTTTGATAAGGCAGGGAGACTGAGGCTGAAAAAGAAAATGTCTGAAAAAAATCTTGGCAGCCCTTCTCTGAATACTGCCAAAATCTGAGATCTGCAAACAGTTTACCAGTTAATTTAAGAACTATCAGACAATTGACTTAGCTAAATCCTAACAATTAGAACCCTGAAAGCAGAAATAAGAGATGTCTGGCTTTGAGATGTGAAACAACTAAAAGGTAGAGACAATTAGTAAGTGCATGTGCATCTATGTGTGTCTGCCTGACCAGACTGTTTATGTATCCAGATACCACTGAAAGTAGACAATTCGGAATTTACAAACTGCGGCCAAAACTGGTTTTCTGTGAAGCCCCCTTTGTGTAAATAACTTGTCAAACCCGGCATTCGATTCACCAACTTCTTTACAGCTATTTCATAACGTGACAGTGTTCTCTTTGCTTTGGGACTGTTCATACATCTTTTTCAGTAGGATGCATTGGATGGGAGGGAGACAGCAGTCCGCCTTTCATCAGAGCAGCAGATTATTTGATAATCTGCTAGTACACAGCCTTTGAGGGGAATTCTCACATTAGTTATGTTACGAGCAGAAGCAAAGTTGAGTTGCAATGAAGGAACTAGCACGTTCATTGTGCCTTGGCAGCTTCACACAGAACTCACTTACTCTTCAACTTGCTCATAATTTATTTGAGGCTTGTACCAACAATGACAGCCAGAATCTATTAGAACAAACAGCTGTCCACAACAATTACGATTTAATCATTGCGTGGGTGGGACCTTTTATTCTTTTTGTCAGATGTTTACCAAAAAAAACTAAAAAAAACATCTCAATTCTACACTGAGTAACTACAACTTACATGCTAAGAACTGCCCAAAAAAGTGAGGTAAATACATTTTCGCCTAAAATGTATTTATTTCCATTCAGCACTTGCATTTAAATCTGTCTTCTTCAGACACATATAGCCACATGGCTACAGATAACAAGTTTGCAGATGAGTCAAGGTGAGTGTTGTGTTAGGCACAGTCACTTATTGGAAGAACACATCAGAAATCCATAAAGCAAAGACAAGCTGTTGTAAGAGATATCAACACCAAACAAAGCCTGTCAAACCAGATAAAACACTGCCTTGAAAAGTATGTGCATAGAGATAAAAACAGAGGGAGGGGAGACAAGCCAAGTTCTATAGCGGGCCAGCTTGAACCAAAGCTCCTCTCTGGTGTCCACCCAGACAATGTGCAGATGGGGCCAGATTCATGGGTTGGAGGATTAAAAGCCCCTCTATATTTACAGAGAGCTAAAGGGATGGGATGCTGATTATTCTCTTCCTTGTGAAAGGGGTGAGTTACGCGTAAATTATGGGGTTTTAGCTATATGGTTTTACATCCCTGCAACACCAACAGAAACATATCTGCCTTAACATTGGAGAGAATGCCAAGTGGCATAAGAAATGCATACTAAGAATCCTTCCGCCCTGAGTGATAAACAGGGACCATTTAGGAGTAGATAAGGGGATTTGCTCTGCCATTTGAGATAAAGATCAGCCTTGCAGAAACACCTAGACCTGGTGAAATCTGTGCAAATGGTGATTTGTCATCTCCCTCCTTGGAAAGCAATTTAGACAATTATTTATATCCCTAATGTCTGCAGTGTCATTTGAGTGTCACTTGTAGCAAGCTGCCATATGCATTCATGGTATTAATGCACTTGTATTTAGTCTCTGTAAAGTATATGTCATATGCAGTATTTTCATTGCAAGTTATGTAAGGCCCCAAAACAAGAAGGTCCTTTTTAAGTACTTTCAGTAAGATCCACATTGATCCAAAACCAGTGAACTCTCAGATATCAGAATATTGTCAAGAACAAGTGTGTGAAAAGTAACAAAAGAAATTGACAGCTTCATTGTAAGAGAATGAAGGATCGCAGGGGGCACAAAGGGCATGTGTTGCAATAGAAATCCGGTTACTGTTAGTAGTTCTTGTCTGTTGAAAGAAACCTTTCGAGCCACAGGGGCAAGTAAGGTTGAGTCATGTCATCAAACATAGAACAACTGAGAGTAGTTGAAAGTTTTTTTTTCACATCGATGCATCTCAACAAAACTTGAAATCAAAACTACATCATGGACAACCACAAACAAATCTTTTCAAATTCTATCGATGAAATAGACGTTGTCTTCTTTGATAGAGTACAGAATAGGGTTCAAGAGAAAGATCTAAATTTAAAGGACAGAGACAATTCTTTGAAGCCAATTACAGATCTCTGTGGTAGATGCCACATGTAAGTCCCCTCTGAAACCTTGTTGTGTGTCAACCGCTGCCAACATGGAAGTAACACTGATAAAAAAAAGAATAATGACTTAAGATAGAAATGCCTTCCAAGACTATCTTTTGCCTTTCATTGGCCTTATAAGACCCAATAAACAAGGAAGCTCCTAGAAATGTATACGTACATCACTCCCAAAGACATTGCAGTCATAATGAGATACAGGGGTGATTCTAGGATCAGACTTTTAGGGGGGGTGCTCAGCCCCCAATGAAAATGTGACATGAATACAGTGCCTTGCAAAAGTGCCAAACCCCCTTGCTGATAAATCCCTAATTTCATTGGATAACAATTAATACATTTATGTGTTATTAATTATGCAAAAATATTGAATGAATGAAAAACTAAGGATGTCCCTTTCTTCATGAACTACCAGCATCAAATGATGATAAACAATAATAATTTATATAAATACATATATATTTTTTTTATGATTATTAATATTTTTTTAAATTATTTTTAGGGGTGCTGAGATGAAATTTTGGGGTGCTTGAGCACCCCTAAAAAGGGTCTAAAATCGCCAGTGATGGGATATCAACCACCTTATTTCTTGTTCTTGTATCAGTTAAGTAGTTTTAACACATACTATAATTGGGGTTGCTGTATGCAAAACAGTGTACAGAATACAAAACGTCAGCAATGGTTCGTTCTTTGGGCATTTGTCCAAGCATGCAACTGAATGGCCACATTTTTTTTAGAAGTTGATAAATGTCAGCAAGGCAGAACTTACATTTGTAGAAGATATCTTGCCGAGTTGACAGGCCTCCTGAAAGAACACATGCAGACGTTAATACTGTAGACAGTACATTCTCCATGATTATTTGAGCAACACAATGACTGTTAGTCCACTGCCACTATACTGAATTGAAAATGAGCTTTGAAATGAAAGTGTTTGGCTCCTTCAAATATTCAAGTATCACTATGGGTAGACATACCATACAATTTAAAGATGGAAGTTGAGAGATTGCCTCATGCCAAATGCCAAATATTTATCCAAAGTTTTGGGTGGAAGTAACACGTATTGATTTCAACCTTGTATGAGAGGAGGTTGTACATCAAATGTCAGGTCTGAGTTGGCAGCCTGACAAACGCAGTCATACACTCCCACACAAGAAACGTACTGGCAGCTGTGAACCTGACATTGTGACAACACAAGCCACGTCTGACACTCTACATAAAGACGTCTTCTTCGAGTTTGAGGAAGATAAACCACAAAATATCAAATGAAGCATCAAAAATTAACAATAAACAGTGACAAGGCTTCTAAATTGGGAACAAAAGCCGCCCGCAAGGCTGCAAAATAGCATCCTCTCCCCAGGGACTAGATAATGGCTCAGAGAGAGATAACAGTATTTAATTTTTAATCACCAATTTTGTTGTCGTTGTACTGTGTCTAATAATGTGACTACTGTACATTGAAGTCTAACTGTTAGAGGCATTGTCAATGGGTACAAGCATAGCAAGACACTGCAAGATTTGCTGTGATGAAGTAAGAACAGAACACGGCTAGTTTGTGTCTACAAATCAGCCGATCATACTCAAATCAAACAAATCATTGAGGGATTCTGGAACATTCCTATCATTCTGAGGGATGCAAAGACCAGGACAAGTTGTCCAATAGGACAAAATAATAGTTCCTTAAAGGCGCTGATTAACAATCCCTGTCGTGTAGTACTATACCAAGTGTAAGTGGCTTTCATTGTCATTTCAATCACATACAACTAGTACAGTACACAGTGAAACAAACAACTTAAAAAAACATCGGACAAAATAAATGTATGTGCCTGCGGTACTAAACATGCATGTCCAAGTTCCAAAACAGCCAAATGTACATACTACCTCCCATGCAAGGATGTTGAGATGGCATGAAAAAGTTGTTTGATTTATAGATCAAATGTTCATCAACTATTTTATTGGTTTGAAGTGAGCTGGCTCCAAAGAAAAAGCACAACTATATCTCACTTCATACCATCATACTTTACGTCATTATAAAAGATTGATAATATAATCATACATCTTTAAAACATCATGACATTTCAGCCCACACAAAGGCCTTGATCAAAATGAATGCACAACGGAAATAGTGGAGTTGAGCCTTATTGGGAGGAGAGGAGCATCTGGTGTCAGGTTAAGAGTTAAAGGACAAGTAAGCTACACTAAGCCCATCATTAGCTTGCTTTTTTGAACTACCAAGTACTTGGTAGGGGTATTGTAAAAATTATTTGTATCATTAGCAGATGACTTATGTACCCTGAACATATTAAGCTTAAGGCTTAGTGAGAGCAAGATTGAAAACATTATGCTTATAATGGAGATACAACTGGATTGATGTGCAACTTTTGCAAAGTACTTTTAAACTTTGGAACGACAAAGTTGTTTAAAGAGACATTCATTTGCATTCCTTGACCGGACGTTTTTAGGCATGTTGGAATGAGGCAGCTGTCAGACAGCAACCTCCATGCGACATTACACATGTTTTATTCATTATTTCACGACATAAATAGCTCTTGTTATAGACCTCAGCAACAGACCAATTAAATCTATGATAATGCAAGACCACAGCAGAAGGGAAGTATTTCAAAAGGTGACCTATGCTATGCCCTTATATTCCAACAGTGTGTGTGTGCATTTTGCACATTTGCCAGGGAGCGTAAACGTGTGATCCATCTCTGTAGTGATGGGTCACTGACCCTCTTCTCTCCACATACAGTATGCCTCTCAGACCAATGGTTTCAAAGCACCCACAGCCATGCCAGTGAGAGAGATGGGGAAGATAAGTGCATTTGTTGGTGAACCACATCAAAGAGCAGAAGGGTGTCTTCAGAAGAGGGCGAGCTGAGGCAGTAGGGCTCGAACTAAGCCTTTGATCACTCCCAGCTTTCTGATCATTAAAATATTGGATAAATAATTGATTAAAAACAGTAAGGCTCATTGTGCTTCGTCTCTGTATCTCAAATTATTCCAAACTTAAGACTGCCATTCACTTTGAATGAATAAATATGTAGATACAACTGAGGAGGGCATGGAATTGTGCCTCTAACTTTCACTCATCATCATAAATAAATAAAATACAAACAGTCATGTTGGACATCGATCATGTATGTCAGACCAATGCAAATACAATATACATGTAACAAAGGAAAATATTATATGTATGGTGGCATAATTATTATGCATACTGTCAACTCTGTAACATTCCTGCATCCTATTCATTAAAGAGCATATATTCGTAAGGATTAAAAAACACTGCAACATTAACTTAAATGCTAAAACTCCAACTCCATATCAATCTGAAATTAACAAAAAATCTAAAACTTATTCATTTGTTATTTCCAAAGTTAATGGGGCACACATTTTTTTTTTTTTACAAATATTGCATTCAACTTGAATGGTTAGGGATTTGAGTTATCAGAACACTAAGCAGTATAGTTAGGGTTTAGAAGGATCTATTGAGTAGAAGAAGAGACAGCCCTCCAATGGTCAAACACCTCTCTCTGTTGCTTGGGAGTTTACTTGGCATACATCAGCATAGAGAACAGATTGTTATTGTTATCATTCAAAATGCTCATACAATGCAGCAAAATCGAATTTTCTCAGGCCTTCAGACCGAAGACCCTCTTCTCAACAGCATTGTTGGACGTCTGTGTCATAGCTGCGTTACAGTGAGTGGTTGTCAATTTCCTTGCAGTGGTCTAAGAGGCCTATCGTTTTGCAGCAGAACCTCTGTTGTTTGTGTACTTTCAGGGGTCAGAACAGACCCAACATGTATCCGCTGAGTGAGAAACATTGATGGAACCCCCACCAGGCCTCTAGGGATAGCCGGCATCATGTTGCCCTTCAAACAATCCACCTTCTCCCAGCCCTATTACACTGCAAGAGATCCCTGCTTCAACCTTGGTAGAGTTCAAAATCACAGTTCAGATGCTTTAGAATAGCCATGCTGCCCCAGTTTTAGCTAAACCCATGTTAATTTGTATGTTGTTACATTTATTGTGTTGTTACTAACTGAGCATCTTATGTTGAACAGTTGAATCGTAGCCTATAAGTTACGTTTGACATACAATTTTCAAACACACGTTACAGCTGTCCATAACTCAACAAAATGGCCTGTTATATATCTGGTCCATTTGTTTGTACAGTATGAGGCTTTTACTACTCCCAAACAAGATCATTGTCTACTGCAAGTGAGTGAAAGGTAGGAATCCATCATATAATATAAACTATGTAAATAATGTCAAGTGTATGATTTAGTAACTTCAAATTTCTCTAAAACCAGAAGAAACATTTCTCTCGAGCCTTGGTGCTTTTAATGGTTTAACACTAATGAGATCTCCTATTCTACTCTCCCCAGTCTGTGTCCACTTCACAGTTTATTTCACAGTGTAAATACCTTTGAAGACGGGGAAAAACAGAGTCTCACTGCTGCTTGCCAAGGCTACCCGCCGCTCATTTCACTCCAATCACGACTTGTCTGGGGGCTCTAGTTTCTAGACTGGTCGTAAGCAACTAGTTTCTATGTGTGAATTCTGTATAAATGACGGTCAAGCAGGCCCTGTCAATGCTGCTCAGTATTCAAGAAATGTCAAGGGGGGCTGCTGACTTTTTCCTGCCACTGTTAACTAAAAATTGGGAAGTCATGTGACCTGTCATCAAGCAGTTGTCCCGGGAGATGAGGATTGTATTGGACAGCGCAGAGTCTGAAATGCAACCACCCACACATCCACCCACCTCCACATGAATACACACATAGCCTACACATACACACAAACACACACGTAGACAGTACCAACAGTTGCAAATCCCATCTGTTAGGCTGCAGTAATGACTCAAGATGTAAGAATGAGTTTTGGTCTGTGGTTGAAAAGTGAACAACAAAGTTCAAGTTTACATTCTACTCACTACTGGCAAACACAACCTCAGATAGGCGGGGTCTGGGTGGTGCAAAAAACATTTCCTGAACAAAACTGTCACTTCAAATGTAGATACAAGATTAAATGAAGATATTCAATCAGCTTGCTTCTGTAGTTTGTCTTTTATGTTTCTATCAATGCAGTTTTTGTCATTCAATAAAAGTGGGAACCCCCTCCCTGCTACCAAGTCAGGTTTCAAACCCTTAAGTGTGGGACTTGTACTTCCTGAGTGTTGGGAAGTTTCTCTTAATACAATTACTAGCAACCAATAATGTCACCAGCATGTTCAAACCAATTTTGATTTACAAGTGGACATGTTGCCTTTTCATCAGCTTATTATTATTAAGTGGTTAGTGTTTCCCCTGAACAATCCCCTCTCGTCCAGCTCTCAGAGCTGTATTGATCCTCCCAGTGTACCAGCCCCTCCTGATTTCATTAGGCTCGCTGCTGTTAATTACTCCACACTATAACCTTTCCCTGTTTCATTTGGACCGACAAATTGGGTGAATTAAAAAAGGGAGAAGTGAAAAAAAAAGGAATAGCTCAACAGTGCTGGATCTTTGCACAGCCAGTGTCAAACTCCCAAGCGGCATAATAATTAAAAAAGTTCATCAATGTTCTCTCTTTGCTCATCAAATTATGCAGAAGGAGGGTACTCTGGTTATAGTTGCAGAGGATTCATTTACGGGTAACATACCAGTTAGATCTAGTATGACTGTCTAGGGAGTGGAAGAGTATTAAAATTGGTATGGCTTAAAAGTAGTAAGATCATGCCAGATTTATTAATTTTATTACTACCTATTACTTGGGACAAACTATTTCATTAATTGTTGCCAGGGAGTTAATAAACCCCCCTTGTATCCTGAAGACATGTGTTAGCTCAAAAACATAAATGCTGGGCTTTTGTCCAAGTAAGAACCAAAGTTAAAATCCCTGTTGAGTCATTGAGATATAGGCCTACTAGTGCAGTGCCGCTGGTATATATTTCAGAATGTGACTGACTGTTGTTAATTCTTGTAGTTAAACAGACAGAATGTACTTTCTCTTGTTTATTTCTCAATTTCTAATCAAATAACAATTAGCTCAATAACTTTGTCAGTTAGCCACTGCTACAGTAAGCTGGCTATATGACGTGTTAGTCATGTGGGTAGCTTTGTCTAGGTAGCTAGCGTTAGCCACTGAAAGCCAGACTATAGGTGCTAGGTAGCTAACGCTATGTGGTGATGGATACATAGCTGACCCTTGCTTTTACCTTTGTTGTTGGGCTTCTTTATACAACATGAAACCTACCCATGACTCTTTGCCCTCCATGTGGCCCTCATTTTATGACAATGTGAGAAGTAAAAATGTTCAGTGATGAAGGGGTGCCTGTGTTGCCCAATTTGCTTCTTGTAATATTAATTCCATTTGCAGTTGCTACTTTTTATGAGCCTTGTTTTTATGTTTAATGTTTGAATCTTTTCAACTAACATGACTGCCCTGCCCTTAGGGCCCAATGCTAATAGAGTGTTGGCTGTTTTAGCAAACACATTTATTTATTATATCATTCCCATTTTCTAATTAAATAACATTTAGCTGAATGTAACTTTGTAAGTTAGCCACAGTAAGCTGCCTATACAATACTTTGTATTTGGGAAGCTGTCTAGTTAATGTTAGCCTCTATGTGGGGATGGATATAAGCTAACCCACACTTTTACCTATCCTGACAGCCTCTTCATATGACATTATGCCCATCTTTGACTCTTTGGCCTCCATGTTGCCCTCAGTTCATGGCGATGCCCAGTTTGTTTGCTGTGAAATACATTCTATAATCAGTAGCTGGTTTCCATGAGTCGTGTTGCTGTGTTTTCATCAAATAATGAAATTTCCCTTGGCCAACTCAACATGGAGAACACATGTGCATTGCCCATTAACGGAGAACCCATTTTAATTTAATTGTCGTGAACTGCTCATCCAAACAACTTCACAGGCGTCATGGCACATGCCTGGGTCCTGAGCACTATGCAGTCCAATTCAACTAAAAACAGAGCAATTTTCTCAAGGTAATGGAGCCCCAGACACACAGCCAGGCACACAAACAGATAGACAGATAGACGGACAGACAAACAGACAGACACACAGACAGATAGACAGATAGACAGACAGACAAACAGACAGACACACAAACAGATAGACAGATAGACGGACAGACAAACAGACAGACACACAGACAGATAGACAGATAGACAGACAGACAAACAGACAGACACACAGACAGATAGACAGATAGACGGACAGACAAACACACAAACAGATAGACAGATAGACGGACAGACAAACAGACAGACACACAGACAGATAGACAGACAAACAGACAGACATACAGAGATTCATGGAATTATAGTTAAATGAAGAACCAGAACTATGTAGCCTACATATTGCATGTTGGGGATGTCCTTCCCTCAAGGTTGAGTACATTCTAGTTGAAACGACTCAATGTGCCTCAAAAGGAGCCATTGAAAGCTATCCCATAGGCTCAGATAATAACTTCATCTTAATTAGCTTGTGGTGCTCTGGAGTGCTGAATTGTCGGTTGCAGTGGGAGCTGGTCTGATTTATTGCTTGATTTAATTACGTATCAAAATTCAATTAGACAAGCTTTCAACCAAATTCAAAGTGTATTTTGTCAAGCTGTCCCTTGGAATCAAATATAACTTGAAGGACATCCTTCATAATAACGAAACATCTAACATAATAATCAGCACTTTGGAAAATTATTGTCTTGAACTAAAAGATAAAGTTAAAAAAATGCGGGTTTTACGGAAGTATTTAACTTTTCAAACCACTTGTCTAACTGAATCACTTGAAATCAAGAGATATGTGAATCCTGCACATTCTATGAACTTAAAACAAGGTGAAAGAGTGTCAGGTTGTTACAGTATGCATGATACATTGATGTAATAAAATGCACTAAAAGGCATGAATACAACTCAGAAACTGTCTGGGCTTTTACATGCATTTGTCTCATGTACCTCTGCTCAAGACAGTTACTCTAGCGATTTTTGAATAAGTGTCAAATACACCAGGTCTCTATGAGCTACATTGATCTTCAGTACTATGCAAATTCAAGGTGTCACGGTGTCTCAAACTAAAAAGCCAAGAAAGGTAAAAATATTCCAGCCCACGGTCACTGAATGCACTGCAGCCTTTTACTGGTATTGTAAATATGCCAAGGAGGAGCAGTACCAGGACAGGAGAAGAAAATCCTATTGTAGTTTCAACCTTTGGTGTTAGTTTATCAAGATTTCACAGTGACATATGAATTGTTAATGCGTTTGATCTCCTTCTCTATTGAAATGCTTGACAGTTCTGTTCATTGAGAGTGGCAGAAGGCATTGTCCACTGACTATGATGTGAGACAGCACACTGTATTGGAACCTGATGTTCAAGCAAGTGGCAGAATCACTTATCACTGTCACCGATCGGCAAACAAGACATGCGATCATGACACTGATTAATGGTTCTCGGTACATTCATGAATACAACATAATACAGTTGGCACCCTTATGGTTGGTGTGATTCAAGAATCCTTCAAGACTGTCAAAATACAGTTAGCACCTACGAGTTGTACTGGAGAGTTGCATGAAATTACATTGCACCGGCAAAGAGTTCTCAAATAATGGTGTGAACAGTTGACACTGAATTGACTTTTAAATGAGACAAAGTAGTAAATTGGTAATTTGACACTTGTGTCTTGTCATTAATTGAGAAACATTGTGATTCTTGTATCTTGATATAAAGTAGTGATACACTGCAACTTAAGTGTTATGCTGTAAGGAAACTGTAAGAAAGAAACTTTTTTTAATTATTGTACCAAGCCCCACACATTACATTTCGTGGGGTAATATATTCAAACTGTATATGGAGTAATATATGAAAACTATATATAAATGTTCCTAGCTCCTTCAAAGTACTAACTGATAAATATCTCTCTGTGACAGATCATGTATTAATGAAACAAAATTAAGAAATATCCTTGCACCTTGAAGACTGTGTTCTGATCAAAAAGTGCTGTTAATTTAAGTAATGTGAGACCAAGTAACACTAATTACAGCACTCACATCCATCCATGTGATGCTTTTTCCTTCTTCTTTGTTTTTTATCTGACACTTCATACAACATTATTACAAGTAAATCTTAAGTGGGCCTATGGGTACTGGATAATGTACCTGTCAGTGGGCATTTAACTATACAAATGATAACCAGTTGTCTGCTAAATGTCTTCTATAAAAGTTCTCAGCATTTTTGTAGAAAGAAGTGGAATCCTACTCTCAAAAAATAAAACATAGGCACAGTCATGTTTTTATATCTTCCAGTAAAATGGCAATGAGAATAAAGTATTAATCTGTAAAAACATCAACATGACAGATTATTCAATAGAGGCAACTAAAGATAAAGTTCTGGAGGGAAAGTGTACATTAACCGCAGAAACAGCATTGAGAATATCTGACCACAAAAACAGTCTGATTTGTTCATAGGTGTCATATAAATAGTACACACTGCAAAATAACAGATACTCTTAAACTCCTTCATGCTATTTAGAAAAGCACAAACAATCACTAATTTGTATTAAGACTGGAAGAAGATAGATACATTGGAAAAAGCATTTGATTTTCAGAAACAACTCATGGATTAAAGAACCTTATGATGATGTACAATTATTTGCCAGTCGGCTGGTATGTTATTAGCAGTGATCATCCACACTTAAAAATGTAAACAGGGAGAAATGCATGCACCGCAAGGGATCCAATCTTGGTGAAACATTGATCAGCTCTGTGCTAATATAGTTGTATCCCAGCTCACATGCCTACTCTAAATATGTTTGTCAGTTGAGTGGCGGATAAAAGTATACCATTGATGTGATTCAAAGCTGTACGCGATAAAAAAAATATCTTAGTTCCCTTGCCTGCTTACCCGTTGGGGTCCAACACCACCACCAAAACAAAGTTTTCTTTCTGCCAAAGCACTTTTTCCGCAGAGCAGTCACCGTATTAATGTCTTTGTAGATGGCAATTGCGTGCTCCAGGAGGCTTCTCATGGACTGCCTTTTCCAAACCTCATACTGTTTTCTGGCCAGAGAGAAGAACATTAACATATGTTCTCACAGTCCATAGCTCTACATTTGATTGGTTAATGCTTTACTATAGCAGGTTCGGTTCAGTATGCTCCCATTGGATATCCATATCTACTAAAACATGTCTGTATCAACCCACTCGTGTAACAGTAGGGGTGTATATCTCGTGACGGGAAGCCTCTTTAACATTTCATCACAGGCCTTTTTATCAACATAATATGCATTCCATGTGCTGACAGAGTATTTTAATAATGACAAAGAAAGGCAATACCGGCACTGAATGGTAGGCATAGAGTTTAATGAGGTCATCTGATGGTTAGGTTGCTTTTTTCTATCTGTATTTATGCCTTTTTAGCATGCAGACTTCAATTCCCTCGGTAGGGTGTGCATCTCTAAAGACCATGCAAAAATGAAATATGCAATGAGAAATAAAGAGAAAATATTCCAAAGCGGTACCTCATGGTACCATCATCTCTTTGCCTAGAACACTTATATCCTCTTAATGATTTTCAGACTAATGCAATTTCCTTTCATGCCTTCAGTTTGATATTTCGCCTCTGAAACCGGAGACAGATTTTACGAAATCATAAATTCCTTGTAATAAACCAAACCATGAAAATTACGAGGCATTACAATGGGCATGGAATATTCAAGCAAACAACGCAGTTATCAATGCCATCTCTCAGTGATAAAAGCAGATTCAATGCTAAGCCACAAAAAGTATGCAACACTGTTCTTGGATATCGCATAGATAACGTAGAAGAAGAAAGAAGAAAAGGAAGAAAAAAAAACAACTGAAGAGTTATATACATGGGTGTGAGGCATCAATAACAATGTTGGCTCATTGGAAGGCTTTTATTGCTATTTAACTGTTGAAAACAGTTCTGTCATGCATAACAGGTATTTTTGACAAGTTGTCAAATTGTTTGCTTGAACCAGACTTTGATATTAAGTTTAGAAACATTGTGTTAAGAAACTCCCTCTAGGCTGAGGCTTTGTTGTCTTCACAGTTATTCCTTCTGTTTGTTTTATTTTAAAATTACGTTGGTACAGCATTAAGAAGTGTAATAATTCCTAAGTTTCACCTAAGCGTTAGACCTACTTAGGTTTTCTAAATGTGTTTGTTGTTGTTATTACTAATCTGGACATGCTAAGCGACATATGGTTGAATCGAGAACAAAGCGTCTTGTGTATTGGTGTCTAAAATAAAAATGTATTTCTATAAAATCATTGTCCCTCGCGACTAATCCTTATCTTAGCAAGTGCAAGTGATGCTTACTCTTACTTACAAACCATAGAAGTTCTGTCTGAAGGAGAACAGTTTGATACAATATAGCTTTTGATCATCTGAAGAAAAGTTATGTGGTCGGTCATTACTGTACAGTAGACCTGAATTAATTTATCAGTTCTTGTTTTGGTCATCTTGCTGCTGTGGGTTAGAAATGCAGACGTTCTGTGTTGATCTGAGGGGTGATGCTGAAGAAATGTATATCAAACACTACAGAGGAGTTGACTGTGCACAAAGAACAGAAGCCTAGCATATGTGTCATCTGGCTGCATTGATTTATAACTGCTGGATGGAGAAAATAAGAGTCTGGTATATAACTGAATCATAGAAGCATTGAATAATACTTTCCTCATGAATAAAATCATTAAAAGAAACCACATTTTTCCATATAGGCAGACTGGTCATAAATCCTGCATGTCTCATAGATAGATGTTCTCATCTATAAATTAAGCTTTTAAAACTCAAAACATTTGGAACTGAAGTAATCTGAGGAGAACATTGTAGAAATAACAAAAAAACTACTTTGATGAATATCATAGGTATATATATATATCAAGCACAGCTTGTAGGCAGAGTACCTAAAAAAAAAGTATGAGGAGTCAGATGGCTGAGTGGTGAGGGAGTCGGGCTAGTAATCAGAAGGTTGCCGGATCAATTCCCCACCGTGCCAAATGACGTTGTGTCCTTGGGCAAGGCACTTCATCCTACTTGCTTTGGGGGGAATGTCCCTGTACTTGCTGTAAATGGCTCTGGATAAGAGTGTCTGCTAAATGACTAAATGTAAATGTAAAAACAGCTTTAATCACACTGTAGGTTATATGAAGACCTCAGCCAGAATTGGCGCCCCTCCTTTCAGACCGCTGGTCCCACAGACTGCTGGTTCCAGGATTAGCGAGTGAAGAGGCTAAGAGGGTAATGCCTGAAACATCCTTGGGAACAGGGCCGAACTCAGATCCTCGAGTGTACGATGACTTCCCATTAATAGGTATGGGTCGGCTAGGAGGGTCCACCCAGGCAAAGAGATTTCCTCAAGGGCAGCGCCTCTGACACTGGGGTACAGGGCCCCAGCCATCTGTGGTGATTTGACAAATGATTCCATATCAAAAGGGGTCTGCAGTGATTTGGGAGGTAATTGATTGGACAGGAGGCACTTAAATCCCTGATTGGTTTAACTGAAAAGAGGCCTGGAAGGAATATGTGATGACATGAGGAAGAGCTTGGTAATGTGGCAACAAAAATACTGCAGTCCATTTGAACTTTTTGGAGAGAAAAAAGACAGATCAATTGGATATTGTTACATAGAAATATGCAGTGCAAGAATATGCAAAGATAATGTATGCTCTAAACAGGAGTGTATTGCTGTTGTGCATTGTATGCCGTACCCATATCTATGATGCTTTTAATGCAACCTTCAGGATATCCAATTTGTTCATACGCCCCCAATTCAAATCCAATTTCACTATACCAACAGTGGAATATGAATGGGAATGGAATGTTCCTCATATCGATTCATTCCATATTGAGGTGTGGTCTAATTCATATTCTCTCAGCAGGGAACTTCAAGAGTGGGTGGTGGAAATCTTATTTCATCCATCCATTTCCTGATTTTGTAGATATCATTAGGTGTTGTTGTGGGACCCACGTCGTGTGGGAGGTGACATCTTTACTTAAAGATACAGGATAGTAGTGGCTTCCCTTGAGGATAACTCCCAAGCTCCGAAACCAATACAGAAGGAACATAAGGAGAACCAGCCTGTCTGAGCTAACCACCCAGAATACTAACCATAGTGGCATATATGGGACCAGACATGTGCAATGTGAAAAACAATCCTGTCAAAGTAAAAGACAATAAACATGTTTTTAATTTTTTTTTTGTTTAAAAAATAGAATCTCGAAATAGACGAAAAAAGGAATGATGAGAGAACAACAGAACATTGGGTTGTATTTTATAGTGTCTCTATGTAAACCAGTTGAACCATCCTTGCTGCGAGCAGTCATATACAACGTGCAACCAGCCATGTCGCATATGGCACATGGATGCTTTGCAGACAAAGCCAAATCCATAGTGGAGACCTGTCAACAGTGGAGAGAAAGCCAACAGTGGAGCCTAAGTATGTTTCTCATCTTGTTTTATAACATAGCGAGCTGGACGCACAGTTTACCTTTTGCCATTTGACATGGACAGGCTGTGCTCACTAGTGACAGATGCTGCACAGGAGCTAACCCAGAGGTCACAAATGACCTTTCGGATTGTCTTTTTTTTTTGGTTCAGTCACACCACATATTTGTCTAAGGATGGACACTGATGCAACCTCAGGCACCTACCATGGTACCATGGAGTAGGACCGGCTTTGCTGTAGCTTGTCCTTCACAATCAGGTTTACCTCAAATGATTAGTTTTTGCGTGTGTGTGTGTGTGTGTACGTGCGTATGTGTGTGTGCTTATATGAAGTTGCTTGTGTAACCCATGGCCCAGTTATTTGAGTTAAGCATAGTATGAAGCTTAATTGTTGCATGACTAGTATCTTGTGTGACTGCTAGAGGGATTTTATTTTATTATGCACAGTGAATCATCATTGCAATAAGATATGCTTATTCACAGGCAGGGTTTCTTTTGCTCAAACATGCTGCCTGTTTGCAGACAATGAGGCCTGTATGACTTCTGTGTTCCACTATAAGTTTATGAAATTGATCAACCATTAGACACCATGCCACAAGCAAAGGAATTTGTATGTGTGCATTAACAATTATGATAGAAATAGAGAAAGCAGAAAAACGTGACACATATTATTGCCAATATAAATGATTTTTCCCAGGTTACAGTCTGACTTCATGGAGGCATGGCGGAGTGTGTGAGGATTTCAGTTGCCATGCTAATTTCAGCAACCTGGCAGGGACAGGGTTCAGCGAGGACCCCATCCAGGAGGTGGGTGATCCTATCCCCATCCCACACCCTTTCCATCTGCCATCCGCCTGTCTTCTGCATACAGTGTGAAAATCACTGACCCGCTTCACAGAATAATATAATTTCCTATGTAAAAATAAATAAATAAATGAAGAGAGAAGATAGGTATATATTACATGCTAAAATCCAGGTGCTTATGATATGGTTGTTTATTCACTTTTGATTGTATCAGGTTGTAATGACAAAAAATGGCCAATTGTCATGTGAATCTTGAAGTGTGTCAGAACTGCCAAAAATATATCAGTCTCGTCTCCCTCTTAGTCTGGCTGGCTGTGAGATACTCTTCAATTATTCACAGATAGCAAGATTCTCCTTCATTTGCATCTCACCAGAAGAGGCAATTTAAAAATGTGGAAAAAGAGATGGTCACAAAAGAGAAAAGAAATGCATCTGGGAATGAATGAGAGGAGCCGGTGGACGGACAATGCATATAATGTGAGTTATTATTATAGTTTAACAATGTGCAGACCCCTGGGACTGACAGAATGCAATGTATGGCCTTTCAAGTACCATCGTTATGGAAACCAAAGGCCCTGGACGACCAAGTTACCCACCCACTCGGACAGCCGTTAATCATCTTCGCTCAGATCCTGGCACAGCAGAATTTGGCCAATGTGTCAAGAAGCAATTATGTATACTTAGTCCTCTGCCCACCCATCTCCACCATTCCCTGTTCTCTCCCCCTCTCCCTCGCTCTGAAACTCTTTATATAATCACAGGGCAGACTGTTTTAAAAGGTTCTCTCTTCATTCCTATCTTTCTCAAGGATGCATACAATGCAGACCAAGAAAAGGAGAAGAAGAAAAAAATAGATGGTGTATATTTTAAGCACCATATAATCAGACATTACTTTTATATGAATCATATCCGCCCATTTACTCATTACATTCTCATCCTGGGATGAGTGACATACCAAATTACCCTACTGCCCTGTCGCATTCTTTTTGCATATTGGGTTTGTGCGGATCATAGACACTAATGTGAGTCGACGAGAGGGAGATTATGTTCTGCTGGTTGCAGCTAAATGTTAACACGGCTGAATATCGTCAATGTTCTCCTGCTCATTACACCAGTACAGAGAGGAGAAGCTGCCAACAACGCCAAGCAACTCGCAAACTCTCCAATTCCAAGGACAGTTTGTACATCTGAATGTGAACTTGGAGGTGACTCGCGGGCGTGACTTAGAAGTTGTCAGACAAGACTCTCATTAGAGGTCTTCTAAATATGAGCAGTTGAGGGCCACATGAAGGACAGGTCGACAATTAGAGTGCCATTTTGTGTTGACAAAGCTCAGAACAAAGCTGATTGGCTCTCTCATTATTTAACAATGACAGGGACAGGGTGGTATTGTGTCATATTATTTACTGCCACACACAAGCATGCAGCTTTCAATGCCGGTGCAGTCACTTTAGGAAGCTGTCCGGGCATTACAGCAAAGAGACAGCATTGTGAATGGCCGCTTGATGACAGGTTGTCAGACACACAAGCTTTTCTCCATTGGTTTCCTTTTACCAAGTGTTTTCACAAAGTCTTTGCTTAGACTTGACCGCAGCAGTCAACCAAAAGAGGACACAGTCATGTTGACACATTGGGGGCTAAGTGAACCGAAATTGTGTGAATTTCACTACATAGCACATTATCACATTTCGCAAATGGCAAGCAAGAGGAGCAGAGCAGAGTGGAAAGTTCCTTTGATCGATGTGTGAAGATTACCCGAATAGTCTAGAGTGATAGCGTTACTCATCCATGCTCAGTCAAAGTTATCATTGCATAAATCTTCCCTTCTCACCTCTGGAAGAAAAACCTATGACTGATTCACTATAGGTTACAGGAAAAGTAGGTTTTAATTGCGATCCCGCATTTACAGATACTTGACTAAATTCTTCTTGTACTACCAGATCTATATTTTTTCTAAGAAGAAATACTTGAAATGGGGATGTTTCCAAAAATACGGTGTCACTTAGATTGGATAAAGCAGAGGCTTACCTTATGAGGACAGATGGGTTGGATGCTGAAGGACTTCTCTGGCGTCTGGCTCTGGTTCTACAAGAAAAACATTATCAGCAACCTGCTTTCTGTTAAATGCATCAAACAGAAAATCTATTTTGACAGTGCTCATGTTACACCCATGTTAAGGGGACATCTACGTTGTGCTGGTTTAAATGGACCACTCTCAAAAAGCCTGTCTTATCAATTTGCTAATCCCAATTTATAGCATACTCCTACAGTAGTCTCTCAATGTCCCAAACATCAGATTTGTTCTCAACCTACATTAGAAGTCCGTACAAGGGCGATAATGCTTATGTTTGTCCGTTTTCCTTTTTTCTGCTTTTACGATTACAAAACAAAGCCACACTTTATAGTCGTAAGACTTTGCATAAAATACGGAGTGACCAGATTTTATTTTGTCCAGATTTTTAGTTTGATGATTATCATATTGTTAATACAGCAATACATATGTCAGATACAAGGAAAAACAGGACTTAAATGGCGACTCCAAGGTAAGTCAACAAGCCAACAACAGATGGTCCTGCTGTTTTTGATTATGCAAAGACGTGTAGCAGTTGCTACTAACAATAGCCCAGCAAAATAATAATAATTAAGGCCAACGAGGCCAAAACTTGTACCATGAAACCCCTCTCTGTGGAAGAAAGGTATATAACTGACTTCCCAGGCCTCTGTAGACCACACTGTAGGACTGCCTTCTTCCTTGGATGGCCTGTTGATTCCAAGCAGGTGCCGCCAGTTATACCCTCACATCCAATTATCCTCCTGTGGTATGGCTAATGCTCCCTGACACTATAAATGGCTTCCTTATGGTATCACCAAGAGACGAAGAGTGAACCGTCCAGACGCCTAACATCTATATTTCATCACAACTTTAGTAACTGTGGAGAGGAAGACCCAGCTTTCCTAGCAGCATAAACACCAGTTCATGAAATATGGATGTAGCTCTGGCCAGACTACAGCTTGGCGGTCTGAATTAGGAGATACAATTCCCCCCACTGACTAAAAACATCTATAATTATAATACAATAATTGAACAACAAAAAAATAAAAACATGTATGGAGATGTTAGTGGGAGAAGTGGGGGGTGTATAGGGAGAGAGAGAAACAGAGGCGGTTAAGGGAAAGAGGGAAGGGGGTTGATTAGTTTAATGATCTCTAACTATAATACTCTTCAAGCTATTTAATACTATCCATTTCACAACCATCTAAAAACATTCCAACATGATAAAAAAAAAGATCATTGCAGATTATTCCTACCCTTGGATGGTTACACAATGGAAACTATCAAGAATTCTTCCTCAAGGGCAAAATAGTGTAGATTTTATTTAGGAACATGGAAAAATCCAAATTTCCATTAACCCCGGCACCTACTATTCCTTTTAGTATTTCCTATTTTGGTTTAGTACAATTGCATCTAGCTAATAATGGTTAATGATTTTCAATTTGGAAGACTAATGTAGTAAATTATCTAATGTTATTATAGGTTATTTAAATTCAACCTTGAGACAAGTAACTGAAATAACATGGTAAAAGAGCTGATGCTGGCATCACCATGGACAATATTTTGTAACGTGACAGATGAAAAGTGAGACTGAGTTCCATTGGGGGTATCAAACCTGTACATTTCTCCACAGACTTTTTGGTCTGGGCTAACCCCCCAGTTCCCTAGCTGTTCTCACCAAAGCCCTATTGGGTGAAGCAATAGGCTGCAAAGTGCCATAATCTCCCCCCTACCAGTGTCAAAACTGACTACTCCTCTGTCTGCCATAGCAGCCACTGTCGAGAGCTCTTTGAAATGTCCCCTTCCCACAGGTACACAGAGACACGAGTGTCTCTTTGGGTCTAGCCAAACTCATTTTTTCAAAACCTGCTTGAGTCTTCTCACCACTCTGGTGCTGAGTGAAGTCTCAATTAAAATGGTGTTATGATTCAATTAACCACTGAATGTGAACATCAATACCTTGAACAATACCTTGGTATATATTTCTAGAACATTTTGTAAAAAACAAAACATAGCACATACACTATATATATATATATATATATATATATATATATATATATATATATATATATATATATATATATATATATATATATATATATATATATATATATATATATATATATATATGTATTATTTACATCTGAAGGTGTTCAGTATAATATACATAGATTTATATATATATATATATATATATATATATATATATATATATATATATTTATTTATTTATTATTTGCATCTGAAGGTGTTCAGTATAATAGACATTGGAAGAGGAATGTCTTGCCAAACCATTATACACTAAATGTGCTCAATGTTTGGCTTTAGAACCAAGAGAGTAGACTGTTTAAGCTTGATAGCAACCATAGATAATCTAAATCCTTTATCCTTTCATATACACACACAGACACACACACATAGAGTGAATATTTCCTCAGGCTGTAATGAGTGTGCTATGTTTTTTAACAGGATTAACAGCATTAAAATCACATGTCATTCTTTAGCAGAACAAAACAACACTGTTCGTGGAGAGCCTGTTCATTTATTACTGCTCCAAGGACGCTACATATAATCCATGAATATTTTATCATGACTATTTCATCAATAAAGACGCAATGGAGCTACATCAGAGCATTAAATCTATATTCTTTCAATTCATTATAGCATATGCATATATGTGATTGAAAAATTAACACGTTACAGAAAAGACAACCCTCTAACGATTGTGTTTTCAGATCAACTTTTGGTTTGGTTGATAGGGAAACCTTGTTGACAGCAGTAGCAACACATGCCCTCGGACTACACCACATATTTATGTTTTTCTGTTATTTTCTGAGCCAGGATGATGATCGTAATTTGATTAGGGTCAATGAGTACTCAGCAATGAGGTATGGGCAAGGCTAGAACCTGGTTTTGAGGACCAGTAGTACGAAGCTGATTCAATCTACTGTCCTTTCTTGTAAACCCAGGTGTGGACAGTTCACATTCAAGGCAAGGCTTCTCTATCTAACCCTGCCTGGAAGAAAAAACAAACATAACAAGACCACTATTCAGCGCCAGTGCAGAGTGGACAGGACTTTTGGCACGTTAGTGTATCTGGTAGGTCGACAGCACAACCGGCATTCTCAACACTCACACAAGGGGGCTTTCTTCTGTCAACTTCCTTGGCGTTTTCTCAAATGTGGCCTGGGCTCCATTTCATTTCAAGTTATTTCTGCCTCATCTCTGCCCCTTTAGCTCTCGTGCTATCCATCCTTTGTTTACCACCCTACCTATATTGTTTCACACACACACACACACACACACACACACACAAAAACATATTTCTCTCACTAGGATTAAAGCAATGCTGTAGTTCCAGGATTATCAAATGCCTTTGATCATGTGACTCCCATGTTTTTGATCTGCTGTATATTCAGGAAAAAAACATTTTCTCCCTCCATGGATTTCCCTTTAGAGAGAGATATGCTGTTACATGACAAGTGCATGTGACAGGTTGTGAAAGTAAAGAATGTACCCAGCACAAAAAAACAAGTCTATTTGGAAAACTGTAGCAAGAAGTAGCTTGTCTTATGTCGTAATATGAGACATTGCTTGTTTGTTTGTGTGTCTGTGCATGTGTGTGTGTGATAGACTGATATTGTGAGTTCTGAATGGATTGTGTTGTGGTGTAGCTGAATATACCATTCACATGAATCCCAAATGATTGTGCTCCAAGAAAACTTCTACTTTCATCCACTTGTATTATATGGAGGAAATGACACTCATGTCTCAGATATGGAGAGATGCACTGCAAGCACAATGGAGGATTTGCAACAAAATTGTCAGGCTTCACCCAACAAACTAAAACACCCATAGCAACACACATCCTCCCCACCCCACTCCACCACTCTCTATCAGCCCCCTGCCTACCCCCAACCATGCACACGCACACTCACACACAAAGCTGATTGTTAGCAATTTCAGAGCCTTGGGCGATTTTTGAGTTTCTATCCTGTATTATTATTTAGCTGCTTGGACACACAATCAAAGGGAGCCAATGTATGCTAATATTTTTTACCTAAACATTGCATGCCTGATGAGGAACTGAAATGCCATGATTGTAAGCCAAGGGACTTAGTAGTAGACAAAAATATATACTTTTTAATCCTTTTCCAGGATTGTTTCCAATAAATGTCAGTGCCAGTGGGAATCCAGGCCAAATCAAAACGATTATTTTGATGGGGCTTCAAGCAACACAATATCTCAATATGACTGGCTCACCTGGAATTGTTGTAAGTTGTAGTTTCAGGGGCAAAGGAAAAAAAGTCATCAAAGGCTGATTGAATATCATTTTAATGGCAGAATCCCTACAGGGCAGTCAACGTCTCAACCTGTCATGTTGTGATAGAGACTGTGTCAGTCATGTAGAGGAACACAGAATCCCAGTCACAGCCTGTCCGAGTACTCTCAGACTATTTACCAGTTCAGTTATAATAATGCCTTCTTTGAACACATATGTGCATGACAAGTTACAGCTATGAGCCAGAGCCGTGCCAGGATAGGTCTTGTTGAAAAGCAATTAGACTTAAAAATAAAAGTTATGCAACCAAGTTTATCTATTCAAACCAGTGTGTTTGGCATATTGAGGAAAGAGAAGGAGAATACCGCCCCAATTGCCTGCCTGCGCTTTTATAATAGTCTGTTTTCCGACCTAGGATAGCCAATGCATGGCTCTGATTGCTTTGGCTGGGAGAAGAGCTAATTTCCACGGGGAGTGAGCCCTGGAGCACTCAGGAGCTAGCTTTTGACCAAGGTGCCAGCCAGCCCACAGGGAAAACAATGTAATTACAACTTCCACAGCTTTGGTTGTGTTGTGCAAACCAACCCACCATAAACAAACATAACTGTTCATTTTGATGTCCATTAATTAGATGTACTGCACTCACAAGGGATTTAGGGACCCTCTTTTAATGTGATGTTTGACAACATGTCTAGGATTCCAAAAGCATTTTGATTAACTCAGTATCAAGCTGGATTAAAACCAGAGCTAGATTTGATAACATGCTGAGATCCAATGGTAATCTATAGCAGGGGATGCACATCATGTTGTTGTCTAACTTCAGGAATGCAAATATTAATCTGCTGGTAGGACATAATGGGAAAGCAGTAAACAGTTCTGTTTTGTTGGTATTCCAGTTTGTATCAAGGTGTTCATCTCCAAAGTCTTCACTGCAAATGCAGGGTGCACAGAGACATGCTCAATTTTCCCTAAACATTATTATTATTTGCATGTCATTTCAAAGCCAATGTTCTCTTTGAATATCAGAGAAAGATTTGAGAACACAATGACTGATCATTCCAATCCACATTTGAGTTGACAAGACAATGTTCCAAGGAACTGTAAATAGACTCTTGATGCTTGTTGTGATTATCAACAGGGAGACAAGTTGTCCACTATGACAGGTATTATGTAATCTGGATAGCACAATTAGATGTGTGTGCTTGAAAATTATAGATGTTTTTATTTTTGAGTGATTGCCTTTTCATAAAGGTACCGTAGCTACAGTTGATCAATTGTTTAAGTCACACTTGTCATCATTAGGGATCTACAGTACTCAACCTTGAGCATTACAATGTCGAAGCAATGGTAGAGTCCACAATAGATGAAAAATTGCAGGCAGGCATTAATGTCGGACAAGTTTGGAGGTCAGGGTTCAGTTTGACTCAAATTGAGGCCAGAAAACTACAGACAGTCAGAGAAGGCTTTATATTCCAAAATCTTTGGTTGACTCTCTGAAATAAACAGCCTTGACTTTGTTACTCCAGAAGACTCGGGTCGTAGTGTATTTGGGATTGGATCAGTCGACACTGGCGTTGTTGGACTTGTGTATACACACACATGCACACACACTTGACCATATAATGTGGACGCTTGTCGCAACCTGCAACATGCTCCCCATCTTCAAAGTATCTTTTTTGGCCTGCTCTTGTAAGTCCCTCTAACCAATTTGTCATTCTAAGCCCAGCCTTATTGCTGCCAGCGCTGGGATGATGGCAGAGCGCTCCTCTGATCCAGGCAGTGGCTAGGGAGCAGGCCAAGTGTTACATGCGCTACGCCGGGACATGAGTGTTTCTGCTTCTGCCTCCTGATCCTCTGCTCCAAGGCTGGAGGAACAGGCTTTGCAGACTCTTTCATTCAACACAAAATGGAGCTCTTCAGCGAGTGTGTGTTGTATGCGTTTCTGATGCAGATACAATTATCATAGGAAGGTTTTTTGTTCCACAGCGATTGTGTTTTTGGTGAATCATTGTGACATAAGACTGTTTAGTGGTCTGAGGACTTTGGAGGTCTGCATGCAAAATGTTATTTTTAATGTTCTTATTTAAGCTTGCAGATGATTTTATGAGGAACAATGTACGGGGCAAAAAATGGGCTGTATCACTTTACGCTCTTCTTTCATCCATTTATGAATGTTGTTATCCAAAGGGAGGGAAGCAAGTCTGTTTATAAGCTCATCAGAGACATTTAGCCTGATTTACTCATGCAGTTCTTGTTTGTAAGGCAAAGAGAGCATTAAGCATATTTAAAGTCACATTAGATCCCAATGTCATTGATTTTCTTTTACACTCTGTCAAACAATACAACAACATTATACAATATTATACAAGATTATCCAAATTATTATTTTCTGTTTATTAACAAACTTAATTAACGTCCATTTCCTTTTTCAAAAGGGCTTTATTGTTAAAGCAAAAAAAAACATGATCCCGACTGTACTTTCTGTGCCATTCTTTCATCTACTGCATTCAACTTATGACTGGAGTCCTATAATTGGGTGCATTGTCAAAGCAGGAACAAGAGTAGTGTGATTTGGAATTACAATTGTCAAAAGTATTTGTTTATCGTCTGTTGCACCACAAATTACAGATCAGCTTCTCTCTAGTGATGATTAGTCTCTGTTCTCACTGTGGGTGGAGAGCAACCTTTGTATTTAATGTTGCAGTTGTTGAATTCTGCATGGCATTATACTATGCATTACTAATTTATCATAATTTCAACAAAATTGACAAATCTATTTATTACCCAAGACTTCATCACCCCCTCCCAAAATATTATCTCACTACCTTTCTCTCTCTTTCTGTCTCCCTCTTTCTTTCCCTCTTTCAAAATGTCTGTCTTCCTTCTTTTCAATCTCTGCATCTGTCTCTCAAAGTATCTCAAACTCTTTATACAGTTTCATTCGTTTGCTAAATGTAAAAACCTTTTTTTTTATCTGCAGAGTAAAATTTAGAAGTGTCTGATTGGGGAATGAATCTGGAAAGCTTCAATCAGTTTCGCTTGTACTGGCCATGTTCAACATGTACATCCGCTAGTTCTTCAGCCCTGATGGAACCGTGGCGTCAGAGTAGGGGCCGGCAACTAATCAGACAAACTGTGTTTCCCTTGGTGGTCCCCTTTGTGCCTTGAACCTGTTCAACTACATTATCACTGTGTGTACTGCTCTCTCAGGTGGCCCAGAAGCATCTTCAGAACAACTTCACCTCAGAGGGCAACACTTCAACTCTGAGCCTAGACATTTTTATGCGGACTCCACTACCAATACTTCACTACAATTGCTGCTGTAACATCACGCTCTGGTACTAAACTGTATCCATGTAGATTGTAAGACCAGTTTTGTAACTGTATTATCAGCTGAACCCTCTTTTGAGCTCAGTAAGAGTTCAACAGAAACAACACAATCCAGATCCCACTTGGAATCAGCGTTTTCCAAACAATTATTAAAACTACAGAGAGAGACAGAGGTTATGGCCGAAAAACGGGGTAGATATTTTGACTCTTTATACAATCCAGTCACCAGCATCTGTGAGGCCAGTCTAATGGATTGGGACAGGGGTAAAGAAAGACTTTATCAGTTGCGACACAGAGACACACATTAAGAGGCACCAGAAAGCAAAAGGTCAATTGTGTCCACAGGCAAAGGCTTTCTTCTGGGACCTACTACAGTTTTTCCTGTTGAAGCCCAGTGACACACTGATAAAGCGGGCAATCATCTCACTTCCTGGAATAAGTATTACAGTATTTGAAAAACATAGAAGTTTCACTTTTTTTATATTTTGAAAGCAAATAACTTAAGAGAAAATGATGTTGGTATAAGCGTTTAATTTCAACATGTAACATGTCCATCTACACTGTGACACAATGACAGGATTATGTCAACTTTATAACCTTGTAGCAGTCACAGCCAAAGGCGACTTGATTTGTATTTGGTCTTGACCTCAACGGGCCTTGTGAACATGTTAAAACAGCCACAACATGTTTGAATTAGCCAATGACCTTTGGGATAAGAGGTCATTTTGCACACACCATTTAAATACAAAAAGCTATGACATGATGTCATTAAAACAGAACATTCCCTTTGTTAAGATGTTCCCTCCTCTTTCTAGGATTTAATGTTGTTATCATTCGGAAATGAACAATATAATTTGTAACATTGTGTTGTGCTTTACTTGTTTTCGACAGTACCACTCTGTGGTTGAGACAAATCCTTAATCCTCACAAGATAATAACAATGTAATCCTAATTCCCAGATGGAACTGTTTCTGCAAAGACAGTTTCTCTCTAAGAGATTCCATTTGACAGAGAAAGAGATGTGAGTTCATTAAAATACATAGCAATTAAAAGAAGAAATACTGCCCAATCCTAACCACCATAAATAAATAATGTCCTCATATTTAACTCAAGTCTTTTTCAACTTCAGATAACAGAGGACATGGAGTTGCTCACCTAAAGCACCACGCTTTCCTAAATGCATGTAACCTCAAGACCTGCACATACAGTAAACACCCACACAAATACATGTTTTTCTGTGTCAATTCCACATAACAGGGGAAGAAAATAAACCCGACACAAAAAAAAGATGCAAAGTATTCTTATGTTAGAAACTATTCCATTTTAATTAATGGTGAATAATTATACTGAATGCTTCCCCATGACACCAAAATGATTGTTATCTGCATTTCACAACCATTGAAAATGACTCATAATTGTTATGCTAATCTATCAAATAATGACAATAATAAACTGAGGGTTGCAGAGACACATCAGGGGTATGGATATACTAGTAGCAATGCATTTTTTAAAGGCAGCTTTGATTACACTCTCTGCCCCAGCAGGAACTATCTTAAAAGCAGTGCATGCCGGTCGACATATGAGGACCTGCCGAGCCGCTCATCCACCTCCTGGTTGTTTAAGAGAGCAAAGCACAGCAGTGCACTTTCCTAAACACACAGAGCACCAACCAAGGGACTGCCGTCTGGTAAAACACTGCGTGTCTCTCTCACACTCTCTCGCGCTCACACATGCACACACACTGCCTTCCTGTGCCCCGATCGCTTTCTGTCTCTGTCACACCACTGTTTCTACCCCCCTCTTTCTTTTTCACACCCGCAACCCCAACTCCCCGCCCTTTTGCTGTCACTCTCTCTCCTCTCTCTCTCTGCCTTTCTCCCCCTATCCCTCTCCCTGCAAGGTGACTGATGCCAACCTCAGGCTCTAGGCCATCCCTCCTGCCTCACACACAGCCACTTCACTAGACCCCCGGGGTGAGCCCCCGCAAGGGGAAGAGAGAACAAGCCATGCCCACCCCGATGCCATTGTCTGAGGGGAGGCAGGCTCGGGGGCCCTTGGCAGGGAGTGTGGAGTGGTACACTGGAGTGCTCATTATGGCTCTGTAGGGACTGTCCTCCAGGGCATCCAATGTGTGGCTGAGGAGCTCATTACGGCAGGCAGCTACAGCGCAATTGCTGCACCCAGAGGCAGGGAGGCTCAGCAGAGAGATAAGGAAGGGGAGGGTTGCCAGATTACCCTTAATCAGAGACACCTGTAGACAGCAGCACCTCCCCTCCTCCTTCTTCTCTTCTTCTCCACACCCCTTCCTCCTCCTTCTTTACCTCCTCCTCCTGTTATCCGTATTCCTGGCCCTACTTTTCCCATCTTTCTCACTCAGCTTTAATTATTGCGATTGCGTGTCTCAACTTTTATGTCTACACACGGAGATGCGTGTGTGGATGTTTTAATGAGGAAATAAGCAGCTATGATTCTGAAATGCAGGTTTTAAACAGAATGTATAATGCCAATTATTCAAATTAAGTTCATATTTTTTTTAACGATGCATCCGCCCCCCTTCCCTCTTCCCAGTTAGGATACAATTGTCAAAGTAGAGACATGTTTCCCAAGCTTAGTACTTGATGAATTAAGGCAATATATATATAAATAAAGCATTACAATCCCCATATTCTTATTCTTACAACCGAGAGAGTTAAAAGTACATAATTACATAAAATTCACTGTCAATTGACTTTAAATAACACAGGACATGGAGCGAAAGCAAGTTTCTTTAAAGTTGACATGGAATTTGAATTGGACAGTTGTTTGTACCCTACTGATTTTTGTGCTAATAGATTGTTTAGAGACTATAACTCATAGCTACATTGTATGTGTCAGCCCAGTGCAAGATCCATCTGATTAGATCTAACAAAGTCAGACTATTTTAAATCCCAATGTGATTAGCTGCACAGCGAGCATCCTGCAATTAAAACTGCTACAGAGTGAACAGTCACAAGAGTTGAAGCCATGTTGAATTATAGGCTACAAATGAGGAGCACAAACCACAGATTCAGTCTAACATGTAGCCAATATAAGAGTTTTGTTCCATTTAGTTCAATTTTTTATTTTTGCATTATGCATCTTAATTGACCTTCAACCTACATAAAAAATCCAAACAGTCTTGATAGTTTTGAGGTAAAAGCCACTACCGTTGACTTGGAGAGTTGATTGACGAAAGCAAGGTTTTATCAGTCTATCCTAGCAGGGTGTTAGATTTACAGTGGGGATTAATGAAAGCATATAATGTGATTTGCATGACTGAACCACCTCTGTGATTTGGTCTTTCTTCCTTGCACACCTACCCTAAGGTATTGAGACATTCTTTGAAACTAACTGTCAGGCTGTTGTCTTGCTACCCCTGCATAAAAATAATTCTGAGAACACCAGCACCTCATATTCTGACAAGAAAAGGAGATGGCTTTTCTCTGTAAGTCTGAAGAACAAAAAACAAAATCCTGCAAAGTGTATTCTTCAACTCGACAATTGCAGTGCATTGTTTGGAAACCACATTACTCTCCATCATTGCTTCTTAATATGAGTTACTTAACCTAAGCATAGCAGGCAATGCTATTGTATAAACAAACAGATTTGTGCGATCACAGAATTATTGAAAATCCTGTTGAAAAATGCCAGGTTTACAATTGAGTAAAACAGTCTTCAGCACCACCCACATTATGTTAGTGTTAGCAAACATTTTATTTGGCTCAAAATGCACCAATACACCCACTGAATCTTTTCTGCAAGACATTTCTGTTTAGCAATGGTGTTAACCTTTATGTTACGCTTACCCATCATCTGTGACTATTTGCTTGTATTTCCTTATGTTTACAGTTCAAATTCCACACTGTGTTCATGTTGAAACTGGGTTCATCATAGTGTATCATGCATACAGTAATGTATAGGCCTACGGTATAGATCAGTTCTCAACTCAAATGTTTTTGTTCACTATCTTGAAAACAGCAATACATATAGTACTTGTACAGCGTGAACATCTGTTCAAAGCTACATTTCACTGACAAGCTGTGAAGTCATGTAAATGTATTCATATAAATGACTCACTACGTCAGTTTGAAGCCCCCCAGATCTGACATAAATACAGCACTAACAACAACATACAGTAAACAGTGTGATTTATGTTGTGAACCTGATCAACTCCTTCACATAGTTTTGTAGGGGCACTGTCTTAGTTACTCACATACTAACGAAGACAGCAAAAGAAGGAAGGAAAAAAAAAAAGTTGAAATTAACTTTTATGTTTTTTCTCACTCCCTCAAACCAGAGTTAAGTGATAAACCTTCCCAAACATCCAGGGGGGTATTCCAGAAAGCAAATGTGACATACCCAGGTAAGTTAACTTCCAGGCTGATACCCAGTGTTGTAGCAACATTGCCAGTAGGTTGCTGCAACATTCTGAATCAGCTGGTGGGTTAACTTACCCGGTTATAATGCATAACCTGCAATACCCCCCAGTTGTATAGTTGTTTTATCTCTACGTTTACTTGTTGAAATTGAACCTGGGATGCTTTTAATTGTACTTGCAAAAGGTAACACTAAGTGAAAAAGTAAACTGAAAAATACAAACACATTTTGAACCCTCCTTTACAGTCTTAAAAAACAATTGTTTCAGGTTTTACGTAAATGTTGCATGTTCAATTGGGTCTTTTTCCTTTACAGAAGTCCATCTAACGCAGTCTAACACAAGTAATCTAACACAGTCTCCTTACTGAGGAGTAATGGTTCCAAAATCCCAAATCTCTCCTTCTTCCCAACCACTGGATGAAGTTAAAACCTTAAATGTATGAATTATCTTAGTAAAACAATGTATTAAAAGTCACACAGGTAAAATTGTTCGAAGAAGGGGCCATGGAAGGATTGTGATTTTGGTATATTTTACTTTTTTGAAAGAGAGACAGAATCGTGGTTATGTTATGTTGTTGAGAAAATGGGTTGGGCTTACTGATATACTGACATTTTACTGTCATGGGGTTCTATGACCAATTATCTGGACCAAGTCATTCGACTATGTTGTAATGACTATGATCCAAGTGGGATCTGACACCCCACAGAGTGCAGAGAAAATGGTGATGGATCACCTTTGAAATCTACCCTCTAAATACATGATGACACTCTTGTTATGCTGGCGTGAATGGAACAACCAAGGGCCTTCCTTACACAGACACTGGTACAGAAACCCTGGGGTGTAGAGTGCTGCTTCTCAGCACCGCGCCAGTACATTTGTTTTCATTAGGAGCCATTGGTCAGCAGTCTGGGGCTCGTGTCCAGTAATGGTGGCTCCGTGCTAAGCCCATTACAAACCCTCTTGAAATAAATGATGTATCGATTTAAAATATTCCACCATATTGGACCGATCTTATCGCCATGCGCCAAGTCTCACGCTTGTCTTTTAATATTGGTCAGACTATATTGGATGTGAATTGAGCTTCAGGAAAAAGAGACAGTGGTTATATTATATAGAGCCTCTATAAGCCTAAATAGTTTTAACATATTAACTGGAGATTTTATAAAATTACAAACACTGTTAAAGCTATATGTTAGGATTTGCAAAGTAAACGCTAATATTTTCCACCCACAGGTGATACAAATGTCAAAACCAAACACTGGCACCACATGTCCCACTCTCTCGGATAAAATCAAACCAAACAGCAAGCGATCACACTCAAGTCACGATCGCGATGACTTTTTCATTAAAGTGTCGCTACCATTGGCAGACATTCCTGGCATTGTTGTGGGAAAGCTGGCAGGACTTGGGAGGGTTGGGGGTGGGCAGGAGGTGTATGTTTCCTAATTTGGGTCAATGCTCCATCCATGCGGGGATTGAATGATAGACCCACGCCAGGGCCTAATCTGAATGAAAAACACATATGTTGCATTGGGTACTAGCTCGAATTAAGTGGACTAATTATGCCCCACACAGAGGGAGATGGGGTTTGGGGGAAGGGGGGTGTGTAGGCATTGGAGGAAGGGGGGGGGGGGTGTAGGCATTAGTTTGAGTCTCAGTTATACACAAAAGACCTACTGCGTGCACGCACGATAAAACCACATTTAGGGAGATGGAGGCCACCTGTCAAGATGACAGGTTATCTCCTAATTGCTTTAAATGGAGGAACATGCAAATGCTTTATGTGGGAGAGTGGAGAGTGGTCGCAGGGGAAGGAATGGGCCGTCTGACAGAGCCCACAGAGCAGACAGGCGCCACGAGGCGAGGCAGCCCAGGAGGCCCCAGCGCTCCGCTCTAGTATTCGGCGTGCATTTATCAGCGACAAATATATCCTAGTCAGCAACTAGCACGCAAAAACAAGAGCTGGAGAAGAAGGAAAACAAATCAAGGTGCAAAAGATAATTTGTCCAAGATGTGGTTGGTCACATGGTGAAATACTAAATGTGTTTTTAGCTGAAATGACAATGGGGATTAGGAACAGATGGACAGAAGACCCAAGAGGCCCCTTGGCCCTAATAGTAGGTCAAACTGCATGTCCAACCAGAGGCAACAGACACCGAATACATATGCTGTAACATTTGAATAAAATGTTGTGCTTGTTTAGGCCCCTCCAACTGTTTCACATAGTCCACACTGACGGATGGTGATTTCTGCAGGTGTTACATTACGCTTTGTTCACTTCACTTTATGTGTAACTGGTTATGTTAATAGGATTTCAACTCAATTTATTCAAGAGCTGATCAATGGCGCACAATCACTGCACTTCATGCATTATGTATTCTAATGGAACTCACTTGCTTTATAGCCAAATGGCAAAAGGTTAACAGTCCCAATAGGTAGGCCTCCCCAAAGACCAATTTGAACTTCAAACACTGCTTCCTCTCACTTCACAACCCACAAGTGTACAACAACAAGTAGAAAGTGGTACCACTTTGGCTTTGAGGAAAAAAAAGAGAAAGAAGATTTATTACCCCTGTGTCCTTAACCCAAATTATTATGAGCTATCATACTATAAATGGCCGTGGACAATTTGGCTCTCAACAGAATGAGAGGGGTGTGTGAGGGAGGGGGCTGGAGGATGGAAGAGACCGGATGGAGTGAGGTGGGTGAGAGGAATGGAAAAAAGGAGCGAGTGTGTGTGAGTGAGAAAAAGAGAGCAAGAGAGAGAAAGATGGGGCATGTCTCACAATTCATTTCATTTCTAGAATCAGGACGACTAATCCATGCCTAACAATGTACTGCAAAACGAGGGATTTTTTTTACAAATGCATATATAAACGTAGAGAAAGATGAGCCGTCATCGAACATGCAAGAGTTTGAGCTGCTCAGCCCGCCACTGTGCCGTGATATGGAAAACATCTAGACGTCTCCAAGGGCCCTTGTTTCTCTCCACTGCCAGCTCCTCCTTAATAAAACTAGCATGCTATTCCCTTGACAAGGGTCCCACTGGACTGAAGGAGGACGTCAAGCTAAAAGCCCTTCCAGTGCTCAGTATAAATCTGAGAGTGTGAGAAGGAAGGTGCCATTATAGCAGCCAGAGGGTCACTTTCCAAAGCTCTCCATATTGTTACACCCAAATCCTTGAGATTTGCCAATGGCCTATGACATACTGTAGCCTACAATACAGTACATGTCTACAGAAACTGGTGTTTGTGTAGCTTCATTTTCATGTCTAGATGGAGTGCAAATACGTTATCACTGATTTGATAATATATCATCAAGGAACAATCTCATTTAGACTCTTATTGAGCAAACACTTTGACATGTTTGGGGTAGGCCTACATGTTGTCCTTCAAATAATGTGTTTTATCTAATGGTCTATGAGTTTTGGATTGCATATAGTTTACAAGGACATTGGCAGTATACACACAAAACCAATACAAGGGGACATTTTAAAACTCCTAAATGGTTCAACAAAAGGAACAGTGTGTTTTCAGGGGCAGGTTATTAAAGTAGCATAGAATTTGACCAGCTCCAAATTTGGCAAAATGTGTTTTTTTTTTTGCAGGGTAATGAGAAGATGGATTCTTCCTTATAGAGTGGGTGGCTGAAATTGAGGAGGTGGAGGTGGAGAGGGTGGATGGTAGGGTATCAGCGGTGGGGAGGGGGTGCAGGGGGGTGGGGAGACGTGTGGAGTAAAAGCTGTCAGAAAATCACTTAGTCGACAAAAGATTCCAAACCAGAAACATGATGTATAAGCTGTACAGGAGCACTTGTCTTCAACACAGTTTGAACCTCGGCCAGCCATTTTAACTGGCGCCATCAGTCTCTTCCAGGTAATGCAATTAGAGGCCACTAATATCTTGGGGATGCTCTTCAAACTGCAAATGCACTTTTGCTAAACAGCAAGCAACGTAATAACCAGTGACAGCACTCAAAGAGCCAAATTGAAAAAGCTTGTGCTTTGAATTGGCTCAAGTAATTGTGCATAAAAAATATATTTTCTTTGACAAAATTCATAGCCCCCCAACCCCCGTACCATATCTTTCTGAAAACAATAGGAGCTGGTTTAGTTTTGTTACTAGGCAACCTCACCTATCTGAGCGTATTCATGAAGAAAATAAAGCCTTGCAATTGGTTGAATTGTCCAACCCACTTTTGTGGTTTGTTGTTGAAGCACTACCTATAAATCAAGTTGCTAGGTTTGCAAACATGCCTACCAATAAGTAATCCACTATGGGTTGGTGGTCCCACCGCACATGGCCTTAAAACACACTTAGCAAGCAATCTCTGTCTTATTTCATCGAAACCAGTGACCAGGTGTCCAGGATCACGTTTTAGAAAGATCATTACTCTTTTGGTGAAGGTCTAGTCTAAAGATCTTTGTACCAAATACATTGCTTTACTGCTGGATGTGCCAAATTGGACCGTTTTTAGACTCAATTAGGGTTTGCTTTTGGCCCCAAAAGGATGAGAAATAAAATACAAAGCACCAATGTCAGGGTCTCCATATTAGTGTTCAGGTTCATGCAAACAGCCTACTGTAGCAGAGTATAGCTGGAGGGTTGCTAAGGGGTTTAAGGCATCAATGGTAACACTCATACAATCTTGTAACAATCAAAGTCTCCCACACAGGGGAGAAGGAAAGAACTTTACGTAAACAATACACACACTCACTAGTGCTCACCTACACACACACACACACATGCACATTTGTAACTCACATCATGACATTGCCTAAGGGGCTGCAGACATGAGTAAGTGTATCATTGAATGTTCATTGAATCAGCATAATCTTGGGTTCAATCTTTTCACTTGAAGGATTAACTGGAATATCAAAGAACACAATGCAATATCGCCAAACAAAGTGGGATTGGAAACTGTGATAACAACTAAGAATGCAAGGGGAGGAGAATCTCACTTCCCCAGTTAGATTTCCCCTGTAGGCTATGCCAGGATAAGTCCTCTAAAGGATTATTCCAGCTACATCATATTCTCTGTTCTGCCCATTGTATTTTTCTTTCAGCAAAATACTACATTAAATGAGTTATTGATAGAAGAACAATAGTCAATATGGATTTCTTTGAATTTCAGTGTGACAGGCATTATCTGAAACACTGTTTACATGATGATTATATTAATGGGTGTTATTTAGCAACTGTTGCTATGTCTTGCTTCATTTCTAGAAATCTCTAGCCAGCAATTTGGACTAAGACAGGACTTGCAAGTCTTGCAAGCGCCTCAGTAATTTGAGTTTGAGATAGGCCTGTATCTGTTTAAAAGGAATTACACCCGATCAGATAGCACCACTTGAGCCTTCCTGGTTTTAAACCAAGTAAACTAATGATTGAAGATAATGAAAATATATTTGCCTAATTTGTAACGCTATTATGCTTACCTCCGTCTATAGAAGCTTTTCATACTTTATTAATTTAAATTTCATTTTGGAGGACCAGGGCAATCCCCCTGTTGTTTGAAGCGGCAGATAGTCCCAGTCAAATTGAATTATCCTTTGTGTTTCACTGCCCTTGCAACCTTTCTTCCTCCTCATCCTCCTCTCCCCCTTCCCCATTCCAAACCCACCTCCTCCCAATTTTGCTCATTTTCCTCATAATTTGCCTCTGGACACTCACTGTTACGTTGTGTGCCTTTGTTTTAACTCTCCTCGTCGCCTCTAGTGCATGTAAATGACTTTGGCACTTGACGTTTGAAGAGAGAGATGAAGAAAAATTCCCCAAGTGCGAAATCAAACAGATAAGAAGCAGGAACCCTCAGTTTGCAGAGAATGTCTGTCTTGACATGCTCTGCCTTTTAAGTTTCCTCTTTAAAGTTGAGTATTCAAGGACGGTTAGTTTTGGAAGCTCCTAATCTGCAACATTTAAAGACATGTTGATAGTTTTGGTTATGTTACATACATGCACACCCTGCTCCACTTTTACAAGGCCTACTATAGGCTTTCAAAGCACACACCTTCATGTTTTGGAGTAGTACTATGCGTTAAGTGTTGCGCTGGTATGCAGCTAGATAATGTTTTTTAATTGCAAATCAAGCACTTAGTGTTTTGAAGTTTAAACTGTATATTTCCTTCAAGGGACCTTTGGAGGAAAAAACTAACAAACATAAAAATAAATTTCCACCTTTCAAGGACATCCAAAAGTCTCATTCTGCCAGAATCTGACAATATCAGGAAATGCACCTTTTCAAGGTCAAACGGTGCAATGAGCACATTGGAGGTAATGCAGTTCCGGTATATTACCAGGGAAATCGTCCTTCACCAAGTTCTCAGTAATGTGAATGTGTGAGTCTACAGCATGTACTTGAGAGCCCTGGGGTTCCTAATGGTGTGGACTAGAGCACACTGGTCTTTGTTGCCCTGGGCCTTTTGCTACTGTGCCTGTTCTACAATATAACAGCATTATGACTAATAATCTGGTATCACACTGAGCATTCATCTGGAGTCCAAGTGACACGGCACCACCTCCCTGTAGGAGGGTCATCTTACAGGGCTACCGCGTCTGGAACAAACTACTTGTCTCACTGCCATTACTCATAATGCTGCAGGGATGGACAAAACTCATGTTTACAAGGTTCAAAATTGAAATTGTTAAGGTAAATGTCAAAAGGTGATACTTCCTACACAGGAAGAACTGTATGCCAAAATGTTATGTTTTGTCCAAAATAAAATATAACTAACTGTCACAATGAGATCCAACTGGAAACATGGGGGGAACACACAACAGGAAATGGTCCATCTAACATTCTAAAGCTCCACGGAAGACCATCCATGGATCTGTTGATCTCATAGAACTGTAATTGGCCTGTCTGGAGGGCTACACAAGCACTTAATTTGGCCTCCATTTTCTCCGAGCCAATGTCTAAGCACCCAGATAAGTGCTGTACAATGACAACCCCCCCCCCCCCCCAAAAAAAAAAAAATATATATATAATTTAGCCACAGACCGGACACCCCTGGCAATCCCTTTGTTGTCTCTAAAAATAGCAAGTCCCGGTGGTCCTTCCCGGGAAAGCAGAAGCTGATTTCATTATTTTATTATATTATTTTTCAGATTTACATGCGCGCCAGAGGAAGATGTTTTTATCTTAGTGTTAAATTCATAGTAGGAGATATGTAGTGATCCCCAAGTGAATTGGGAGACTAAGAAACACGCCGGAGAGCCACTCAGTTCCTTCTTGCCTCTAGAGGCAGACATGATCTCATGTTATCCATGTTTCCCCCCAAGCATAAAACCAGTCAGTACCATGTCAATGAGACCGGGGGATGGCAGAAACTCTCTCTTTTTCAGTCATAGCGCTAAATTATGCATCGTAGAGCAGAGTGGAGTCTAATTTTAAAAGAAAGTCAAGCTTCAGTGTCTTTCCTGGAACAGGGTGAAGGCTTGAGCGGGTTGCCAAACACACAGCACGCCTGAGTCATTTGATAGACGCTCCTCGACGGAATGCACAAATACCTTGTCTTTGGGTGCATGCATTTTCTTAGTCACTAGTGTTTAGTTTTGATCCACTAATGGTTGACATGGAGACATTGCATTACTGTGCACTTGCAGTGATACTTACACATTAGACAATTTGTGACCTCAGTAAGATGCCCTCTGTGTAGTCAGCATTCATAAAGGGTACAAAGAAATATTAGACATATGAGGAGTGCACCGTTTGCTGCAGTCATTGATTAAACTGTACACTGTTGTTAAGTGAAAATAGATGAGGTAAACTTCAGCAGAAAATCTGCCCTCATTCATAGTCAATCCTAGTATGCAAAAATGGTAGCTAGAAGAAAAGCCCACATCAGAGCATTTCTTAGCTATCAGAGGAGACAGGTTCTGATTGGTTATCGCCATTGTAAACATGTTATGTCAGGCACAATAGAAAACATGCTTTCACTCCTCTCGGGAGAATTGGGAGCACAAGAAAATCCGAAATTGTTCTTGCTGGGGGCATTTTATCATTGTGACACCCTCCCAAACATGTTATCACTGACCAACGTTTGCATCGTGAGGAATCCCACAAAACCCTCCCCACAGAATGCAGACGGTGGTCGATGCAAGCCAGGAGGGTCAAACAAATGTGGTGAGTCTGTGTGACCTTAATCACTTCCAGGTTCATCCAGGCTCCGATTTCACTTGCAGGCCTTATTTCAGGTCACTGCTTCAAAGTCAAAGTGGGGCACAATCATTATCTCAGTGGGGAGAACACAATCAACCACACAATACAATGAGGTCGGTGATCGCAATTTACCAAAGTGTTGTCCATTTCCTCAGGCTGCACCACATGTGCACTTGGAGTCTCCATGTGCTGGTAATGTATGCAGTGAATCTGCCTGGAACAAACGTGAGGCTACTCAGCCAACCTTCTGGTGTTGACTCGTAACAATAGAGAATACATTGGAGGGAAAACCTACCTGACAAAACCACTCAAAAGCACTGAATAGATATACAAAGACCATGATTTGAATTAACCGAAAGAGAGATGTGGGAATAAAGTAGAGATAATAAAATTACAGTTCAATCTAATTTTTCCACTGTAATTGCCACAGATTGACTGCAAATGTACTTGTCGACGAGGGAGCTGTGAAACCAAAATGCTTGCGAAAGGAGACTGCTTCTTGTCTTAAAGGTTTCAACCAGGTTGTAAAACATGGCAGAGGAGCTGAAAAATCCTATTAAGGCTGTAGTTGGAACTCTTTTGATACTGCTCTCGACTGAATACGGTAGTTACAATTACACCCAAGGTACAGTTTAATGACAAAGAGCATATTGGGTGTGAAAGTGCAGTGGATGGGGGAGTTAAAAAACACTGATTACCTTCAAGTTCATGACTTGGCATAACGGTGAATACCTACAGTTTAACTTCATAATCCCCATCTGGCTAATCAAGCAAACCACTGCTACAAAAAAGGCATCGGAATGATCAGTTATAATCTGAATGAATTATTTCAAGAATGCAGCGCTTTTCTTTTTGAAGCAAGTACACCCATAAATTCTTCATCATCACCAATGAATATCACACACATTATTTAAGAACACCCATCACAATGTCCTCGACTGAGTTTTATATTTCCAGGCTCATCCTAGAAGTGGAAAAGTAAATCTCAGTTGTAAGATGCATTCATATGTTAGATTGTACATTCTAGTGTGATTCTTGGTAGGGTGCACTAGGAGCTTATGATCTCCAAGGTCAAGCTACAGCCATTAGACCAAAGGAAGTATTCTAATTGTGGCAGTTTGGTTTCAAACTACATGCATTGCTCCTTTGCATTGCCTTTATTGCTAAGCCTGTGCAGTCAATGGGTGCCTTCATTAAAAAAGCATGATTCTGTATATAAACGAATCATTAATCTAGTTCAATAACATGATACGTAAAAGACTCACATTGTTGTTGTTTCCCAGTTAATAGAATCACAGTACAATATAAATCTCAGTAGTTTTAGCCTATTCAACCAAATGCTTGTAACGTCATTGGCTGAATGGATTGCATATATGGAAAGGTAATGTATATTAGGTGTGAGAACATCTCAGAAACATGACTATGAAGTTTGTCTTTGAAAGGTTTCTACCGGAGTACCGTGTCGGCTTTTGTTTGGTTCAAATTGAGTTAGACAGCCATAATATAAAATTATACTAACACCTGCATACAAAGAGCAGACAACATCAAATGATCTTAGCGAAATGACTACAGATGAAAAGCATTTCTCAGACATCCCACTCATACTGCTTTTAGCTCTAATTAGTCAATGCAGTGATCTCATTAGACAAATGCCTTTGTTGCAGGCGTCCAGTTCTGACTGTGAAGACTGCCGGAGGCAGAAGGTTAGTGAGGTGGGTTTAGAAAACGGATATAAGGGACTTAATGGTTTATACAGTCATGCTTATGCACTCAATGTAATAAGAATGATTGCCTTGCTAGACTCCCCAGGAAAAAAGCACTGCTTCCAGTATTTAAAGTAAGAATTATTTAAATGTCCAAGACAATCATTTCTAACATGCATTTTGCTTTGAGCAAGGCCGCATGTTACTGCAGTAACAGGGACAGAAAGTTTTCCATGGTAGACTTCCAAGCTTTGTATCAAGCTTTGTATAGAAATATATAAATAAAAGAAAACACCCAGAGGGGATTGGTCCTTTGTGAAAGACAAAAGGAGTCAAAGCACTAGTCACAGCTCTGGATGTGTTACAACAGCCCCCGGCTGATCCCATGTCCGTAGCCCGGTCAACACTTTGAACACGAGGGAGCATTCAAAATCGCCGTACTTATGAGATATCTCTCCTGGGATGTGTTCTTGCTGCTGGATATGGGATGTCCACTCCGCCTATTAACAGAGGGTGTCTGAGACGTGGTGATTAGCACACTGCCCAGTTAATTTTAGCAGGGTTTGGAATGGGACTAATCAGGAATTAGGAGCCGGCATCCACTCTAAATCGCCTTCTTTACGCATTCGCAGGGGGATACTTTCAGGATGGAAAAAAGGCAATTGTCTGTGGTCTCCGATTATCCCGGGAAAAGCCTATAATCTGGCTGAAAGTACTTAAGGAATCAAGCAGCAAAATAAACAACATTGATTATCATCCCACTGTTCTTTTTGCCCACAGCGGATGGCTCGGATGCAAAAGGTTGCCCCCCTCGCCACCATCTGCTGGGGCAAATGTTAAGGCCGGCTAAATACCGCTGAGTCCTCTGTCCAAACCAGATTAGCCGCTATTCTGAGGAGGGGACGGCTTCTTATCATCTCCCAATCTCTTTTACAAAAGTAAATCAAGAATTCTGTACGGGATTACCGGGATTAGACCGGCCGCAGACATGGTCCTGAACTGCGTCTTAAGTCACTGCTGCCCTTGGGTCTGACTACCTTTAGCTTACCAACATGCAAAGCCTTTAACCTCCCCCCCTCCCGCGGCCCTTCCTGTCGTGCGAGCCTCCTCAACATCTAGCTGGTTCTTCGTTTCTTTGAAAGTCACACAGCCTTTAGATGTGTGCCTCTCTGTAAAAGGCTGGTAGGGGAAGCCCTGTCTTTACATGGCTCCAATCAAAGGAAATATGTTCATTTGTGAGTCTAATCACCCTTGAATATTGTAAGGGCTTGTTCGATCCAAATCAATGGGCTGGTGGAAACCAAGTCCTTTAGGAAAATTGCTACCGTCCAGGCAGACACTGGGGATAAGTCAATGGGAGATATCACGACATACACTGCTACATAGTGTAAAACAATGACCCAAAGGAAACGTGCTCAGGTTTGAAAACTCCACTCCACTGCATGATAGATTGCTGGACAGGTTTCCCACTGTACGCTTCAAAGGGAGTAAAATGAGTCAAGAATTTCAATGCAAACAACCCGTGAGCGGCAATAGCTCAGGCACAGATGTCCCGTGAATTGCTGATACTGTGCCTCTGACCAGCCTCTTGATATTTTGCCAGACAAAAACATTGTTCACGCACAAAGAAAAACAAGCTCTACTAAATTAAATCTTGTTTCCGCTTTTCCTTTTTCTGAGTGCTTCTTGAAACCGTTCCCCTGTGTAGATTATGTGTAAAGCTCTACATGGTCTCTCAACCTCATGTTGAATACATGTGGGCAGAAAAGGGGATATCTGTTCATAGAGAGAAACCTGTTTCTCTCTATGGCAACCTTCACAACATGAATTCTGAAGAAGCAATCTACTACTGACAGAATTAGACTAAACCTCTGTGCGCATCATGAAGGTTACAGTAGGCCCTACATGGTATTCTGGGATTTAAGGTCACTAAGCCATACTCGAAAAGACTACAAGATCTTAGTAATATTTACAACACGGCTCTGCATAATGCATTTCATTCATTTCCTGTATTCCTTGTGTTTGAGATAGCTCTACAGTAAATGCATTGTTGACAAACCCAAGATGTCTATGATCAAAGACAGCTAAAAACCATCAGATCACCATCAGACAGTATCCCAAACTGCCTGTGTGTGTTTGAGATAACTGTTAAACAAGGACCAAGGACTATAACAGAAATCAATGTTGCTCACATTCCTGCCCACAGTCACAGCTCCTCTAATCAACCGAATTGTTTTCAATGAAAACAATCTCTCCACTGTAGAGCCACTTGGTGTCGGAGAGAAACTACTCGCCATGCCTCCGTTACTGATTTGATTGTTGTACACACAAAGGTAGACTGCCTACCGTGGATATGGGATGATTGAATTATTCAGTTTGGCAGAGATTTGGCAGCAATTGTGTGGAGTGCTACCTTGAGTGCAAGCAACAGCAAGACAGCGCCGTCTTGTTTCCTGCACCATTGCACAGCACAAGCATTAATAGCCTCTACCCAAGCCGACAGCAAGACCACAGGGCCCCAACACATCATGCCTGCCCCAGAGTTAGCCTCTGTTCCTATCCACACCTCACTGTTTAAGTTAAAACCAGGAGAGTGTGGTTTATGACAAATGACCAATCGTGTTGCCGCGCCTCTTGCGCCGATCAGCATATCCAGTTATTTGTCAATTTATACCATGGTCTGGGTGAATACTTGATTATGATTGGATTCATTCATCCATTAATTCCTTATAAAGGAATATGTAATGGACACGTATTTAGTAGTTTCAGTGAAACTGTATGTTTATCGTTCTAAAATTAATGCGCTGGCTAGATAATATCCGTATCAATAAAGAGTAACCATAGCAACAGGGACGCAATCAGAGCCGCCATTAACATTGCAAAACCTAGGCTAACAAACTAACATCCAATTATTACAACAATGAGTTTAACATTTCTTATAACCTTTTTGTACAAAATGGCAACTTTGAAGAAAAATTTTCTTTATAAAGGTCAGTTAAAAATAGACAAACTGATTCACACGAACTACAAAATCTATGAAAACTAGGTTGGTATTTGGTAAGCTTACCCTTCTGTAATCAAAATGACGAATGGAAACTGAAAAGTATTCTCAACCAGGCAGAGGATTACATCATGAGTTTAGCAACCAACATGGTGATTAGCAAATCAATGCTAATGAAAATAAATAGGTACAGCTTTTCTCTATTGATGCTAGCATGTCACTAATGTAGGCCTACTCCAGATTTATACAGGACTATGGTGTAGAGTTACAATAATAGAGGGGGCGATTGACCACAGCGACAACCTAGTGGTTACAGACATTTGCATGCTCAAGGTTGTGTGGATTAAAATCGGGTCATCTCTCTATGGGTTTCTCCACGATGATACATAGTGCACGACATGGTCAATTTATATGGCTTTCTTTAACTAGGTTGTTCTTATTTCACTTCAGTGTGAAATCCAATTTGCAGTACACTACAGAACCAGAACATATGAGAATACAAGACTACATGGGTTACGTAGGTCTACATGGAACCTAAGGATTTTAAACCTTTAAAATGTTTGAAATAATGAAAAGGCATAACCACATGCACTTGTAACTTCAACATCAAGCAGAAGGACTCGCTTAGCATTTCTGTGGGTGTGTTTGTGCGTGTTTGTGTTCGCAGACATATCATTGCATTATGTGTAATCAAACTTACAATATATGCCCAGCTTCCTGGACTGTGAGATGAAATCTTAGACTAGAATCTCATAAATCATGAATCAATATGTCAGGTAAGCATCCCCGAAAGCTCTCCTCTCAGTGACAAACTGTAATACAACCATGGGACAACCTTTAAAAGTCATTTACACATGATAAAATCACAGGAAATGCACTAAAAAGGGATCTGACTGGGATCACAGGCACATGCTCAGGCACAGCCATAAATAAATCAAAACTGTCCATTTTTCTTTTTTTGGAGGGGGGAGGGATGAAACAGAAACAATATGTGTCAGAGGTATTCTGTTACTAAAATAAATCGATGATGATGATAATCATAATGATAACATTTTTAAAACAATATGGAATTAAAATAGTCAAGCAAGTTTACCCTCACAATGAATTTTACAACTGAAACCTACTTCACAATACCATGCTACTGAAATCATTATATGTGCGCTTAAAGACTCATTAACAATGCTGCATCTGAACGCGTGTGCCATTAGGTTCTAGCAGTTCTGAAAACATTTTATCATCTGGTGACACCGTGAACAAAAACACAGCTCTGATGTCATGCAGTCAAGCAGGCTAAGAGCCTGCAAGGAGATCTCCTCATTTCACACTAGTGCAGCTAGCAAGCGCCAAGTGAAAAAGAGGCCATTTAGAGAGAGGAGTTCAGGTTTACATTAAGCTATTAATAGGAGGCTGACATTTGCGCACCCTCCTCTGCAAGGCTATGCATGCTCATGTGAATGTGTGTACCACTACTTTTAATCACCAAGGACACGATTCCCTCAAGGGAAATTATTAGCTTCTTTAGTTCTGAAATATGAGGGAACTTTGATAAGCAATTAAGCAGATTCGGTTGCCTATGTCTTTCTTGTTTTGCCTTTCAAGTGCACGTTTGGGATCAAATACACAAATAGATAGATACTGCACTTTAAACGTATGGTTGTGAGTGTGAACCTTTTGTCAGATGTGAAAAACCCTTATTATGTGTCAGCTAATTGTATCACCGGTGTGCGTGATGTCTCCTTACAAGATACTGTAAGAATATAAAAGCTTTCTTTAAAGAAAGCCCAACATTATAGCACTATGGCTCTTCATTGAACAGAAATGTGTCTTCAACTGTTATTACTGTAATATAGTCCATGACATATACTAATGTATTTCATAATTATTTCCTCAAAAGTTCTATCGTTTCAAACATAAAAAAGGAAAAGGAAAAAATGCAGGTGCCTTTTTTTTTTCTTGGGCTGAAATAAGGATCCAATTAAGTGAGTCCAAACAACCAATGAGACTGCCACACAAGTTAAAAGGCCTTGGTTGTGGTTGACCTATTCTGTCCAATAACGAATAACAATACATACAATAAAAGTGAAACCATGCACACTTTACATCAAAATGAGTGTTCGTGTTAGGATTTTCCATAAATATGGAATCAAAAATAATTGCACAGAGATGTGCAGTGCATATTCCTGATTAAGAAAAAGACTCGTGGAAATGTGCATTACAATGCAAAAGACTTTAATAAATTCCAGAAGCGCACACATACGTACATAAACAAAACATTTATATACAGTTTTCTCCACACATTGGCAAATCAAAGTCAGTTACAAAGATTATGTAAGGTGCATATTGTACTTCACATTTAATAAAAGTGAGGTTCTTCATCTCCCTAACGAGGATGAAAACTCTCCTCATGTATGGGTTTCTCTTCTCCCAGAAGATCAGGCAACTCTAATTCATTACACAGTGCTATAATGCTATGTATAGTTATACTGTGGTTCCTACTCAGTTGTAGTGATGCATTTGATACCATAATTACATCTGATACTCCCACCTATAGCAATGATTGATTGTTACTTATGTTGTGCCATACAGCCTCTTCTATCAAAGCAATCTTTAGGTTAACCATTAACATTGGACAACAGTGCTGCTAAGCCCACCAAGCCATTGACTAGTTTAGTATTAAAAAGATAAATCAAGTATCGACTTAATCATAATGAGTGTTACAATACAGAAGGGGCATACGTGTGTGTGATACCATGAACCAAGGCTTTAAGATCAGAAAGTGCACCATTTAGTGGACTCTTCGCCTTAATGTTGACCTTATTGCTGTTTAAAATGTAGCCTTCATTCTATGTTTTGGTGATGCACTTTCTCTTAAAACACTTCTTTTCAATTTTGCTTGGATAAATAATGCAGCAATACAAATTAATGCACAAACCTTCGTCCCTTTTTAGCTTGCCCAAGCCAACCTAGAAGTCTGCCTGAGGTATTACCATTTGGAATAATTTAAATGATATCTCACAGGGTATATCGGCTCTGACTTGGAGCTGACAGCAAAACACAAAGGTTAAGCATGATGCCTCTCTATTCTGTCATACATAAACAGCTTTTGATTATAACCATAAGCATTCAGTCCCTTATGATTGTGGCTTAGCTTAAAGGTATTAAACGTTTTCTACTTTCACCCGAATCATTCCACAGTAATATTGTGGAGTTATATTGGTAAGTACTCAAATTTGTCGGTTCTGTACTGTGAGTCCATGCACTGTAACGCTAGCCACACTCTTCACAAACACACTGTGGCACTGCAAGTGGAAAAGATAGAGGCAATAGTTGACAAAAAGTACACTATGACATGGGCAGAACAGTCAAAGAGGCCCACTGGCAGTAGACCTTGCAGCATCAAAACATTGTCAGTCACTATCTCCACGAGCTAGCCCAAATTCAATGGACAAAAAAGCAAGTCAGAAAAAAAAGTAAACAAAAAATAGCCACCAGGCAGATTTTAAAAAACAAGGCCAAAAAAGAATTAATAAATATAAACACGGTCAACTCTGTGATAGATTACATACATACATATAAACATACTTTACAGATCTATCCACTGTATTTCTATGCTGCTTTTTACAAGTTGGGATGGGAGGATTAGAGTGGGAAACGGTTCAGAATGCCTCGTCTTTTAGGACAAAGGTAAAGTGATGGCATAGGATTAAAGAAAGCATTTCAAACCTTCAAAAATCTGACAGATTTACAAGTCGAGGTTTGTCAAATTTCAGACAGGCAACACTATGCGTCTCATCTCGGGGTGATTGTTTCAAGTTCATCTTTTTCCTCCCGTCAGAAAAAATTTATAAATAAAAATGAAAGAAAGAGCGAGACATATTCTTCTCTAGGCCGTGTTTTGAGGCTGTGGAGACAGTAAAGTACTTGTTTCACTTCTTCAGTCCTCCCTCTCCTCCCTCTCTCTCCCTCTCATTTTCTCTTTTTCTCTCAAGGTACTGGGAGCTAGAGATTGATTTTTATCCTGTGGGAGCGAGTTGTACCTGTGCCACAGAGTGTGCCATAGAGTGGTGGTTTCAGTGCCGTCTCCTGAAATATAGAGAGACAGACAGATATAGGGAGATTGTAATTACAATATCAATAAGCTCTGAGTACCTAAACTGTTGTATTCCACTGTGAGGCTAGCTTAACAGTGAATACAATAATTGATTTCAAAGATATAAAAAAAAAAACATTCTTCAAGGCACAGCTGACAGTGGCCATTATCTGGTCAGATTTCCTTGAAGAATGCTATGTGTGTTACAAGCGTGAGCATTGGAGTGTACTTATCAGAGCATGCAATTTTAAAAAATGTATTTGACTCCACCACCCTAGTGCAAAACTCGCAGTTTATCCTGGAAACATAGTTTGTCTCAATTTGGTCCTTGGGACCCCTGTGCTGGGTCTCCTGATTTGTCCAGATTTGACATTCACTAACCTTCAACAAATGAAACAAAAGCCCTGCCAACATCTGAATCATGTAAAAAATCTACCTACCCCTTGCTTATTTGAGTCAATATTACAGTAGTGATCTTTCTGCAAAAAGTGCTCCAATCAGCTTCTAACGCAAGAAACTGGCTTCCAATTTGATTACCTAGCCGTAGTTAAGAGAAGACACTTCTATGACTACTTGCAACAGAGTAAGTCGTGAACAGCGTGGACAACAGAAGTTGTGAACATCTGAACATGGATTGCTAATGTTATGAGTCCATGCTCCTCACCAACATGTGGATAGAGGACGGGATACTTGTAGCTTCTATTTAGCAAGTGCAATTGTCTTACTGTTTGGTGTTCATAAATAATGAATTACACAAAGAATTGTCAACACATCCTTCTCTGGGATCAAAAAGCCAGATGATAATGCATGTGTACAGTATTCCATGAATATGTAGATGGAGTTTTGGTGGTGAGAGGTTAGTCGGCACTGACACTGACCCTTCGTACACCACAGCCCTGGAAATACAGGACAAACAAAGAGGTGCACTGGCCTTTCTACTCCTACATATTCATGTCTGTGTCTAAGATCACTCAAGCAGGGTGGTGCTCATTTGATCTGCCTCGTCTAAAGCACATATTCAGACAGAGGCTCCCTAGCACCAGGGGGGATTGACCTCAAGTATTACCGGCTGAGAACCGAGGGGGGGGGGGGGGGAGTGGGTGATAAAAGAAAGGGAAGAGATGAGTGGAAAAATAAGAGAAAAGAGGAAGAGGGTATAGGGAAAGAGGATCTTGTGAAGCATTGGAATCTGCAAATGGAGCTCTTACTGTATTACGTACCATATGCTGCCGTAAATATGTAGTCTCTGAAGTATTTTGACAAGCTTTTCTCTTTAGAGAGAACGTCCGTAAATCCTATCAAACATCCAGTTGACCTTCATCTGCAAGTGTCTCCTGTGACACAGACTATTATGATTCAATGGATGGGGGGTTACTGTCTGCTTTATCCTCCACTGCTTAGGTAGGGGGTGAATGAGGAATCATGCCAAAGTCACTAAATCACCGTCTGTCACTTCCATGCAGAAAACATTTGTCAATCTGCTTTTTACCTCCTGCATTTTTTAGTTTTGGATGACATTTTTATCGTATGAGAGAATGAACAGTGCCAATGTTGATTGTGAAGCTTTTGTTAAGCGCCGACTGGACGAAGGCTGAAACAACACAAAACACTTTCATTTCACTAGATTAAGACAATGAAATCCATATTTTTCAAGTGGGGCTTTAAGTGTTCTTTTTAAGATTACGCTTAAACTAGATTTTGTTCAAAGCATTGATAAAGTGGGTCAAAATAGACGTTCTTGTCAATCATCATGTCACTTCCAAAGGAATTCTGAGGACTAGCGTCACGTAGATGTGGTACGCCTGCTATTATTAAAGATTTTTAACAACTTTTTATCTGCCTCATCCAAAACCTAATTACAGTGATTTTAATCATATTGTATTACGAGTGATTAACCCTTTGATGCATTTAATTAACCTCTGGAGCAGCAGATTCTCATCAGGCCTGACTTTATGGTAGGGCTTTTCCTGGCACATGCTTTAAATAAGCACACTTAAAACTGGTGGGAAATCTAACAGCAAGGGGAGGTATCACTTTATGATAGCTTAAGGCGACAGGGAGTAAAAAAAATTAGATTTTTGAGTACCATTGTCTCACCATCATTAAGGGTATTGGTCAGAGAGTCCAATAATGTCCCATTTTAGGCCACTGACGTAGGCTACTTTTCAGCCTTTCGAGTAATCAGCATACAGGAAGATGTTGCCCTAGGAGCGGCTGATACAGCATTATCCAGAAGATTGTGAAGAATGTTTACTTAGTCATGAATTCATTCATATTTAAATGAGGTTTGCAGATGGTATTTTCCCTTTGATGAGTAACATCAGTGCAATTCTATGAATATATTCAAACAAGGAAGAAAAAAACAAACAGAATTTGGGACTGCGAAACAGATTGAAAATTCCTGCATACTATGCTTTAATCATAACTGATTTTAGTGGAAAGGCATTCGACAACTTGTAAGTGGGATTATAGGCATGCTGTAGGTAGAATGGCTAAGATGCTTTTGACAGGGTTTAACTGAATTTTTCTGACATTAACAAGAACAATATATCAAGGGATATACAGTCACTTGCAAAAAAACTGTGGCATGAGAGAATTAAAGAACAAAGGACATGGTAGCTTAGAGTAGGGTTACAATGAGGTCAAAATTGAAATAGAAAAAAACGAAAATGAAAAAAAGTCTGTGGAACGCAGCACACAGGTACAACATGTTACATCATGTCTTGTCAGGCAATCCATTTTTATAGTAAATGATGAACCTAAATAAGTGAATAACCCATAAAAAAAAATAACAGCAAGCAACAATAAAATAAAAAAATATGTGAAAATTAAGACAGATTATGGGCGTAGGTACTTCTGCCTCAGCCTCAAGATCTGGGTAAATCTGCTGGATACTTGATATCAAATGAATACCACGGCTAAACATGGTGTTCACGTATGAAAAGAGACAACACCAGAGGGGTTCCAAACAACCCTTGGCTTTCAAGACAAATGATAAACCTACACAGAAATCCAGGTCCAAGCAAAAAACCTATGACTAAAATCTAGGTGTCACTTTAAAACCGTGAATGTGGGTCATTAGGGAGCAAAGTGAACGGGTTAAATGGACATCGGCATGGGAGGCGTTTTATCGAACCTACTTCCTGCTCTGTGTTTAAGTATATGGGTCCCTCAGCTCCTCCATCACCTTGATCCCTGTGACCCTCAGTATAGCAGTACTCAGTCTCTGTCCTGTGGTGTTCTACTCTGCTCTGCTCCGCATGTCAGTGCTGAGCAAGGCCACCTCTCTTCACCTCTGATTTACATTTATTTCCCTTGCCGGCTCTTATTTATTAGGGCACTTCGCATTTGGCACATCTCTTAGGGAATCATAATCCCTGCCGTACCCTAGCATTCAAATGAGGCTCTCTGCCCACCCAGCTTTGTGAGCGCAGTAAAGACACAGCTTAATATTGCAAGCACGGAAATGGAAAATATATGGGATTATCAATTGAGACCTGTGCTGTGTTGCCACTCTTTTGGGATGTTTCTGTGACTGTCCGGGCGCACTCAATCAGCTGATGAGGCGAAGTTCCATCTGTGGAGCTCGGCTGTCAGTCAAGGCCCTCTTGTTAGGCTCTCTTTCAGCCTTTGCTTGTTTTATGAAGTGTCAATCAAACAGCTAAGCATTTCTTTAATCCTCTCTGACCTCAAATACAGCTGAGCAGAGTTCAATTAGCATCACAAGTGCCACCACCCGTCTGCCTCTCTGGCATGTTGTTAGTCTACTGCCAGACACACCAAAAACTAAATAGTTACCACCATTTTTCTACACCCAGTAGTCTGAATTTCCAAGTAGAACATTTACTAGAAAGCTAAAGTGTGTATTTTTTGTTGTTGTTGCAAGAGGAGGTAGAATCTTTGCCTACATTCTTTCACATTAAGAGTTAAGTCGATTTTAAAGATGTGAATTTTGCATAAACCACTTGAAATGAAATGAAAATCATGACTAATTAGGACTCATTTTCAGCATTCTCTGATGCACAGTACTGATGGCCATATTTTCAGTATTTAATGCTGAAGACGTTCATGTAGACGTGATTGTCTGTGTGGGTGAATTCCCTGGCTCCATGCTGCCATCCTCCCCCCTCGATATCACCAGCCATGGGACAGTAAGTGGGGTGTGAGTGGGGGGGATTGTGGTGGGTGGTGGGTTTAAAAAGGAAGTCGTGAATTACCTGTCGGGTGCTGATTTGGCCCGCGGTCTTGAATCCCCCTTGACAGCTGCACTCTGAGACACTGTAAGGGTCGGAGCTGGTTGAAGAACACTTGGACAGTGAGTCGCAGCCCACCACAAACGTATTGTCCAGGGGGAGCTCCTGGATGACATGGTGCTTCTTGGGAGCTACAGGGGTCTCTGGTTTGATTTGAAAGGTGGGTTGGGGAGAGGCAGACTTGTAATGCTTGGCCAAGTCCGGACTGTCAGGTTTGAAGGTGGTCGGCGTGGTGGCCCAGTTGTACTTTCCCATCGTCTGCTCCTCCAGTTCCACCGGGAGGTCTAAGGTACCGTTAATGTGCTCGTGGGTTGGGTCGTCAGGCTTGGATTCTTCGATGGTTACAAAGTTCAACAGGAGGCTCTTGGGGGACCTCTTCTTTTTCTTCTTCTTCTTCTTGATCTGCCGGTTCTCCTGGTTGGGCGACACCCATTCACCACTCTGCTTGCCCTTCTGGACCACCTTGTGGCGGGGCGTCTGGCGACAGCGCACCAAGGCCGTCACAAAAATGACCAGCACCACAGTCATTGTCCCTGCTATGATAGCTATGACAACAATGACATATCCGTTGGTTTGGGGTGTCACCTCATTGTCGCCCACATTGCGGTCCAAGGGCGTCTCCATGCTCTTCCGTAGTTGTTCCTGGATGAAGGTAGCGTTAGACACAGTCTCATTTACGAACAGGTGAATGAGTGCAATGGCATGTAATGACTCTGGCTGGCCTAGATCTTTGACCTTGACTACCAGCCTGTGCAGACCTTGATCTGCTGCAATTATCTTCTCCTGCAGTGTTATGTTACCAGAGGTTTTGTCTATGGCAAAAAGCCCTCTCAGGGAGCCCCCAATGATGCTGTATTGCAGCTCAGCATTCATGCCTGTATCATTATCAATGGCAAAAACCCTTGTGACCACAGACCCAGGACTGGTGGTAGACTGAACCAAATCATAGGAATAGTTGGAGGAGGGTATGACAAACACAGGCCGATTGTCGTTGACATCGACGACGTTGATGGTGACCTTTGCATATGAGGTGCTAGGTGGCTGACCCCCATCTACTGCTTTCACCGTGAACGTGTACGAGCTCTGCTGCTCCCTATCGAACGTGATGTTGGGTTTGATCACGCCAGTCTGGGGGTCGATAATGAAATGATCTTTGCCATTCAAAATCGAGAGGGTGATGACCGCGTTGTCACCGGCGTCCGAGTCCGTCACCGTGATCAGGCCCACGGTTCCGTAGAGAGGCAGGTTCTCAGGCACGTAGAAGTTGTACTCGGGGTGCGTGAACGCAGGGCTGTTGTCGTTAAGGTCCTGGACGATTAACCTTACTGTGACATTGTTCTGCAGCGACGTGGAGCCGTTGTCCCTGGCAATGACAGTGAATGAATACTTCTCCTGTTTCTCCCTGTCCAGACGCTTTCCAACAGAGAGGACTCCCGATCGTCTGTCCACGTTAAACCCGTCAGGCGAGTCAGGGCCGAGAGTATAAATAATCTCGGCATTATGTCCGCTATCAGCGTCCGTAGCGCTGATTTTGATCAACTGCGTGGAGGGGTCGTTGTTCTCTGGTATGGAGAGCTGTATCTCAGGTTGCGGGAAGATGGGCGCGTTGTCATTTTCATCCTTGATTTTAATTAAAACCATCGCTGATGTGTTCAAGGGAGGCTTCCCTGAATCGGAGGCCACTATCTTAATTGCATATTCCCTGGTTGTTTCATAGTCTAGTGTGGCAGCAGTTTCCAGTAAGAATTGGTCATTAAAGACGGGCCTCAACCGAAAGGGAACGTCATGGTCAGTGTAACAAGTCACTTTACCATTCAGATCAGCGTCTTTGTCTGTGACTCTAATTAGGGCTATTTTTGTGTTAAGAGGAGCATTCTCGGACAGCAGAACAGTCCCATTAACTAGGTTCATTATGTAGCGGGTGTCTATGGAGGGAACATTGTCGTTAACGTCCGTCACGTTAACGATCACTGTGGCTCTGGAGGGGGTGGAGCTCCCGTCACTGGCCAGCACAATCAGCTTGTGGACTGGGGTCATCTCTCGGTCCAATGGCTGTTTGACGGTGATGAGTCCCGTGGAGCTATCGATGGCAAAGTGACGTTTGGTGGAGGCGGCGATCTGGTTGCTAAAGGCGAAGTGGATCTGTGCATTGGAGCCCAGGTCGGCATCTGTGGCATGGAGTTGGGTCACCGACGTCCCCATTGGTGCATTCTCCGGGACGGTCACCTCCACCTCGCTGTCCTTGAAGACCGGGCGATTATCGTTAACATCGGAGATGGTCACCTGGAGGATTGCTGTGCTGGATTTGGGTGGAGTGCCTCCGTCCTCCACCTTGATCTTCATGACAAAGGTGTCCTTCTGCTCCCGGTCCAGGCTTTGCTGGACAATGAGCTGGGGCCACTTATCGCCCTCCGGGGTCTCAATGATGTCAAGGCCAAACTCACTGACACTCTGTAACAACAGATAATGAGGGGAAATAATTAGTGCGTTTCATTCCATGTTAGAGAACTACATGCTCATTACAACCTCCAACATGTTAATGCTATAATTGGCTATTTATCTGCATGGGACCACATTCAAAGGACCTGAATCATATGCTTCACCGGCTACATAACTAGTACACTGCAACCATGCTAACACAGCAGTTTTGAATGTTTTGAGTGAAAAAATACACTCTAGTTTGTTTTAGCTTAAACAGATGTTTGCTCAAAGTGCAGAAAAAAGCTTGGGGTGAAAGTTCTTTAAAATCTCATTAGAACGCCAAAAAGGTCCCTAATTTATTTACTTTGAGAAAAAAACTGAGGGGATCATCCACTTATTAGAAAATACTTGAGCAAACTTTAGATGCTGAGAGCAAAGTAAACAATTTTAGGCCTCGCCATAGAGCTGATTGGCGCTTACATACAACTCGGCACTTTGTTGTTGCATATTCACAAATCATTTCCAGTCATTTCCAGTAATCCGGACCACGTAAGTACATAATCATCTCCTAAACAAATATCTTTCTAAACAAGGAAACACATATTCATAAAAACAGTGTACTTTGCTTACTAATATTGCTTGACATCTTGTTGGGAGGCATGCATACCTAGCCCTGCCACCCAGCTGTTCTTTTCCAGAGCTGGAATGAAAGAATGTTTTAGCCTGCTAGCCTCCTCAGTTCCTTTTCCTGACTTAAGTCAAATGAGATTCTATTCTACCTTCCTATCTTGTGTCGACTTTGGAATAGAGGGGACTGCTTACACGATTTCAAGTTCATATGTGAAAGAGACAGTTGAAAAGAGAGCCGTAAAGATAAGCTCCAATTTTAAATGCACTGTGAGACCACCATAGATTAAAGAGAGAGCGAGACTGCACATTTAAAAAGCCTTTCACCCAAGGAGGGCTAAATCTAGGGAAGTGTAAAGCCTGAGGAAAATGAAAACAAATGCACATGTAATCCCCATGAGAAACTGGCACTGACTGTTCAAAGTAATTGCCCCCCTCAAACACATACCAAAAAAATGTAATAAAAATATTGCTTCATATTTATAATTTCAAATTGACTATGGGGTATAGATGGGACTTGGTATATTTTTCTGCGATCTTTGATTTAGAAGGAAGATAACAAGAGGGAAACATTTGAGATATATAGCGAGGTGAAACGTGGAAATGAGAGAAAGCGAGAGACAGAGAGAAAGAGAGAGAAAGCGAGAGACAGAGAGAGAGAGAGAGAGAGAGAGAGAGAGAGAGAGAGAGAGAGAGAGAGAGAGAGAGAGAGAGAGAGAGAAGGGACTACGAAAAGAGATCAGACCCATGAATGAGACACATGCACATTACAAAACAAAGAAGCTCTTTGAAGCTCTTTGAGTCAGAAGCAGTTTCATGCTGAAACAAGAAAAAGCATCCTCCTTAAAGAGATAAGCTTCATGCTGCACATAATGTCGTAAGAGATTATTCTGTCTAGGCACAGCTATCAAATGAGATTACGATACATACATTTTCACTGTGAAAGGAATATTTGGACGAAATGTGTACCCTAGACTACCCAGTATGTTTTCAAATCAGTATCACTCTTGTATGCATATGGAAACCAATATGGCAGAGGGAAGCATGTATAGGAACAGCATGTAAATTATTTTGCACTGTCGGAAATTGCTTGCTATGTATGTTGTCACCAGACTGATGCATTACAGTGAGTGACAGGACTACTTTATAGAACTGGCACTGCCTGAGTGATCATGTGATGGTTAGTTTATGATCAGTCTTGCAAAAACAAGATGATACGGTAAGTGTTTGGATGAAGTAGTCTACATTACTGGTGAATGGACAGACCATATCTGAATTGCTGACTTATAAGAGTTGGTGGTATTATATCACTCAAATGGACTCAATAATAATTACTATAGTATAGTTTCAAAATGTGATTGAAACAAACCAGAGCAGTTTAAAATAAAAACCACAGGAAACAAAAACCAAGAAACAAAAAATGTTACTTGCTTCATTATAGTGTGTGAGATGGTGTATGTTGTAATTTCTTGAAAGTCTGACTGCACACATCCTGAATCAGGTTTAACCTGAATTCTGTATTTACAGTTATCAGGTTGAATATGAATAACATTGGATAAGGGCCATTCCATCGCTCAACGAGCAACACTTGCAGCACTAAGCATTATGACTTTGTCAATAACACATTTCATTACCAGAGAGGTGTATCTCGGGCTTCTACATTTGAACAAAAGCAAATAAATACCTACTCATATATAGTAGGCATTTATGTTGTGATGTTAAGTCCAGTCTAAGAAATGGCAAAATAAGAATATGAATCACTAGCCCTGAGGTCAGGTGATGATGATTCACTCTAAATGGATAACGAGAGCAGATTAAAACATAGCTGAATCTTTGACCTCTGTTTTAACAGCCTTTCTGAACTCTAAATATAAACTTCATAATTTAACATTCAAGGAGTTGTGTGCTAATACCTATCAGTATGGATGAGACGTCTGTGTATAAGAAATATCTCATCAAAGAAGTGAAATCTCGGGAGAATCTCAGGAGGAGGAATTGTTAAAGGCCAGAGTTGAGAGATAGCAAGGAGGATGACTCAAAAACCTTTCAGCAGACACTTTCAATGCTAAATTATCAGCGGATGCATCTTAGAATGAAGTTGATGACCTTATTTAAAACTCAGAGGAGACTGGGATTCAGCGGTGAATATATGACTGGTCATAGTCATGCTGATGATGGTGGATGTCCCTTCAAACTGGTGTGCCTATTTATCATTGGCTATTACATCATTTTGCAACATAGATGGAACTCTGCTCATTCTCTCTCCCTCTCTCTCTCTACTGGACATGATCGGATGCATCCTTAAAAACAAAAGGAGCACAGGATTGTTTGTCTCCTCTTGATAAACCTTGGAAGAAGATAATGTGTCAGAATCAGAGACACAATTGAAAACTGGAAATGGTTGACAGGGAAGCTTGGTGTCTTAAAGTCCCTTTGTCTCTACACAAGCAGCCCACAATCCAGAACATTAATCAAATTCAACATACCAGTTTCAGTCAGTTGAAGGGTGAGTGCATTCATTGTGGGCAGTTAAATATGAACAAGATACTGCAACTCTGGCTTCAAAACTATTAACAAGGACCATCATAATATATCCATTCTGAAGTCCTTTGTACATGTTTGCAACTGACAACTAGCTTTAAATAACCTGGCCCTCCGATAAACAGCAGAGGTATAGAACAGAATAAACTCTTCCTAAATGGAGTTGTCGTTTAAATTCCCCCCTAAATTCGCCCCAACCAAAATAAAAATGTCCTGCTTTATCTGAGAGCCATAAGCTGCACCCAACAGCCGGGTATCGATCTACACAAGGTGATTCTGAAAAACACCCACCCAGACCCCTTTTCTAGATACTAAAATAGCTTAAAATGGGAAGGGATTTAGTTTCATCATGCCGTGTAGCGAAAACTCATAAAAGGTTGAAGCAGAGGAAATAAAACAATTGGGAAGGCAGCTAGAACCTCCAAACAACAAAATGTCAATAGCCCCATCCCTAGTGCGTGGCCAGATCTTCATGTGGTGTATAAGAGTGAACCTGTAAAGGGGTTCTCTTTAAGTGATAAAATATCTCCTAATGGAGGGCCCATCTTCAGTCATCCATGGTATTACTTTCCTCGACCTTGACCATTTCTTAGAATGCCCCTGCTGCAGTTCAGATGACGTAACAGTGTTCATGCTAATGAGAAAAACTCCCTCGATCTGCAATTAGAACCATTAGGTGTCCTACAGACACATTACGTTGGCGGTATTATGTCTGTTCCTTCCTGATGAAAATAAAAAGTAAAAGTAAAGATTTTAAAAAGGTAGGACTGTCATCTGCTCTTCATGATGACAGCTAGCTACATGCCGAGTCGGCTTCGGTTGCAGGGAGCTGACCCACTGTGACACACAATGGTAGACATTTCAGCATCATGTCCGGCACAAAACAGGAACACTGGGCAAAGTATTATTCTGTTGAAGCGTCAGACAAATCTCAGAGGACCATACAAACATAGTCCAAGGGGTGGATTAACGGCCAGTAGCTATTCTAGGAATGCTTGCACAAGCTTTTCACTAAACTGGTTGCCTTTATTCTTCACTTCTGAAGACAGTAGGAACCAGAGGTTCAACATATACATCCATGTGTACTCTACCACCCCGAGCACTATTCATCTTTGGAACCTCCATAAATAGAGAAGACTAGAGATATGAGATATTAAATATTCTAATCCTAGAAAATATACTCCTGCAATGCCTTCCAATGGTTGTGAAGACCCTGTACAGGTCTCTATGAGGTTTAAATAAAGCAAAGATGAGAGAGAAAACTAGCTTGAGACAATATTGCACTGTGAAAAGGGCAATGAAAATGAGTGCAGACCATCACCATAATGTGCAGAACATTTGGTTGGTCATTTTCCAGGCATGAACAATTCATAGCGTTACATTGGGGAGGTCTTGGCAGTGAGAAAGGCTCTTTAAAAATGCAAAATGATAATCAAGGCAGACATGGGCAGCAAGGACTCTGGTAATTTGCATGCCGTGCAAACGTAATCTGATAGACTGTGATAGACTTGTCATTCTCATCTCACACTGGGAACAAAAAAACAATCAAGCCAGAGATGCAATCTTTTCAGAAACTTGCAAAGTAAATGCATACTTACAGTTACGCTACTGTGGCCCCTCACCCTACTTTGTGTTTTAAGAGGTACCTCTCGTGCGTCTTGTTTAACATCACCTCAGTAAAATTACAATTCATCTGCAACTGTTTATCTACCGCAAAAGTGTTCTCTAGGCTATAAATAGAGAATGCATGACATCATCCTACTTTCTGGGGTTTACTCTAACTTCATTAGACAACAGAGAATATTGCACTGTGCTTTAATAGAGCATCAATTAGATAAGGAAGTAAAGTTTGCCTGTTTCTGCATGAGGCACTTATTAACATAATGAAGTGCATTCCTTTCCATTGCCTCTAATCAACATTGTGCACAACATTCAATCTGTTTCTGGAAATTGGACATAAATATGTACTGTGAAGGCAATTTTATTTCATAATTACAACTATCTATTGAATGTAAAATAGTCAATGTTGCTGTGTCCAACTACAAAGTAGCTGCTATGGTTCATAGCTCACACTGTAGGTCAAGTGAAGTATCCATGATCAAAATCAGCTCCACATGAGAAAGGTTATTGCTTTTATGGGTCATAAAATAATCCATGTTTAAACATGATCCTCATCTTCAAGTGTTTAGCAGCCAGCAAACGGAGGCTAAGAGCTTAATCTTTACTGAAATTATCTGGTCAACTGATGTGCTGTTTACTGTTGTGATGGTGGCAAGGTTATAATTAGTTGACCACCGTTTGCAGTAGGATAAACAATATATTTACTAATTGCATACAATGCTTGTTGCTGAATTGGTTGACCTGTAAGATGAGTGTCTGAACTTAAGCATAACCCCTCCAACAAGCCGTGAGCAGTTCGTTCTGTTGGGTTAATAAAAATGGAACCTCACCTTGACCAGTTCGTAGTGCTGAATCCCATTAATGCCCACATCGGGATCAAAGGCTGATGGCACTGGGTAGCGGGTGTTTATGGCTGTGTTCTCTGGGATGGATATATTTATGACCGTGGATTGGAATAGTGGTGCGTTGTCATTGATGTCCTCGATGAGGAACCGGATTTTGACCAGTTGGAAGATCTCATCAGGCAGGATGGCCACCTCAATCTCATAGTAGCAGCGTTTCTCGTTGAATACTCCAGAGCAGAGCTTTTCACGGTCGATGCGATGGGAGGTGGTGAAGATCTCGCCGGTGTTGGCCTCCACCCTCACCAAAGGCACGTCACCCGTCTTGTAGACTGGCTTGAACTGCAGTGGTGAGGATAGCTTGATGTCCGGGTCGAGGGCCAGGTCCAGGTCCCGGCGGAGGTTACCAATGCGGACATTCTCTGGCTGCTCTTCTCTCACTGTGTAGTCCTTCTCCTGGGCCCAGGACGGCAAGACCAGGCAGGTGAGCAAGACCACCAGCACATGTGCCCAACTTGCCAAGTCCATAATCAAAGTGGGTGGGAAGCTTGTCTTCTAAACTGCAATTCTGTCATAAGACCACATTGGAGGAAAAAGGACATTTTTAGAGAGAGTAAGAAAGAGCCAGAGAGAGACATGTCACCTCAGAAATTACATGACATTCCTAGGTTCTTCTGTAATTAGTATTATTTTCCCTAATGGAGTGTTTTGAACTTGACCTTTTCATCCTAACTAGCTCTAAGCTTGCATCCTTCCAATGTCTTTGAGAGCAAATTAACAGCAGTTTTACACAATTAACCTTTGATGACATCCCATCGAACATGCAGATGTGAAAAGGTTAGTAGTTCACGTATTCCATCAATCGTTCTGCTGCGGTAATCAACCATTTCATATTTTCATTGCCTACTAGAGGGACAGAGGGTTTCACATCTGCAGTTGTCAGGGGATGACGATACTACAACGTTTAATGAATATTTGAAAAACATGGTCTGCTGTATTGTACTGTTGAAGAAAGTCATACACATTTTGTATTTTTCCTCATCTTTAAAAACACTCAAGTACTGTCTTATTTTTTAGCTGTCTGATCTTTCATGTGACATACCGTTGTGTTCAATGAGCACAAATACAGTGGAACACTTTTTCTATCTCCAGCATGTTTGTTAGTGGAGTGTTCAGTCTTCAGAAACTACAACGAATGTCCAGGCCTCTAGTGTGACACCAACCACATTTACACTTCAGTATTGACTACATGTTAATAGCAACTTCTATAGACAGCCAGTAACCATAAATGGGGGTGTGCACCTTTAATGCAGAGCCTAATTTATCCAAGTGTAAATAAATAAATAACTCATACGTGAAAAGTTTCATGAAAGCCATCACTGTAAACAAACAGATAATGAGATAAGTGCACTGTTCATCATTACTCTGCGTGGGAAACGAAATTAATTGATCAATTGTGAGAGCCGCCATCTATCTTAATATCTAGAATACAATCATAACTTCATTATAAATCGTATAATGTGTTTTCTTCATTTTCAATTTAAATGACAGAAACGGAACTTGATAGGACGCAATGTCTGAGTCTGGCATAGTAAATAAGAAGCCAATGGGATTCAGTGCCATATGACGTTATCCATAAATCAGTGCTTTGTTAAACAGATGCCAACTTTCTTGATGGTTTCACCAACTAATGCTTCAAATGCTAAAACCTTGCTGAAGGGCAAGGTTCTTGATTGCCAAAATCTCAAGTAGGTCACTGCAAGATGCTTGGTGGAAACACTGAGGACATTCTATGCAACTATGCCAAGTAAATAAATCAATGGAGTTACCATTTGTTGTTCCATGTTTTACCATGGAAAGGTCCTATAGGATACATGTGTACAATTGTTCTGGAAGATCAAAGAAGAGTAGGAGAATCATATAATTGTGGGCACTAAGATCTTTAAGACCACAAAGCCACAAAAAATGACAGCGTGGTATCAATATATTACAAGCACATAAGGACTACAGTTGGATAGTGGCCATTTAGATAATACTGGCACTCTCAAAATAATGTTCATAAATTTGTACTGTGCCTGTCAAACTAAATGTAATTAAGTCAAATAAAGTATAAAACGTTAGGCTACCCCCAAAGTCATTTTGTATAAATGGTTATGAGTCTGGTTACAGGGTCAGGGTTAGGAATATTGCTGTTCAGTATCGCGGTTTTACAGTGTGCTCTTAATAATACTGACCCTGCTATGTAATGATGTAAAGAATTACTGCTAACTGTTGGCATGTCGAGGGGCATTTGAATTGAGCTTCTTCCATCCAGTCAATAACAGATCTGGATAATGTTATTGCTCATAGCCCACCATGTTTTCTTGCACCTAGCCCACCATGTTTCCGGACCACTTTATTTAAACCCCATGAGCCTGTCATTATGGTGTCGGACCACTCTGAGTTATTTAAGTTTCTTCTGAACACCTTCGTTTGTATTAATAAAGAATTCCACATCATGACATCAAACTTCAATTTCCTCTTAACTGTGACAGACCAGTGTGACACCCATTACACAAATAGTCCTCCATGCTAATTATCAATTCTGTACATAGCTTGCATATAGTTGCTGATAAAAGCAAATTGTTCAGTACGCTCTGTGCGTGTTCCTCACTTTATGAAATTTTTACTCTCACTGGGAAAGAGAACAATATACCAAATCATCACAATCAAAACTGCAGGGCACCTTTACACTGACATGGCTATGACGGTTATCTCTATATTAGGATCTCTGGAGGGAGTGTGATGATTAAATAGGGAGATTTCATTTAATTTGTTTTGGACCCAGCATCCACCCCCTCTATAAACGGACATGTCTTCTCTCATTCGCTCGTTCTCATGACATCACAGACGCCTCATTAAAGTCTGCTGTGCATCAAACATGGCTGACAGTTTTTTCCTGATGTAGATCAATGCGTTGGCATACTACAGTCGGGCAAACAGTGGCTTGTTGTCGCTTCAAGAATACAGGTAATACATAGACACAAGTAACCATGACAGTTTCACTTTGAAATTTGTTTCATTTGTCGAGAGAGTTTGAGCAATTACTATTCACTCTGACAAGTGTAGGTAGTCCAATGCTGAGCCCAACCATGCATGATGAAGAGAATATATTTTCTAAAGGGTGTGCTACAGTGTTGAATAAAAGATCAAAGGATGATCTCGATTTCTTTTGCATGTAACAATATGTTACGGTAGATGATGCGATGAGTCCATGGCTCCTTCATATGAGAAGTGGTGAGAGTTCAATCTTTCAAGCATTTTTAAGGAGAGATCTTATAATCCTTCTCGACACAATGAGTAATGTCATCTGCCATTGCCAACCATCACAAACAAAGTCATATGGTCTAGTGATCAAACTGACCGAATGGACAAACATAAATGTCATGTATTTTGCAGGCAGTGACTGTTGGGGTATTACAAATTCCATAGGGAAGTCCACATGTCATCCCTCAAAATATTCAGGGCAGATCCCTTGTTACAGTGCTTCCTTAGCCGTTCTATGCTTGAGCAATGTATACCCTAGGGACCACCCCCTTTTGAATTATATTTTTGTAGGAATATGCATGCCTTTGTGCTTTTAAACTTTAACAGTTCTAGAAAGCTCACAACTTTTTCCAATGAACGATGGAAAAGGAAAACAAGTGTGGAGTAGAGCAAAAGGTAAAGTGTCTGTCAGAGAGTCTCCCTTGCTTACATTTCACTAGGCTCTGGAAATGCTATTTTGAGCCCCAGACAGCAAGATTCATTCGGTAGGCAACTCTACCTTCTCTCTCAGGAGACAAGAGTGAAGGAGCAGACAGATCCTGGATCTCTTTACATGACAATATGATGGACAGGCCACCCTGGTGTTATTACCAGCCAGCCTCTGAGTGTATGTTTGTGTGTGTATGTGGGGGGGGGGGGGGGGGGACCTTCGCCTCCCTAAAGACTGTCTGATCGCTGAAGCTTCAACAGTAGTATGAAGGAGAACAGATGAAATGGCACCAAAGTTATAAAAAAAAACATGATTTGGGTGCTTGTAGATATACTGTATATTTTCACAACATCAAGCTCTCGATAACCCAACAACAGCACCTTGATAAACTCAGTGCCTCTGCCTCTTTCCTTTCTATAGATCTCCAACCATCAGAGAAATTGTGATTCTGCCAATTGTTATCCAGTATATTTCGGACTTGGCAAAGGAGATAAATCACTGCCTTAGTCTGACTCTAAGAATGATTGTGGTCAACAAATATGGTGAATTCAGAGGTTAACTGAGCTGATACAGACCAGGATACAGGCATAAGTCATTACCTTCTCATAGGAAGGATTCGTCATTTCACGTATTACTTTTATCCACTAATTCACTAAGGGCTAATATCAATCAGAACTGATGTATATCCATGTCATCAAATGTGCCTCGTTTTTGTCCTAAAATAGAGATGGGGTCTGACTGATATTGAGTTATGCTGCACAGGAAAGACATGCAAATAGGTGTGAAGTAATTTACTGTGTAGCGCTGAGCTCCTCTATCTGTGCACATTGGGAGACCATGGAACCTATAGGGGGCAGTCAAGGTGTGCAAACGTAAGTTCGAAACACAAATTTTGCATCTAGCGAGAAATCTGCCTCTAACAGAGCTTAATAAGGGCCGCAAACCTCAAATTTGGACATAACATTTTTGGGGGAGTTTGAATTTTATGCCATTCATTCTATCCTGTGCATAAGCTATTATAAATAAATAAATAAATAAATAGTATTCTATTCTTCTTTACGATACCCATGTGAATATTATTGGGATAGCTGGGAGTTCTAAAAGGAACAGTATTTATAAGAGGTAGAGTGTATTTAAAGGGACTCTTAAATATATAAAAACTAGATCTGAAATACTGTTAACAGTAAACATGTATATTTTAACCAAGTAGCCTGGCACAACGCAAAATGATGTAGTTTTCAAATGAATAACCAAACCAAATAATGACTACATAGTGTTATTTTACAAAAGAAAATGAGAATAATATCCCATTTTGCAAAACAACAATTCAAATAATAAGCTGTTCTGAACAAATTGTGTACTGGTATAAAACATATTAAATATAATATAATCAATCAACCTAAAAAAAAAATCAAGTCCTCATGCATTGTTTAACACTAAAAGTGCTGTGTCAGATGTTTTTGTCAAACTGTTGCTACCTTTCGGTATGGACTAGAAACCCATAGTCACAAAGAAACACCTCATGTCATACAAAATAAACAAGGAACACTGGCAGGTGGATTTGGTCTGCATGATTATATATGACTGGTCATAATTATGGTTAATGGATACATCTAATAAATAACTTTGTTCCAAGAAATGTTTCTACTTGAAGGTGTAGCCTCTTCAATCACGGGTAGTGTTCATACACACAATTCACAAAACCAAAAGTTTGGGTAATGTCCTGCAGTTGACTAGTTATTTGTTAGTTTTACATGTATACATTTAGGCTACTATGGCAAAGATCTTGCATTGCTTGGTAACATTATTCTTCTTTACCTCAACAATTTCAGTGTGTCACTAACCAATTAAACTGACCATCCATGTGAATAGCCTTTTCATTTGTGCAATGGATTAAATCAAGTGATAGTATCACACTACCACACCAAGATGTTGGCCATAATCAAAACATGTTAAGATTGTAATGTTTCAGAAACTTTAGACTTTAAAACCAGACCTCATTGATTACAAAAAACAATGCACTATGGGGCACTGAAATAAGGTCAAATTTCCAATGAAGAATGGACTTTTGCTGGGCATCTTGGGCTTTATGCGCCCGAATCTACCCTACAGCACCGACCATCTGGTTAGACCATCATAGTTCTTTAATTGCAACTATCTCCCCTATGTTGCTATGTTTTCAATAAAGACTACGAGATGCGTAAAGAGAGAATGTATGTTCATTTTGGGTGGCAATAGCAAAACAGTCATACAATTATGGACTCATTACAAAACGTGGCTGGGAACGCGCATAGCAGGGATGAATATACTAATAGTAAATATGCTTTGTTATTGCGCCTCAACTACAAATTATATGAAGGCAAAACGGAATAGCGGCACAATCGAGCCGTGTCCTCTGAAGTGCGCACCATCACCATGCGCTCTGAGATAAGCAAATGAATGGCTAGTATGCTGTTGGAATCCACCTGCCGAAAAGTACAGCCGCATGCCAATGTGAAATAAGCTATGAATTTTAAATAAAGAACAAGCAATGCATACACCGTCCGGCAACATCAACATCAAAGCTGCAACACAAGCATCACATACTTGTAAAATAGACTATTGCGCCTATTTGAAATTATTATTATTAATAATATTATTATTATAAAGCAGTGAATGTTTGTGTTTGGAAAACCACTGCCTCGTTGTGACTGATCAAGGGTCAGTTGGCCTTCAAGAAACAAAAATGTGGTTCTTGCTTTGTAGAATGGATTAATGTGATTTAACCAACGTCAATAAGTTCTCTAGATTCGGTTTGATAGCACCCTGAAAGACGTGGGAGAAGTGTGGAGAATCAATCAGTTCAGGTCCAAAGTCGGTAATTGTTCACCAACAGAAGGCAATAGCGTATAGGCTATATCATTGAATTATATTCGGTATTCAGTATCTGTTGGTTTAAACCAACGCACACTACCAAGGAGTCCAATCTTCATGAACCATATAGGCTAGTTAACATGAGGTGAATAACCAACTGATATTAACCTACAGTAAGTAAATGTCACATATGTCTATTTAAAGTTGAGATTTTTTTTAAACACATAGGCTAATGCTTACCTTCTATGCCTAGAAACAAAATATGAAAATCAATAGCAATTCCCGTCACGTAGCGACATCACTGCTTTTAAAGAAGTGCCATGAATTAGACTGAAGTGGGTAAAAGGGGACGGAAAAGATCCTCTTCGGAAACAAGTAAAATGTAAATTAAAAAAGGTATCCACTACAGAAAATTATCCATGTTCTAAAAAATGGCTGATCCACGTTCGTATGTTACAAAAACAATATTGACACCGATTAACTTTGTTAGAAAGAAACGAGGTTATTCCTTCGGAGATATCTTGGGTTAACTCTGGTTGAATCCCACTGAAGGAGAAACGCAGTTGGTCCAAGTCCCTTGATTTACATGAAGTAGCCTATCCTACGCGTGCTTTCAAGATCGTCCTACCTCATACTTCAAAATGAAAAGTGCTCTGAAAAAAAACTCATCATTGCATCTGTGAGTTAAAGCTGTATAACGTGCGCCTAAACTTCGTTCCAAGGGCGCAAAATAACAATTTAAGTTGACTACAAACTTAACCCTTGAGCCTATATGATTTTACTACTTGTTTGGTTGAGTTTTCAGGTTCGGCTAGTATAACCCAAAATACATAACGTGGGATAGTACTATTATTTCGTCCCCCAACGGAGTTAAATTAAAAGTGTGCCTCAATGCCGCATCACTAACAGGAGCCCAGTTTGGCGTTTCGCTGTAGCGGTGTGCTAAGCTGTCGATGTCTCAGTAGTATAGTATGAACTCAGTCCCTTAGTACTGCTCACCCCTCTCTCTCTGCCTCCGATTGACATCATCTCGGGAGGAGGAGCCAGCAATACATTTCAGAGCCCCTATCCTCTTAAAGCTGCACTGCTTTGAGGAGATCCCTGCAATGAGATTTAGCCGGATGAGCAATACAGACTGCTGTTTGCTCCAATCCAGGTCCAACAACCGCCTGAGAAAAAGAGGGGGCACTGTTCACTTTTATAATAAACGTTCATGTTCTGTTGGTCAGTCATGATCATCATTTTCATGGTACTTTTAAGTGATAACTGGTTAATATTATTTTGGACAGTCAGCTGCGATTAATTTGAGTCTATAACATCCATAGAGTGAATGGGGATATGTCCCATGTGTTTGGTTAGTGTCAAGCCATTTTACCACGCTACATACTCTTATAATGTGTAAGCCAAATCGAAATGATTAACCTGAATGTGAACATTAACTGAAATACTAGGAGGGATGAATGTAAAGATAAAGATAACTGGTCAGACATGTGATGTAATGTAATTGCAATTACAACATTGCAATTGAAGCATTATCACATCCCTACAGCTATGTGAAACATAATCGGCACAATTGCAGTACAACAAATCTATGTACAGTATTCTTTGTATGCAGGCTCCAAAATGAATCAGATGGGGGGGCATTTTGGTTTCCACACAGGGGCGTTTCTACACGGGGAACTACAGGGGCCAGTGCCCCTGTAAAAATGTCCCTGGCCCCCCCTGTGGCCCCCCTGAGCAGACAGTAGTCATTCTAGTAGTCATCATGAACCAAAGAAGGGACATTGCAGCCTTTTTTGCCCCAGTAAATAAAGAGTTAGAGAAACATATTAAGGTATTGAGAGAGTTGAAGAGCTGGAATAGGGAGAGCCATTTTTAATGTGCCCCTCTGATTAAACACTGGCCCCCCCTTGGCCCCCCAGTAAAATTAGTCTAGAACCGCCACTGGGGGCATTTTGTATATAACTGTTATGGAAACCTTTCGCTAAAATAATGGGAGGGCATTCCATTTGGGGGAGCATTGCCCGTCTTTGAGCTTGTATGTTAAGTGGTTTTCTTGAGTAGGCCATTGGAGTTCAGCCTGCCATTGATTATCCCTAGTGTTGTCCACTGTTCAGACATTCAATGACAGTTCCCCAATCCCATTCACTGATACATATTAATAGACTGTTAGACCACCATACCAGTACTTCATGTCTTCAATTAGGGCACATGGATGGAGGTCAAAGAGCTTGTGTGGCATAAGAGGCTACCTTTGTCAGTTTGACCCACCCCAACTCACTACCCCATGTAACATATCCCTTTGTTATTTAACAGGTTTACCCTCCAGCAAGGTTTCCTAGCCAGTGGCCACTCCACCTGTGGTCCGTCTCTTCCCCATCCATCCAGCACTATTGGACGCCACACTTCTCAACCCCTAAGACAGAGGAGGCAGTGGGTCAGATGATCGCCACTGTTCAGTACACATAGTGTTTCACAGTCTCACTGCGACAGGAGGCAGACATCCCCTGAAGCGATAACACATTCACATCCCCGCCCACCTGTGCACGCAAACACAAACACATCAAAGAAGAGAGAATTTCAAGTATCTCTTGGAATTATTGTCTGAGCTCACGCATGGACACATAAACAAACTGGACTAAACTGTACACACATACACACACACTATAAGAAAAGTCATACCAGTAATGTGATAGAGCTCTGATACTGAATATGAGGTTGTATTCTGGAACAGTTTTTGGGAATATTGATTTTAAGAATACAAAACATTTAGAGCAGCTTTCCGTCTACGAAAGAACTGTCCGTTACAGAGCTGAAGGGGGTTGATCTATGTTTTCTTAATTATATTCTTTGTCATTGAAGGATTCCTTGAAGGAGTGTTTAAAAAATGCTAATCGGAAAGCCTCACAGCTATGTATAAAGGCAAATAATTTGTTATGCATTATGCAGAGGGCAGAGGCCTATTTGCTACTCTCAAATGAACTTTCAGAGACAATTTATTCATTTCTGATAAATTGTGGAAATTGCCCATAAAACAGAGATTGTATATAGTTCTCAGTACTGAACGTGTTTCATCAAATCATATATTCCTAAGCTTCAACACAATGCAAAGTTTCCTTTATGTATATAACACCTATAAATACACCTATATATATATATAGGTGCACTCACCTATAAATACACCTATATATATAGGTGCACTTATTAAAAGTTGAGACAAAGTCAATAGCATGTGTTCCAGTGTATGACTGCCACAGGCCAATTCTGTTCAACTCATGATTGATTATCCATGGCTTAGGGGAACCTTACTCAATGTTGCAGCAAATCACAGCAGATGAAACCTGAAGATAAGCTGATGTTTCACTTTCTCTTATCTTGTTTTAGTCCATGTGTAAAAAAAAGTATGTTTTTGTTAACAATTACAGGTTAAAAGGCAAAAATCCAATTCACACCTCTCAAAGTCAACCATTAGACAACATTTGTCACATACTGTAATAAGCGCATACTGTACTGCAGTAGCCTAGTTGCTGATTTCCAAGATATTTTATTTCAAAATGGGAACAGATAGACTCAGCATGAGAGATGCAACATTGGCAGGCAGGCTTTTGTTTTCTCCCTAGATATGATCAAATGAGTTTTTCTCAACGGTGACTTTAATCTGCATGCGGTAGGCCTCCCCCACTGAAACCATGACTTGTTACATAAACCTGGAGGATAAATAATTGGGAGAAAATAGCAGACTCACTAATATACCTTATCAGTCTGGCACAGACGGCCATGAAGAGGGGGTGGGGGTAGGGGGTGGTCTAAATTGCAAGGTATGCCTCAGTGTATTAACATTCAGGTTACTTCTAAATGAGATTGATCGTTTATCCACTATTTCAGATGGAAAGTCTGCAATGTTTTAGAAGGTTAACCTGAGAGGTGGGAAGTTGGTCTCCAATATGAATTTTAATCATTTTAATACTTAAGTCATCATATGTTGAATTGTCGGGCTTTTACATCTATAGTATATGCAAAAATGAATGACGAAATTTGAATAGGTTGAAGGTAGAATCTGTTGACATTCTGTTGTTCCTTTTTTGCCCTTATGGGCTGGGTTCGTGTCCATAGCAACATTCAAGATCCTTATATTATAACAAAAAATCTATTGTTTTCTCTTCTGTCTTTTTGGGATCTCAGGAGACAGACAGTTGACAGAATAAGAAATGACAGAGCAAGGATAATCCAGTATTTTCTTTTTCGTCAACAACAAAATGGGGAACACCAGGAAACACTAAGAGGGAGAACAGAAAGGAAGAGTTACAATTTGTGACCTTTGCCAGAAAACCATACAACATGCATGCCTTCGGTTTCATCCAGAACACCAGACAGGTACTGCAAACGGAAAGGCCTTCGGGCGTGACCATTCTCGGAAGAGAAGTCCCTCATCAAAAATATCTTAATACAGAAAACACCAGTAGGCCAAACGTCTTTCAGAGAGATTGATAGTTGAGTTTAATAAAGAAGAATAAATATTCATTTCACAAATCATGAAATATATAAGTATACTGATCAGCGTCATTTTCTACTTGATGGATAATATCAATCATAACTACAAACTAATGTGGAATGTCTGGCTATTGTCTAGGTTGTGGAATTGAAAGCCGTGGTTGTTGTCACAAAAATATTTTGAGTGTGGGTTAGGTTTGTGAATGTACTCTAAGCCATATTGATGTTTGATTAGTGTTGTATGTTTGATTTTCTACAGTCCTGAAAAAACATTGCCTGACCACAGGTTTAAGACCTATGTGCATTGTCTAAACCACCTTAAGCCAAATGTTTGCTGATGCCGACTATTGTTTGTTTTACTGTCATGGAAGCCTGACAGCCCTGGTGTAAAGTACAAGAAACTATAATTCACAGCACTGGTTTCATCTGAGTATGAAATCTTAGAACCCATCTGTGGCACTGAACAAGAGTTGTCATACCTTACAATATTTAACACATTTTGCCAGAATCAGATGAGTGTTTTTAGACACTGTCTCTGACAAATGAACATGACATGGACCAAGAGAAAACATTGTTTGCATTATTATTGGACCTTTTGCCACTTCAGCTTCTCTCGGCCACTTCAACTGTTGCCATGACATTTCTGTGATAAACAATTGTGAGGACATGTATACTGGTAAAACATACAGTACTGCATTGTGATCTTACAGTAAAGTTAAGTTCAGTTCACATCAGTGTAATATGACTGCTTCATTTGGGCTATTTCATACTTTACCATACAAATGACAAGTATTTGTAAGTGCTCTGGTTTCAAATCCCCTCTAAATACGTACCACGTGGAAAGATACTAAATGTCAAATGTTTCACAATTTCTCTGTAAAAATGGTCAATGTGAAAAGCTTGTCAGATATCCCTGTATTGAAACCTTGCAACTCTCCTGGATAGAGGCTAATGAAGGCCCTCCACTGAGTTGCATGTATTTATAAGAGACCAATTAGAGAATACCCAGGACTGTGAGCAGTGGCCATTATCGTCTCTATAGTTATCCTCATCCTCACCTGACACAGAAAACAACAAATGGGCTTATGAGCCACGATACATGTTATAAATATCCAGCAATTGATTAAAGTGTAAATTGAGACATGGAATAAAACAGCTAATACCATGAATCTGGGATTACAACAATGCTTGTCTTTTCACAAGCAATGTGTGTTTGTACCTTTCCGTGACTTTGATAGAAGTTCTACCGTTAATTATGTTCACCAACTACCTAGAACAGCATCCTCGTTATAAGTGCAGTGGTTTACGTCAAAGTCAGATATTTTAATTGTACTTGTTCCCATGCTCTTTGACAGTAGTGTGCATTATGAGTTGATAGAATAGTTTTGGCATTGTTTTCAAATACTTCAATATAGATGTAGACCCCAAACAAACAACACAATTTTCTTTATCACCAATAACGTTAGGACGTTTTAAGGAGTATAACCATCAAAATAATATTTTGCTTGATGTACAGTATGTTTACATAGTAGAGTTGTGGTAGTGAATTGACAGTTTGTTGTCATAACCGTATGTTGGTGTCCCTTTTTCACAAGCAAGAACAAGTGTTTGTTCTTTGCCTTACATTTGAATAGAACCGGTGTTAATGCTGTGTAGTTTGGCCCATTTTTTACCTACAGTACAATGCATTGAACATCTGTTTTCTGTGACAGTGTAGTGTAAGATCAATTTGTTATGTGCATGCATTACACAGTTCTCACCTTTGTGAGAGAAACGTTTTACTGAGGAAAGCAGACACAGGGATACTGATCCTATCCTTCTATATATAATTGTATATTACTGTTGTACGGGGCATTGTAAAAATTCCACATGCCAAAGAGATATTCACATTGATGGCATTCTGGTTTAAGTCATGCCATTCTAGCATAAGCAAAATCTACACATTTAAGGTACCTACAGTATTATGGAAATATGTCCTTGTTTCTAATTTGGGAAAGGTAGATTATAGTTTCCCTCGTGGAGACCTGGTTAATTCAGACATAAAACACTTGTTTATTGCAGTACCGCTAATCTCGATGGACTTGTCATCGTCTGGCTTTGCATGGGAAGGTCAAGGAATTGATTTCAAATAAATTTTTATGAGCTGAAGATTTCAATCTTAATGACAATCCCGTGTAAGGTCAGGGTCTGGACTGGCCTGGGTGGCAACAAAAGCAGGTGAAATGAATTGCGTGAAGTGACTATAGGGAGGTCCTCAATCAGCTAGTGTGGGCCCTGGTAGCTCACTCTGACTCTCTCTCACTCACATATACACAAACACCCCACATGCACACTCACACAGACACACGTTTCTTTCTAGCAGTTTCTCTCTTTCAGTCTCTATGTCTCTTTGCCTCTCTCTCTTCTTTTCTCATAATTGAACTGCAAGCTGACCATACCATTTTAACTAACAGACACATGCAAAGACTAATGCATAAAAGTATCCCTCTTCTGATTTCAGGTTTGGCAAAAAAAGAAAGAATAATGCCCAGATAATTACTAAGGAGTCATTTATTGGGCTCCATTATCCCTTCCCAGATGGCCTTATGCTTGATTTTCCTGTCATGTTGTGTTGCATTTTTTCTGTCTTAAAAGAGCTGTGTACACAACCATTGTTTGATTACCAAAATTGAAGGCAGTGCTTGTAAACTCTGGGTGCCTGTAGCTAAAGACATGGAAATGCTGAGACAATGCTGAGATGTGTTCAACAACCTTTTACGTCCCTAGGTCTTCTAGCGTTGTATCCTCTTTTAAAAAAAGTACAACATAGCATCTGGAAGTCTCCGAGCAATGGCAGTTTGGCAGTCTTGTGTGTTTGGTCAGGGTAATGTTATAGTCTTGGTTAGCATAACTGTTTTGATATGTCAAGGGGATAGGGCTGACATACCTTCCTTCCACAACTTCAAAACTTCAACTTCTCTCCATGTAGTGTAATTACAGTAAAAATCTTAGTCAAAGTAGCTGGTATGAAATAAGCCTGAGGAGAACCTTCCTCATCTTGGTGTTGTTGCCCTGATCAGGAGGACCAAACATAGGAAGGAAAACAGGGATTCAGGAACAATACAATAAACACGCACATATGAAGAAGAAGTAGCTACAATGAGCATCAAACATGTCTGAACGCAAATTCTACAGGACCAAGGTGGAAAGCACTGTGTGGTGACAGTAATTAAATAGTTGGAATTATGGTATCAAAATATACTGACAAACAGACAATTTAGTAAGCTAGCCACTGCACCTGGTGTTAAGCCATGGCTGGGAAGCAGTGTGAAGGATAACCAGGAAATACATTTGTTCATTTTCAGTTCCTGAAACCTATGCAAATACATACTTTTGCAAAAACAATATATGTTTTACTCTACCAAAAAAAAAAAAAAACAGGATTCTGAAGGAATATGCAAATTCAGTCACATGAGGTGACTGGTTCCAAAGAACAGCCTTTTCTTGCCTCATTCGTAGTGTTTTTGCATTTGAGAGCATAACAGAAAGTTAGAAACATTACTCTTCCCGTTCCTTGGCTCGCCGGCGAGCCAGCAACGCTGCGCCCCCTCCTTGTGAGAACGCACTCAATAAATAAAAAAAGACAGCTTTTTTTTAGACGGCTAAACATATGATACCTCTTTGGAAAGCTACGATTCTTGTGCTTCCATTGAAATAAACCAATTCAAGCTCAACTCGCAACAGCAAGTACCGTCAACGTCTTTGTCCGGTGACCGTTCCTTCAACAATGCCAGAGAAAAAAGTTTGACTTAACCTACCTACGATTACTTCGGAATGTTCCAGGTATGCACACAACTCATCAAAACCTCATCTGCTTACATTCCCAAAGGTCCAAAGTATCAAACCATGTTGAGTAGTTGTCCAAACAATGAATTATATCCACACATAGCCACGATCTTGTTGCTTCATTCTTCTTTTGTCAAAATATTTTTTTCCAGTGTCTCACAAACAATCGCTCATAGCAGGAGATGTGAGTCGAGTACCCGACCCAATAGAAGCTTCCATGCCCCGGTGACAGCCCTCTAAAGCCAACTAGGTCTGTGCGTCCAGCCCCCCCCCCCCCCCCCCCCCCCCTTGCCCCCGCACCCTCTACACGATCAGATAAAGCACACCAATGTGTTCATGCTTCAGTTTTTGTGTTTCAGTAATACTAATGACGGATTTAGCTGTTATATATGATAGTTCTAAGTACCACCTTTCATTAGAGATAACAATTATACCTTTTTATCCTAAGAGTTTGATCTTGGTTACAAGGGTCATTCGGGTGTTTCCAAAAGAAAACGCCTGGATGTACTCTTATAAAAACATTTTTCAAATCTGAATATATTGTGGTATTATGTTTGACTTTTGATTTGAATTGGGTAAGGCTTCAACCTGTGGTCCAATGCTGTCTTCCAGCTAATACCTACCACCTCTAGGCCTCTTTAGGCCTCTGTTTTCAACACAAAATCCAGGCGGAATTAGAAACTTTCACTTTCCTTGTGTTCAAGCTTCTATTACTCAACACCAGTAGGACTGACAGGGGTCCTGACAACAAGAAACATAACTTCAGAGTGTCAGCTTTCAAAAGAGTCAATTTACATGCATGTACTCCAAATGGTTCAAGAACAGCAGTCAATTTACTTTGGGTATGCTGTTTAGGCGTTTTTGGGAACATTTAACAAGACGAAGAAGAGGTTAACTAATATGTAAATACAATACAGATCCATGGATATTATGTATACACACATATATTGATATATACACACACACTATATGGTCCCTTGCTGTATGAATATATCATCCCTGATAGTTTTTTTGTTGTGGCAGTGTGTGTAACCATATCAAATGTATCACCATACATGAGTTCTAGTGCTTTGCATGTAATGACGGATGATGGAAACAGGAAGGGATGTAGTTGTAGTTGTCCCATCCTGTCCCCTGTCCAAGTCCCATCAGCAAGCATCAACGTACAATGAAGCAACAGTCAAAGGGATTCACCTGTTCTGACTCAATGTACAGTACCTTCAGGAACAGTATGTCAGTTTACTGCCAATAAAGTATCTTCACTATACAGTACTCAGTAACTTACAGTAGATCTGTCTGTCAGTCAGTCAGTCAGTCAGTCAGTCTCTCAGTCAGTCAGTCAGTCATATTAGCTATCTAAGTGGGATTCGATCATGTGGAGTCTCTGTGAGGGAGGGGATTTGTCTCTGGCAGTATCCGTCCATCAGTGGCAGAATGTTGGGTATTGATTTAGTGTCTGGAAGCCCTACAGAATACATTTGGGAGTGACAACCTTGAGACTCAGCTCCAGTCCTGATGTGACAGACATACCACAAAGATGCAGGAGAAGGTGCTCTTCACCACTACATTTTCCAGTGCCCAAAATATATACCAAATGGTGTTTCTGCGTGATGCATTTCCATCTTAATTCACACAGAAAATTCAGCAAACATTGTGATTAAAGAGGACAGTTTTTTTTAGATCCATGGGGGTTTCATTGTGCATGGTTGGTGCAGCCTACACACAGACCTAATGCTGCGTGTCTGGCTTCTTGGATGCTAGTCATCCCTGGATGGTGTGTCCTCCTTTCGCATAAACACACACACGCACGCATGCACACACACACATACACACACACGCACACACACAAACACACACTGATCCCATAGGAAATATAGGAAAGGCATTTCTAGACAGAAAACCAAAGCAGTCTTTGTCATTTACTGTAACATAATAGCTTGTGATTAAAGTCAAATTTCATTGTTTCATTCTTAAAGAAAGCGACACATAATATGCAGGACACCCAACCTCACCACAACCAAGAACCCCGGCAGTACACATTGTCAAAAAGCATAATAACCTTGAAGGGCCTGTTGCTTCTCCAAATATCACACACAATACAGTGATAAAGTACTGTGCTATCTTTTATCTGATAGTGCACATGGTGTAGTTGTTGACTAACTTTAGAATCTGTGGAAACTTTCTCGCCTGCAGCATTGGACGGACAAGTCAGAAATATTCTGACTCCTCTTGTGTTGCCTCAGAAACAGTTGGGCCTCTTGATCATCAAGCGGCTCTTCTTGGAAAGACAGCAATTTATTTCAATGCCACCCGCTATTATATATTTTATTTTTTGGATATCAAAGTGAAAAAGAAATGATTAAGAATAGCACAATGATACATGACAAACCAGTCTTTATTGTCTAAAGTTCTGAAAACATTTGATTGAAAAAACAACTTTGAATACCGATCCACTATCCTTTAATGCTGGCTGATGAAACTTTCTTAGAGAAAAAAAGGTTTACTTCTTCGTCTTTTTCTGTTTATTAACAAGGACCTTAAGTCACACCCTCTAGTTTGTGAAGGCAATAATGGGAAGCACACTCTGTTTTGTTGTTTGTGATTTAAATGGCTTCTGTTTGAAGTGTGTGTGTTTTTTGAAGGAGGATTCGGCTTGTAACCATGACTTTTTTTTGTAAGAGATTTACATAAAAAACTCTCAGTCTGGTAACTTTTGAACAGATTCTGGCTGAAGTAGACTTAGAATGTGAGACAAAATGAAAGCCTCCAGGGTGTAGGGGGTGAGAGGGGGGTAGCTGAGCCTTAGCCGGTTTGTGTATGAGAGCAGCAAATCCGACTTGGTTGGTAAACAGAGGCTTCGGGGACTTCTCTCCTTTTGCATACAGGCTGCTGGGGACTAGTCGGAACCCTCTGTGATTCTAATAGTGTAAGCTCATTGAAATCGCCGTATAAAATGCCAATAAGGCTGCCTGCCACAAGGAACACTCTTCTGTGGGCTGGAGCTGTAAGCTCCCTTCACAGTAAACTTTGTATTCTAATGCCATACTCTTTCTGCTCAGGAGTTCCGCAATTATGTCATTCTTTTCTTCGAGTATACTCTTTGTTTTAGGGGGTTGTGTCAAGAGATGTGGTGAGACCAGATTTAACCATGCACCTGGTCCAAGTGTTTTTCACTGATAAAGTTGCAACCCTTGATCCACTGCAGGTAAAGTCAAAATAGTGGAAACCATCAGGCTTATTGCTGTAGGCTCAGAATGCTGCAAGGAAGCTCATGTGCTTTGGTGTCGATCTGCTTATGCACAGACCCCTGTATTGAAGTTCTGAGGAAACAGGCCCCTAGTGATCTGCTTTCTGTTCTTTTGTTTTACAGGAAAACACCTGTAATTTGTCTTCATCAACCTGTATGGACACCCGGCCAACAGAAGCCAGAGCGAAAAGTATCAAATCAACACCACATTTTTCAGAAAATGGCAGATCCAATTTTATAAACGTCCCTGAGGCTTCTCCCTAACCGTCAGTGTGCTGACCCCTCACTCATTCTACAGCGCTACACTAGGCCTAGGTGAAGCTTTTGAAGATTGTCCTGTCTGTTTTTGTAGCCTAGCGTGATGTGCCTCAATGAGAGAGATCCCTAACGAGATGTCGCAATGACGTTTGAATGTACGATGGAATCCAAAGACATGCAAACCTCCTCACTAAATTGCCAACAATGAACATGAGACAGCAGAGATTGAGTCTACCTTCTGTTTCGACGCTAGGCGAAATGGTGCTGTCTCGTTTGCCACTCATTGTGATGTGATGAGCTGTAAAGAAGAGGAGAAGAGTAATTAAACACGGTTTTGAATTCAGAAACGTGTAAACTTCATGACACTCTATCCCTTTCTTCTTAAACTACAGAACATATGTTTTCAATCCCAGTCTTAATGATTTGCTGATGAGAGTAACCAGGTGTGCTAATGTCAGGCAAGTTACATTAAGTGTAGACCGGAGAAGCCCCAGGGTACCTATGTTCTGGATGAGAAGGCTTGATATATGACAATTGGATGATGTGTGAGGTTATAGTTGTTTTTCACATGATTAGTCACGCAAGAGGTTTAGATGAGGTGGCATACTAAAAGTTGAACTGTTGGTAACCGGTGGCACCATTGTTTACACTGTCTTAATGACGGTTAAAAAAAAATACCACAACATAAATCCATTGATGTTGGTGTGGCTTTAAATAATATGCTTGTCATTACTGCCAACTCAATTTTCTATTGATTTAATAAAATATTTGATTGCCTTCTGGTGAATGCCAATGATAAAGTCATGGAACATGGACTAAAATCATGTAACTATGCACTGGGTAGGGTTCAAAATACAAAACTGGTCAGGGATTGATTTGTTTGTGCTGTATTGCTAAGGGCATAGATTATTTCGATTATTTCTCTAACCACTTTCCATTCATGCCAATCAAAGTATAGCTGTAAAAATGTGATATGAAGTAACTCCAAACTGAGTGACAGTATGGTTAATGCAAGAATATTTGATGCCTTTTGCTAAAGTTATCAAGTACATACTAAATTTATCTGGTACATACTTATATTGAGTTATCAAACTTGTGAAATGTGTGATACTGTACCCTATTCACTTTTTATCCTAATCCATCCAGGTGTACAACACAAAGAGGACATTCGCTCCAGATTTTAACTCAGCAGCTAAATCTTTATATATGGAAAACAACCAATGAGCAAGACAGTTGCCTGCGAGCGGGATGTGGGATGAGATAGGAGACAGATACAAGAAGTAGGGAGATGGAACGGAGAACGGAGTGTGAGAAGCATTGAAGCAAAAATGCAGCAAGGGAATCTGCCAAGGAATCAAAGTGCTGACAAGTTGAAGGGGGAGGATTCAAATGCACAAACACACAGTGTTTTTCTGTGACCCGTGGGCGGAAGAGCACAGCCCTAATCGAATTCCGCTTAGCTATTTTCAAACTCAGGCTGGCATGTAAAACACTGTTTTGCAGGTGTACCAGTCTCCCCTGAAAGAGGATAGTCAACCTTAGATTTTGAGCACAAGGTGATAAGACTTGAGAAGCAGAGGCACAGAAAGTACCATCCAAGGGAACTGAGTTCCTTTCAGGTTCTGCAAGAAACATAATCTAAAAATGTGTAAATAAGAAATATTTTACTTTTAAACAAAAATTATATAACAATATACGATTCTCATGTTCTTTTCAGATTGTTTTGTATATATATTGACATATGGAGTAAAGATGATTGTTACTTCTGTGGTTTGCAAGTCATGAGGACAACAATTTATGTGTATGTTTCCATGTTAAAACCAGCTCAAATCAAATCAAATGGAACTCTTTAAAACATAATTCATAATTTGTTGTTTGTTTTATTTAATGCAATGTAACACATTTTTCCACATTCAAATGTCATCTTCTTTGACTTCAAACTGGACATAGTGGGAATATGATTTTGCATTGATAAAGGATAGGTGATATGAAAATCAATTATATTTTGTGTAGAAAAACTATTACAATTAAAACAGGATTAAAGTAAGAGATAATGGTTGCTTGAATAATAGTTATCTTCGCCAATTATCCCTGGCTTATCAGTGGTGATACGGCCACAACACTGAGCAGAATAATGATTAGAAAGTGACATTTCTCTCTCCTTGCCTTGTCCTCCTCTAGCTTCAGTATAAATGAAAACAAATTATACATTATTCTCAAGGGACAAAAAACCCTGACTTCCTAAGTATGTTTTTTTACCTCAACATACATAGACCAAACCATACATTGACTATACCAATACATAATGCACCAAAAAGTCGGAAGTTTGTTTTAGGAAAAGTCCAAACTCAATAGAAACATGAAATGTTGCTATTAGCTCTCCTAGTCATAGCCAAATACAAACGGGCAGAACCTCAGTTGAAAAAAGCTACCTCTAATATTGTTAACCCTCATCCAACAGTTTACTCATACCCTGCACGTATCGTTGCTTTGTACTCTTGCCCCGATTCCTATTCTTGAAATAAAATCAGACCGAAAGCATAGAAAATGCCAAGGGATGCCAGTCCAAAGGTTTACCACCAAACAACATCTATCATGGGAGTGTACACCTGCTGGGGACCCAGATGTGCTCTGGCACTTTTTTACAGGGTGACTGGTAATGCAGTTCCCCAGGGCCTCATCCCCACAGCTGCGAGCACAACAACGACCGCCTCATCTACACATCTGAGCTTTCCTTCACTGGATTAGGTACAGTATAACATATTTCTACACTATGAATGGTACACTTGGACTTACAGTCTGAAATTCAGGGGTAGGAACACAATCTAACAAATGGAAAATGTTCTACCACCTTGACATCGCTTCAAGCATACCATATGTGTTTAGTTTCTTTTTTTTTCTTTTTTTTTCTCTTGGATGTTTGAAGAAGTGACTGAAATGCACCATTTGATGATTTATCTGGCGGTCTTGATCAAGCATCTGTTACATGTTTTGTTCAATAAGCAGTTGAAATAGTCCTGAGGGGGATATTTATCAAGGGCGCATACATCGTAGTACCCTTTGGAACACCAAATTTATAACACAACATTTCCGTCATGGAGCATCACCAGATGGGTTCTTTAAGTGTTCATTTGATATGAGTAGGTCGGCCTTCAACTGATGGCTATTGACGGGGAGTTGAGATAAATCAGTGCCTGCTAGGGATGGCATAAAAAGCAAGGCAGAATAGTTCATATTAGTTTAGTCTCTGGTGGTTAACTGACAGGCCAAAGAGACTAAAGGAAATGATTAGGGGTTGCAAAAAGTGCTCCAAAAAATCTTGGAAACATACAGTGGAATCTTACACAAGTCCATGAGTAACCTGTATTATTGGAAAAAAACGACCAAGCCCTGTCATTTGCAGAAGATGTTGCCTGCAGCAACCCAGAGGCTCAGCCTGTGTAAAACAGACATTTGCCTAGAGGCCTTTTTTTGTTCTCACAGTCCCTCCCAGTTTTTTCTAGTTCACAATCTGAAATCTAATGCCACTATATTCACCTCAGCTACTTTCCTCAGAATCTTAATATCTGTTTCTTTGTCAGTTCACGGCCAGGTGAAAGATGAGCCAGTAATAAAGTATGTATTTAACTTTAGGCTTTTTTAGACCATAAGCAAAGTCAGACAACTCTCAAGACTATAGTATGTGAACCCTAAGATGCTTCTGTGCATACAATCTCCTAAGTACATTGAAAACGTTTGAGGCAAGCTATTAAAGATGGACTTTTTACGAATTTGTCATCTCAGACTAGTTTTACTCCATGTTTAAGCAACAGTGGCAAGGTCATTCCAGCAACTCATGTATGCTATATTGCTTTTGACAAATATTCTGACCTTCAAGAGAATCCGGAATCAAAGGCAGCACATCTGACAAACAGACTACTAATTTAAGAAAAGATGCATGTGAAATTGCCCTAAGATCACTTCACAATTAGTTTAAGAGTGAAACTATGTATTGAACTGTAGTTTACACAATGCATATATTTTTAATTGAGCTTGTTATCGTACTTGTTTAAGTTAGACGTGAGAGATGTATCCTTTTTCAGCCTGTTAATGGGACTATCCCTGAAAAGAAACATTTGTGGAATCAGAGAAAAGAGACCCTTGTTTTGGAAGATTTTGATATATTGGCTCAAAGTCAGCTAAGCACACAAGTGTATCTGCCTTAATTAGCTCCCATACACAAGTATTACAAAAGCACAGAAGCAAAAGGTCTGTTAATTTTTCTCTGTATGTGTAATGTCAAAGTTACTGGTCCTTTATTAACTTTACACTGTTTGACTCAAACTAATGAAGCACAGCGGAACAGTAAAGCTATAGGGAAATTAGCTTTGCTTTAAAACGAGGTCTTGAATGTTTCAAGAATCATAATACAGCTAACAAAAAAACCAAATCATACAGTATTGTATACAAAAAGCATACACAGTAAACAAGTGTGTGTGCTGTTTACACACTTTTGGGGTTACATTGCTAAATTTGAAGTAATATCCTTCTCTTTAAGAACACACACAACTTTATTATTGAAGGCAATTTGAATTGTGTAGTTGCAAGATTCAATATATACAAATATTGATAATTGTGTTTTACAAGTCAGTCAAGAGTTTTAGGACCAACCCATAAAACTGGGCTTGCTTCCTGATTAGGTTGGGTTGGTTTTCTATCTGTAAATCTATCTGGGGGAAATACACTATCAAAGAAATTAAATAAACAATGTTCTATCAACTATTACTACTTTGAAATTCAACTTTCATTAATATCTGTGCACCAGCATTGCACATAAAAAATCTAACATTTCACAAGCAAGAAGAACTATCTTCTAACAGATGAAAATATTCTTACAGTGTGCATGCTGCTATTCCAATGGTGAATTTACTTCAAACTTAAGAAAATATATGTCTGTCTGCTGCTTCATGAGACATAGCCTACGTTTAATGCTCTTTAGTCTACTGAAACATTGCGTGGGCCTCCATCTTTATAGTTGACATGTGCTGTGATTATTAAAAAAGGAAAATATGCGCACCCCTGTAGGCCCTATCTCTGGTTTGCTGAGAATCTGAGATCAAAACAGGTTCATGGATGGCAGGAGTCCAAGTTATCTTAATTATATTGCATGAGCAGTGATGGTTCTGTCTGAATTGTGGATGAATTGATGTGTTGTGGATGTCTGTTGCAAGCAAGATCCTAACTGACTAGGCTAACAACAGGCCTAAATGGTGTCATTAAAAGTAGCCTATGTGGTTATTGAGTTCAATCCACTTTGTTACTAATACAAATAACCCATTATTTTTCTGCAGGTTCGTTTTGTTGAAAATCACAACAAAAATAAAGAAATCCACGAAAACTCATTTGTGATTTTTTCTGGGTTTTTCCTTACTTGTATACACACTTTATACAAGTAGAAGTAGGCATCTTCATGTTTTGATTTGACATGTGGTATGAATGAGGTCTATAGGATTTAAGCCCACCCATGCAATTGCATTTGAGTCACAAAGACTGTCTTCACAAATCTTGGGAAAATATGATAGCTGAATCTAGTTTACAATAATAATGCCCAGGATAAAATGTCAATGGGCATTAGCTAATTTAATCTCAAATGTTTTTATTCAATTCTTTTAAAAGACATTTAGGTACTTGCCAAGATGCCATATTAATTACAAGGAGATTTTGTTAGAAGATAACTCAATTTGTACATTCATATGTTGTTGGGACCAACAGTGCATTTTGAAGAACCAAAGGTATATGCATTTGCCTGTTTAGAAAGTTGGTTCCTTTCCTTTCCAGGACAATACCTGTTGATTATATACTTTGCCTGAATGTGTTTTTATGTTTTTTTGCTGGAAGATAAGGTTTCTACCCATGTTTGTTTTGACCAAGGGTCCTTTACATTACAAAAAGTGTATTCATTCAGCAAACATACAGCAGCTGACCAACCCTAGTCTTCCCTAAAGTGCATACCTTCTTTCCTATGTTTTGTCTTATAACTCCAGTCTGCAGGTCAAAAAAGCAACATGGCGATACTAACGCAAAGGCAAATATTGTTACACACACATGTCCAGTGCTGTTGATTATTGCTATTAAAACCCTTTACATTTAGCTTCTGCTGGGAACATTTTGTGTATGTTTCCTAGCTGTGGAACTGCAAGATGAACAGAGAATTTCAAACAGATGAGACATACAGTAATGGTCTGTGCTTTCCTTGTTTGGTATTGTAGGGATAATTATATAAATTTCAAAGCTTTCTGACAAGTAACAGTTGTTTAAATTCTTCAACACATGCTTAACATGCTCACTTTATTTATTGTCCTCAATCTCAACTAGAAAGTCGACAAGGAAACAAACCCACTCTCTTGGGTGCCCACACACTTTTTCAGTTATGTCTATCGGAAAAGGTTTCCATGGAAACACGTTTGCTGCTTTTTATCCTTAAGTTTTATATACCTGAAATCCTTTGATTTGTAATTGAATGCAATATGTTGTTCAAGTTTTATTGTTTGTTTTGTTCTATATTTAATTTACCATAACTCATTGTAATATTAGTGTGGGGGTGAGGGGGTTCTTTTGGAAAAGCAATGTAGAAAATGAGAAAATACATCTTTATTGAAGTATTGCAGATGTGTTACCCTTTCATTTAATTTATCGCTGTTTGTATTTCAGGAGAAGATTGCAGTCTCTACCCAGTGCACCTTAAAGGTTATGTAACAAAGCTTGAATGATGACTTTTGCGTAGTGTGCTAAGGTACTCATGTACAGTGGCATGTTCTTCAGACTCCAGCAATGGTTGAAACCCTTCTGGTTAAGTGTACAGGCTTCCATTGCTGTCATTCCTTTTGAAGACATACATAATGTGACATGGCCTTTCCATACAGAACACCTTTATTTTTAATGGCTTTGTTCGACTGTATGTTTTGTCCCACCAGGTTCTGGATGCGTTGTAATTAATGCAAAGTGATATTGGCAGGCGATTGTCGTTTAATCACAATGAGCACTGGAGGGGGAGAGGGTGCATCTTCACTTAAAATATTCAGTTGATGACATTATTGCCACAAGGCAAAGACACTGCAGTTGGCTTGACAGCCAGATTGTGACTTTTAATTTAAAAGAGCTGCCAGTAAACAGAGAGGTCTAGCTGATACGCCAATAGAATTATGGTCCTCACTGGTGCTAGAGGCATTGGTAAAATAACACCACCTATGACTTAACAATGAAACAAGGGACTTCATTGTTGCAGTATTTTGACACAGTCTTCATGGAGTCTAACCAAAGTACTTGTATGCAACTTTGTCTGAGGTATTTTTCTTTTCAATTAGAATTTTGAAACTCTGAGAAATTGTGAATAGTAAGACTAAGTGATATCTCAATTCCCATGGATAGGAAGTCCAACACTTAATTAGACTCTATTAGACCCCTACTTAACATGTAACATGTAGGAGTTGCATCTTTGACAATTAACTGATTACATTGCCTTTAATTGACTTTCCCTTTACCCACTGTTAAAAGCCGTAAAACCTTTCCTCAACAACCGTAGACGAAGCAACATACAGATTTTTGGCAGTGATCAATTATAGAAAGTGATAACTTGCAAAATTGAAATGATGACTTAAAACAGTGCTCTAATGTCCTTAAATGTGGAATCCCTTGTCTTTCTGACTATCCATGCGTAGCCATCTTCCTCGTCTTCTTCTCCTCCTTTTCTTTTTCATCATTAAATGCCAATCTGTCCTGGCTCAAGTGAAGCGGAAGTAGTCAATATCACCTTGTTGTATACTATCTGGAATCTGAACTCTCTTTTGTAGGCTGCCGGCATCAAATACATTGGACCACTAAGGTATGGTTCATCATCCCAAGAAGAGGTGCTCAGGCAGAAAGAACAAGCATCCTGATTGCTTTCAAAAGAATGACATTAAAAGCCTTCACTGACATACTGCACTGGAATATGAATCGCTACTCTGAAGAGTTTCCCCATCATGCTGATATCTAAAATGATTTCTTGAGATTGATTAGCATGAAGTGACTGTTATGTGAAATTATGCTTCCACCTGAGATGTGACCATCGTCATTAAATGCTGATAAACTATTTGGAAACTATTAAATCTTAGATGCCTGCAAAACATATTGATAACTACATGGTTAGTAAAGAGTTTAAAATGGCAAAAAATAACTGATTACAGATGTTTATAAGTATCCGACTCAGATCATTGGTGCATCACAAACTAGTGCTTTGTGGTCAAATGAATGACGTACTATAGGCAAGTTACAGAGTCACTTATATGATTTAAATGAGTACAAAAATGGTTTCCATATAATTCCTTCCTTTTATGGTACATCATGACACAATCAAGTCATAACAGGAGGTTGCAGTGTTTATCCTCTATCCTTTTGTGGTTGACCATAACAATATCATAACTCCTCTTACTCTTCATGTCTTCTCACAGTCTCCTTACTGTCTCAAGTGAGAGGCCTCTTGTCATTAATAGAACTGAGTGACTCCTGCCAGATGAGTTATGACCTTAAATAAACAGGTTTCAAGCCAAGTTTAAAAATGAATCTTAACATTTCATTACAGTTTTTAACAACACAGTACATCCCTGTCGGTAGGACCCTATTGCTTGAAGGTATTGTCAATGCAAGCTATGCTTGTGCTGTTGTCTCGAGGCCTGTCTTGATATTATACAACTTTGAAAAAGGAAAAAACATGTTCTCTTACAATTCCTTGAAGTTTACCTTTTACCTTATTTCCCCTTTAGCACAAAAGATAATGTATATTTAGTTTTGATCCTTTAAATTGTCTAGCAAAGACCTGGATCATTCTCTTGAATTCCTTCTGATTTATCACATAACGTATGAGCAGGTGTATTGACCACCTGACCAAAAGTTGTAAAAATAAACAACTTTCACTTGCTGCCTATGATTTTTGTTTTACTGTACTTTATAGCCTGGTATGGACTTTAGTTAACCAGTGTTAGTGATCAGTTTTGCAAAAAATTCCTCTTTCTGTACAAATGGTTATTATGTGTTCTTTTGATAGTTTATAGGCATTCTACTACACAACGGTTTTTCACTTTAATTGAATGGTCCTAATATTTAGTGGAGATTGCCTACTAATAGCTTGTAAATAATTAAAAACAGAAGCACATTATCTTTAGTTGAGAATCATCGACAGATAGTAAATCAATCAGTTAACTGAAGATTAAATGTTGGTTAAAAAACCTTGAAAATCAGCAGACATTTTGTCAAATCTGTAGATCAACACTTGAAATGCACCTGATCGTCAACAGACAGTTGAATGCATGGTACTTGCCTGTTGAAACCAGGGGGGTAGCCAGCTATTTCAGAGATATTTTCGTTTTTTGGGGTAGGCCTTAGAACCAATTGGGTAGGCCTGTGCCTACCCAGGCCTACCCGTGGCTTCGCCCCTGGTTGAAACTGTTGAATGTCAACTGATACATTGTTGACATGCTACTGAGGAGCTACTTACAGCTTATAGTGTGCCAAAAGATGGACTATCAAAATGCAACACACAATCTACAGACAGTTAGTTGAATATTGGTTTATGACCTGTTGAAAACAAGCTTTGAAAGTCAGTAGACACATTCAGTAAAACTTGTAGTTCAACACTTGAAATGCACCTGATAATCTACAGACAGTTAGTTGCATAACTACAAATCTGTTGAAACCGTTTTGTTGAATGTTAACGAATACAATGTTGACATGCTACTGAGTAGTTACTGATAACCTATAGCGTGTCAACAGACGGACCATCGAAATACAGTGTTACCAAAAGGGGATATAGTAGTAGGTACATGTTGTGATTAACAGGGAGATTCGGATGCCTCCTGTTTGTCTTGTATCACAAACAAACGGGTGGCTGTGGATTAGCATTGATCAAACGAAGAGGTGGCGGACCAGTGCCAGCACAACACTGGAGGAACTGGCAGCATCTGTGTCCATTTTATGAGGCTGCACTGCACTGATGGAGCCTCTCTGACGAAGCCACCATCCAGATCTGTCAGATCAGTCTGGAGCTAGGTCTTCTGGGAGGACATCCTTTTTTTGGTCGAAAAGTCTGAATATTAGAACTGTGGAATGACAAATTATATAAACCCATGTGCAGGGTATGTTGGACCACATGCCAATGCTTTGATACATGTCAATACCTAAATATTTGTTAATCAACAATTGATCTTCATCTTGATTGGGGTACAAGCAGATTATTGGGAAGGAAAGTATACAGGGATTCAGATACATAATGGAAAATGTATTTCTTACCTGAAATTACATACAGCAATTCCATTTACACTTACATTATATTGCCAAAAGTTTTCGCCTGGCTGACTTCACACGCATATGAATGCGAGTGACATCCCATAATGTCCCATGATGTTGACCCACCCTTTGCAGCTATAACAGCTTCAACTCTTCTACATTTACATTTATGCATTTAGCAGACGCTTTTATCCAAAGCGACTTCCAAGAGAGAGCTTTACAAAAGAGCATAGGTCACTGATCATAACAACGAGGTAGTCCCAAACATTGCAAGCAGCCAAAACATGAAGCATACATTGTGAAAAAAATAAACAAGTGCCAAAGGGAAGACCCATAAGAGCATGCAGTTAAGTTACAAATTAAAACAACATGAACCACAAAAAGTGCAAGACTGTACCTGTAGAAGAACAATCAACAGTAAAATATTTCACAGCGAGTACAAGAGTTAACTTTGTTATAACTAACCTACAAGAGCAACAAGGAAGGCTTTCCACCAGGTTTAAGAGTGTGTGTATGGGAATTTTTGGAAGGCTTTCCACCAGGTTTAAAAATGTGTTTGTGGGAAATTTTGGCCATTCTTCCAGAAGTGCATTTGTGAGGTCAGACAGATGTTGGACGAGAAGGCCTGGCTCGCAGTCTCTGCTCTAATTCATCCCAAAGGTGTTCTATCGGGTTGAGGTCAGGACTCTGTGCAGGCCAGTCAAGTTCTTCCACACCAAACTCGCTCATCCCATGACAGGACGTGCACAGGCTATGGCTAAGGTTGCCCGGGCAACTGTCCGTTTGCCCTCCTCGAGTCAGAGTGCCCCTCCAAGGAAAATAAATTAATAATAGTGAATTTAAACAGCTGCAGAATTTCATGTAGACCTAGATTTAAAAATTGCCACCCAAAACATTTCTTAAAGTAGCCTTAATCACTTCCAATAAGTCTATGGGCAACGAGAGTGGAAGTCACGAGGGGGAGAGGAGTATGCCCCCTACTCTGTTTACTCTGCGGTACTGCACGCGACCGCCACCTGAGCCTGCATTTTCTTGCACTTAAGAGACGGTCACGGTTGTTTTATTCTGTGTCGATAAAAAACTGCTTTGACGTTAAGGTGAGTTTTAAGTTGAAGTAATGTATAACAAACGAACCATCATCATCATGTTGTATGAAATCAATTACAATCTTCATAAATCCAGGCTCAGTTTGCCACGTTTAGCCTAAATAATCAGACGGCTAGCTTGCCTACCAGACAACCAGCCCGTTATCATACACATGCTATTTTTTTGGTAGGAAAACTAAGCTACATGTCTGCTGATGGTTAGTTCATAACATTTTGTTTTAACAAAAAGAATAAATGATGGAAGTAATGCATTACATGAATTATTATCATTAGTAGCATTATTTTTTTGTGGGGGAAGGGGGGGGGGGGGGCAACTGCCCTTCAAAATGTCTGTGCACGTCCCTTTGTGCACTTGAATTTAATGATTTGGATGGCTGAGTGAATACTTTTGGCAATATAGTTTATATTTACACTGGTGACACGGTTAAAATGCAGGTTTGATCCTTGGGCTACAGTCAGCCGAGAGACAGAGGATACAGATAGGCTTTTAATTATTACAAGAAAGGATGAAATGTACAAAAGTAAAAACACTTTTGTACATGTTTCTTTGTTCTGTAAAAACCCGGGAGTGTCTCACATCCTAACGCTCTTTTGGCGTATGTCCACTTGTGTCCAATACCATTGCCGGCTCAGGGCAGTACCGTTCCTATTCCCGGTAGACCACCTCTTGCAGCATGTGGAGCGGACTCCAGCTTGAGACCTCGCACCAAACTAGCTACTCCTTTGCGCACAGTGACAAGTAACTCTGTAGGGAAAGATGTGTACACTTCCCTTTACACGTCAGCTGTCGAGCCATAGATTGTATCTTGGATTCGGGGATGTAGTACGTTAGCCGACAGCCCAGCCGTGGTTGTCTCCCGGAGTCTGAAGCGCCTCGCGAGCAGCGAGATCGTCGCTTCGTGTGCTCTTGCATGCGTTCCTTTAGAATCAAGCTTCCTTTCCATTCAGTCCCCGCTCCTTTTTAAAGGTTTCCCTTTCATTGCCTAACCAATCAGTGTGAAGTTGTTTGGAGTGATGGGCTGCGTCAGTCAGCTGGGGAGTTCACTCCCCTCATCCGTCTTGTCCACAAACACATCGTAATACAAACGGAACACGATGATATCACAGCAAACAAACTGAAAACAACACAACGGAAATAACCACAGCAAACCATATGAATTCACCACAGCAAACAAAACATCTCAAATCATAGTCAAACCCAACTAAAATAGCAGACAACATAGGCTGGCCAACTGGCATCTGTGACATATACATACGTTATACTTGATTTGTTAATGCATGTTAAATTGTCTGAACAATTTAGTTAATACTCTCAACCATATTGAGCAGAAAGCTCAACTGTTGAAATTGCAAATGGAATTATCATTTCAGTTAAAGGTATCCTTAATGGTTTCTAGATACCATCAAACAGCCACAAAGACAGACATACTCCATGTTTGTGGACCCAAACGCTGATAAGAAGACCTAGCTCTGGTAATCCCACAGAAATTTGGAGCAAAAGAAAATTGCTGTCGTACTTCATCCCATTAATAATTTTTGTCTCGAAGACTAAATCAATATATTTGATCAAGTTTAAATTGTTTGTGATTACAGTTGGTGTGTGTGTGTTTGTGCGTGCTGCTCTTGTGTGCCTAGTTGGGTGTAACAACTGGTCTCATACAATTGTGTATTTTCAAATTGAATTTCTTGGTGTAAATTATATTTCATCCAGCAGCATATCATCGAAGTAAAGCAACATGTGTTTGCGTTTATTTTTGGGCAGGGTAATCCCTTTATTCAATTAAGGAACCACATCCAGTCACCTGTTGTAAACATTCAGTGGATTTTCCGCCTCTGCCTAATCTTTCTTTTAATTGTGGGGGTGGGTGCAGTTATCCTTCTTTTGTAGTTGTTCTTAGTCTAATACAGCTAAGTCCTTTAGAATCGAACCATGGTGAAGGCTTTGGGGTAGTCTTTTGTGGAGACGATGTTGGTGTGTAAGCGATAACAAAATTGAGTTGCTTTCATGTTTAACAAGAGTTTTTTTTTTTTTTATAATCCACTCAGAAGGTTATGGTAATCTAGTATGACATCTACAGAAAGTATTGGAGCTAGTCTGATTGGTCTGTTCTACTGGCAGTTTAGTTTTTTACATCTGTGTAGGTTGCTTTTGTGAGAGGCAGCCACCCTTTTTACCTGTGTTTTAACAGCTCATTTAAATGTCTTGCTAAACCGCAGCAAATATTTTTAATAGAGAACTACAGTGAGGCATATGGAAACAAATCTGAATATTAAAAAGGCCATTCATTCATTCACGTTTGTATGTATATACTGTTCAAACAGAAAATGTATTATTAGCAATTAAGTTGTTTGACATTAAGGAAAGTCAACTTTTTGTGTGTTTGGTACAACACCTAACTTGTTTGCACTCTGAGACACTAGAAACAAACACACTTAGTACCAAACCCTGGAAAGTTGTCAAAATACAAGTTAAGTAAAGTAATGTTGCATTCAGTCCATGTACACTGAACCAAGGGAAATCTGATCCGGTTCACCGGTGAGATTGATCCAGAGTTTGAGTTTGCTCTCCTGCAGACACACAGAAACCTCCTCTAGGTTATACCACACCAAGGCTAAAATCACTTCCACAAGCCCTGGAAATCTTTATATTCCCAGAGCTCCTCCTCTGTCCTAATTGGCTTTTGTGATTGTCTTGTTAGATAGCCAGAGTTCCATCCTGAAATTCCTGCTGAAGTGTGGGCCATTCATTTTCAGTGTGGTCCACAGGCCTTAACAAGATGTCCAGTCCCTAAGGCCGTGGGTCTGATCCTCCTGAGGGCAATCATGACCTACTCTCCCCTCCAGTGTCTTAGAGAGGCCCTCTGTAGGCCATGACTGAGGATCAAGGAGCATGACATACTTAAAACACTGGCTCACTCTTTACCTCTATCCAACTAATTAAACTTAAGAACAGAATGTTTCATAACCACTACTAGACAGCAGGTTGTGCCAACTAATGAAATGTGTTATTGCTACGATTGCAAGAAGAGTATTGCTTGACTGTTTTTGTAAGCTTAAGAATCCCACTGTCACTGTTGCTTCCACTTTGTGTACTAGTTCTTCAATGTATTTAACATAGTGTCCATTGGGACACTGCAGAAATTGCCAATAATGATATTGACTGAGTGAGATCTTGTCTCTCTTAATATCCTGCTAAAGAAATCTTCCCCTTATTGATTGTATAATTGACTTTTAAAATGCAATATCAGGAGGTATTCCAAAGTAACACGCAGAGTGATTTTTAATGACACAAAATTGATTTGCTGAGGCACCACATAGATTATGCCAGATAATGTTATCTGTACCTCTACAACTTTATCAAGGTATTACATTCATCAGACAAAAACATGCTCTGCAACAGCAACCAAGGATTTCATTTAAATTTACCATGGTTATGTCACATTTTATTACATAATATAAAGTAGTTTAACCTGAGAGTATCATCTCTTGAATCTTGAATTGCATCAAAAATTGTTATACAGGTATTGTCACTTCACAAAGGATGAGATTCAGCACAAAACTAATAAAATACATTAAATTATTGTTTTCTAGATACATCCCATTTTGTAATTTACCTCAATGTCAGGTAACATCCCTCCAAAGCATTACCCCAAATATAGGCTTAGCCTAATTGGATTGCCCCCTGGGAATTATCTCATTGTATAATATACAGTATATACTGTACAGTATGTCCCTTCTCTATTCTGTTGTTTCATCTAGTTATTTTCTACTCCTGGATGATCATTACAGTCAACATGATAGGCGACACTGGAATAGATTCTGTCAGCACGTAATGTTATGCCAATCGGCTGAATTGTATGTCGCTCATTGATGTAACCTATGCATCAAATGTTTTGGAAAATTGTTTCTCAACGTTGTTGTAAAAGCAATTCTTACTTTTTAGAAAATTGTCTCAGATAGAAGCAATTGTCGCAAGTGAAAAAGCATTGTTCCATGGTCCATAGTGAGATTTGCCATAAAGGCTAGTCGATGTTGGAGGTAAACACTGTAGACAAGTATATTATGTGAGAATATAATGGCTCCAATGCCTGAAATCCAATACCAAACTGTTAAATAAAGTAAAGTGAATTGGATAGAAATAGTTGAAATACAAACTATCACTTTTGACAATAACTGTTACAGCTTGCTGTGGACCTTTGGGGGCCAATTTGCATGAACAGCTGTGTGCTTAGCCTTGTTGGATTTTGTGGAGTAGAATTATGTTTGCATACGTTTATATCTTCTTCTAACTGAACAAGAGGCGATGATCTCTCAAAGTTGCGACCAACTGGAGACACATTGATGCAAACAGGTCTTTCTCTCACTGTTTTCAACTCCTCCCTTCGGGTATTTTGTATATATTCTGTGAGGAACTGATAATTTATTCATAGCTTTTGACTAAGCATAAAAGTAACTAATATACACAGAGGGACATTTTTAAATCATTTTCTGGCAACTTCCAAAAAAGCTTGGTGGCTTAACTTTCATCCAAAAAACACAGTCCATTGCAGTGGATAGAGGTCTTTAATCACTCTTCAGATCCCAGGTTTCAGACAGGGCAACTGATTACACTCGTGCTGTAAAACATTTGTAAAATGGAACAGTAACATGCCACTGCAGCTGTGGTAAATACAGATTAGAAGAATGAGAGTATTATCATTTTTTATAACTTTTGTCATAAATATTTATCTATCAAGCATTGCACAGTCAGTTGGTGAAAAGTTTATTGCTTGCGGCCGGCCCACAAGGAGACAAAAACATCACACGCCATTGTGCTTACAAGTTTGTCTGCTAGCATGTTGTGCTAGCTAGCTATTTAAACGGCCCACTCTTTACAGTCATTGGTGCAAACATGCAAATGTTCCATGACTCTTCTTCATTGGCTCCTTGCGTAGACCTGGTGCGCGTGTGTGTTTGAGTGTGTGTGTGTGTGTCTTTTGACCCCTGTAAGCTTGACCACATGATTCACCCAACACAGATAAGGCCAGACATATTTTATGGCCTCTCCCTACACACAAGGAATGCTGAACACAGAATCATTGTTATACAGGATAAACGTGTTACATCTTAAATTTTTCCAACAACTTTTGTATTTGATCTTCTTGCTATGATGGTTTAATATAGGAAAAGTGCTGTTGATCATCAACACTTCACCCACATTGTCTATGCTTCTCTGGCAGTGCCCCGTATTATGTCATTGGCACACACCCTCCCGTCTTGTGTTTTAAATTGTGGGAGGCAGAGAATGGAGCTGTGTGGGGCTTGTTTGTTAACGACACAGCACCCTCGTGAGTGCTAACTGGCAGTGTGCCTAGTCCCTGGAACCGTAGTGCTACAGCAGAAAACTGGAAGTGAACCCAATCTTGTTTTAAATGTGTGTATTTACCCATTTACCCAGCAGTCATTAGGACCAACAAGCCTAATTATATCAAACTCACACTTTAAATGTAATTTGTTTACAATAGATGACATGAGGCATTTTCTCTAATAGTTTTTTTCAGATGATTGAAGTGAGCTTTGAAAAGCCTGTGAATTTCTGTTATGCTTAGTTTATGAGGTCTGAAAGGGTCTCCCACCAACTGAGGTGTTAATTGCTGCTCAATTGGACTATGTTTATTGTATAATCCCCAGCATTGTTCCTGTCTAATGTAGTACTACCTAGACAAACTGAAAAAAAAATTGCTACCTGTAGCTAAGTGGGGAGATTATAGGAGATTGGTGTGTATCACATGAGCTAGCACTAGACAGAGTTAATTAACTGCATGGCCTTATGGATATTTCTCAAAACTCAATCCTTATCCTGCCACACCCACCCATCTTTCTCTAAAATGCCCTCGTTTTTACATCAACTCACCCCAATTTGGAAACTGAGATATTCTGAGAAATATCTCCCATCTTTCCAAGCACTCAAGTAGACATAAAAGATGCACATATTTCCACTGGGTGTTGCTGGGGACTTTGAGTGTATGTATATTGTGCACTTTCTCTTATTCCACATCAGGGAGATTGTCAGGTGAGCACTGTATCACTTTTTGCAAGTCAATGTGGCTATATATTGTTCCCTGACAGTCTTAATAATAAATCAAAGCTTTTAAGGTAGCCAGAGACAACGACAACCACCTTATAAACATTTAATAATCAGCCTGGTAATAGGATATTACTTAATGTAAAAATGTGGAATTATGCATCAGGCCATATTCCTGTCCTTACTGCTTTCTCAAAAGAAAGCAGCTAAAAAGCAATGCTTTTAGTCATCCAAATCCACCCAGTTTATATATAAAGACAACTTCAGCATATCATGTTTTTGTTTCCTGCATTCCTTATAGCAATGCCTTGTTTAGAGTGGATGAAAGTCTAGTTCTTGTTCAGCTAGAGTGACAGTTTAATTTAGAAACACGTGAGACTGTTGTATAATATTGCTTTCTCAACTCAGAACAATTAGGATAGGTTATAATCTGACTATGTGGAGGTCTATTTGCTTCAGACATTATTTCTTCTGATCTCACCAATGTGGTAAAAGAGAATCAACATGAAAGAACAATCAACTATCAAACACCCCATAGGAGTTTCAATGTGTGTACAAGGTTTAGCAGTGGGTGGCGAAACAGTTGTAGGTTGTCAAAGACCTGTGACGATAAATAAAGATGATGAAGGGCCTTAATTACCAGATTGCTGGCTTGGAAACAAGATCACTTAAAATAGACAGATACAGTCCGCCTACACCTTGCACTCAGTGTAAGTGACAGGTACTGTAGTCTTGTACATGGTGTTGTGGTAAGAGCTTCTACCTGTTAAACGCCTATACAGTAAATGTGCATGCATGGGTTCAAATCTTTATATAATGCTTTGTCTCGCACGATACTGTCCTTTGAAGGCTTTTAACATTTTTAATGTAAATTTGAAGACTGAATATGTATGAATTTTATGTATTTTTACCTACATATTTTTTACCATATTTGGCAAATGGACCTATTCTCTTGCATACAAAACATGTTCCTGAAAGATACAGGCCTCACCATTATTAAGTATTTAAATAGTCTCTATTGAGACACAAACACAACATTTCTAGCACAACCTACTTTTTACTAAGTTACCAAATGCAATTCTAATGGTTATGTTTATTTATACTATGTTGCCTTTTGTTGCTAAGATGACATTCAAAATTCATGAATTTGATTGTTATGTTTTCCCTTGACAGGGTTCCATAACAAAAATATATATTTTGACTACAGTCTCCATAAAAGTTGGATAACATGCTGGATTAGGCTAAATTCAGGCAATGATGTGCAGTACATGTACATATAACCATAACTTTTGGTAGATTTGACTTTCCTATGTTGGCCTAGATCAATCAAATTGTCGATCAATCAGTCGATATTCCCCTAAACACACCACAGATCATGAGGGTTGATCTCAAACTGAGATCAAGAGTGTTGAATTGTCACATAGTTCACATGTGGAACCTGCTTTCTTAGTCTCTGAGCAGCGTGAACCCCTCACACATGGAGCAAGCTCTATTACCCATCTTTGTTGGACCACAAAACCTCAGGGCAAGGGTTCTGTCTGGCCCGGCTGACTGTCAATGATGCAGTTTAGCTTTTTGTTTCTCTGAGGCCTGAGGAGGAAATATAATTGAGAAATCAGCAGGGCCTTTTCCTCCTCCTCAAAGTCATTCGCTTACATACTGTGTTCCCACACCAATCATCAGCTTAAAGGCTTAGCCGTATTTGTACTTGAAGATTGTATGGCTGGTGGCGCCTGCTTCTTATCCTGGCAGGGGCTGGAAGTGAAAGTGGAAAACTTTTGGTGTGGCACGCACGCAGTATTGATCTATTTGCGGTATCATTCCTTTTCTGAACTCAGATGATTAAAATCATTTGTACCAAGAAAGCGAGCGTGTGTTTGTCTACAACCTCGAAATGTAGACTTCTCCAAGTGTTTGATTTGTACACAAAAGACCTCTCGAATGAGCACTGTGAGACAGGATAAATGAGAACCGTCTTCTTGATATACTACCATATTGAGTGAATAAGGTGAAATGTATATTATGTGTTAATGGATTAACACATAATTATTAATTATGGAAAGAAGGTAACATTTTGTGAAATGCTGTCAAAGTCTGAATACATAAATGTCTTCTTTTAAACCTAAATGCATGCTAAGAACCTTTTTGGATCATTTTCATGAACTTGAAAAAAAGGTGAACTAGTGTGTTGGTCTTAACCCATAGTATGCTGGGTAGGGATTTAGATACCCTTTGAAATCAACATCACCATTAAGTTGTGAGTTAAAAAAAAACATTCACATGATCACCGAAGGGAAATGCTTGTTAAGTCAACCGTCCTTCCACAAACTTACCCTTTTCTATTATTTCAAGATGAACCAAGCTCAGCCTTCTGTCCAATGTACAGATGTTTCCACAGTAATGAACACAACTTGAGATTTGTTTTAGCCCATTAGCTCTATCCCAACCTTACTGTCTTCAAGCATAGGGATACAAGTTGTGTGCCCCTTCTCAGTAAGTTCCTCCCCACTGTATTGTCAGACTGAAATCCTTGTGTTAAAATTGGAGTTACTGTACAAAAATGCTTAGGTAGCTGTTTTTCATCAGATCCTAGTGTCATCACTTTTGGGTGGTGAGGTGGAGGAGTCAAGCCCTTGGAGAGGCGATCATACTTCTTTCTTTAAAGATGAGCAAATGGGTCTTTTACCACAGTGTCTGTGTGTGGGTGTGAATAAATCCTCCAATCAAGAAGGTGACACTAATGTATTTTCACCAAATGGTAAGACAAAACTGTATAACATGTATTTGACTACTTAAAATGACAATTTAGTTGGTCCAACTGTAGTCAGCAATTTAGTAGCGAAATCAGTGCAAAATGATTCCACTTTAGTGGAATTATTATATTTAACTCCTAATCTGATAAAATACCTTGAAGAGGAGGTTTTATCTTTATATGGCACAATAGTGTTGGTAACCCCCCCCAAAAATACCCCCCCTATCTTCTTACTGTATACTTATTTCTTGTTGTTATGAGTACTGACGTGTGGTTAATATGGGGTATAAAGACACATTTTATACATTTTCCATGACAATAACGTTCAAAATAAAATCAATATAATTTATAATGATGATGCTATCGACAAGAAACATTGGTTAACATTGGTTCTGTGATCTAAGTAACTGAAGCTAGGGTTTACATTTTTTTAATGCATTTATGATACAAGATTTTATTGAGATGCAATCAAGAAAGTTTTTTTTTCATCAAGAGTCATGGCTGATATCGAATTGAGATAATTACTTGAGATGAACTACTGAACTTCAGAAACAAATAGAGTCAACATAGCTGTGCAATACTGGCCGCTTTCCAAATCCAGTACTATCTGCCGGATAAAAACAAAACCCCTCACTGAAGAAAAACAACCATATAGCCAAACAAACCAAAGACAGCCATCAAAGTTGTAGAATAACCCAGACAATAGACACAGTGCTTTGGGAGACTATTCTTTGTGCATGGACTGCTATTTCAAATGTTCTACCCCCAAAATGAATTGAAAATAAACTTTCTACATGTATTATTTAGTCTAGGTTCACCTTGGCTGTTTCCTTTGCGAGATTAAAAGAATAATTTCAAAGCTGTAAATAATCTGCACAGGGACATATCACATTCTCTGAAGGGCAGTGAATTATTTATTGTAATCTGGCAATGCAAGGTTGTTTATCATATATTAATGTGATACATCAGGGAGTGATTCTCCTCCGGCACACAGTGAGCAGTTTCTCTCTCTCTCTCTCCCGCTCTCTCTTTCTCTCTCTCTCTCTCGCTGGCTCTCTCTCTCTCTCTCTCTCTCTCTCCCTGCGTCAGGGTACATGTTCTATCTGTCAGGATTCATGGGGCTGCAACCTGAGGAAGCTAATCTTGCCCCGCAGGGCTAAATCACAGGTGCTCTGATTGTTCTCTGATACATGTGACAATGCAAAGATACCTTGTTCAGGTTTGGTATTCCCTTTGCTTGAGAAAACATAACCCTGAGACAGTAGACTACAGAATATGGAAAGGTTTGGCATGCAAACTGCAATTGTGGTAAATCCACAGTAAAGTACTGTATGGGATGCTGCTAAATGAGAAAACCTTGTAGTGTAGCAATTGTAGTGTTTAATCGAAGTTGGAGTTATATGCATTTTGAATTTTTTGAAATATATTTAAAATCTGCCTTAATGCTTTGTAATACCACCACATATAAGCCTCTTGACTGAAATTGAGTTGTTATACAGAGGAGGTCATTATGCATCAGAATAACAAGCTGCATGGGATGTGTCTCATAACAGCAGAAGTAAAAACAAAAATTGGTAATAAGAACTCTCTCTTCAAATATATGGGCTCAACTCCATGGGAAGATGACATGTAACCAGTTGCAGTGGAGATCGGTCTATAAGTCACCAGAATGAGAGATTGCCTTTAGGCTCATTAGAAAGAACAGCTGGTTGGTTAATGAACAGGAAACTGCATGTCAAGAGGTTCCCAAAACTTCCCTTGAGATGTGCATTGAATGTGTGTGATTGAAAAGTAGACGATTGCCATCGCACCGTTGAGTATTTCATAGGAGAATGACGCATGCATAATATATAAAAGTACTACTACATGCTTATGTGTACTGTATGTGCGTTGTGTTTGACCTCAACTGTGATCATTGTTTAAAAAGTTAAGGAGTTGACTTCTGGAACCTGTGGATGCCTGATCCAGACATTCTTACTACCTTGTGAAGTCTGCAACAGATCACTACTAGATATTGTACAAGATCACAGTTCTACATCATGTCTTATTATGAGGTAAGTGTGTGATATACTTTATTCCCTTATAAATAGTTTAAGCAGTACATTGTATTCCCTTACATGATATTCTATGTGGTGTTGCTACTCAAGGAAGATGGGTAAATGTGAGATTTGTCCTACTATCATGTGGTGAGATGATGGAAAATGTCTTCCCCACTGCCAACTACTCTTCTTCACACACTAGAAGTTAGAGTTGTCACTCAGAGCATCTGGTTTCTGAATTAAATACCTTAGACCAAATCCCATAGTTTCCCTTTCGAGCTGGTCATTGGTTCAAGTTGGTCCATCATCCATGATGTGTGCTTTTCATTTAGTATAATTTGTTTGCAGACTTGGGCAACAGATGGGAAATGGCACTCTTTGCCTTCATCAGATTAGATTTTGCTTAATATTTCCATGTAAACATGTTAATTGCCGGAAACATTTGCACTTGATAGATTTACAATTAAATTTGGTTGTTTGAAACCACCAACCTGTGACGATGTAGCCTTACATTTATCCACAGATATATTGTTAGTGCAAAGACCTGTCCGTGTTATTTGTTTATGAAACAGGAATTTGATCAACCAAATCAAAACTGTACTCACACAAAACTGCACAGCTAACCCTTCAGAACAAGGCTGTAAATGCAGATGTATTCTACACATCAATAAAGGGACATTTTATTGTCAATCCCTATTGTGATCCCTCCAGTCTGGTAGTGCTCACTCGAATTTTTTTGTTGTTGTTCAGACTGCAGATCGTTTTCTTACTGTTCAAGAATGAATAATCAGCCTAATTACCAACCAAGTACAAGGCTATTCAGTGAATGTCCTGGGGGTTACAGACTGCTGTTTTTCATTGTTGCTGTCTAATCAGGGACTGATTCAGATTTAGGATGCCAATGGAGAGATATTCAAGACAACTCATGAATGGAGCAAAAACAAACAGCAACAAAATCAGCATTTGAGGGCCAAAGTTCCAAAAGCCAATAGGCAGTTTATCAGATTGGCTTCCCATCATGAGAATTGAATAGATTGTACTCTTGTCTCTTGTTTGTAGGTCAATCTTGAAGCACAATCTAAAAGCATGTGCCAAATCAGTGGAATATCAAGTTCAGGTTTTCGGCCCCAAAAATACCAAATAATATTTAGAAGGTTGTATAAATGATCATGATGATCTCATTGGATTTACTCAAAAAGAGGCAAAAGTGATTCTGTCCAAACCAACCACCGTCACACTTGAACCCTCCTTGAGAAAGAACAATATCATTGTCCCTCATTCCTATGTGGAAAGTGAGAGGGCTTTGAAGGCTCTTTTCAAAAATGAGACAGGGTGTTACACAACCATCACAGCATCCCTGGAGTTAATGCATTGGGATGTAATACACAGTCTCACAAATTTCAAGAAGATAAGAATGAACTGCTCTCTAAAATCGTTTATCATTGGAATGGCACCGTGTGTTGATCATTCTTATCGTTTGGCAGGGTTCAGGGAGAGGTGTGGGGGCAAATGAAGGGCAGATTTGCATACAAGTGGAGGGATCTTGTCATGTTTTCCTTACTTTGACGGATGAGATGTCACCTTAGAATTGTCTCATAATGCAAACTGAATTGCCCATACTATTAGATCATTTTGGCTTCAAGAAAATGAACTGTATATAGAGTATGTATAGGGCCAAAGGCAAGTCCCCTGTTTTATATTTTGCCTGTTCTAAAATACTCTAATACCACATTGTGCTGGCATGATATCAAACATTTCTGCATAGTTATATTAATAGGCTGTGACTGGTTATGTTTAGGGTTAGAAAACAATGTAAAAGAGTTGCTACAAAATGCTAGCGTTACACTTCTGCTGGAAAGATAACAGCTAGTATATGTAGGCCAATGTTAAATAAATAATAATATTATATTTTCTGAACAAATATAAACCATCTGATATGTTAATTCGCAACATAATTAGGGTTTGCCAAAATATAGCCACAGGACCATTGCTTCCAGAAGTACATGTGATTCATCACAATTAAGTAGGGAGAGAATGTAAAACTAAACTGCAAATTTACAGCCAAACAAAATTTCAGAGAGACATGGTTTGCAAATATAATAAATTCCAACTTGTATTCATCAGCTTACCTTGTGTTTATGTAAGCAATTTCACATTCTGCTGAGTCCATACTCAGGGTCTCTAAACTTGAACCTAGATTTGGATATTGTGACATTCTCGAGCACGATGTGACATCAGAAGTAGCCCCTATGGTAATTGCTCTGTCAGAAACAAATTATTTCGTCATGTATGGGTATCCTGGCAGGTACAAATGTCTACACTAACCTTTCTCAGCAGCTACAACCATCGGCATCATCATTGAATTTATAATTAACTTGTGGGGAAATGTGAGCATTTTTCTATTAGAAGAGACATTTTGTCAATTACAATCCTCGCGGAGATAGTCGCAGCACTTCCTGTTGGGAGAAAGGTCAATAGCCATGTGTAATGAGTAATTGACTCAAGGCAGAGCCGCTCACTCTGTGTTCTGATCAAGTACCAAATGTGATTTATTTCCATATCATTTTCTCTCTCATTTCCAACGTGTTATAGAGAATAAGCTCTGATTGAAGTGCCGCTATTGGGGCCAATCCATCACCAAAAGGAGTTCTGAAAATTGAGTTTAAATGGGGGAATGACAAGAACACAGATTTCCCAGTTTTGAACATGAGCGAGGGGCCAGACAAGGACTAATGACCAGCTACAGTGAGCTGGGGCCTATAACAATAAGACACTCATCATTGTCCTTCAAAGATAAAAAGAACCTTGTTCGAATGGGCATTGAGTGACATCATAACTGAAATACTTATCACCCGATCTTGTACCTGTTATGATACGTTAGCTGGCTCCCCCTCAACCCATTTTTGATTCTCAGATTTTTAAACACCCTGTAAGTGGTTAGTTGTCACAGTGACTTCCATTGCAGACATAAACTTTGCACGCTGGTGATACACGATTGCACAAGTGATCATTATGTTGTTTTCTTTGTAGTAAAATATGGCTCTAGGTGTGAGCAAAGATGACATTGATGCAGGGTGTTGTTTATGAAGGAAATGTAAGAAGTGGGAAGCATCACTGATTATGGCCTTGGTCTCTGCGTTGTTCCTGGTCACATGACAACAGGCCAGTAATTATTAGCACTGATATTGAACCTAGAGCTAATCTAGCTGGTGTATTTATTCAGAAAACAAGTTTCTACCTGAGATGTTGGTGTCCGAGATGAATTGCGAAACAAAAGTAACTATGAGAAAATGGCTCAGTATTATTATTAAACCTATTTTACTACATTGTTGTTTTTGTACCATGTGTTTTTTTTACTCTTGTTTGTCTCTACACTGCTGTAATCCTGCAAATGTCCCCATTGTGGGTCTACATTACATTACATTTACATTTATGCATTTAGCGGACACTTTTATCTAAAGCGACTTCCAAGAGAGAGCTTTACAAAAGAGCATAGGTCACTGATCATAACAATGAGGTAGTCCCAAACATTGCAAGCAGCCAAAACATGAAGCATACATTGTGAAAAACTAAACAAGTGCCAAGGGAAGGCCTATAAGAGCATGCAGTTATACAAGTTACAAATTAAATCAACATGTGCAAGACTGTACCTGTAGAATAACAATCAACAGTAAAATATTTCACAGTGAGTACAGGAGTTCAAGAGTTAACTTCGTTATAACTAACCTACAAGAGCAACAAGTCTCTTAATAAGAGTCATTGTGAGGAAACTAACATCAGGTCCAATCAGGCATTCCTAAGTGCCGTTGTACTACCGGAACAAGTGCGTCTTGAGCCTTTTCTTGAAGGTGGGGAGACAGTCAGTGTCCCTGATGGAGGTGGGGAGCTGGTTCCACCATTGGAGGGCCAGGCAGGAGAAGAGCTTGTGTTGGGACCGGGCGGTCTTAAGTGGTGGGACCACCGGCTGAAGAAGACCGTAGGTGACGGGTGGGGGTGTAAGGCTGCAGGAGAGACTTGATGTAGTTGGGCGCAGTCCCGTTCACTGCTCGGAAGGTCACTACCAGGGTCTTGAATCTGATACGGGCGTAGATGGGTAGCCAGTAAAGAGAGATGAGGAGCGGGGGTAACTAATAAAGGATGATCTTATCTTAAAGCCAATGTAAATAATTATACATTTTAAAAGCAAATATACATACAGACAGTACATGCTACACTTAATAAATACAACATTTGTATATGGGAAAATAAATAATCCATAATAATCCAGTGATTGCCTTGTCGGTTGTCATCACTGCAGGTTTCTACATTGCTTTTTGGACTCTTATGAAGTTGAAGTTCTGGATTATTACATAAAAATGTCTGCATGTTCTTTTGTTCATGTTGTTCTGATGTTGTTTTGAAGATCCAGCACGGCAAAACATGAAATTACATGTTTGATGGTGAAATAATTCATAAGAAGCTATGAAGATAAATCATGTAAACATTTGTGAAATTGTTTTCAAGACTGTAGTGTTAGACTGGTATAGTCAAGCTGATTGAATATTTATAGAACAGTATGACTAATGACAGGGACAACATAATGCACACAAAGAGTTTGATGATGGCTCGTGGGCATATGAATCGAGAAGATTTGTGCTCGTATTATTGGCTTACTGCAAAACACATCCACACACTTTCATAGTGATGGACATTTTTGTAACGGCCTAAGAAAAATCACAGTTTTGTAAACTTGTTAACCTTTTAATAGGATTTCTCAATTAATTTGTCTGAAAGTGCAATGCAACTTTGCAATGCTAACAGCAATTGAAAGACAACCTTGAAGCAAATGTACTCTGAACATTGGTTCTTTTGGAACTTTTTAAATGCCTTGCAGACACATGTCAACACAAGCTATGTTAACTGAGACGACATTCTGATGGAGAAATGCAGGGCTCCATTTCGGTGCTAGTCGAAGGATAGCTAGTTCAAAGACACTCCACAAAGACAGACACCAAACTGATACCCACTGAGAAACCATCTTAGATGATGCCAATGGCAAGATATGTAAACAACTTTCACAGTGTTAATCTCTACAAATGTTTAACAGTAGCATGTTAGGTTGGTGGTGTTCAGCCGGCATTACGCGAAGAAAACCCCATGTATAATTCTGTGTGAAGTGTAAACCAGATTTGTAAGTGCTTCTGACAGTTCCCAGCAGGTGAAAGTTTGGAGAGCTTCAGGGATGCAGATTTAAACTGGTTTAATGAACACGGTGGCACAATTCCAACCATATCAAAATGCAAATATGTCCATCCTCAACACATTCCACCCTTCCCTATTCTATAATTAATTATCATTAATGAAATACAAGACCCTGACTTTTTTTCTCTTGAGATTTACCCACTTTATTATTAAGACTCTTTCAAATTGCATGCGTGAGACTCCAGTCTAGTTTACATCAAAAGTGCTTGATGGGACTGTTTATACCATGGAGTTAAACCAAATGTTATTTGCACAGTACCAAGTGGGCAATTGTTAAGCTTAATTTCAAATTTTTATGTTTTGAACAGTTAAGTACAGAGGGTTTTTTTCAAAGGAGGGCGCAGGAGAACAATGTATGCATATGGGTAACACTTAGGATCTCATTATATCTGTAGATGTATGTGTGGCAGCTGCCAATGATAGAGTTGACCTTTTAGGTCAAACTGTACAACGAACAATGTTCTACTGGAATGAAGGTGATCCTGTATTAACTTTCCAATCATTTCACCAAGTACCAGTACTTAATAAAATTGAGTATGCAAATGCTTCATTGAGGTACACTGATTTTATGTTAACATAATACAAATATATTATATCAGCTATTGTAAATATCATATTATCTTTATTAGGAAATATTAGCAATAAACCTAATTTGGTTTTGTAAATGCTTCCCCAGGACTTTGATAGAAAATTATGCCTGGGTATATTTCGACAATATTAAAGTCAAGCAGGGTTCAATCAAACCTGAAGTGTCACCTGATTTATTGTACTGTAAGGTCAACGGATCACAAACATATTTAAAGCACCCATAGAGTGGCTTTAGGCTCAGAGACAGAACCCCTAAAGTGGATTTGATGGGAACAGATGAAATGGAAGAAAATGAAATCTTGAGAACTAATGAAAAATATATTTGAGATGGATTAGATAGATGGATACTGTAGAACACGGGCTGTGAGTATCCACTTGACGTCTGACAATTGTTAATTGCCTGTAATCAGCAGTAACTTTTGTTTTACAGATGTAGTACTCATCAACTGCAAACAAGATTAAAATCCTGAGGATTACGTTCTTTTATAATCAAATAAAGTATTCTAACAATGTTACAAATAGTCTTGTAAAAATGTAATCGCATTGCCAATTACCTCTGCTTCAATGTATTGTAGGTATTGTAAGGTATAGGTATTTTTCAGGGATCAGTAGATAATGGTTGCCAAAATTATCCAATATGTGGACTGTGTAATAGGTCATCATGAATGATACAGGCATACCAACTATTTAGTTGATTTTACGTTTGACACTTTACCTCAAAGTGCGCTTTATCTTTTTGGACTAGACTTAAAAGAGTCTTTCTGTGGTGTGTTATGCAAGACTAAAAGTGTCTGTGATAGCTAAATTGACCCTAAAATCAATACATTAATGTGCACTAAGAGCTCTGAAGGCAGACACATCCACCACTTTCTCTCTGTAACATGCAAATACACTTTAAGGTCCAGGCATGAAACTTGAGCAACTGTGGTCTTCGATGTGAGAGGTGATTTCTCATGGACTTTTGCATGTCATTTCTGCAGCAGGGATGTAATGAAACTTCTAAATGACCCTGATGAGGTACAGCGGGATGCAGAGGTAACTTTTGACATTCCTCCAGGAGGCCATCTCCTCTGCAGAGCCATCAAAACTCATATCAGTAAAGCCTCATTAAAGCTGGAATCCAACTGTAGAAAGGGGATTTTTGCAACATTAATTTTAACACTGCCAATCCAGTAAATAATATTCTAGTTACAGCCTTGATCGCTTGCAAAAAAAGACCCACTTAGTCAGAATGCCATTTTGCTCGAGGACCGTATTTTGTAGAATTGAGGGCTGAATTAAGGACATTGCAAATTCAAGTGCACTGATGGTTAAATAAGTTTTATGGCATATTTTAGGACAAAAGACAAAATTCAAAAGATTTTAAAGGAATGTAACTCCTTCTCAACTCCTTCTCAACTCTAAAAGACATAGAGATAAACATGTTAATAATTTTCGGTTCCAAGTTATTTATATTTTCTGTAGGGATGTGTAACCAAAGCATTTTTTGTTTGTTTTTGTAAATGATGTGAGGTATACAAGGCCTTTCCATTTCTGAAAATATTGACACCTTTTAATCACTTGATATCAAGGTAACATGATTGGATGAAACTTGCAAGCCATTGGCCTATTATGGTTTTGATAAGACCTTGAGTGAAATGAGTGAATCAATATTGCAATTAATTATTTAAAATTTAACTCAAAAAGGTGTCATGTAAGTTTAGCGTAAGGACAAGGTCAATGTTATTTCTAATGAGTTTTCAATTTCAATAGACAACATATTATTGTGACATTCTCATTGCAGTCTTACCTCATCTGAATCAATACAGCACAAACAATAATGTATATAATTATATTTTAATCCTGCTACTGGATATTAAATCCATGACTCGCAGGCATAATGGGCTAATGCAACATTAAGACATTTTTATCTTACCAGCTCTAACGTTTTTACCAAACAGCGAAGGCACAGTAAAGTGTATAAGGATTTTATTAAGAGGGCCTTTTTGGAAGGCCCTCTTTATCTGCTGAGTTAGCCGAAGAGGAGTTAACTAGGATAAGTGGACCATACAGGGGCAAAATAGTTCAATAAAGAAAGCTAGAGAAGATGTTAATGATTATAGATTCAAAAGAATGGGGTGGAATGCATAATCACACTTACCTGAATGCACAACATCATTCCAGGATGTTTCTTTTTCACACCATTTACAGAGATGCATCCTCAGAAAACATTTGAAATCACACATCCATGTGCCCAAAAAAGTCTGTTGTGAGAACAATATTTCTCAAAAATAAAAGTTAAATTCTGATTTGAAAAGATTACAGTTATGTGTGTCAAGGTGTGCATGGTAGCATTCTACATTTGCACAAACATTTTACAGAATATGGGATTCATTGAATGTCTTTTTACCTTCCTGTTGTGTCATGATCACCTGTCATATTTTACAGTACATAAGAGTGATGTCATTTGTAAGAAGAAGGACCGTTCATAGCATTGATTGTATCCTAGATCTATAAATGCTGTATTGGTTACGTTAGTATGTTAACTTCGAATTTTGTGCTATTTCCAAACTGGGTTCCAAGATATTAATTCTAAAATACTATCAGTTCGACTACCTTGGCTCATTCATTTCTCTCCTCATTAATTTAATGTCCTATTTCTCTGCCCCTCCTTCTACCTCTCAAACTTTAAGGCTGCATGCAAATCATTGCAATTTTATGCCCCTTTGAGGTTAGTACACTATGCTGATACAGTAAGGCATCTTAGGAACAGCCAACATACAACATACACAATAGTTTTTTAGTTAGGCCATTAGTTGATTACAAACAGCAAGAGGTTAAATTATGTATGCTAATTATGAGTAAAATATTAGAATCTTAGAAATTCTACTTTAACAATTAGACTAGGTTTTTATCTGACTATGTTTTTAAAATAACAGTAGAACTGCTTTCACAGATGACGTACTGTACAATACTCTAGGTCACATTCATTTTCCAGAAGAGGACATATTTTCATGTTGACGCAGCAAAGTTTATTCATTAATGGTCGGGGTATAGGAATTATAAAGACCCCATTTTTTCCACAGTTGAGCAACTCATTAAGTAACAAAACAGGTCATTGGTTTTACAGCTTTGTCCAGGGATTTTATGAGACATAAGTGACTCTCATAAGATTTCACTATGCATCATTAAATCAGAGATGTGGATGATCCCCCAAACATTTTACCCTCTATAATGACAATGGGATGTCTTTTCACACTATTCTATAAGAAGAGCCAACTGCAATATATGTCTATTGTAGACAGTGCATGTAAAAACGTATGATCATGGGGGATTTTAGTGTGTAGCTTCTCAATGACTCTAGTATTCCAGTCCTTTAAGTTTACCCAAAAATCAAAACCATTTCATATATTTTTCAGCATGGACCTTTTGAATATTACAATTGAATTTAGAATTAGCGTGTGAGAATGAGCCACGTGTACCAACCCTTTCCTTTTATAAATCATGAAATGGCTTTTAAACATTTGCATATCTGAATAGATGACCATTAACGTGCAGTCAGAGTAAACTACTGAGATGTTTCATGATCTGCAAGTGCACATGCAAACGGTACCATTTGCCCACAGTCCACACTCTTAAGACGTCATTTAAAATAGACCAAACTATTGACAATGGGTTCTGGTGTTGGCATTGGAAATAATTCTCCTTCCTCAAGACAGTTGGTCTTCAGCTGAGCACGCAGCCTGCATTCAGAGTACCTTTCTCATTTTTGCAATTACAACAAAGGTGCTTTGTTTATTTGCCTTGCAGGGACACATCGAAGTTCTACTGAACATATCTAACTGTAAATGAGTATGGGATGCAGTTATGCCCACGGGTTGAACCCTCTGGAGTTGGCTGGCAGGGCAATACAATCAGTATGCTGCAGACTGCAGACTAGTGGTTACCAGGAGGGCTGTGGAGCGGAGGTTACTGTGAGAAAATGTTATGGTGATACTTTCACCCTCGAGCAAGGCTTTTGCTCCGTGAGGAGGAAAAAAGAAGACCTGATTAATAATTTGCATTTGTTATACGAGATCTATTCACTTTCATTATGTAACCCATCTGTACGTTCACTGTAAACATATTCACGTAATCTATATTCTCATACGAAACATAAGTGCATAAACCTTTGTTTAATAACTTCTTGAATTTCCTCGAGTTAATGATCAATTGATACATGTACTCCAATCAGTAGCATTTTTTCTAATAATTCAGTAATATGAAAATGGTGATACATTTTCAAATAAAGGCAGGGATGAAACCTATTTATAAGCAAGGTTTTGCTGATGAAATTGAAAGTTACTAGTCTTGTCCTAGAAAACCAGATTTTGGTTCGATGTTCAAAGTATTTTCTTCAAAATATCAAATAATTCCAGGCATGCGTAACAATTTGTTTTCCAACAATAACTTGTGGCAGTCATGTAATATTTAACTATCCCCTCACTGATTACATCAAGATGGGTGAGCAAATTATTTGATCAGTTTATTATACATTTTCAGCAAACTGTGTCAGATGCTTTTATCTGCATGCACTAAGATATCTTCATCCATATCAGGATTTGCAGGAGTTAACAAGTTGTCCAGATAACTAAAGGTTCTCAAATGGGGAGTCAGGTGGCTGAGCGGTTAGGGAATTGGGCTACTTATCCGAAGGTTGCTGGTTCGATTCCTGGCAGTGCTAATGTCGTTGTGTCCTTGGGCAAGGCACTTCACCCTACTTGCCTCGGGAAAATGTCCCTGTACTTACTGTAAGTCGCTCTGGATAACATTGTCTGTTAAATGACAAAATTTAAAATAGTACAAGTTGGACGATGAAGGGACTGTAAAACAAGATGTGTTAGTCCAGAAGAACAAAGTTCCAGAAGGTCTCGGAACACAGACATGGGTGGATCATTAAATCTGCTAAAAGGTAGCCCCGGTAATGATGTGAAACTGCATAAAACAGATTACACTGTGTGTGAGGTTGAACTAGACACCCCCCAATAATATTACAGTTTGAATCATAGCCAGTGGGAAAGGTGTGCTAAATAGACTCATGGCGTTTTCATGGTTAGTGCTTTTTTCGCTCCTTTATTCTGTCTCTCTTTTGGGTTGGAAGAGATGTCAACAGATTGAGACAGTGCAACCTCTGCGTCTGGGGACTTGTTAATTAGCGTTGGCTCATATGACACAGCAGAACATGAAAAAGGATGCAGCATTGAGGTCAAGTACACAACTAGCAGTTTATACATTAGCAGTTGTGGCCAAAACATGAAATAAGGTTTGTTGTAACACAGCAGAGAGGCATTGGACCAGCTTTAGTGGCCAGTAACATAGCCACTTTGGATAATTGAAAGGTTGTTTTGATTATGTTGCTTGTGATCAATTGGATGTATAAGGATAATGGGCAGGCCTTGCTGGCAGTTTGAGGCCGGCACATTGACTTGTTTACTCATTCATAAAATATTTTCAGTAACAGCCTTGCAAGAACAATTATAACTAAATAAAATACTAATGAATCAAACTAAATTAAAAAAATTGAAATATTAACTTTTAAATCATAGTGTTTTTATTTTCAGACAACCACAACCTACATAGTGTAGTTCCATTGATACCTACTGCAGCCAGTGAGACTTAGCAGCAAGTTCTGAAAACTGTACAATGTGTGGTGTGCAGTGTGAGTTCTGCCGAGAAACTCCCAGTCTATTCATCATTTCCTTTTTGTCAATTACTTAGATTTGGGCCTTTGTTTGATGAGACAGCCTCCTGTCCAATAGGATTAGGTGTCTGACTGGTGTTGCCAGTGGCCATGCTGGTGTGATCTGAGTGGCACTGCCGTTATTCACTGTAACTGGGAGATAGCATCTAAATGTTTGTCAGATCCATGGTCCCTGTTTAGTGTGGCCATTATTTTTATTCTGTCAGAAATGTCACTTCGAGTCTGTGGCCGCATCAGCTAAGTGTTGTCCCCTGCAGCAAAATGAACACAGGAGGCCTCATACTTCCACGACCCGGTCTCTTGCGTCCAGTCCATGTAGACATGACTAAGCTTAGGTTTTAGTCTGTGGAGACTGTGTCGTGCATTGCCATTCTATTGTTTTGGGATTCAGCCATCATTCAAGCCTTTGAACTGATGTGGCAAACCAAGATATCTTGAGAGAGTAATATAGGCCCACTACTCTATCACCATTCTTTGTATGTCTGGCATAGCATTGTGTGCAAACAATAATATATAATCCACATGGACAAGACATATTTTGTTGTGTAGCAGTATTGTCACCAGTGATACCTGTGTGCCCACTTTTTATCTATAACCTTGTATAAGGTTCCTCATTCAGCTCTTGAATTACTTGATCTGAAGGGAAAGCCTTTAGTCAAGCGGATGTCAATCACAACTGGGTTTTATTAAATTCAATTGTGTGTGTATGAGAGAGAGCTGCAGAGATAGTGGGCTGCTAGAGGGTTTGTTGATTTTGCCTTTGGGGGAAAGAGTCATGGTAGTGGTTCAGTATAGGTCAGGACTGAAAGTGAAAAGATACAACCACATTGTCTGCTTTGGAGTAAAAAGATGTTGTTACATCTTAACTCACCAGCTGGCAGCCAGTGTCCTCTGTGGATTTAACTAATTGACATATTCTCTCACGAGGTATCAATGAGAGTGACACGTACAGTTGAAGAGGACACATCTGTATGGCAGACACATCCTTGAGCTCAGCGTGTCAGCAAGGTGTCCTTTCGATACAGACCTCCGTCCAGGGTGATTAAAGATCCTGTCATGTTACATCTTTCAGAACCAATAATTAAAACGGAAACATAAAGCCTGGCCTAATGAACTGCTGCCTGGTGATTATTTTGTCAATAAATTGAAGTCACGTGTATCTATTTTTGTCAAGAAGAATGCTTCGCTTGCAACTCTGGGATGCAAGCATATTAAAAATCTTCACAAGTGATGGGGGACTCATTTTCCCTGATACTCCTATGTTCATTGACTGTATTCAGATTCAGACCTTACATTGTATGTCTACTGTACATGCTTTGAGTAGACCACTATATGTTACATATATTCAAAGTATACCTAACACTACAAAAGGCCTATATTATGCCTGTCATTGTACTTGCACACTTACAATAGTATTCTTCTTCATTGTTCTTTCTGCCTAATTTGAAAACCATTAGTCTTTCATAGGTGACAATATAGTACCTTGTGCTCTGCATAAAAGCTTTGACAAACTATTTTGTTTTGCTTTAGATATATAACACATTTTAAGATAGATTTCCTGTGTTTACAACTTCACAGTGATATCACAATTCAATTTGAAAGTCATAACCAATTGTGGCAAAGTAATAACAACATCAAATCGATGTTTAGTGACACTCCCAAGTTCAAGACATAGATTTCTAAATGCTAAATGATGGAGTATGTTGATATAGCTCACCGATAGATAAATGCAATATTAAACTTGGCACATTCTGAAGATCAATCAGAAAAAATGCATTATGCACAGAACTATCTATTTATAATAATGTTCGATCCATGCTCTGGGAATTGCTAGTGTTCTACTCATGCTGTCCTAGCTGTCAAACAATGTAATTCATTCCGTATTTAATCTAGGCTGACAAGTTTAATTTAATGGATGTCATTATACTGATTCTAAGTCACAGGCAAATGGACTGGTGGTCTGGTGGCATGGCTGGTATTGGCCGGAATGAGTCTCCTAATTAAGACCATTTTGGCATCCATGCTTATTGCTGTTGTACGGTTCTATAATACACACATTGAGGTCAGGCACACTAAGGCTTGTATTTGAGGCCACGTTCTTCCCTGAGGCTTCATGCTAAATGCCAAGTCAAATGAATGTCAATTTTCTAATCATGTATCAATTCAGTTTTTTTTTGCATGTTTTGAGACCTATAGATCTGTAGATTTGTTATCTGAATGGTAAGATACTTCAGGGAAGTCTTAAGAAGATTAAGTAATAAGCCTAACATTATAACAGTATTGGATGTCTGAATCACAAGTTTTACTCTCCATGGATGCAACCATGAAACACAATGGTATGCTATAGTATATTCTATTCTCAGTCATTTGGTCTGTGGTCCAGTTCTCCAGCATTCAAATGATTACTGAAACACAAACACACATCACTGCAAACAGACTGGTTTGTGTCAAAAGCATTTGAGAAAATAAATGCAAATATTTATTCCAGCCTGCTCTGTATTTTTGGTGGTGAGGTGCGTGGTGTGGAGATAAGGGAGTGTTTTCACAGCGATCTGGGTCCCTTAAATGCTCTGGAGTGATATGTGGTGACAGGGCTGTGCCAGCCTGTTGACACAGCCAACATCTCTTGGGTACTGGGGGTGGGATAGCCTCAGGCCTGATTATTTACAGGCCTGCGTGCCTCCAAATGTTCCGTGAGGACACCAGGAATCCTTCCTTTTGCAAGCTCCCTAATTGGATCAGAGCTATCATTTATTAATGGCCAAAGTATATGCAGTCTGGGTTAACAGCATGATTATTAATGGCTGATGGATCAAAAGATACAAATGACCTGGGTGAATTTATTGCTGACTGAGTGGTGTACAGTACAAACTCTGGTCAACTGTCATCTGTAGAGGGAGAAATGGTACATAAACGTAAAAGACAGTCACTTTTTATTTTCTTGTCTGACATTCGCATGCGCAATATGTAAGAATGATAGATGACTCTAGATCCTAATTGTACTTACTGTAAAGATAATGATTAAATAAAATCATTTAGATGAGGTGGGGGTTTTTAAGGCCAGAGGCTCATCCAGTTATGAATTACTAAATATTTGAAGGATTTTATCTAGCATGTTCTGTAGTCCATGAATGCTTTAAGAGATTAAAAAGTAAGCGCCTGCTTTAATAATTAACACGTGCTTAAGCCAAGCTCAAAAATCATGAACTAAAAAGAGGCTGAATGTAAAAATAATAAGACCATCCTGATAGAGTTAATTTCGAACAAATCACTTTTTACATTGAGAGGAAGGATCTAGAGAAGTCTTATATATCCAAACAGTATATCCAAGCTGATAGTCACAGCCACTCCGTGCAACCAAATGAGACATGACATTCTCTTGACAGCCCTGCATACTTGTTCAGATTAATTATTTATAACCTGCACTGGCAAAGTGTGTCAGACTGGAATTTAATTGTCAAAGTCTCATTAGGCTAAAGGGCATTTTCTTGTCACTCACCAGACTAAATAGTGTACGTATCGCTGCTGAGGATGATTTGCTGTTTATCATCTCAGGATGTTTCTTACTGAGGGCTTGCATGACGACTGTATCATGTACAGTACTGTATGTATCTGAAGGTGGTGTGCAGTGATAAAATCTCATGAATTGTGTAAATAAAAACACTGTAAGGGCATTATTTTCAGTTCCAATGAAATGCATCAAATATCAAGGAGAGAACAACAAAGAGACAGCCTCAAGTCATGTGCTGTCTTTGGTAGTTAAGACTGAAGAGTGCATTGAGACTGCCACAAGCCTTCTTTAGAATGCCACGGAGGGTGATGACGGCATATGTCAATCAAATACATTTCAAAATGTATTACAGTGACAATCACACATAGGCTGGAAAAGACTATAGAAGCTAAAGTGAAATATGTTTAATGTTGATAAAATCTGAAAGAATAATGTATGAGATCCATGTTGACAATAACAAAAGCTTTTGAATTAAGTTCATGTTTAGATGCCATTGTTATGACAGGGCACTCCCTTGTCATCAGCAGCCAAAATGTGATGACATGAAGTCCATATGTCTGCCCCATTGATGGGGTGAACACTGCTTCGATATTTTCTCTCTTTTGACCCAAAGTTTGATGTGACAGTTTGATGTGACAGATGTTGAATGAAAGGGGTGGACTTGACAGATGTTGGAGACTCAGTGTTGGGTATGATAGAGATGGGAATTAGAGCCTTGGTGATGAAAGAGGCTTGGTTGACATTTGACATGATGTCGAGATTGGCGATGACATACTATTTGGTTTGGCTGATAGTTGGCTGCAATTTGTTTTAGGAACAGTCCCTCGGGATTAATATAGCCAAAATGAATTAAGCAAACTCTTAAAGTGATCATTTGATTAGCAAATGCTGTCCATTTTGCTTTTGATATCTTATTTTCTTATGCTTTTGAGTGGTCAAATACAGGACTTCCATCAGTTTCCACAACATCTTGTTTATATTGGATGTTATTTTCAAACAGAAGTGGACTTTCCTTAAGCAATGGTGTCCATCCGACCAGTAGAGAATAAATGGAAAGGCAAAAGAAGCTCAACCTCCTCAAAGTGGCATTGGCCTAATGTGCTAATTACTTCAAACATGCAGTTTAACACAAGCATGTCCATCAAGCTGTTGGCATTTTAGCATCTGACAGCTGGGTCACGGCTTCCTCAGAGGGACATGAGCACTTTAACCACATTACACTTTGCTTCCACACAGATGCTGCCTTAAGCCCTGGAGCAACGTAAACATTAGAAACTGGACTTAACAAACATTTGATATTTCTGATCAACTAGGTCAATGAACAATGATGTAATGTTTGAAAGAACCAAAATCTGCCATACATCAGCCTAAATTTCTGTTGATGGTATTGACACTATCTCGGGGTGGCGTTTTACTGTAGGTGTTCTAGGAACCTTGCTAAGTGCATAAAAACTGAACCAACTGGTTTGGAGACCATGCTGTGTTGAAAGGAAAGTTTAAACACGCTATAGCTGCATGAGAGAATCTACATATAGGTGGTATGCATTTGATAGCATATTAATTGGATGCTGGGTAAAATACTATCCAAATCCAAATATCCAGGTTCAGTCAAGACAATCACGTATTAGATTTGAGCATTTATTGTTACATGACATGGACATGTAGATTTACTTTGGCGGAGTGGATGATTTGAGGGAAGCACTCCCTGCCTCCTCAATGCAACACATACATACAAGACATATGAGGCAGGGAGCAATAGAGATATAATCCCCCTGATGGATAGAACATACAGACAGCACGGGGGAGAAGGGGACGGTGGAGGGTGGCAGCAGAACTGATCATACAACGACTGGGGTGAATGTGTGTATATCCGCGCGTCTTTTATAGACACCTTATCGGACATGGCCCAATGGATATGCGCTGCTAACATGGGTGTGGTAGTGGGTGGAGTAAAGGAAGGTGGAGTAAGACGCCTTATGTCCCCGTTAAATAAATGACGCGCGCTGCCCGATTACCCTGCCAGAACTAGCTGCGCTTATTTATGTTGGTTTGAACTTAATACATTTGGAGACCCTGTTCAATTTCTGCCTTGATCACATTAAAATAGTTGAGATTATACTGTACTGTCAGTCTGAAAAATACCTAAGTGAAAGAAAACAGAAAGCAAAACTTATTAAAACTTGATGTGATGTGTTTGACTGTTGCTATGTTACCAATAATAGCATTTATGTTTACTATTAAAGAAGGCTTATGAAACGACAACATTTATTCACCCTTGCCAGGACAACTTTTTAAAATAGTAAATATTTTTTACATATGATATAGGTTTTTATTTCATCAAATATCAATGACCCAAAGAAGTAGTTGTATGTATTTACAATATGTCTATTAGTGGTAAGATGTGACATTTACCTGAAATGTTGAAATAAGGTGGCTTTTAAAGCATTGCCCCTCAAGTCTGGTTGTCTTCAACCTGTGGGAAACAAAGAGCATGGAATGGCTTCAATACAGCCCCATGTCACCCTGTGTCCCAGAAAGTGACTGAAATTTTATTTCGGGAATGACTAACTTTTGACTTGTCAGATTTCGCAACCTGCCATCATTTCAGCAGCTTCTGCAGGGCTTCCACAACTACCTTAAAACTCAGACTGAAGTCCTGTATAATTTCCCCATCTTCCCTAGCTCCCTCTGTGCTAAATTGCATTGGAAGATGGATTTTTGGCATCTGAGGCTGTCAGGTCTACGCCAGCGAAGACTTTATGCACTAGTACACCCGCTATGAAAGTGAATTCTAGAGGGATGGAGAGGAATCAGAGTGGTGAGTCAAGTGCTGCCACTCCAGCAGGTCCTTGGCCATTTTTCTATCTGTGATTGTATGTATTTAACAATAATGTCTGCAGTGTAAACATGTATTTTTCTCATCTTGTTGGTGAAATTGAACTTCAAAGACGTAATGATCATTTGATAAGGTGCAAAAGAAGTTATAAAAATACACGATTATTTTTAATTTTTAAAGCCATTCACATTTATTTACATGTCCTACGAGTCGGAGTATGTGTTTGTGGTACATTCAATAGAGATAGTCAAGAAAATATAAACAATTTACATCTAGTTTTTCAAATAAAAACATCCAGGTCTACTGTTGTGTTGTGCTCCACTGTCTAGCTCCACCCAGAACCCTTTGCCACCCACGTGTCCGATGAGCGTGACTCAGCAAGGTTCTCATCCAAGGTAAAACGCAAAGCCATCGATCTCTCTAACTCTAGATGCACATGATTGCCTTGCCGGGCCTGCCTACCCTAAGTGCAGCGTGTGACGTGATTGAACAATCAGCCACGTTACTCTGGAGAAATGTAGCCCCCTGCCCGTCCTTACTCACAAATACATGGACCAGCCTTCTTGCTCTTTGTCCCCCACCTGGATCCAGCTCTACAAGCATTCAGAGTTTTCTTTCCACGACACACTCTAACAATGACTGATGTGTTACAAAGCCTGCTGGAAAATGACACTTTGGCTTTCATTCGTGTATGGCTCTAAACTTCTTTGTTGTTTCAAAGGCGTTTTCATCAATCAATTTGAAATTCTATAAAACTGATTGGTTAGGGTAAAAACATACAGTATTTGCCATAAAGTGCAATAACATGTTGAAGCATAATCTTCCAATTTAATGCAGTTCAAGTAAAAATTTACAACTGTTAATCCATCAAAAAATGTATTTGGATGTTGAGGTTTTTTGTCTTTTGAGACCACCTGTTTTGCACATTTTACTGTGAGACTAGAATTTGAATGCCCTGCAGGACTAGATATATAAAATGTACTAAAAGGGTGAAAATCTGTATCTGTGTGTCAGTGGTGTAAAACAACTCATAAATTTGACATTAATTTCCAGCAGGTGCATTCCCCAGTGAAGCGCCTGTCTGACAGCACATGCTTTGTTTATATATTTTGGGCCCCTGGGCTATCTGACAGAGTCAAACAACACTTAATTAATCAGAAAAAGTGATTATGTTATGAAATTATACAATTTAGCACACTTTAATTGGTGTTGGAGACCTGTAGTCAGCAGAATTCTCAACACTCCTGCCTGCACTTTAAAGGCACAGGAAAGCAAGCCAAACCCTGTGCAGCAGATTAAAGAAGTTTGCAAAGTTGCTGAACTTATTACCTCACAAAGTATCAGCTGTGATGGGCAACAGGACCAGGGAAAATGGTTTTGTACTGTGAGGACATTAGGGGTTCCTTGGCTGCTCTGGTATTTCACTAAACTGTAAAAAAGATAATTATGGAGTTGTATATCTTAATGCAACAATACCAGACGTTATCACACGTGCTACACTACTACAGTTTCAGTTGATATAAACAAAAATAATTGAATCAAACTTTTGTACGTAAGTAAGTAAGACTTTATTTATATAGCACTTTTCATACAAGAATTGCAGCTCAAAGTGCATGTGGCAAGAACATTCATGATGACATTATTCTTGTCAAAAAACGTTGACAAAGTGTCTACCTGAGGAGCTAAAGTTGCACATTGAGAAGATAGTTGTTTAATTATTCAGAGTGATACCCATAGCCATTTCATTATTTTGCACTACTCACTCAGTACAACAATTATTTTTACCAACTGTTCATCAAATGTGTGTCAGGTTGCCTAGCTACTCTCATACAGAATACAGTGTGTAATTCAGGTGGATAGGCAAGTGATGCAATATTTGCTTGGCCTCTGACCTAAAGTGATGTGGTGCCCATCCTCAGATGAACAGTCTCCAGGAGCCAAGGATATTTGCCTGGCAGCTTGCCCAGGGCATGGGACTGTGTAAGCAGCACTACACTAACCAAAACAGTACGTGGAATTTTTTTATTTTAAAAAGTAAACTCATACCTTGTGTTGATGTAAACAAATCATTAAGTATCCGATTTCAGAGCAACAGCAGTGTTTCTTTTTCTTCCGCTTTTCTAACAAAAAGTACATATTCCATTTTATCATAGATTAAAAGGAAAGTCTTGACTGCAATCCAAGTGTTAAACTTAAGAGGCTGATCATGCTGTAGGTTTCCCCTTCATGCTCGATTCTCAGGTGTCCTTAGAGAAACTCACGGATGCTAGGTGTAGTAATTAGTTTGAATTTGTTAGCGTTCTCCTGCCAGGTATTCAGAAAAATCCCATTGGGATTGGCTCAGCTTTTATGCAGCGTTTTAGCCTCACTATTCCTACGCCTGTTTCAAAGAGGATTACATCTGAAAGTAATTTATGCCACAAATGCGTTCTTGGCATAAAGGTGACTTTTCTCAAGTTTTTTATTTAAGTATCTTAAATTACTCTTTAATATTCAATATTGTTGATCATTCCCATCTTTTCCAGTTGCTGTACAGTGATCTGTGAGGTTTCAATATTTTCAAGGTCAATATCTCAAAACATATTGCTTATACTGTTTGTTGAAAATACACACACCATCCCCAGCTGGCCAGTCTCCTGCAGTACAGTACTTCAACCTTGCTGCATGTGGCAGACATGACATGCTGGGGATGTTCAACATGACATGGATAGACATGGAGAATCTTTTACTGGGCCCCTTATTTTTCCATTTTCTTGAAAGGAGTAGTGAGAGCCAACTCGGAGAGTCTATGCCCCCAGAGGGTAGCTATCTACTTATACATGCTAGCTTTCATGAGGCAATCGCAAAAAGAATGTGACAGCATTAAACTATCAATCGTTTCTCACTATCCCAAAGTATACATCTCTTTGACTGATGAGTGAAACCACAATGCCAGGAGTCTGAAAGCCGAGAAATCATCTCTCATATGCATTGTCTACTAAAAGATGACACATCTTTGTCTCACAGCATATACTGTAGCTGCATCCCAAAACACCTAGTCTACATCTGGATTTACGTAGTTAATATCTAAATATATATATATGAAAACAAATTGGGCAATGCATGAAAAAAAGACTATGAAATAATTTTAGCAATTAATAATGCCTATCTTTCATTTTCAGGATGTGTGCTGTATGAGCACTTAAATCATTTAAAACACGATGACTGACTGGGAGGGGTTTCATTTGAGGCCATTGTCCTCTCGCAACTGCTTTTAGTTTAATCAGACAACATAAGCACCGTAAAAATATGTTGCAGATAATTTCCTTGGTGATAAACTATTGATGTTTGTCAGGACTTGATGGGCAAACAGCACAATAATTTATTTGCTCTACAAAGTGCTGACGGTGGTCTATAAGTTATCTGTCATTAGAGTTTGTCAGTGTCCTGTAATTCATAGTCTACTTAGCGTTATTATTTTTTCATCTTTAAGGGGGATTCATTCATTGGCCTGCATTGTGACTAGATTCAAACACTGTAGCACAGTTGGTTTGGTAACATTAGGGATTAGCTTCCACTGTGTACAGTTGTGTCAGACTCTTTGTAGAGGAAGAGGTCGCAAGGAATGGACATTGTGAGGCCTTGTCGTTCTTTGATCATGTAAATACCCAAACAATCTAATGCTTTGTTGCCGACAGGTATATATTTTTAACTCAAGGTCACCTTGCGACATTGTGAATTGCAATTACAAACTGCATTGTCACTAACAGACAATATAAATGTCTAATCTAATTGAAGAATGTAAACTCAGGAAATACAATAACAACTTGATGAAAGAGATATGTAAACATATGATATGAGCCAAGATATTATCACCACCTGCCAAACATGTTGCAAGTCCCCTGTGTGCCGCCAGAACAGCATCAACCCACCGAGACCCCTGAACGTGTCCAGTCCCCCAATCTGGCACCAACACATTAGCAGCAGATCCTTCAAGTCCAGTAAAGTCCGAGGTGGAGCCTCCATGGATCAGACTTGTCGGTCCATCCCAAAGATGCTCAGTTGGATGGAAGGTTAAGACAACACCTTCAACACTGTGTTCCTCAAGACACTCCCAAACAATGCGTGCAAAATGGCATGGTGCATTATCCTGCTGAAACAGGCCAATGCCTTCAAGATTGACATTGCCATGAAAGGGTGCACCTGGTCTGAACCAAGTTTAGGTATGTGGCAACATACAACAATGTTCAGGGCATCACAAACTAACTAACCTTAGCCCAAGCTGTCACAAGATCTATACCCCGCTTCATATTAATTTTATTATCTAATGACTGCATTTTCTCATTAAAATGTGAAGACCTGGTAGGTATAGTAAGTTGTTTTTGTAGGTGTGTTTGTCATTTATGCACTAAACTTTTGCTGAATGAATTAGTTGAAAACCATTATGCACTTTGATTATCTTGTTTTTTTTTTTAAAGGTTTCAATCAAGTGTTGCTGACTCCACTTAAGCACTAATTGTTAACATTAAAACATAATTAAAAAGTGACGATCAAGCAAAGAGAGATGAATAGTCTATGGCTTGCTCATTTAAAAGTTTTACAATACAGTAATCCCAGAGGTATCTGATCAAGTAAGTATGACTGTTAAGGCTACTAATGAGAATAGTATCCAACGCATAATATTACCTAGCTTTTTCCTCTTCTTAGCACTTTAACAAGGTGCAAAGATGTAAGCTGGAGGTAAAAGGTACATGCTTTTCATCACCATGGTAATTGTTCTCATGCTTGTAAAACACCCAGAGTTACCTTTGGTTTGAAAGTACTGTATGTTCTTTTGTGACACACATATTCAATTTCTTTAGACTTAAATCTGCCTGCAGGTTGTTATCTGCAGGGAAAGTCTTTATATCATGAGGCGTCCGCAGGTCAGTAATACAGAATACAAATGATATCTGTTTTCTACACTGGTCTTAGTACTGTCATCCATACATATTTGTCAATTAATAAGAGCCATTCAATGACACATACACAGTAAAAACCATGAGGTTCACTTTGAGAATGATTGTTTAAACTTGACATCCCACTCTGATTGATGAGTTATTGTTATGGACAGAGGGAAAAGCAAGGCTGTGGACGAATGAGCTTAATGCAGCATCTCTCGTCGCATTTTAGAACCACGGCTATGTGTCAATATTTTGTTTACACCTGCGACTATCCATCTCTATGTTCTACATGTGGGATTGAATCTGTCATTTCAGTTATTTGCCAGCATTTGTCTCTTGATCCTCTTTCGTATAGTACTTGGGTCTCATTCAAGTGGATTGGTGATATTTTGAAATCAGATAGTGTTCATTCTTTCATGAATCTTGGAAGCAGAAAAAAGCAGCAAAGTAAAACTATGCTAAGAATTTTGAAAGTGGAAATGCGTTTTAGACCATTTATAAAATGAATTATATAAGTATTTTAAATTAGTTTAATTACTGACAAAGTATTCATATTTTAGTTTCATATTTAAATGCGAGAAAAATGTCTTAAAAGGACAATTGTTGCCTGATGGCAATTTCTGTTAATGAATCATCTACAGAGAGCAGGCCAGTCTGGACACCAATAATTAGCATTTGTATTTTGCTCAACTAATGGTGATGGGGTATTAATCAGCCGTTATGGTAAAGAAAGCCCCACTCATCTACCCCTCTATATCATTTTTTGGGAGGAAAAATTGTCATACCAAAGGTCAAGTATTTACAAAACAACAAATCTCCGCAGAGGAATAATCGCTGGCACTCTCCAGTGGCAGGGGACAGTAAATTATGCTAATTTTCCATCACAAGTATTTGCAAGTGCCTCACTTTGCCTGATTAGTACTTTACAAATTCATGAGAATCTTGTCATTTTGTTCACATCAAAATGCATGTGTTTGTAAAAAGTATTCAGCGTTATCAAAGATTTGCTACCTTTTTGACCAATGTTATTAATTACCAGGTCTAAGCAATAGGGAAGATACGCTAATATATTCACCATGCAAATAAGCTTTCAACAATTAAGCCAGATGCAATGTCTCTTGGCTAGATCTAGACAATACAATCACTACTAGCTCTAGTTTTCAAAATGGCTTTTACTTATTTGAGTAATACAATATAGAATAGACTTTCTCCCTGTACATTGAACAGAATTCAAATTGTCAGTCTTTTGCGGCACTGACTGCTGATTAGAACAAGATTTAACCTATTGGAAAGGTTAAGTGTCTGGGTCATTGACAGTCAGACCATATTGATAGACCTGTTAGGTTGAGATTGATAACCTGTCTATTAAGTGTAGATCAATATCTCTGAGAGCAATACAATAATTTTGAAAAACGCTTTAAATAATAAATAATTTGGGCATTCAGATTTGAAAATTTCTGATATATGCTGTGGCAGTAATTGTTCATAGTGATGAATGTGCGATGAATGATGATGAATGTGATTATGAGTTATCTTGTGTGAAATAACTAACAATTCACCCCTAAACCTTATCTCCAGAATAAATTATTGATATACATGAATGAGAGAAAAGGATACCTTAGTTATTATGTTAAAGGAAAAACATAAAGAACCACTTTCTCATTATTCTGAGGAAAAACTAAGGACATACATTGACTTTCAAATAGTTGTAGGATAACAGATGCATCACTTTGCATCAACATGTCCCATGTCCACAAGACTATCCAGTAAGTCTATACTGTAAGTGTAAGCATGAATCTTAATTCAAACTCCTTTTAAATCCCACGCTTAGACAATCCGTAAGCTACTGTGCACGCTTGTGTTGAAGAATGCCTATGACTCAAGTCAGCAATATACCAGTAATGAATGCATGAGCATGCTTGAACTAGTTTGGTGAATGTTTAAAACATAAGTTAATATGCTTGACAAATCTCAGTATTTTAAACTTTGAATCCAATTCAAACTTTGAATAAAACAGGCAAGATGGATCGAAAAGAAAAAAGTACAATACACTAACTGAATCATGGTAAACTTCAGTATCATATCTTGAAACTCCCCAGTTGCAGAATTATTTGAGAAGGTTTTGGGGAGAAAAAAAACATAATGCAATCGAGCAACACAATAGCACAGTGTTCTTCCACAATAAACCACATACACTGAGGCACTGTATACAATACATGTACCAAGTGGAGAAATTGATATTTTGATTTCTATGAAAGACAGAAAGGAACATTCAGATATCAAATTCAACATTATTTTACATCTAGATTGATGTGGATTTCCTTGCCTTATCTCATATGTTATTTCAGCACAATTATTTCACACAATATATTTCAAATGTCAAGACTTTCATTACAACATGGCCAAGGGCTGGAAACAAGGCACAAAACAGCTTGCTTGTTTTATGTTCCTCCACCAAATGCAAAAAAAATAATGGAAGGTATGAATAGATGTCTTATTTTCATTACCTTTCCTTTATCACCAACAATTAATAATTTATCAATGTCCTGGCTCGTTATCTCAGAGGAATCATTACAGTGATTTATCTCTCACTACCAGGCTTCAAGCATGCAGGTGTATCCTCTTCTACACTGCTTTGTCCTTCTGAGACAGAGCTGAATCAATGCTGATGTCATGGGTTAGCTAAAAAGCAAGCGTATGCAGGCATAAAAATAGGAAGTTTGATCACAATTAGACCAGAATTGTGGGTGATTATTCCATTTGTGTCCTTTTACATGTTTCTGCGGGAACAAGATTAACCATCTCTCCCCCCTCCCCCCAAAATACTTCCTTCTTGCATTTGTGTAACATGCTGTATGAGCAAGCTATTATGCTGTTGTCAATCAGGATTGTACATAATTCAGCAACGTAAACTGAACATGCTGAAGCTGGGGCCATTAAAACTTCCAAATCATTTTTGATGATATAAATTATGATTTTGTCTCATTGCTTTTGTTAAGATTCTGAAAGATAACTGTATCAGTATGCTCCTGAGGACTGGAGATGTATTTCCTCTGTGTTTTTTATTATAGTCCCCAGAGTTAAGGGTCCTTTGCCCTCAACATCAGAGAAGCAAACCTCTCCGAACTGGAGGTCTTTGTGTGGACTTGTTTGAGGTCCCTCTCGGTTGTATTTTCATGATCTGGTTCCATGGAATCAAATGGAACTTTCAATGAAGGTTTCAATCCATGTTCACATCTTTAGAAAACCAATACTGCCTTGGTGGTGGGGTATGATGAAATATAAAGAAACAGCAGCCCCCAATGTTAAAGCATTGTATGGTCAGTTAGGCAGGGACTTGAAATTATGCACCTAGGGCATACTATAGCTGACCATGTAAATATAGTTTGGAGCAAACATTGCATCTACATAATACATATTGATATGGTCAGTATCAAAATAACATTTAACAGTTAAACCAAATCCCACTTGCTGGCAATCTAACATTATAGACACTCGAAATGGATAGTACATACTATATGGGTACAAACAGATTTGCTAGTGATATCAAAATATATGTACAGTACATAGTCATGTCAAGCAAAGTTTCTCAATAAGTAATTACAAGCTGGCTACTTTGCATTAGTGTACAGCAGCATGTAATAACTTATAAAACCAGATTTTTTAATAGATAATTGGTTTTGGTTGAATCTCCGCAGTAGGACCTTGCAGAGCTTATGAATTGGTCTGAATGAGTGGAAACCATGGCACCGTGACTCTTGTCCCGGCAACTCATTCAAGTGACTCGACTCATCTCTCCCTGAAGAAATGGCTCAAATGAGGTTGTTAGGTCCTTTCCTTTGAACAAGTAAGAGAGAATAACAGGACATGTCAAACAGGGGGAGATCAACAAGGAAACAAGAGGAGCGTTCAAGTTTTGCCCCAGGGAGTTGTACTGCTAGCAACCATAACTCTTGCATTGATTTGACATTCGCTGCACATCCCAAACTGCAACACTGTGTTTAATGGGAGAAGTTCCTCACAGTGCAAGAAACTGGCTTTACCTTATTTTCTGAAAGAGTATTATAGAGTGCCATTTTTATTTAAAATGGACATAAATGTTAAACATATGCATCATGTACATTCTTCCAAAGCCCACTTTTAAATAAGTGTGTTCTAAAAGGCACTTACTGTGCAGAAAAAATGGCAAACGAAAATACCTATTCCATGGAATTCGTTGAGTTGTAAATGTTGAGGACAGGGCAAAAAACTGACAAAGAACAAGTAGGATGGAGGTCTTATTGGCTACCATTGAATTGCTGCTGACATTAAAAATGTAAGTTTTAAGTTTTGTTTCAATAACTTGTAATACATTCTGTTTACAACCGGTCAACAACTGAATCTAAAAACCATTATGTGTGGGCTGATTTAACATGTTAATTTGGGTCCATTTAACATGAGGTACAAAATCAGTCTTTGTCTCAGTCTAATTAAGCAGCAGCATTTTGGAAATGTTCATCAACAAAGCACTGTTTTACACTCATATTTGTCATTAGATATGGGATTAGCTTTGGGCTATGGACTGGAAGGGAGTCAACATGGTGGAAAAGACATCCTATTTTCCCCAAGGGATCAACAACCATCACAGTTACCGTGGTGACAGATGAGAGACTGCATTCCCCCCACCACATAAACCTTATTTACCATCGCAGCTGTTCAATTTTGCAACACCTACCTCTATTTCCCGTATTAGATGTTTATGCCCTGAGAGGTCCACCTTGTACCTAGCAAGGTCCAGCCCGAGGAAATGATCACACAAAGATTAGTGGATGGCTATAACACTGAATTATCTAGTTTACCGATATGTTCAAAAGGAGCCCTCAAAACTCCTCATGAATTAGTAGGTCTTGACCATCTGTAACTTTGTTTTGGGGATTTGCCTTTTAAGGAATGTTATTGTTTTGTTTTTATGCTCAAAGGCTATTACTTTGTGAATGGCCTGTCTGTTTTAAGTAAGTTGTATCATCAGAGATGAGTGTGCGTTAATCACATGCCTCACATGCAATTGGGCACACAGACACACACACACACACAAGCACCAACAGTAAACATACAGACTCTACTCTACAGATACTACTATTGGCTTGGTATGAAAAGAACCAGAAATCAATGCTGTCATTTGCACCCAGTATTGTCATAAGGAGCCGTGACATATTTGGCAGGATTTGTTTTACAGGTGGGTCAGGTTAACACACAACCGATCACAGTTTCACAGAAATTGCACAATTCTCCTCTTGACAGTTTCACCTCTCATTTTGCAAAAGCTGTGGCAAAATTTATGAAATGGCATGGAACATGATAGAAATGTGTCTATTTGTAAGAGATATTCTCAAATTCAACATACCACAAATTGGTAGAAAGGGTGATAATCATCATGGCTGACACTGAAGGCCCAGATTTTCAGCCCAGAAAATGAATGAGTAATAATTCTTTGTCAGAGACACACACAGTAATGGGCAGTATAGGAATCGAACATGAATGTAAAGATAAGTACATTCCTTTGAAAAACGTCTAACATATTTTACATGTATTTTTTTACATGTTTATTTATTTTCCAACATGGGCAGCATTGATGTGAAAGGAATATGTGTTATTGAGAACATGATTACAATCATGTGTGTCCTGATTCCATTTACATATTTTAATTCAAAAGTAGCTGATATGGGTTTCAGCCTTAGGCCAAATAACGGATAGTAAGACCAGCAGGTGTAGACGAATGACGCCCTGAGATTGGTCAGAGGGCTTGCTCTAGGCATTCCAAAAATAAAAAATGTAATCAACAATCAACAAGCCACACAAATCCATGCAATGGGTTTTGTATAATGTAAAGTTAAGAGAAGTTTAGGAAAGTGGACATCAGTCGACAATCATTTATTTTGCTTCCTAGTCTGTTTGCGATGCCTCTCTACTCTGCTTGCTAGTTCTTAATGACCCAACTTTCCATTGAGTTCAGTGACAAGAACAACTTCAAAGTATGTCAATGTGTATGATAGGATATTTAGTTGAAAGGAACACCAGTTGCTATTTTCCACACCTATTTACCCATGGCCAACGTTTGTCTCAGATCTGTAGGATTTGAATGTGCTTGCCCAGCTTGATTACATTTCCCTCCTCTGCTTCATAGCTTTAACGAGACTAGCCTATTACATATACTAGAACAAAAGCTCACCTCGGGCATGTCCACCTTTCCCCCCCCAACTCACCCCTGACCTCTTTTCCCTGTTCCATCTGGCCTCTCATCTAGCCCTCCCCGTTGCCTCTTCCCCCAGCCTCACCCTGACCATCCTTCCTCAGAATCACAATCAGGAACGTTTTATTACCAGACAGATGGATTTGTTAACCCTCCTGTTGTGTTCCGGTCAAAAGTGACCGCTTTACAAGTTTTCTCCCTTTAAAAATGTAGTTAATGTATTGTGATTGTCATAAGGTTCCATGACTTTGTCCACACAGGGTATCTAAACAGCCAAAACCTTTTTCTGAATTTCATAAAAATGTGGGTGTTTTATTTAACTTTTGTACACCTGTGGTGTTCCAGGTAAAAAATGGCCGGTCATTCAAATGAATGGGTAAGACAAAAAACAAAACATTTTTGTTCAGGCACACACCCATACAACAGATGGACACACTTACCCACCCATACCCAACATACACGTGTGTTTGAGTACACATATGCACACACATACATACACACACAGACTATGATCCAGACGAAGACACAACCGATGTTGAACAATCTAGTGATGAAGAAGAGGGCCCTGCTGAGGTTGTTGTGACATTCCTGTCCAAGAATGGGAGTTTGTGGTTTGTTCTTCATCACCACATCAGTGGAGAGGTCGACTGTCGACTGAAAATGTCACCAGGATGACCCCAGGGCCAACCAGATATGCCATCTCCTGGGTTGATGACATAAAATCCTGCTTCAAACTGTTCCTGATAGAGTCCATGGAAACCATAGTCATAAAATGACTATCTTGGAGGGTAGATGTGTTTACAACTGGAAGGAGATAGACCGGACCAACATCCAAGCATTCATATTCAAAATAATCCATATATTATGCTTCTTTCCATCAAAAACAAGTTGCATACACTTGTGTCAATGAGGCCTACAGGCCATAAATGGCAAACAGAAGTTTAAAACTTGTAATGTTCACAAGAACTTAAGTTGCTAAAAGGATGTAACACAACACTAGTTGATAATATATGTATTATTGTGGAATTATAGTCAGCTATAAGGGTTTTCACCAACGTCACGTTCTGGGCAGTACAACCAAAGAACGTATATTCTATACTCTTTGGTACAACTGTAGCCATGTCTAAACGACCGAAATGGTCATCAAAATGCGTCCAATATCCAAAGGCATATAGGGAAGGACTTGGACCACAAGAATAGGGTCGATTTTTTGAGAAATTATAATTTATTGGCAGTGGAGATCCCTACCAGTTAACCTAGCTCCCTCTACTTGGATTCGTGACGACCCGGTGATTATGTCTTCAGTTGGATATCCCGATATTGTTAACTACCTTTCTCGCCGAACCCATACACAGCAGTAGTTTGATATGAATTATATTATGTCAATGTCAGCTTTACAGTAAAATAAGCACATTAAAAACAATAAAAGCAGTAAATGTTTTTACTATTTACTATTAAAAATATCATTACAATAAAACATTTGTTATGAGCCGCTGAAATAAACATTTCACAATACCTGACAAGAAATGTGCCGAACAAATACGGATGTTGTCCAGATTTTTCCCTCGTAGATCTTGGTTGAGCTTTGCCAACCACAAGCGCCGCCTTTACTCAGATAATCTCTGGCATTCCTGTCCCTGGTTTTTAATAACTTTTGGAAGACGATACTATACCAAATATTTTTCTCGATCTGTCCTATTGGTACAACCTGAAACACGGCAATAATTCAACATTTTCCTTGACTCGGGATATACTTCAGTGCCAGTGCCTTGTTGTGATGCGGAGTGCCTCCAAGATGGCGACTTCCGGTCCGATGACGCGTCGTGAAAACCCTCTATAATCAGAGAATGTCTAAGGCTGTGTCTACTACCACGCACTTGTGCACTTCGAGCATTGACTTTCAGTGCTTAGGGCGCTTCACTCACAAAACCAGCAGAATTTAGTACACTGAAAGTACCCGGATGGCGCACTGCAAACGGTCCAAAAAAACATGCAGTGTACAACGATGGACATATCAGGATATATTTTTTTGTCTAATAATTTCAATTCTTAATTCGAAAGGGGAGACAAAAAAAAATACACAGTGCTGGCTGTTAGATTGTTTTAAAGTAGCCTTTCTGTTCTAAAAAGCTTTTGAAAATGTCATTGACGTCATACACATCGTACGAACAAAGCTACTGCTTTACGGCAAGCTCTGGTCACCTACTTTTCTCTCTCAGGGCATCGACAACCATAGACATATGTCGACAACACAGCTGACAGGTTAGGTTCTCCCTGTCAATACAAATCCTAGAAAGAGTTTTGGCTTGCTAATGTTGTTGCTAATGTTGCTAATGCTCTGACATTCTGATTGCGCTTCGGATGCCATCAAGCGGGAGCTCTGGTCGTATCAGTCCTTCACTAACCAATCAGCATTTATTAGCAGAATGCTAGCGTGTTATGGGCAACAACGACTCACCCTCAAAAGAACATAAGTACTCGTTGATTCAACTTTCGACTTTCTATAATCCATGTTGAACATGCAAAAACTACAATCAAATCGGAGATTTCTCAACGATAATCAGGCGAAAGAGACAAATTTAGCCGTTTAGCTCCATAGACTCCCATTCAACATGCACTCGCTCACAATCACCCCCAATGGAACTCTGATGGAACTGCAGCCAAATTCGGTACAATGGGGCTTAATAGGGAGTGGCAAGGCTCTCCTTAAACAGGCTCTGCTATAATGGGGCGGTCACTTTTGACCGGGAACACAAAAGTAGTGAACAAGAAACGAGGACAGGAGGGTTAAGCAACAGAAACATCAACGACAACGGAACAACTAAAAATAATGTCACAGCTCTCTCCCTCCGTCTTCCATGTTTTGAATTTTAAAAGGCAGTGAATACTTAATATTGAAATTTGAACACCACTGAATTTGTTGGTTTTGAATTCACCTCTTCAAAATTGAAATATGAATAGGATGTAAAATAAAATCTGATTCAAAAATTCAAAGTTCATAAATTCAATCGAGCCAAAATAATTAGAACAAAAAAAACAAGCCGAAAGAGTTAGAATCCCAAAAAACGATACAACATTTTTTTGACCCAATTCAATGCGAGCCGAAATAATTTGAGTTTAAATATTTTTTGGTGAACAAATATGAGCCGAAAGAATTGTAGCCGAAAGAATTGTAGCCAAAACTATTCGAGCCTAAAATATTGGAGCAGAACCAATTTGACCCGAAAGATTTGAGACGAACCATCTCGCTTCTCCGAGAAGGGTCCAACTGCTGACCTCTCTCCTTTTTTACAAAAAAAAATAATAGATAGATATACATTGTGTCTTTTGTCATTTTCTTATATTGTACATGCATTGTCATCGAGCCTAGGTATTTGAATTTGTAGCAAGAATACAGCAAAGAAAGTACAGGGTTTGAGGCATTGAGGTAATTATAGGGTTGTAACGCAAATAGAATAGAAATCAGTGTTCAATTTTGTGAAAGGGAAATGTTTCATTTAAAACTACAGGGAAGTCATGAAGTCTATTGAGGCCCCAGGCTTATCTTAGTGCTGCATTTTGATTTTTACTTTACTCTGGGCTACATCCTTTTGCCCGGAAGTCAACTAATCTTTCTTGTAGCACTTTATTAGACAAGAAACACGTAATACCCTAAACCATCACAGCACAGCAGTCCCTATGGGAGCTGTTACATTGAAATGTAATGATTGTTAGATGGATAAAGCTTCAAGAAAGACAACGGTTTATGATACAGAGAGTAAGGCATTCAATTTTGTCTGCAAGCTCCTAGAAAGGCTCACAGAGCTCCTGTCAAACTGCTAGCCCTGCATACTCGGTTATTCTCTCTCAATTTCTTAACTTAGTCACCATGAGCTGTCATGCCACTGTTTATATGGTTGAGTTAGATTACATTTTTTTTCTGAATTTTATTCCAGATGGAGAATCAATATCACTGTAAACATGTTTTTGACGGTTATGACATTGATTACATTAAAAGCTTTATTTTCCCTTGCACGAGGACTTTACCTCAGACATTACCCCACTGAGTCATTAGAAAAGCATAAAAAGTTGTTATAAATACTTGTTAAACGTTGATTTGTATTGATGGAAGAGACAGGCATAAGTGCAACTGAAGGTAATGTCACAGGTATCTTGCAGCTGGTTTCTGACATACTCATTAATAATACATCTTAGAAAAATAATAACTGGAAATGTGTCTGTGGCACATATTCAATATCATGGTGCATTGTAATTCTCTTTATATAACCTGCCAGTTTTATAGCAAAGTATAATTCCACCATCAAGAAAAAACCTGTAATAAGAAGCAATTATCATCCAAACCAAATCCTAAAATAGATCATTTGAGAAAGTTCTCAGGATAGATTAGAGTCCCAATTAGTAATAGACAATAGACGTATTGTTCAGGGCCTATAATTTGCTGTTGCAGGCAAAGTTACTGTGTGTTTGTTATGGAAGGAATAATGTCTTTGAAGTTGCTTACCAATGAAGGATTTCTAAATGTACTCTATGACCCCTTGTTTAGTGAACATCAATGTACATTCACACCTGCCATAGATTTTGAGTTATAATTGGCAAACCCATCATTGGTTCATAACCCTGTAGGTGTATGTTGTAAGAGTCTTTGAATGAACTCTATCATGTGTAGAAACCCATGTATTTGCCTTCTGTAATACTGTCACTGCTCTGCCACTAAATCTGAGAAAAACATTGTGGCCTTGCCACACCTGGGAACTAGGGGAAATTAGAGGTTATAGCCTATTTTGTTCTCAGTGAAGCAAGATGTCGCTAGGCAATCTTTCACCTCTGTCCAGTGATGAGTATTAGCTCTTGCACAATCACTGGGACAAAGGCAAGGGTCACCTTTAATGTTGTGCAACAAAAGACCATCCTTAAAGGTCCAGCAGGCTATTGAAGTTGGTTCAGCACCACAGACTGCCACAGCAATGTGAAAATCCTTTTTATGCTGGTAAGCTGGGGCTGATTGAATTCCTTTGCGTATCAGTGAATGGATCAAGTTAGAAAGGGGAAAAGATTTGTGCTTGTGATAAACTGTAGCCTAGCTGAGCCAGGGTTTACAGCAGAACATGTTGATGAAATCCAGTCTTCTCCATTGTATACTGTCTCTGATGTAATTTCTTGTTCCAACATAAGACAACAAAGAGTACATTGTTGTTACCTAATGTACAAATGACCTACTCCTAGTGTTTGTATTAAGTAATTCTACTTGATTGGCCCCCAAAATAGAATGACATCTAAATCTTCAGACAATAAGCATAGAGGCCAACATAAATCTGATCATGTATCAGAAACCAGGCAAACCCAAACCTAACACAAATAAAAGCACACAACCTATAGCACATTATAATAAAAAACCTGAATGGTTCTCAAAGATAAACCAGGACACTAACCTTTGACCTTTATTGACTCAGTCCATCTCCCCTTTACTCCAATGGATGTCCTTTGCTGTTGTAAGCCATAACTTTCTTAGATTTACAGCACCGGTGCAAGCACGCTGTCTCTTTCTGCCACTGAAATAGACTACCTTCTTCTCTCCTTTGAAGATACAGATTTACATTGCTTGTCTGTGTGTATAAGCTATGGCGAGACTTGTATACTCATCATCACCATTTACGAAAGTGTCATTTTAATTTATGACCTTAGTAACATAGGATTTCATTAGTCCAAAGTCCTGAAGTCTGCACATTTAATTTTAGGAACAAAGGTATTCAAGACCCCTGGTGTGATGCTCTTTTCTTGGACATGGTTCACTTAACCACATCTATTACATATGCAAAAGCCATACATACGTTGAAATAGTTCAATCTTCCATTGCTCATTCTTCAGTATCAGATTGATGAATTGTTAAAACAAAGACATAGTGTGGCACACTTAATTTGCTTCACAGACAAATCATAAACAGTGGTTTCATCCGTTTTCTCTTGTTCATTTACATGTACAATTGTTGCAAATGTCAAACTCTATGTATTACAAGATGTCATTATGTTCAATCACCATTGGTAATTGTTCAGTGTACAAGCAAACTAAGCATGACCTACGTTATTCATGGCATTTGGAAACATCTTATGCAACAGAGGTTGAAATAGCTTGAAATGGTTATTGACAAGCAGGTTTACAGTTTTCCTGTTGGTTGTAAATTACAATTTTTGTATTTTTTCTTCTGATCAGTAGTCGGGCAGGGCCACAAGTAAAACTGTTTTCCACTAGCTAGCCTATATGCTTCAACACTCTTTGTTTATTTATGTCCAACATGAGAGAAATAGACCAGAAAACCCTGACACTTTCTGGTAATGCTTAATCATAAATTTATGATTTAACTTTAAACCAATCACTGGAATGACATATGTGAATTCCTCTGACTCCTGTTGTTTGCAGTATGTATATAATATATTGTTTTATGCATCCAGTTAGAAGAAATTCAAAGGACATTGGCCTTTTCCAGATTCTGTATATCCAAGAGGATAAAAAATACACATATAGGTATTTGAGAATAAAAACTTAAGTGACTTTTCACACCTAGATGTTATTCGACACAGCTGAGAATCCTAAACCCATTCAAAAAATACCCATCACTGCCTTGCCATAACTACATGTCTTCCCTGCATCACCACTATTCTTCATCCATGCATGAATCCATCGTTCCTTACTGAGACTTCATAAGGCCATTGACTCCACAGCAGACTCTCCCAGGCTATGTGAGAGGACATCAGAAGCTTGCTTTGTTCACACCCGGAGATCTGTGCAGGGCGGACCTGCCTACAAGCTCATACGAGCTGATGTCACTTCAGAGAGGGCCACAGACTCTCCAGGCGCTAATTGGGAGAGCAGGAGATGAATCATAAAATGACCCGCAACTCCCCAATTCTTGGGTTGAATGAAGTAATGATGATGCTTGCTGTCTTAGATTCTCATGAGAGAATTTCATACAGCACTGGTTCCACGTCGTTTCGATCCAGCTGTTTGACATAATTCATTCTTGCAGAAAGAGTGCCCGGAAGAACTTGAATTTCTCCTTCACGTGTTGACTCCTTATGATACATTTTAGGCACATCTAATTTGTGCTGAATGTGTCCAGTTAAATGTACAAGTTGATTTGTTGTTTGACCATTCTGTATAATGCTCGCTATAATCCAGAAATCTGGCAAGAACTCAACTACACAGTAGTGAGTGACGTTCTTCAAACACAAATGCATGTAATTTCACACATCTAAGAGTCAAATTTAACGCACACTTTTTTTATTCAACCCATATTATGCACTTTTCCTGTGAGAATGGTTCCTGAAACCCTACTGAAACAAATGTTTACCAGATTTGCCATAGCCAGCAGTAACTTATGTATCAGTCGCAAGTCTACAAGGGTGAAAGGAACTCAGTAAGAAACCTGACAGCCAGGCATTAAATTTAAATCACCTTTACATATCCAAGTGGATTTTCCTGTGATCCTTTTCTTTTCACATTACATTTGTCCCATGTAGTGGTTTAACTAAGTGATATTATTTATGAAATGCGAGCACACACCCAGCCCTGCAGCTGTGCATCCCCTGTCATCAAATTAACACAGGCACGGGAGAGTGAACTGAAAAAATGCTCAGTGCCAGGAGCGATCAAGCTCACAAGACTGCAAATGCACCAGACTCTTTCGCGTAGGCGCCTGGCTCCCAGAGCGTCCAAGTGCCCGAGCTGCAGGCTTGCCTGTGTGGTGCGAGTGTCGGTGCTGACGGGCCATCGGTTCCCTCAACGTCCTCCACCACCAGCAGACCTGTCAGTGGCCCAGTGTGATCATGGTGCGCCACACTGACAAGGGTGACCCGGAGTCTCTGATCTCCCCCGCAACCCTGGAGCTCACGGGCCTAATCTGTGAGCACCATCGCAGCAGCACGCTGCCCGCCCCCAGAGGCCACACTGGGAGGACAGGTCATTACTGCTTCGTCCTTCAAAGAGATCCTCGCGCCGTCGTTGCCTCTCTCCTCGATCACACTTGGCACTGGGCTTGGGCACCAGCGTGCTGTGTATTTTTACCATCACTTTACCCTCCTCCAGAGAGGCAAAAGCCTGTGGAGAGCCAGACTCTTGTCCACCACCCCTACCCGCCTTTGCCCAGCGCTCATAAAAAAAGTGTACACTCACTTTCAGAGACACTAATTACTGTGCTTGAGTACCATTCATTATTCTGTATGAGCTGCACTGCGGTGTCATGGGGAAAAACAAACAATGATCCTAAGTGTTCTGTATCATTGTGTTAGATTGTCTGTGTTAGACTGCCCTTAGACTCTTTGGTGGGTAAATGCGTACCCTATTTGAAACAAATTCTGTGCGTGATGTACATCTGCGAGATGTAGCATTACCCTTTTCCCACAATTCCTTGCGTTTTAAGAGGAATAAAGTCGGATGGCTCTCGCAGTAATGGTTGATAACTAATTCATTGGTCCTCTCTTTTTCAGAACCCTGTGGTTTCATCTCATTTCCCAGTCTAGAAGTCTCACTTTTAATCATTGCAAGACTCTCTAGATTTTGGTGGTAGGATGTCTGATACAAGACATTTTCCCTTAGCAAAATGTATAGCAGTGAAGTGAGCTGAAAACATTGCATTGTTGACACTGGCTTGTCCACCTCTAAGTGTATAAGATTTACAAGAAATGTGTGTTCCAACAATTACAATTCTGCATTAATTTTATCAGAAACTGATTTTTTTTCTTTCATAATTGTACATATTTTATTCATATTCATCTTCAGACAATTGTAGTCTTGACTGCATCACCCAAGGCCACAATTTTTGTGGCTCCAGGCGATATATATCAAAATCAAAGTATTTTTATGCAAATGTCTGCTGACAGATTCTTTTAGAAATTGTAGTTTTTTCTTCCTTTGCATCAGGAATGATTATACTTCATATTCCAAATGACTGTACAGCCTGCTATTTCTTAAAGACAGTAAGATGTATTCACAATCCATCCACAAATCATCACCTTTATGCACTTTCAAAAAGCTTTACTTCCAAAATCTGCATGATAAACACTTTAAGACAACTGTACACCAATTGCTCAATGCAGCAACTGTCATTTTAGGTGAGTGAACAACCTATATCCAGTTCAATGCAGCTGAGTGGGTATATTTTGTATACTGTAGCATGGTGACAGTTGCACAGCAAAAAAGGCTATGTCAATTTAGTATATAAGGTGAACAATGTATATGTAAAAACAAGCAATTTAAAACAGACACAGACACTGAACAAATCAGGATTTGTGTTGGACATTTTCATAAGGATATGTAATAAACCATTGCCCTCTAATGGAGAGAAGTGCCATCTGCATTGGCACATGGTGAGAGGGTTATCACCAGATATGATAGGGATGCATTCTACATGCATTCACATTAGGTACAGTACCCTCCACATGCATTCCCCCCCCCCCTACAGTCGTTAAAATTTAAAAGAAAAACTCACTTTATTGAAACCCATAAACTTTGATCTTTCAAAACATGTGTCCCCAGTATTACTCTGTGAATGTGTTTTCACTCAGAGTAACAAGGTTGCCTGGACTCCACCCCCAGGTTTTTTAACGTAGTTTAGTGAGGTAATTGGATAACACAGGTTTATCCTCGGCAAGCACTTTGTATGAGCAATCCAATTTCACATCCTCCTGAAAGGGAAGCCATTATTCTTTACCAAAGGTTGATACTGTAGTCACCCTTGCACAGATATGCAGCACAAGATTCTCTCCAAATCCTATCAAGCTTTAACCTTGTTACCAGCCAATCTGTATTATTGTCCTATAATTCCATATTTTGCCCTGTCCTCACTGTGGCACAGCCATTTGTTAAGATAAAGTGTTGCCTTTTGTCGACAACAATGTTTTGGTGGAGTGTTTGTCTTCTGTATGTCAGCATGAGCACTAACCACCTCACTATCCACACCAGACCCTCTGATGAGTATCTCAACCATTTCTTGACTTGGGTGCATTTCTTTGTTACCTTGGAAGCCCTGCTGGTCAATAACCGTTTGGGAAGAGGAGGATGAGAGAAACTGTATCTAACAGGACTGTGTTCAATGCTGAATCTGTCTTGCCCTCCACTGTAAACCCACAGGGGTACTTAAGAGCATGAGATTCTCTACAGAACATGCCTCGAATAGTCCTAAGAGCTCTTGGCTATCTCATGTGGATTAATTATTTATTTTACAAAGCATCACAGTTCAACTTAAAAATTGAAATTACACTATGGTTTTTTAAAACCATAATTTTCCTCATCTTTCTCTTCCTACTCCCCCCCCTAAACTTGTCAGACTCCCTCAATTAAATAAACCAGCACCTCCACTTTGGCAAGCAGCTGTGTCACTTTTGTCAGCAGAGCAAGTAACTTATTCTGAGCAAATGTTTGGCTGCTTGATTGGATGATTTGATTCCATTTTGCCAGGTACTGTAGTAGCTCTTCCTGATCAGAGGGTATTCAACATCATAGCAGAGTTGCAGCACCTATTTCTGTGACTGAACCAGAATCAGGAAAGATGTGGGATCCAACACAGCCAAGGATCATGGGTTTAAATTGGCGTTCTTTTTATGTGAGAAATTTGCGACCTACCACTTGCCCAGAGGTAAACTCTGGCAGTGAACATCAGCCTTTCCAAGCTGATAACAGTGGTGTTGTATTTTAGATTTCTAATCGTACACACGATATTAGAACATGCTGCTAACATCGACAGTCAGATGTGTTGACAACAGCTGGATCACCAGCACCTGTCACACCGCCTCTCCATTGTTGATGTGTGTGATTTACACATCATGGGTGGGTGTTACTCAGGGTGTTATCATATCATCTGGGAACAGTGTGTGGTGAAAGGAAATCGTCTAGAGGCAAACTCCAGAGAGAGGAAATCAAACCATAAGATCTGCAATGGAGAGTTTTAAAGATGTCATGAACTAATGTGCTCAGATCTCTTTCAGCTGCAAAGGTGTGTGTTGTTTTGAAGGAAACACTGGTTGTTCATGTCTACGCTCTTAAGGAAAAAGTGCACAAATCCAAAGAACTGGCTTGAAAACAGGATACCTATATTATGTTTAGAAATCCTTTAGAAATCCCCATGGCAATCTGGGCATGCGGTATAAAGGCATGGCAGAGTAGGAAACAGCATGCTACAACACAATTCCACAAGTGATGTAGTTTCCTTAATAATTCTTGGAACTCCCTTGTCCCAACCATCTCAAAAGTAAAAAGGAATACATTTTCAGATGTACAGTAAAATGTTATTTTATCATTATTATTTTTTTATTAGAAATGACACAGAATAGGTGCATGAAAAAAGACGAATACCTTCTGAGGGAGATGTTACTAGACCAGAGCAGTTCAAGGAAGACTCAAGACATCTGTGTTCCCTGTGGATTTGAATGTGTGTTGTTAGGTCTTTTATTTATAGACCCCTGGGTCCCAGTGGGGGTGGTAAGCGTGTAATTCTGTGTTTCTGTGTACCTGCAGCTAAATAACTCACTGTCAAAGAGTTACCACTCAGGTTGCACTTTTGGTTGAATAATATGTGTCCCTACTTTACATTCCGTGGTTTCATTTGGGCAGAGGAAGCTTTCTCTTGGGAGTTATTACACTGTTAGCTTGTAAGGAACAATTCAGGATAGGGAGAAATGACAAACAACATAGCCCCTTAATTTGTTTACAGATGGATCTTTGATGCTGTATTAAAATGTTAAATGTAAGCATACATGTTTATTTTTATTTACCAAGGAGACCATGCGCAGAGCTGTATTGTGTTAATGATAAATATATTCCGAAAAGTGAAAAAGAACATGTTTTTAATTACAATTTTTTTCTCTGTTAATGCATGGTCACAGATCCAATTCCATCATAATGTGTGTAAATAAGTTATACACAGTACCCTTAAAAGTGTTTATTATGTTGAACAAGGCAACAAATGGCTGAAGTTAGTTAATAAACATGTCTTCGGTCTTAAAGTATTGACTCTCTGGTGTCTTCAGTAGGTACTGTGTCTCTCCCTGTATATCAGTTATAACAATACAAAAATATTGGCATTTGTAAGTTACAGCAGATAAAATAAATTGGTATACCAAAGCCTTTTTTTCTTAAGAATGCTCAGTTTTTATTAGCTTGAACATATGTTGTTTGCATATGCAGTCGAATGTTTGAGATGCTTTCAGAGACCAAGCTAATTCCCCCCAAAAAGGACCAGAGCATATTTCATGCACATTCTCCTCCAATTAATATCAAGCAAAGCTGCAGTCTTTTTCATATCAGATGAAAACTCGGGGTGGGTACCAATTAGTCTACTGTTAATTATCTCCCTCTCCTTTGATCTTGACTATGACTGCTCTGTCAGACGCTCTCATTTATTCATCGCTTCTGGTTGGGAGATGGACTCTTTGGAGATTGCACAGATTGATGCACATTAAAAATGGCTTCAGAGGCGAATGGATCCTTGTGAGGGTGCACATAGCTGTTGCATAGTCTTTGTATTTCCCTATCCTCTCAAGTCAGTACTCCTGCTGTGAAGGCCCAGACTGTTTGAGTATCTTGTAGACTTTAATTTTCTATTTTGGCAGTCCTGGGGAATACATAGCACGTACTGTTGGCACATTGCGGACATTATTGTGTCCCTACCTGATCTGTTGCTGAAATTTTTTGTGATCAATAACGCACATTGTTGTGCCAAAGCTGACAACTTTTCTCTCTTTTTTCCTCATATTCATTTCATGACATCAAGCTCTCTTGTAAACATCAAACGAGCTTTCCTGCACCAGGGATAGGAGCTGCATATTTAAGTAGAGCTCATGATGATGGCACACCGCTTGCACCTCTACGTTTGTGTTATGAGATAATATTCTTAGCTTTCCACTGTGATGTGGACACTAAGTTGAATTTGCTTGCCACCCAGGATTAGTATTAGTGTCAGCACTGCAGGCAACCTAGACAACTGCTGTAAGGCAATGTGAACTATGGTAGGAAGAAACAGGAAGCTGCACACTTTGTGCTATCACTTCACAGGAATGTTATGGCATTATCAACTTCCCAAGAGTTTACAGAACTTTTATTTGTAATTGCATTATTAATACAAATATCTAAAATGATCAAATGTGTAGCTTGATGAGTTACATCTGTACATTCAGGAATTATATTTAGATATTCAGGAATTTTATTTAGATATTCAGACTTATATTTATACTTTTCCTGTTTGGCCCATTATACGTATAGTATACTGGAGATAAAAAATATAGATACATATGCAGCACAAACTGTACACACCCTGGAAAGTAACATCACGTGTGCTTCAATGCCATGGACAAAACAAAAGACAGAAAATTGTTCCTTTCTCTTGAGTACAATGGCAACCAATTGACCTTCAATGCAAATATACAGGTTGATAATCTAACATAACGTCTTAACCTCTTGAACACAAACAAACATACAGTGCAGGTTAAGATCCACATTGCACAGAAGGCTTTGACTAAATAACTGCAGTGAGCTGGTGCTTTTTGACATTGTGGGTACACTCAAGTGAATCTGTGTCCCCGAAGCCCTGTTTTCAAGGAAAATCCTTGTGAAGGACCCCACTCAAGGGTAAAGGATAATCTCCAACTGGGAGAGCATCTCCCAGTCATGTCCAAAGCCACAGCTGTAACTAATCACAGAAGCCTGAATACATTACAGAAGCACATATTCCTGGAGCGAACACATGGACAAAGTCACAAGTTGAATATCACTCAAGTCATTTTCCATTGTCCATTGAAAGACAATAAATCAAAACAAGGCAATCAAGTGGCTACCAAGCCGACAGGTATTTCTAAGGCTGCAGACTGTCCTAAAAACACGTAATTTTAATTAAACAGATGGTTTTATCAAATAAATTAATGAATACATAATGATTGTTCCTGCCATGCTAATCTGCATTTTTTTACGTGTTCAAGAAGTGGAACAATTATGGTTTGATTGCTTTTTAGAGTGAGACATATCTCTGAGGTAAGCTTTGTATCGGACCAGTGCCAATGATTTAATTTAACTCAGTAAATCAATCTGTCACGCTTTTTAAATGTTTTGGTGTAAGCACAAGCCTGACTTCATTTTCCATCTGCTTCATTAAGGAAGCAATAACAATACAAAGAAAGAAATAATTCAAACAATGACAAAAACAACTTTGTCAATACTAGATGTACTCACTGCTAATATTAATGTTAAAATACAGTATCTAGCGATTTTTTACCCAGCAATAGAAGTTTGCCACAGTCTGCCCCACTTTTAGATGGATGTCGTTGCTAATGCACCGCCGAAATAAGCAGACTCACCACACACTCTCGTGGGACCTGGCTAATTACGTGTTCAGAATCTTGCAGCATGGCTCCGTGAGCTTTTATGCTTCTGTCACTTCTCATCCAGTCAATTGGGTTGGACATATCCCAAGAACAACCTACAGTCTTAGTTCTCCAGCAAAAACAGGTCACTTTGAGTTCACAGGATGTGGAATGATTCTAATTATTTGGGTTCCAATCGGTGCAGAATACTCAATGGCTCCCATTCATTTGACCTCCAGACCCTGAACATGTCAGTACTCTCTTCACAGATTAGGCCTGTTTGGCCACTCAAGGCTTTCTAGTCTTTTTAACAATAACCACCAAGGCGTTGTTTTGACTGGTGGATCAACATGGAAAAAAAGATTAATGGAACCTTGTTAAAACTAAAAGTTACTTTAAAAAAGAGGAAGGAAAGATGTGATTTAAAGAAACAGCATAGAAAGGTCTGATGATCTCTTAGTGCTAATACTCAGACGAAAAGGCCAAAATATTAAATTGGATGTTTGAGGTTTTCAAAAAGGCTTGAATTTAGTTAATTTGAAACTAATCAAAGAAAAATCACTCATTATGTTATCAAGTTAAGTTGTCCAAATTAACGAAACCAAAAATACCTTTTTTGAATGAATAGGGTAGGCACAATAGCACACTATTAGCAGTGAAGATCCTTGGCTGCGGAATAGCCCCAAGTACTTTTAAATACCCCCATACTTTCATCAGCGAAAACAATCTCTGTCCAAATTTATTCTTTTCCTGAATTTGAAAAATAAACTGCAATTCTGAAAGCTGAAAAACAAGCTCATTGACAACGCAGCTCAAGGGATGCAGTTGAATGCATGCTTGGGTTATTATGTCTGAGTGTTGGCCTTTCTATTTCCCATGTCTGTGTGTGTGTCTGTCTGAGGGCAGCGGATCAGAACCTCTCCTACATGCAGTACACAGTTAGGAGGTCAGTCTTGTGGAGCCCACACAGCTGTCAGTGGGTTGATGCTGCCAGATTTATACTATTTCCAGAATTCCGTCTTTTAGTCTTATGAGGGCAAAAAGTGGATGCTGACGTTCTGAGTGACAAGCTGCTTTACCGGACGGAAATTCGAACGTAGTGTTCCATATTCATGGCCTGATTTAGATTCTGGTACTGTACATTGGTTCCCTGACAATACGAGGACATGCAGGATCCTATTCACATCTCATGGAGCTGCCTTGGCGAGATATTGGAAGTTGTATCAACAGCACCAAAGTACACTGAGATGCAAAGATGTTTTATTTGTTAAAGTTTCAAGGCTCATGCATGAATTGGTGAAGAAACCCTTTTGGATCTCGCTTATGACTCACCATAGTACGAAGCAAGAGGTTGAACTGTATTTACAAACAGCATGGTAAGATACAATATTGCACAGCATGCAACTACACTATACTGTGCTGCATGAGATTGAAACCTGATGCATTAACCTGACCCATCCGTTTGGAAGATTTTTTATACATTTAAATCCAACCACCCAACACAGTTATCCATACGTGGCAATCCAATTGGTTACAGTCAATATTGTGTTAAATTGAAGCTCCACAATGAAAGAAAGATGTTGCAGCCATAACAGATTTTCCAAACAACTGTTCAACATATTATCATATGTCCCCTCCAGGCACAGAAGATTTAATCTGTTCACATACCAGATGTTTATTTGTTTTATTGACTGCCCTCTTGGACTTAACCCACAAAACATTTCTTCAGAGTGGAATACTAATTGGATTTGAGGTAAAGCTTAAAGTTATAAGTTTTACCTTTAAAAATATACATTTTTGAATGGCTGTTAAAGTATATGCGTCCTGTCACAAATATTCAACGACAAAAATAAAACAAAACTTAAATATGTACGTAAATACTGGCTCCACACATCGAGAGTTCTCATTGGTGCTTGGTGAGCACAGCTGTCTTTCATAGGAAAGGCCATGTACCATTAACACCCACTGGCCACTGGACTCACAACAGGGGTGATATTGGCTCTGCACCTGTGCCAGCAGCAACTGAGCAGAGTGAAGCCACATTAGCCTGCTGAAACAAGTCTAAATAGTGGGCTTTGTCTTGCAGTCTTGGATAGAATCACCATACACTTTACAGTACATGTTACTCAAACCACCTCTACCATGTAATTGAGCTAAAGTGCTGTAATACTTAACGATATATATTTATAATATGTAGAGGGTGCAATGTAGACAGCCTCTTCCACAGATGTGTGTATTACATTAAACTGTCTTAGTTAGAAGTTCATATTTGAAAGACATGAACCTATAGAATTTTTCGTAACTGTATCAAAACTAGGAAAAGGTGAGTGGCTCACGGGTGAGTTTCTACTGTATAGATGTTGTAAATAGATTTTTGCAGCCCTTTCAGCATACACTTTCAATCTTCAAAAGCTTTAAAAATTGTCAGTCTCATCTCTGACTTATGAATAAATCCCATAAAACCATGCAAAGTGTTGAATATTTGGTCAAAGTAACAGCATTTACATTGCAAGCATTACTGCCACTAGAACACTGGCTTTCATCGAACCCAGAAGACGTCCAAGATTAAACACAAGTTCACATGAGGCAGGCCCAGCAAAGTAAATCATTCTCATTTAACAAGTGTGTGTGAGGCTGCATAATTTCTCCCTCAGACCATTTACAATCTGACAAGCATTAGTGAATACCAGTAGACTTATTACCCCAAAAGATAAACTTTAATCAAGCTCTTTTGCCTTTTCTCTGTTTGAGCATGCTCTGGCATATCCAAAGTTATATGCACCATGGTGAAGGCAAATACCAAATGGGAAGTCTATCTAGGATTTTTCATTTAAATGTGAAGGCCTTGCTAATATAATCACCTATGTGATTGTCAGAAGTGACCCTTCAATCAATCACTGTTTGATTGGTTTTAATCACTCAGCGGTGGGCTATTAAACAGTGCACACATAGTGTGCACTCATATTTGCAGGAGGGCCAAGGATATTGCACTACAGGCTTCTATTTCATTAGCCTTCATTATGCTTCATTCATGGACCACATGTTGCTACTGTCCTGTGAATCAAGAACAGGCACTCTCACAAACACGGTAACGAAACTGGCACTGATGAAGAATACAAAACAATGTCTACCAATAAGAAGATGCAATACAGTATAAAACATTTCTGTGTACATGTATTTATAAGGCAGATTTCCCAGAACCACCTTAGCTGAAAGATTGGAAGAATATGCTGTACAGTATCATGAAATGTATCTCCATCAACTAACTGGTTAGGAATACAAATTATTAATTGAATTCTTTAAGAGACTTAATTCATTTGTCTTTGTAATAATACAATTGTAATAATTAATCCAATGTTTCCTCTACAGCCAAGGATTATCCAAATGCAGAATACCGTTCCAGGATGTGAAATTCTTCAATACAAGATTAACAATTGACAAAGGTTTTTGGGTTGCAAGCTGATTATTGGCTGCAGGCGGAGATTAAAGGAGAACTGCAACACAGCTGACAGTTTGGTTATCTCTTATGGACTAAATGAAAATCATGGCCTGAATCCATCAAAGGAGATTAGGAAAATATGAGCACATTACTGATGTCCTCTTCCTTTGCTTGTTAGGATTGGCAGCAGAATCAGTTGATTGACCTTGGTAGCACACTAAAATAGACAACTTTTGCACTCAACTAAGCATTCTAATTTGTTGATGCCTGTGAAAGGTTACTTGTCATGAAGTAAAAACTGCTTAAATGTCAAAGAAAGGAATATTCAAAAATACAAAAGTGAAGTTTTGCCATGGAGTTGTCAGGGTGACCCCATCCCCCAGTCATCAGTGCCCAACAGGGTCACAGTATTTCACTTCATTGACAAAGCTAGAGCTGACTTTAGTGTCAGGAGCATATTGCCTGCAGAGGGGAGTACACCCAGCATTTGTGTCAGTAAAATGGCGATGTTCACAATGTCTTTTCGGAATGGACCATGCTTAAAGTGAAATAAAGAATAAGTTCACAGTTCACAGACTGGGTGTGGGAGATTGTTTGCATGTCTAGGATTTGTAGAATGGGTAGGCATATACCATAGTTTTGAAGTTCATAAATATTTTAAATCAGCATTCCATTTTGAGTTGTTGTACACACATGAACAGGTGGTCCCGTGTTTTCTCTCTGAATATAATGTATTTTTAATACAGTGTAAATAACTGCAGAGTGAATGTCTTGAATATAATTAGGCGTGCTTACTCTCAGCAAGGCGCCCAATTGTCATCTCACATAAATATGATATATCATTAAAATTAATTCCCACCCTCTCCTCCTTGAGTTTCAGCACTACATAGACATGAAAGCAGTCAAAATGTGTGTCTTGTTCCCACATGCGTTACCTGTACTTCTGCGAAGGTTCCATGGTTTGAGAAGAATTTCTGTTTTTGTGGAGAAAGTCCATCTAACGGTAGGGAACTATCTAGCCACAGTCAGAAACATCAGGATGTCACAGACAGCATTATGAGTGATCATTTCGCCTTTGGTAGTAAAACAAAAAAAAGCTCCAGCTGCAACGGCCACAAGTACACCTCACAATTCACAATATCCCCAGGAATTGTAACCTTCTAGTTATCTAATCTAACATATTGCACACACAAATGCTAACACAAGGTAAAAGTATAGTCATGGAAATAAAAACACTCATGCCACCTGTATGACTGTTATAAGTTCATTTGATAATTTCATAGTACCTCTATGCACAAAGGTTGTCTGGCGGTGCAATGCGTCACAATTTCTTTTCTGTGCGTACGAGGCCTGGAGGCACTTAGACACATTGGCATCATGCTGAGATTTTCCATCAATAACCAAGAAAAACTTTGCTCATCATCAAATTTACAGTGGTGGCACTGCAACACAGCCCTAAATAGACTAATTAACAACAGGGAGGATCTGGCCGTGAAATGATTCTGCTTCTCTGAGTAACTGTTTAATAGGGAAGAGCATATCTAATAATGAAAAACGGTGCCAAATGCTTCTGTAGCTGTTCAGCCCATCTCCAGACCAGGGGCTGCCATTAAAACATGTACAGCCCAGTGGTGTAAGACTCGACACAAGTCTGAAATCATGTTTAGTGATGAGACAAACAAAGCTGGGTCAAAGGCTGCGTGGAGACCAGTGGGAATAAATCACTGCTTCTCCAATGCTCTGTAGCCATGCACCATATTTTGTGCTTGTTAGCTTTGCTCATTTTTCATGATGTATGAGCGAGTCTAGATGTCAGATATCAATAAGCCTGCCACCTACATGGTTGAATCCACCCATAATCAAAGTGAAATGGAAGAAAAGCTAGACTGATGTTCCAGGAGACCCTTATACGGTTTCTGGATGTGGAAATGTTACCAGGATAACAACTAAGGTTGTTAGCGATGAAGAGCAAACACCTACCCAGTGGACAGATGCCACAATTACTGTACGACTGCAGATAGAAATTGACAGGCCTTAAAGGGGACACCCTCATTTTAAACGTTTGGATGGTTTTTTACACTCACTATGACTGTGGTGGAAGACAACAGATGTTTCTGATATTTTAATCCATTGATTTCAGGGAATCAATGTCAGATCCGGTCTTGTTCGTTGGAACTTTTGAATACTTCTACTTTAGACCCCTCCCACATACTTTCAACTGGCAAGGCAGCCAATGCTAACCAAAACAAACACAGAAAAATTCCTTCATTGCGATCATGAAAATCACATGTACATTACATTGCCAATAGTGTATAAAGTACATCAGAAAATCAAGGATCAAAAGAACACAGTTTCAACAGAATTTTGATGGTCACCAAAATGTAGTGGATATACACTGTAATGTTATTAACCAGCCTCAGTGATATTACAGTTGACGTTGATGTTATCTGATTACCATTTCCATGCTTCGGTTTTTCTCTTGCCTGGTGAAGGTCAGTCGTATGGATTATTTGATCAACCCGTGTCTACTCTGCCTGATCATGGCAATGCATGTTAAAAACCCACATCTTATGATAAAACCAGGAACAAAAAGTGCTGATGTATCTGGAGAGACAACTTTGCAATTCCCAGGAACTGTGGGGGTCTGAAATAATGGTTCCCTGGCTGTGTGTGCACTTCATCTCTCAACACTTCCAGATTGACACAGAAATGCCATTGGAAGGCTCATACTTATTATGCTCAAATGGTTTTGAAAATGAGACCCCGGCTGTTTTCTCAATTTGCTGCCTTAAGGCAGCGATTTAAACAGATAAAGGACTAAATACAGAGGCAAAACACCCTCCAATTTGTCATTCAGATGACCTTGGGTCCAGAAGAAAGCAACTGAGAAATAAATCTGTCCAGGCGCTTCACAGGGCGATCGTGCTGATGGTGCAAGGAGAATGGGTCCCATATCTCTTTCGAGGCAATCTCTCTGACACCCATCATCGGACTTCAACTTACTAATGAGGTCACTTGAGTATATATTTCAATGCAATACCATTACCATCAAAATCGATAGTCATATTCACACTGTCTGATCGGATTGACAAGATCTTGAACTGTAAAGCTTGCTATCTGAGGCAAAAAGTGAACTAGCCTTTCAACTGATCTGATTGTTAATATTAATTTTTTATCAGCTCTTTCCTAAGGTTAATATTAAATGAGCCCTATGGTTCAACTCTTGCATCCACTCTCCCTCTTTCTCCTTGGCATAATCCGAGGTTTTCTGTTGCTCAAGGCTGAACCTTGGACAGTGATCTGTGATGTACAAACATTTATATATTATAAGTGAACCTAATGATTCAGTTGATCCAAAGATACACAGTGAAATACCTAACTGTTGTACTATGAAAAACAGGCACTTTGGGGTTTGAATGCCCATGGTTACTCTTTCTCTGCCATATATTAAATTGATATCATAGTAATATGATATTAAACAGGTTAATGATTAAAAAGGCAACATGGAACAGTCACATTTTCATTACGATTTTTGTAGTCCTTCTTAACTATATTAGCTGCACTGTTAGTAATAATAATTACCATCACCTGTCAGTATACCTGAAACGCTGTGTAGTTGAACTGAAATTACCTAGAGATCAAGTTGATACATAGACTTTTGTCACTTAAGGACAAGAGGGCTATGAGTTGTAAACTTGTTTGGCTATGCTTTGGCAGTGTGCTGGAATAATGCATTGTTGTCATCAGAAGCTAAACTAATGGGGAAGTCATGTAAATCATTAAATTGTCATGCCAATGTTCAGTACTCATCATCATCACTGTGGTCCATTGAGTCTTGAGTCCGGCTACAGTACCCTGAATCCTAAGTTGGCTAGCTGACTTCCCTTCCAAAGGGACTTTGTTTAATCACAAAACCATTATTTAGTCATCACTTATTAGTATGAGCTTTTTATCTTGTTTAAGTATTTGTATGTTTAATTGTCTATTCATTTATAAATGACTTTCTCACTCCTCCATCCATCCATCGCCAACCGCTTCTCCGGCGTTGGGGTTGCGGGGGGAGCAGCTCCAGCGTGAGGTCTCACTCGTATATTGATTTCATTTCAAACTTTTTACAACCTTGTGGGCTTAGAGATTTGTCAGTTGTGAGTGTTGCTGATGGTCAAAAAGATGCAAATGTATATCAAACTGACAAACCATAATGTGAAACTAATATGTCTTAAACATAGATACAATGCAAATGTGGACACTTGAAGATAAGTTAAACATTGAATATTGCAAAGGGAACCATCAGGTAAATAAACAACATACATATTTCACATTATTGTATTTTGGTTGTCGGCTCAAGGATTTACTTAAGAATAAGCCTCTTCTGAAGCAAGCTGTTCTTTTGAAGCAAGTACTTTTTTTTGCAGTTCTACGTCAATCCCAATTTGGAGTCCAAAGTGGATGCAGAGAGTCCTTGTGGCTGTTGGTGTCTTAAGCATTTGATATGTGTGACTAGGAAAGCATGGCTTATCCTCTCTTACTGGAGCATTCAAAGCACAAGCATGGTCTTCAGGGGGAAAGGCAAGACGAGATAAAAAGTGAGGAAAGATAAGAAACTGACTGTGTAAAGCTTACACCAGGAGGAGCAGTGAGGAGGCCTGTCAAAATGAATATCTGAAAAGCGTACCTCGGCAAACTCTTCACAATTTCCCCCCCAAATTATTGTACAGTCATTCCACTTAGTTCATACACAACTTTTTAAAATGTAATGACATTTGCTATTATGTGACATTTAGCCAGTTATTAAGTTCTTGGTATCAGTGTCAATCAAACCCCTCCACTCATGTATGCTACATTTGCTGACAACCTCAAACATTAGGTAAGTGTTGTAAAGTGAACATTGATCTTATGTCAATGTATTACACTATTTCCTGAATAGACTGCTTTTTGTTAAATTAACAAATTAACATGCACTGTGTTACTACCATAAGGACCATATCTTTTTAGCTATTAATCTAAGGCATAAGTGATTGTGTTGCTCGATGAGTAAACCACTTCTAATCATCCCCAAGGTGATAACTATGCAATGGTAGCATATTATTGAATTAGGCTAACCTCCAAGTCAGCTGTCTGGTGCAGGGCTAATCCCATTTCTGTATTCTCCCCCCAAAAGCAGTGTAGCAATATAGGTTACAATACGCAATGGTGCCTTTCCCAATGAATTTGCTTAATGTTGTGAAATAATAATATGATTTGATGTATTAACCCAAGCTTAAATTCCAGTCCTTAGTGTTTTCCTTTACTGTATGTCAGCACTCAAGTGTTGTACTAGTCGTTTCCTCAAATGCAAAATGGAAATTTGCCATTAATGCGACGGTAGGATGAATATGATGTTAGTCCATGCTCTGTAACTTCGGTCTTCAATTAATGGTTTATTCATCTGGAGGAATTTGCACAATGTTGCATCATTAAAATATATAAATAAAAAATAAAATTCCTTGAAGTAGAAACCATCATGAATGGTTAAGAGCTTTCTGTCACTTGTTGGGGAGGTTCTTTACACTCTGTCAAAGTAGCCTCCCAGTGATAGAAGGGGTGTCTGGGTCTCGCTTTAAAACCTGCCGCTAAAATATTTAAATAATGGAGGGAATGGAGCCCTCCTTTCAAATCGTCAAAGTGAGTTTCTGTCAAGAGAGGGAGAACTTTGGTCAGCATACAGCCTGACAGGGATGACATTTCTATTCTCCTTTGGCTGACAGAAACCTATTGTTACTGACTATCCCAACTGGTTAATATACGTCACCCATCAGACGGATTCACTTGATATTTTCATTCGTCAAAAGTAAGTCATACAAGTGTTGGAACAACATTTAATTGTCATGTGCCTTTGAACCATTCAGACTGACAGATTTCACCCACTCACAATGTCAGTTTTGACACTGTCTTTTGTATTCATCATACAATTAGCAGTGACATTGTATCAATCTTATGCACATATCTACGAACAGAAATAAAGTCACACCTATAATCAAAGCTCAGAACCACCATACAGCCACTAAATTGAACACTCTTATTTTTCTTGACATTATATTTAATAGTAAGGCCTTATTTAGCTGGAGCAAAATGTGTGAAATTAAGGCAAAGTTACCCTTAGCAATCCAAATGTTATGGGTTTTCCAGTGAGATTTATCTGTGCTCTTGTACAGTTCCATCCAAACAGGACCCTCAGAGTTGACTCCCAGAGTTTTCTGCAAAGCCACACTTTTATTTATATACTCAGTACTTTAGGGTGTGTACAGTATTGCACCCTAACACTACTTTGCCAGAGCGCGTGAGGAAGAGGAACAAGGTGAAATGGAAATGTTAGAGATAGGTAATGGAAAACCTTTTATTTAACACATCCATATTTAAAGAGATAGATGGGAACTCCACCTATTACCACAGAAGCTGCTTGAAAGCCATTACTGTAATGTAACATTTTCACAGATTATTTATTAATCCTAGTGGTGAGGTGCAAGAAGCCACCTTGAAGGGAGTCATCCACTTGCTGTGGCTCTATGCTGATGGAAAGCAGATAGAGGAACAGGTAGAGAGTGGTAATGTTCCTTTTCACCCTAAACCCACTTTGGTTTTTCATTGTTGCTGCTGTCAACACCTGACAGACTTTAAAGGCATTGGACAACAGAATTCTCCAGATACCTGTCCTTAAGGTTGAGCTAATGCCAGTATATGAAATGAACTTGGTTTGTCCTTGATAACTGGAAGCATCTTTGTGACTTTACAAGATGGAGAGTAGCCAATCTTGATTCTGCTTTTTGGATTCACTCATGGTGAACTGAAATTTAGTGAGAAGCGTGAGAGTTAGTTATGTGGGTCAAGTCACAAATTTGGGAAATAACACTATGCATTTTAGTATGTTTAGCATATGTGCAGGCTTGGTTTCGAGAAAGCTTGTGTTAATGTAACCTACAGATATGTGTATATCCCTAAGAACTAAAATCTCTTAAGACTATTTTTTGCTGTAATAACCAAAGCTTTAACACATAAAGGCGATTTTCCTTTTCTGGAGAATCCACCATGTATCACCAAACAAATGAACATCACTGTAGAGCCATATTTATCAAATCAAAGCTGGAGACAAGTCTTGCAGCTCAGCCGATATGTGTCACAGTGATGTAAATGAACCCTGGCAGGCGACAGACTAATCTTTGAGGTACAGTCTCTGCACAAGCAATGAAAGGCTACTCTCCTCTCCTCTGACTCTGCTCTTTTTCTTAAAACCATTGTAGGAATTTAATCTATTTTAATTATCAAGAATAACAAAAGCTTTAGCAGGATAAGTGTGCTCAATTAGCACCATTTGAAATAGAAGAAAAAACAAGCTTAAAGGGTTGTAAAGATAATCACTTTAACTCTACACCAATTGTTCATTTCCAATTGGGAACCCTGTGCGTTTTCAGTATCAATCTTCAGTTTGAGTGAATATAAGTCCGGTCTTGTTAAATATTTATTTGGACCAGAAAATATTAATGTGTTCAAGAGTGCATTATATTTAAGGGACATAATGGCAAAGGGAACTTCAAATAGTAAGTATTTAAGAGGTTAAGGTCATATCATATAAAAGTAGTAGAGTAGTCAGGCTTGCCATGTTTTATTACCAAAACCATCCATGATGAAAGGGGAGAAGTGCTATTTTTAGTTAGTTTACTTAACAGTATGCTATGTTTTGTAGTATGCCTGTTTTGCAATCTATTAAAAGTAAAGTACATATTTAGTGGGCTGTGTGCAAAATGTTGTGTCATTTTGTACGATGGGTACTGGATTACACAGGTGTCTCTAAAATGGAATTTAAAACAGTTTGAGACTAGCGTGTTGTTCACCTGGGCATCTTCCACAACTAGGCTTATAGGAACCACCCTTTGGAACCTCTTTGTCCTGCACTAGGCTAAGCGGCAACCTGGTTCTTAGAGCGAAGCTGTTGTTGTTGATATTGCAGTGCAAATATTCCAAAACCTGTATTTTATTTGAGGTATTATATCAATCAACACCCTATCAACAAACACCCATGTATCTTCAGTTCTGGAGCAATATCTGAGCAAAACTCGTGTGCACATGCAAAGTTGTATGATTGAAGTGAACTCATGCTGGCACTTAATCTAAATAGAACTGGCAGCAAACTAGAGGGCGAGCAAACCGATAAAGAGTCTGCTACGATGCAAAAATCTCAATCGCCTACTGAAATATTCCATGCAATTTCCATGCAGCTTCTCCCCCGCCCCCCGCCCCCATCCCCCCCAAGCTAAGACAAATATTACTCAGAGTTGTCGGCGATGGTGTTGGTAGAAGAATTAATAGAGTCCCACTGTTGTCAGTCGTGTTGCATTTTCACTGACCGCTCCGCCTGCGAGGAAAGCCGAGGCTGATTAAATCTGATAGAATGCAGGAAAGGGAATGTGTACATAGAGGCAGGCGAGGAAATTATCTGCTGGAGGTTTGTCAGTATAGAGAATAATGTTGGTCCAAGTGACTTTTTTTATATTAATCCTGAAGAATGCAGGAAGCCAGAGTTTACCTTGCAAAGATGCATGTTGGGTGTAAGGGAGGTCGGCGTGAGTTTCATTCCTCCTGATTGTATGCTAAAAGACGGGCCTGACCTTGCTTTCAAGTCATTATGTATTTTGACTGAGAAGGCTGAATGTCTCCTCTGGCTGCCTGTCAACCAATCAGAGATCACACGCGGATTCGATAAATAACAGTAGTCCGTCATTGTGCAGATGGGGTGTCAGCTAACTTCCGCTCCACCCCCTTATGCCATGTAGACGCCTCGGGGGGGCTCTGTCCTGAGAATGATGGGTAATAAAAATGAATCATAGATGAAGGCCAAAGACGGGATGCTACAGGAGGAGAGACCTGATGCATTAAACAGGAACAGTCGATACGTCCTCTTGTGATAATAGATATTAGTCTCCCATAGAGCACACATGTGTCTACATGAATCTATTTCCCGCTTGTAAATCCAAAGCAAGGGCTTTGGACCAAAATATATAGGCCCTACACAACAATAGGTTTGGAAATGGCTGACGAGTTGAGTCTAAATTCAAGCGATTGACAAGATGTGAACAAACATTTAAAACTACACTTCTGATTCAATCTATCAGAAGGTAACTGCTGCTGATGTTCCCTTAACAAGCTATTTTGCCAAAAATTGCATTTTGTTGGCATTAAAAGACACTTCCAATTTAAATACAGCATATTCCACCTAATTAAAGTTATTAAATCACATAGGCCTACTGTACATGGGGGCATACTGTATCAGGAACATGCGGCGATGGAGCAGCACTAATCAACAGTTTTTACAGAACCAGTCTTGGGTTTTCATATTTCACATCACTGCTACTGGAAGTGTATCACTTAGCCCAGAGCAATGAAAGCTGTAGCAGAAAATATGTCACTTCCACAAGAAGTCCTGTATCCGTTTTTCTCAAATTTTATGGAATATGTCGGTTCTAGACAACTTCCCTCCAGATGACTTTGCATAATTACATTGATATGTTGCATATTTAGGCTTACATGACCTTATGACAGTGTACAGTATGACTGCCAACATAGCTAGACAGGAACCACCAATCAGTGTCAAGTGTAGGCAGTGGACCTACGGACTAGATGGTGATACACATAAGACCAGGAACTCCCTAAGCCTCTGCTACACAGAATCCATCACAGAAACACATTTGACAGCATTCCGTTAAATGTTTTGCAGATAATGGAATGTTCTCCTGTGTGATTCTGAGAGAATCAAACATGCAGAGCCGTCATGTACATTTGCTCAGGTGGTTTCAAGCTTGGATTATTTACAAATAAGTTAGCCATATCAGTACAGCCTATGGCAAAGACAGAAGTTTCTACACCGAGTCCAAACATGCTCTCCCGAGTTCTTAGAATTCTATAGTGATCAATACACGGCATGTGTAGTCCGGTTTGTGGTAGCTTCTGTTGTTTTTTAGGAGTCTTCATAGTGCTGTCAGTGGGGGGGGGGGGATTTTTGTTGTTGTTAAAGAAATCAATGTCATTTCTCCACCTTCATAGACCCGTTGTAGGCTCTCTGAATAAAGAGCAATGGAAATTGAAATAATGGTATGTTACACTGCTGTGGTTTTTGGACCATCTGGAAGACTTCCAGAAGTAGCCTACTCTATGATAGCTATTTTGCGCAAAATAGTTCTGAAGTTCTCCTGCTCTCTTGATAATAATACCCAAGGCCTTTCTGTTGCACCTACATGTCCATGAGAGTAGAACTGATTTTAATGAAACTTTGTTTGTGTGCTGCCACAATAAGGGAAACATAGTTTTCTTGTTGTCGATGTTGTCTCTCATTTGCCAGACAATGGAGATGAAAGACTGTGTTTCTGTAGAGGGCAGCTGCTGAAGCCACAGGAAGCAAAATAAACACATTCACAAGCACAATGCATACTCAAACAAATAGCACCATCTTCTGAATACTGAAAACAGCTGCAAGTGTCTCAGCCTTAACTTTAGGTCCACTTGATGTATTCAAATATATTTAGATTCTATGCCTAATCACCACATAGACATTTGCTGATGTGAAGCCATTATGTTCAAGTTAAATTCCCCATGAACAGCCTCGTTCACAGTCAAGGCAGTTTTTGTTAGAAATACACATTATGGCGTTGTCTTTTCCAGGATGTTATTTTTTCATGCTTCAGGCGACATTTTGATCTTTTTATATATTGACAGTTTACAGAAGAGCCAGATAAGAAATAATTCTGTTTAATTGAGTTGAAGACCTAATGAATGTTAGGCCAGCGTTATCGGACGCCTTTTGAAGCAACAGTTGATAGTATCTCTGCTTTAATCACAAGAGGCCACAGGCAACTCCTGATGGGTCTGTGTCTGTATGGCTGTCATAATCTCCTTTCCCGTCCCGATGTCCTCGCCTCCCTGTTTGTGTTGCACCTCAGCCAGAGCTAGAGCAAGGACACAACCCCTGTGGGCAGCCACCTCCCAAATCTGAAGGGATGAAGCACATGTTGCCACAGATAAACCACTGTGATCAATCTCATGGATGCACAGCGAATCAGTGGAGTGAAAGGCTTTGAAAATCAAGCCCTGTCCCTGATGTGCCCAGCAATGATTATGTGGTCAGTGATGCCAAAGGCGTGCAGACATCAAGGAACTTGGAGCAGCAACCTGTCGGTTCTCAACACTAATTAAACATATACAAGTAGCCCACTGACATTTCGCCAAAGGGCCAAAGAGTGTCCACCCCACTATAATGAGTAATAAGGTAAAATTCAATGTGCCAAAGAAACATTTATTAATAATTTGTGTTTAGATTTGACATTTAAGTATTTACTGAGAAGTCAGTGCTAGCTTGGATGATACATTGCTGCTGAATGTAGTGCTACTGAATGTGATGCATTTAGTGCATCATTACATTAAGATGCAAAGCATACACCCAGCTACATGTAGCAACACCCTTCAGCCCAAAACGTCAGTTTGAACCTACAGAACTGCAACACCATGAATGAATTAATCATGAATAAATCCTTCCACATTCCCAACATCAAAAATTATGTAAATGTACTTGATACATGCCACGCATCCCTCGACTAGATGTTGTTTAATCAAGTTATCTATGAGATACTAAGGCATAAGGAGATTCTCAGTCAGTAATTCCTATAATTTAGCACTGTCCATTTGACTGAAAAAGTATTGTTGGTCCACAGAGGCAAGGCTTTGGGCCAGATGTCTCACTTTTAATATATGATTTCCAATTCTAACCCCAAACTGCTCTTCTACACATTTAACTAAGTTTTATTTATACTGACATTTCAGTATCCCTCTAGGTCCCTTTTATCTAATCACGGTCAGCACTTCAAATATATTTAAAGCACGGAGTCAGCTGTCATACTCCTGTAAATATCATCTTTTGCATCTGATTGTGAAGAAACAACATTTTAGCATTAACATGTACTCAGAAGTGATGGTCTGTAAGGGTTGTCATTTAGTAAAGGTGTTCACTCACACTAAAGGTAAACCTCTTTTCCAACAGCTCTCTGCCTTTACGGTGGCTCCGCAGGCTTCTTGATTTCCACTCATTCATTTGATGCAATAAAATATCAATCAAATACTTTTTCGCTCCGATGCACTAATTTCAGGTCTTTGAATGACTTTTGGTTCAGGTCCATTAATTTTACAGGGGGCAGCTTCAAGGAGTTTCTTACATTCAGTTGCTCATGTTTGAGTTATTCATGGAATAAGAGAAGGCGAAGGCATGGCAAGGCAATTGATCACATTGTTGGAAAAAAAAGAATGCTTTCAAAACACTTCAGCTGGCTATATTGTTATTGCTGTTATTGTACTACAATCATATTTTCATTGTTATGTTCACAAGAGAAATACTGGACCAAAACCTTCTTCTATGGTGAGAGTCAAATCATTAATATGAAAGAGACTACCTTGTTCACCAACAATGACCCTTTTGTTTTTTATGGGCAGCCATTACACTGAAATTAAATCTTACTTCATATCCCCTTTGAGAGTTGAAAGAACATGCATGTACAGTCAATTCCTTTCCTTATATCACTGTATACTCATTCCATTTATGTAAAATTAATGCCTACCATGCTACTTTCTAAGGTTTTCTTCATGCCATCAAAGCAGTTGTTTTTTTCCACTCTTCTTTTAGTGTAGATACTCATCACTGGACACATTGTATTTCCTACCTGAGCCTTTCTTAAGCTTTTTATATGGTTTCATCATGGCTATGACCATTGCCTAGTCCTCATTGTTTCAGATACCTGCTATGTACACATCGTTTTTTTTTTTCACAACCTTGACACATTGGCTAAGTAGTGTTAACCAATGTGTAGTGTTTTGGGTATGTTTCTTGATCTTGTCATACCGACTGCATTAATTATAGTCATCATCCAGGGCCTTGGTACAGCACTTGGCATCCCTCCAGCTCAATCCCATTGATTTTCCATAACAATATGAAGAACACTGTTCACTGGTGGGGATTAATGAATTGCATCTTCAGAGTCATTTTGGCATTCCTAATGAAGCTAGATGAATTTCCCTGAGCAGGCCAGCTGTTTTGGAATTAGTACTAGATGTGTCGGGCCTTCACGGTGAAGGAGAAAAATACAAATAATTTTGAGTCTCATAAATCTTCCTTTGACCTGTCAGATAACTTTAGTAAAAACATATGATTCAAAGTGTGACATTTATCATCATCAGACATTGGCTCTTCATCCTGTTTATTTGGTGTCATTTTCACACAACAGGAACATATTTGCTGTAGATACAATTCATTCTTAAAATATTTCTGTCATATGCTGACATTTAAAGTGTTTACAAATGAATTAAACTTTTACAAACTCTGTTTGAAGCCGCACATTGATGTTGGGTAAATCATTCCTCTCTAACCAATATCATGCCATGTAAAGTTTTGTCAAGTGTTCCAAACGTGGAACATTATTTTCAGGTTAAGATGTAAGTCATGCACACGATTTGTGAATTCCAAGACAAACCATCAAAGTAGAGGTCTAAATATTTTTTAGCGTGCTGAAATATGTATCTTGTCTTTAATATATTTAATAGTATAACTAAAGGGACTCATGTATTTTTCTCTATTATGAATTAATGTATATGAGATGACATGGAAAGAAGTTGGTGAAAAACATGTACTCTTTGACACAAACTGTTGGTTGGAAATGAGCTACTGCTGTTTTTGATCACAGTTTAAACTTGCCCCTCAGAACTTTAACATACAAGTATATTTTAAGCTCTAGTAAATTCTAAAATGTAACATGATCACTTTCCTTGTTATTATGTGTCAAATATATTTTGGAAAAGTATTATACGAAATATACGTGTATTAGATATGCATTATCATATATATATATATATTGCGTTAGCATAAATAAAATAAAATATAAAGCACCCTTTGCTTGGTTATTTTTGTGTACAGTATGTGAAGGTACACTGGTTTTCAGTTAGTTGTTAATCAACATAAATGAAGATGGGGAGTGATTCCATATGGGGTCCTCATTTATTTTCAATACTTGACCCCCTTTACATTATGAACACTCTTCCTCAATATAACCTTGGCGACCTTCACAAACCCTGCTAATTTAGGGATTCAAAATCTTATTCTGACACCCATCCCTGTTACAGACCCCTAGTTATGTGAACATTGACTCAAGAATAATCATTTGTTGAACTATCACACCAATGTTAGCGATAAGCAAACCTTTGAATTATTTTTCTGCTTGACTGTTCCCGTGAAATAACTCCTGGCTAATGCAAGCTTGTCTTCAGATACAGTGAGCTGGGGAGCAGGTCATCTCAGCTCCAACCACACAACATTTCTTCAGCTCAAGAAAAAAGGCAACAAAAAAAACTAATGTGAAACAGCAGAAGCTCTGTTCTTACAGCTAACACATATTCGGGCCCATTAACGATGATGGTTCGTTTTTGTTCTGTCTCCGTTTTGATTCCTTGTAGAAATGCTCTCATCTATTAATCACAAGTGTGTGCCGTAGTAAATGCTTAGTATGCAGGTACAGCCCCGCTACCATGAAGTCACTTGTCATACTATTTGTAGCTACAGTATATCAATAGACTGAAAGTGATCACACTTGCTCTGTTCTATGCTTCATTTCACTCAAAGAATGTGGTGGGGTTCCTTTAATTAAGGATTGTGCGTTTCTTTGAAACATGGAATGGGTATGGCCCCTCAGTGGCCTAATGAGCTAGATAAGATATGCAGGTGCAACAAGGTGAGCGTCACAGAATCATGTACAACAGGAATAGATAAAACCCTATGTTCCTCAATGTCCTCATAATCTCAGGACACTGCCATGCAAAGATTCTGGCTCCCTCTGGGAATCACCAACCATGGATATGGGCTAAGATTGTACTTTTGCTTGCACATCGATGACCGCTCACTCTCTGTCTCATTCTCATTCCCTTTTCTCTCCTCTTTCGGTCTCTGTCCCATATTTTCTTTCCATCGCTCTCTGTCTCTCTCTCTGTCTCTCTCTCTGTCTCTCTCTTTCTCTCTAAACCCACACACATTGGCTAGAGCTTTTAAAGAGTTCAGTATATGCTTGCGAAACGTGGTAGTATTTGCGTAAAAAACACACCATCCACAAAAAAGCTGTTTGCAATTTTCACCTGAAACCACAAAGTGCTTTTCCTGACGGTGAACTGACGATGATGCCCTGACAGACTTGCACACAAATGTATGTAATTTGATTTATAATAAGCATGACATCGCTTCCAAAACAGCAAAAAATAAAATGGAAACACATCAAGGAAAGCTCTATGGAAGCATTCGATTCCTCAGTAGTTACAAAACTGGCTGGAACCAGCATGGAACATTGCTTACAGGCACACAAAACGAACCACGGTTGGAATTGAAGGCAAACAAATAGATTCCTCTCTCCTCACTTGCATATGCTCTGTCGCTGTCTCCCACACACGCACACACACACACACACAGACACACACACACACACAGACACACACACACACACGCACACACACAGACACACAAGCCTTAAAAGAAAACTGTCGGCCTGAGGCCACCTACATGACACCCTGAACTGCGACTTTCTTTGTACGCTGGCTTTGAAATGTCTAACATTCAGGTCAGAACAAGGGAAGTCAATCTATCTTCCCGGTGTCAGGGCCCAGCATTGATGGATGACCTGGATGGTTGAATTGAGGTGCCCAGGTGACAGTGCTCCATTAATAAACAGATTGTGGGCTGCTCTCCTTTGCGTGGCGTCAACAAGAGGCACTTCTTTACTATTTCCGTGCCACTGATAATAAATACTCATAAAGCTAATGACGCCTGATTACTGCTGCAATCTTTGCCTCATTAGGCTGATTAGCAGCGTTGGTAACACAGTAGATGCCTGTTTAAAAATACCCCTGATGTGTAGACACCTATCAGAGAGAAAAGTTAACATCTCTAACCTTATTAGACTAAGCTGCTGTCACCACAGCAGAGAGACCCAATCATAATTACTTTAATGTAATAACATAAACAACATAACTGTCTTAACCTACGCTGTGCATATGGTCGTGTTTATTGCCCTCTGTATCAGTGAGGGAGCTGGGCAGTAAAGCACACCGGGTGCTGCCATCCAAGCTGTTCTGGCAAATGTTCGGTAATTTACAGTCCTTGGTGCTGGCAAAATGTCCTTCAATGTCACTGTGAGCCTTGTGGGTCCACAGACAAATCAACAGAGCGGGCGGAGTCAATGACCCCAATAATTTCGCACATTGGTCTGGATGTTCCCAGATGCCAGGAAAGTGCCCATTTTCTTCCAAATCGGACTTCTGGACCCTCGTGGTTATTAAAGGTTTGAGACCTGGGCTAAAGGCTGGCCAATCACAGGAGTGTTACATAGTGTGCAGGGGTCATCCAAATGACATGCCCATCCCTACCTTAAACAGAACAACATTTGTTAGACATAGAGAAACTGAGGCCTAACTGCAACTTGGTAAGACTGCCCAGTAACTTTATAAATTGGGGATATGGACTGTCAATTTCCATATTTATTGTGTCAATAAACCGGTTTGCCCCATGAGGTCAAAAAGCATTGCACATGTTCCCATGGAATGCTGTTCCAATAACTTTTCTGATGATGCAGAGGGTGAAGAAACCGACAGTGCTGTTGTAGTGCGACAACTAGAATATTTACAGTTCTAAAGGATTATTTAATTCCACCAGGGAATATTAACCTGCATACCTTATTCACTCATCTTATATGTTTTTTGTATAGCTTTGAGAAAAGGAGAGAGAGAGAGACAAAAAGACGGCAACTATGGGAATGAGAACTAGACTGAATTACTGGCAGTAAATACGTATAAAGAGATAATCAGCATCAATCAACATGGAAATCACATTGGCAGAAATGCAGCACGTTGACGTGAGTATCACAGATAGACACAAGTCTAATCCCATGCTCGTATCAGCCAAAATCTCTCGTAGACCCACAAAATAATGAGATGACAGTTATTCAGTGGTGCAGTAAAGCCATTTCAGTGACAACAATACCCGTCTATTGTATCTTTAGGGCCTTTGATAGAATATCATTTGTCTATCATGGAGGAGGGAAGAGAATAAAAAGGGGGGCAACATTGATCCAGGACCCCAAGGCTTCATTTTCCCGTGGAGACAACACGGCTAATTAGACTAGCATGTTGCCTGTTCCAGCACAGCTGCAGAGAGAGATTATACAGACAGTGGCTGCCAGCTGTTACTCAGATGCAGTATCAGTGACTAATTGAGACCGGCAAACATCCACAGAGCAAGGCCCTGCTAAATCCCCCGGTTTAATGTGGCCAAAATATATGGGCCATTGATAAGGTTAATTGTCGGGAACGCTGTGGAACAACAGGACATGATTAAAATGTAAATATCAGTTTTTTGAAATAGATATAGATCTATATCTGTTTGGCTTTTTAAGAGATAAAAAACAAAATATTTCCCTCAGATTTCATTCATTTCTGTCTGTCCCTTTTCTTTTTCCTCGTCCGGACACAGTAGAATCACAGTTCGGCTACAAGTAGTGTAGTGCACTGTGTTTTATGATCTATAGCTCAATTTACAATTGAAGCCATGATCTGGACCTACTGTTGTAGTTGTCATTGTCATTTTTTTTACCATCAAAAGAGTACACTGTATCAAGTCAGCGCCGACCCCTTCTGTGATCCAAAAGCATGATTTGATCATTTGTGCGTTCGCACGTACGTATGCTCGTGCACATCTTAGTCTGGGCCTTGTCAACCGGTGTGTATCCCATCACTGCTAACTGGATTGGCAGGATGATAGAGTACATCACTCAGCTTGTGGTGAGTCTCTTTACTGTAGAATGAATCCCATATACAGTCTGGTGGACCTATATCACAAGCTAGCACGCAGTGGCTCCTCACTCTCAACAGTGCAAACCACCTGCGGTTTTTCTGCCTCTCCCTCCCCCCCCCATCGTCTCACACATATGAACACCCTTCCGTACCTACAAAGCATCACGTACAGCACTGTAAATACTGCTGTCAAACGGCAGCCAAAATAATCTCTACTTCAGGAGAATTTAACTCTTCTGATACCTTCCTTCTCAGCATCAGGACTGGAATGTAATGCCTCCTGTGAGAGCTAATGTGAAAAACTTCACAGCCTATAATAAGCTTGTCAGCTTATCATATTATGCTTGTGAGCTTATGATATTAGCATTTACATTTTCCTGGGTATAATATGAAGGGAGGGTTTTGCCATTTTGGCCCAGGCTATTGAGGAAAGGTGAAATGTGGATTTTACAATGTGACTTTCATTGGATTGTTGATTGTCTGTTTAGTGGTTAATTTGTTGTGCAGTGTCAGGTGAATATTGCAACCAAATAGAAAATGGTATGGTCATCCTGTCCTAATGTACCTCTAAGGGTCCCACAGAATGAATAAGCCTAACCTACATTTGATTTGTGACTTTCAGCATTCATCTTTGAAGCTTTTGTCAAAGCAGGTAAACTAAACTGGCACATACTTTGCATGAGCTTCATTGTCTTAAGAAAAAGAATAGTATGCAACACTTTACATTAACGCTACATTAACTACAATGTAAATACATGGCAATGCCCATAGTATCAACGTCATAGTTATATAGGACTGGGACTGCAATGTAGTTACACTGACACTGAGTTTTAGCGGTACAAGCAATTACATGAGTAAAACTTGGTATGACGGTTGTTGGGGAACTGGATGTTAACACTGATATTGTTTTGGTAACACGGCATTCAACTGTCCCTTTACAACATCCACTTACCCCATACACTCTTCCCCTATACTTTGCCTTACAGTTTTGTTTAACCCATACTGCTGTCTGTGATAGTATAGGTATTGTTATGTAATTATATGGTGGTTCTTTAACGTAAAGTGTCGCCAGATTACATAAAATGAAATCCCTATTGAAGATTTTCATTGTTCTTGTTTTCCTGTTAAATTTATAGTATTATGCTCGTTAACAAAATGCATATGTACTAACTCTGGAGAGGATTAGAAACAGATATGTTTAACAATGATTTGCTTCTGTGTTCACTATAATGTGGCACAAGTTCTTGCTTGTGTTTTTTTCTTTCCAGGAGTCCTTCTTTTCCCACCAAGATTCATCCGACATCTGTAATTAATAATCTCCCCTAAGAGATACAGCACTTGGCAAGTGAGCAATTTTAGGATTGACAAAGATTATTAAACAAAACTAATTATAGTCATTGGTACAGAACAATAATATCCTGCGCACTAAAGTATTAATGCCTGAGATTAAAATAGGCCTATCCATTAAAAGACAAGATATTTCATTCTATCTACAGGGAGGAAATTGTACCCATAAGCCTTTGATTTGTTCGGAAATAGGGAGCAGAGGTATATGTTAATAGTTAAATGCACATTCCCATAAGATAAAAAACGGTTGGTCCTCCAGCTTTGAGCAAACATAATTGGGTAATATGATGATGAGACTTATTTAACAATAACCTTGATCTTTATTACATGATATCCAAAACATCTAGTTACTAATTGTCTGCTTGACAGTATTGAGGTATATACTAAATACTTTCCCATATGTAGGTGAATCTTTATATACTGTGATGAATGAGCTATTAAAATTCAATAAAAAAATATTTTTAAACAATTGTGTACTCATTACTGGATATGATTAATCCCCCTTTTTGAGTGCCAATGCAGTGCCCTTGTTCAATCCAAAAGTAATTTTCTATGACCATTGTGTTTTAAGTACCAATTACTTGCTGAGATAAATTGGATTTAATGAGTAAAATAAATACATAATTTAAATAGTTTAGGGTATAGTTTTTTTCTTCTTCATTGTTTGAATGTTCTAGCAAATTTAGCCTGATCATCGTTAGGTGCTGACTTTCTAATTTTACATTTACTAACAAATCTAGAAATTTCACACTGAAAAATCTTACCAAATAGCTTGTCCTCTGAAGTTATGTCTTTTCCAAGACATGAAATGATATTAATAAATATTGATAGAAATAAATCTGGGCATTCATGATTGAGTTATACATGGATCAATGAGGTTACTGAGTGAACCATCAATAACAAAAAGAGACTCAACACACCTCACCTGATGAACTATTATGTACTTTGTACTGTAAAGAAAACATAGGAAACTTCTGACTAATGATACAGAGAGAAGGCACAGATGCTTACATAAGTAGCTGTGAGACATTTAACATTATTATACTTGAAAACAGTTATTCAATTAACAATGTCTTCAGAATAAAAAAATATAACATTTATTTTACATTTCACTTAAATTAAAACAAGAAATGTGTACAACAACAGTTTCAACAGTTCAGAGAATAACCTTTTACCTTCTTCAAAAGCAGATTTTATGGAAGTGCATAGACAATGAAATACCATGGCTTGTATGCTTTATCAGCTTGAGCAAATCAAATGGCGTATTCAAATCAAAATGACAGACTAGAATCCTAAAGCTCAGTGACATTTTACAAACCTTTGATTTTTTGGTGACTGTTTTGCTGAGATTTTAACTTCACCCCAGGGGAGTTCTTTTGTCAATGAGTCATACCAGGTAATCGTTAGATGTAGCTTCACCCTCGTGAAACAGCTTGTTATGCTGCCATTTCAGTTTTAACATTTGTCATGTGCTGTAGCAGCAGTTTTTATCCAGAGAAATGTATTGTAAGTGCAACCAGTTTATAAAGGCAGTCAGTCACTGAACGCTGTTCAGCTACAGTGGTAGCAATAATGCTGTGGGTAAAAGGAAAGTATTGATGATTTTCAGTCCATTTCAAATTGTTTCACGAAAATACAAACTTTCACGGAAATGTATTGAGTGTCCTCAGTATCTTTCTGTACATTTTATACAAACATATGTTCTTGCTCTTGCTCTTTTGGAAGTGCATTCACAGTTGGGAGCCACAATATTTTATAATTTCACTCAGATGAAATCCAGAAACTAGGATTGACTTACTTTGGAGTTTACTAGACATCCTGCACCCTCAACTGACCCGGACAGGAAAGTTTCAGGACTTGCAGGGTTAGCTTTGAGCTTGGACTTGCGTGTTAGGATCAGCTAACACCCATAACTTGGTGTATTGTGCCACAGTGACAACTCTTGCCAACTTTTTTTAACATACTATCACAGTTAAGCAAGGGGGAAAGATATTTTAGTCGGGATGCAGACACTCTTCAGAGATCACAAAACGGGCTGTTTAGTCAGGTGTGGAGCCCTGGGGTGATTAAGCACTCATATGGCAGGCATGGATGTTGGAAGTCAAGCAGAACTAACAATACTTCTGATCTCTGTGGGCCAATTAGCCTTTGGAGTTCTCATGTAAAACCTTTCATAAAGAGACTGTGAATAGAGGCCATTACAGGATAAGAGTCATGGCAGAAGAACCATGTCTCAAGTGAATATCACCCCTCTGTCCAGTCAAGCCTGCCTTTGTGACAGCCAGCAATGTTCTGCCACCATATAGCCAGAACATAACTCTTGGGACACCAATTACCGTGTCTATAAGATATTGCCATTTAAACATTAGTGAAGGCAAGTTTCATGAATGCAAGTTTTTATTTATAGACTCTGCATGTCAGTTCTGCAAATCTGAACTGAAGCCAGTCTTAAAGCCCATGTGTGGATTTGGTATACAACAAATGTTATGCTTCTACAATTAGAGATCTGTACACAGGCTTGTTGATCTAGAAGCATTTGTTCTATAATGTGTGATTGTTTAGATGCATGGCTATGGCTCATTTGCTTTTTGGCAGATAAAGGATATTGTATGTTTCTGATTCAGCAGATTGTAGGTGTACAGGTCCGTTAATGCTGTCTTTTGACCCCAGAGGGACATTCCTAATCCCAACCTGGAGAGATGAGGGTTTCCATTCTGTCTTCTCACTACCTGACAGTGGGTATGAGTCCACAGTGACAGTTGTGATAGTAAACTACGTATTGCAGAATTTTATAAAACATAAGCTACACCCAAAAGAAAAGAAGGAAAATTATTTTCAACACCTTGGAAATTTGCTCTGTTCTCTGGAGGCACTGAGTTCTGAAAAATGGTTAAGGACATACACTAGAAATGTGTTATTTCAGTGTGGATTTAACCCAAGTTAATGTGGGACAGTGAACAAATGGTCTCAACTCAATGTTCATATTCCCATTCCTAATCTGAACGTGATCACGACATGATTCAAAATGGTACAGGTTTTGTTTGTGTTGAAAGGCTGTCTGGTCTAAGCTTTACAGAAAAGAGTACCAACAACTCACCAACAGTCTTTGAGTAGGGTCAGCTTACTGTATGTGGGGAGGGATGTAATCTCTAGCATGCCTGGGGTTTGCTGCCTGGGGCTTGTTCCAGACCAAATGTGCATTACTGTCTTCATTCATTTGCGATCCTTCCTATCCTCATAGCACGTCTTAGCGCGTCAGTGTGAATGATCTATAATTGCAGAAAACCATAACAGCGGGTTACCCTCGGTTCTCTTATTTTTCCAATGGTGGTCATCAACTTTGGCAGGTTGTCCAGATGCCTCCATGATCCCTGAAATACTGGAGTCAGAGGAAATGGATTGATAACACCAGGACAAGTGCTTTTTGCTTGAACACTGCCTTACGTGATATAGCTGGCAAGATGAAGTGCTGCATCAGTCAAATGGGCTGCATTGGGTGGATTTGGCTTCAACCTGGAAATGAAGACAAGCAACCCAGAGACCTATTCCACTTCCTTTGGATGTTGGCTACCGCTCAAGAAAAATGGCCCCACTATTTTTGATAGATCTCGCAAAAATACATTTGGCCCTAAATGAAAATTGCAGTCATTCAACTCAAGTGATATCTGAGGCCCTATGATTTGCAGTGTGGATACACAAGGCCTCTGCAATTCTATCACCTCACAGAAGCTGACATGAATGGATAGGCTCTATTAACTTAGACGGAGGGAGCCCTAGGCTGTAGAGTAACTAGTGCTATTAATCCATATAGTTGCTCCATCAAGGTACTGTACACTGTGATGGAAGAGAATTGTCTGTTATAGCAGAAACATAAAATTGAATCATAATATTATTGTTTCAAGTAAGGGAAGACATTTTGTAACAGCACAACAGTAGATTGTGGAAATCCACAAATTGATATAAAATATGCTGTTCAATCTTTCCAGCATTAAACAAATTAAATCACGTTGATGTTGATGGTGTACGCTGATGTTGATTATTAACAAATGAGGAATTTGCTCCACCATGCTTATGGTTTCATATATATAAGCTACAGCCTAAGAGTAAGGAACTTTTCAACCAATACATATTTGTTCCCATTGTGACCTTTTGTTCTGCCAATAATAGAACTCCCATAACCCTTAATCACAAAACTCATAACAAAAAAAGGCCATGAGAAATATGCATGTTTCAATGCATCCAAATCACTCATATGTCTCCAGAGGAAAAGCATGACATGGTCTGGCTTTGATCAAGTTGAGCGCCATCAGGTTCATGTCTCCAAGACTCCCACCCTTGAAAGGGACACACTGGTTTTGCACACAGCGCACATTAGCAATTTAGATCCAACGTGAAGAATATAATTCCAGCATTTGCATCTCAAAGGAATAATTTTAAGTCTTCAGTTGCAATGGTTTTTGTCTTACTCTCCCTGCACTACATTTAGGAACGGAAATCCAATTTAAATTTTGTTGCATGCTTTTGCTGCATTTGAAAATTAATGTGTTAACTGTGTGTTTGCGGAGCTAAATGAACACCTAATTTATCTCAAACAAGCCCCTCAACTTTGTATGGAATTGATCATTTCTTCAGGGGACATGCAAGTCTGATTTGTGGAGATGAATTGAAAACACAGATTAGAACGTATAACTGGGTTGCCTTCTCCTTATGACCTACTTATTCCCAGGGATTTACAACACATATTAATGTACGGTACTTGCAAGTTTTCCAGTCAGTGGAAAATGTCTCCCATAAAATATGCTAGCAACCAGAAGTTCTATTGATTGTTCTAAATGTTAATGTCTTTAGAGCTGGGACATCTGATATTTCACCATTAAAGCAACGATAAAGCATGTAATATTGTAATGATATTTACCAACAGCTGCTTGGCTGCTGTTCCCTGGGGAGCTTTGGGAATGGGCTTTATGTTTTTTCGGTTGTTGTCTTTATTGATCCCTCCCCCGCCCCCTCCCAAAAAAAAGTAAGTGGAAGTCTTCCTTAACAAAACTTCCCATGTTGCAAGGGTGAAACAAAGTCAACATTGCCCCCTTCAGAGTGTAATTTTTCAAACATTGATACAATTATTGTTGAATCACTCTCTGTGTAGCAAAATTATCGTTTTTTCAGCTTGTTCTGTTTAATTGCATTACACCACATTGTATTCGATTAGATTAGATTCAATTCAGAGATGCAGCTAATGAGGCTCACATTTTCACACGTACAATAAACAATCAATTTTAAGAGCTGAAATATGGGGAAATCTCATTTACTGAGTAAATGTCTTTCGAGAATTTATTTATCAAACAGTATGAGCACAATAGAGTAGAGTTGTGAAAAATGACAGCAGGCCTCAGGAGCCCTGCCTTTGATAAAGAACAGTGTTTTTTTTGGCCATTTGTTGAAAACATGAAAGACTTGATAACTGCCCAACAAAACGATCTCATCAAGCAGGGGGATATTTATGTAAGCTGTGGTGCATTATAGTGGAGGCTGTTTCCATGATTGCTTCGTTAAAACCAGTTGCTTTGTGTGTCCTAGAGTAATTAAGCAGTTGGAATTTTACATTACACTAGTGAAAATTAACAAAGAGCACATCTGGGTGTCCCATAGGTTTAGTCATTAAAAAGCCCATTATTTTTCAAATTACTTTTTCAATCTTTCAGCCTCTCTAATCCTGAGGTATTTCCCAATAGACAGTTGCTGTTCCTGTTTTGAATGACTCCTTAAGGAAAGTTAAACATTTAGGGATGGTGTGTCCTGCTCTTTCTGCTCAACATCGTTGAACCCTATTTCACTGCCAGGCATGGTTGGGGAATGGACAGACACTGTATACCTGCCAACTCGTTCAAAGTCACAAACACAATGCCAGTGTCCATGCTATTCAAACCGTTTTCTTCATTGTAAATGATCAACAAACTATTTCAAAAGCATAAATTGATGTGTTGTATTGCATTTGGCAGGTGTATTGAAACACTTTCTAGAATTCCAGACTGACCAGATACATTCTAGTCTTTGTTGTCATAGCAACGGATGCTCATGTGGGGAACTACTTGTCATTCCTCACTCATTCCTGTTCACACTTTTCCTCATGCTTTTTGTTTTGTTTTAATTTATTTGAATGCACTAGTTCCTAAAAATACATAGGCCTTTTGTATCTTTCCTGTAACATACCTCAAACTCACCGAGTCTGACTGACAAGTTAGCTTTGTTTTAGAGCAACGTGGCCAGGGTCAACAAGGTTAAAGTCAGACATTAGAATCCGATGAGAACTTGAGGAACTTTCACTTGTTTTGGCCCTCTGGCCTTGAGAGACAGTTTGTATGGACATAATAACTGTTGGTACAGAAACACACTGCAGCATCTGGCACTAGCCCTGTAGCCTCCTCACCAGGTTTACTACAGCTTGGCTTCAAGCTGGAACAGAGACATTCAGCTTTAATGGTTGCCATGTCAACAATGTATTTCCTTGGGTTCCGGAGGGCACCTACCTGAAACACAATAAGGAGCCTTTGTTCTGTTTATCCTCTCACTATACTTTCATTGCAGCTGGTAGTGTGTGAGAGCCAGTGCACGACAGTTGTAATGTGCAGCCATTTCAAACGTCAAATCAAAGCAGATGAATCAGATGAAGTGCACTGTGACACGTTGAGAAACAAGTACATTTGTGTTGTCACAGTCTTTGCCCACAACCTGCAAGAAGTGTCATTTGTGCCATGTGATGTATTAAGACATCAGCTTAGCAAAAATGTTACTGTGCTTCGCTTGTCTGTCCCATAACAGCCAACTGTGACTTTCAGATCTTGTACTTTCATGTAATAGATTGATGAACGTACCAGTGGTAAGACTCCCTTCCTATGAAGAAGCTTTCAACTGGAATGTTTCCTCAAATATTTCTCAATGGTCTACTGAGCTCCCTGCCAGTTGAGGAAAACACACCTATTCTGCATCTAACAAGTGTCTCCTACACAAGACAGTTATCATTTTCAAACAATAAAAATAGGAGAAAGATATAGAGTATGACACAAACTCATTCAGAATGTACACTCACACAAAACAGACATAAAAAGAACATCACTCTATTATGTGAGTTCTATGCCTCCATACTGTGGGTCAGTGGTTAGTTTGTGAACACATTCAATCAGGCTTTCCTTGGCAATTATCCCTGGCAAATGAGACTGGCTGGTTTAAACAAGTGTAATCTCAAAGAGAATGATAATGACTTGAAGCCTAGAATATCCCACCCTTAAGTGTTCTGGTTGGAGTGATGAGAAGAAACATGATTTTCTGTTCAGGAACTTGGCATTTCTTTTGGCTTGATCAAGTTGAGCACCCTTAAAGGTGCATCCACACAAATCAGTCGCAGCAAGACATTTCTAGGGTACTGTATGTACTGAACTTAAATTCAAAAACAGCTATACCTGTGAGTGAACAGACACCAGTGAACTCAAAAAAGGATAGAGAAGCACAACACCAAATGTTGTACGCTCACTCACAGAGTACACCATACCCCTTGTCTCAAGATGGCTCTCAAACTACGGCATTTCCTCACATCTCTCACTTCTCAAAGAGTACAAAATATAATGGATAAATTATTTACTGACTGCAGATGTATTTCTAAGGTTTTCGCAACAATCACAGAGTAGCTTTCATCCATTGAAGCCTTTGACAGTGGTTGCTTTTATAAAAGGCAGATTCTGAGATAAGAGAAGGCTTTGACCAGCTCGCTTCCCCACCATAAATCTTTATCATTTTGGGTGATGGCCTGACCCCTAAGACTTGTGCTGGTGAGGGGTGCTCATTAATACAACTTAAAAAACCTCCCAGATCATTCCTTCTATTTTCCTGAGGCCTGTGACCTTTCCAGGAATGCAGCTATCAAATGAGCCCCTCCACAGTAGCCTTTGAGTCCAGAGAATAGTGGAGTGTGAAAAGTGGCATGGGATTCTCTTTGGTCCAAAAGGAAGCAGAGAGAAAGCGCACGTCACGGTGTATGCTTCAATGTCTCTCTCTCTCGTCGGTCAGATATGACAGATGATGGTTGCTTGCTGGGAGAGATTATTCTTAACTTCTGAAGCCACCAATAACGTAAGACAACAAACGTATCCAAGCCTTTGAACACAGAACTGATCTAGCAAACATCACATCAGTATGTACATTGTTAATGTGAGTCATATTTTGCTTTGCTGTTTGTGTGCTGAAAGCAACATGGTCCTGGACCTTTCTCAGGGATAATGCAAAGCATTTGTCATGATGACCCCTCATGACATACTGCTTGTATTGAAAGTATAGAGATGGTCAATGGTTGAAAATCAGACCTCCCATTTTAATCTTCCATTGCTAAGTGTAGAATGGGTCATTCATTGCAAAACTATATTTAAGATTTACCACAGTTGCATGACATTGGGGTGTGAAAGAAGAAGCCCATTTCCTCTCATCCTAAAAGCACTTGCTATTTCAACAGGATAAATAATTCTGCTGGAGTTTCAAAAATGAAAGGTCACTCAGTGTCAATTCAGATTTCAGAAACGTGTTTGACGTCCATCTCATATATTATTTTAGGATTTTCCACCATCTCTGCCTGTTTCCTTTTTATACACCCTTTCATTTTGTATGATAAACCTTTGCCCTATCTCTGAACAACATGTTTCTGCGTCCAGTTAGAATACTGTAAGGTTGATAGCTGAACAGTCATTTCTGTAGTGTACCAGACAAACTCTCTTGGTAGACAATCCGATCCAAATATACATGTAATACCTTGCATAACATCCTATACATAAAAAAAACTTTCCACAAGTCTGCTATTTTCTTCCCGCTATCCTACTTTGTCCACCCTGTTCTTGCCTGTTTTCACCAATCACAATACAGAACACTTTTAACCCATTACTTTTGTATTGTAACCTATTTACTTGAATTCATACTATTATCTTTGACTCTGCTTAGTACAAGCTTAATTTAGAATGTACTGTTGTGCTTGCAAGGTGCCTGAAAATACTCAAACCACTTACATATACTGTAAGATGACAACGTTTATTAATTACAGAGGAAATGGAGGATTTATGTCACATTTAAGTCTCTGGCTATAATTATAGAGTGATTAACGATATGGTAATTGCTACCCTTTAAAGGAACACATTAACTTCATCAGAATGAATCATATTTAGTGAAAACTTTTTAATTAAAATAAGGAAGCGCAAAAGTATTGACGGTTATTAAAACTCAAAATTGTAAACAATTTCTAATTTGTGTCTATCATGCAGCAATGAATGTATTGTAGCACAGTACTACTGTGTCACACACTTTCTAAAGACACAAACAGCATGCCACATCTGTGAAGAGAAATATATTCATCAAAACATTTCATTCATATGCATCTTATTAACTGATCCGAGGAGAGAGGAGTCAAAAGCAAAAACAAATTGGTCTTAGAAGACATCAGTTGGTGTAGACTTCCCTGAAGCATTTGTTTAGGAGTTGTGTTTATCCCATCCACATACCACCTATAATTTTCCCCATATGGTCCATAACTGATATGGATTAAACAATTAAGGCCGTTTTCTCCCCATGACTCCTGGCAGCTTTCTCTGACTTGAAGGACTGCATTTCAATTTAAATTGCCCCAAAAGATGAGTACATTTTTACTTCCCTGAACAATTAAACATGGCAGCGCTCACATGATTATCTATAATTAAAAAGAGTGGTGGGGTGTCTCCTTCCTAATGCCAGGTCTTTGTTGTACTTCACACACACAGGCACAATTGTTTAGTTCTCTATTGGGCTGCATCACTATGATCCTTTAATACATCCTCAGAGTACGTGCTTGCTTGTGTGTTTGTTTATTAAAGAGTTGGAGTAGAGTAGAACTAACAAAACACTTGGTGAACTTCATTGAATTAATTGTGACAAGCAAACAGGCACAATCATTGCATGCAGACACAAACAAACTCGTACACCCATGTACCTGCACAACCTCAGAACAGTACTGTATCTGCAAAGGGCTGCAATAGGGCTGGAGCCTGGAGCTGGTCTCTGTGTTAAGTGTTTGCTCAAGGACACAGCAGCAGCATTTTGTAGGGAGAAAACACTGACAGCCTTTGGTTTCCATCTACAATCTCAGCTTGGGTTTTGGTTTGCGGCCTTGTAGTTATATGCCCTTTGCCCTAGGTTCTGTACTGGGAACTCTTATCAACCCAAACAAGGCACATGTCCTTGTACTCTTGTACTCTACGGTAAGCATCCCAGTATGTACCTTACAAAAACAGGGAACCTCTTTTGTTATGAAGAGCCATGTTGTTTGAGGTTGGAGTGGTCCTTTCTAGAAGTCCAAAGATGCACAGTCACTGGTGACTTCATGCCAATGTTTCTGGCTGTTTTTTGGCTGACAAACAGGTCACTTTAATCAGTAGACTAGCCACAAACATGAGGCCTTTTTCACTACATCATGTTTCTCACTCATTACCCAGTTGTGAAACTCCAACCACCAGTAATTTGCTTCCTCTCGACCTTTCTTGAGAGCAAAAACAGGAAAGAGGAAACCTGTCTCTTCCTTTGTTTGAGGAGAAGCTCTACCCAATTAAGATTCATAATGGGTGTGAGGACCATGTGTACTAGTTCTGCGGTGATTCAAAGGTTCAAGACAATACCCAAAAGCAAAGAAGGCAAGGAGGGGCACCCAAGTGGAAATGGGTTAATTGGATGACCCTATCCATCTCAATTAAAGATTTTAAGACATTTCCCCAAGTATGTGCATGGAAATTAGAATCTGTTACAGATGGCTTCTCCTGTGGGGTTCTTCCATATAATTGCTGGGAGATGTGGGTGTAACACTGCTGTGTGCCCTGTGGTCTGCCTTGCTCTTGGTGTTTCATTTTTAAAAACCAGATTCCAATGTTCAGTTCCTCAAGCCCAAAAGCGTGTTTGACCACTTTCGAGTCCGTTGAAACACTTGTATTTCACAAGTTAGCATAGATTGAAAAGCTGGGCTTTTTTTGTAGTCATGACCTCATTTGTGTCTAATTATGTGTGAAACTCCTTGTTTGAGTAGAGTTCCTTTTGATTCAATTTTCTTTCTTCCTTTTTTGATGGCCTTGAGTTATTGGTGTTCATATTCTACTTTTAATCCCATATTCAAAGGCTACTGGACTTGTAACAGTACAATATGTGAGATTTAATGAATCCTTCTGATTTAACACTCAATGTTTCTAGATGAGCTGTACAGCTGTGAAAACAGCTGGTACCGATGGCTTAATTGTTTTTGGAGCAGATCTTGTATTTTTCATCAAAGACTTTACTGGGATTCTCGAAATATTGATGGATTTGTTATTGGCACTCACAATAAACATTGTACAGGCATTTACAAGCTAGACTAGTGTGCTTTCCATTTTTAACCACTGCCAAAATGACTAACACTTACACATTTTTTGTGAAGGGTACAAATACTGTCAGTACTTTCTGTTTCATGTTGAAGAGACAGATTAAAGAGACAGTCTAAACACTAAGGACATTTTCTATGATCCTGGTTGTTCATGGTTACCAGGGATTTTCATAGCACGGCTGTGTGTGTAGTCTCAACTTTGGTTTCTGGCGACACTCACACACAAGGCCTATCGCCAGTCGCAACACCACCTATGAGGGAATTGATTTCCCCCGGCAGCTTGGCCCATCTATTGCCACAAACATTGGCAGGACTGCAGTCACATCATGTTGACATAATGCAGAATCACTTCTAAGCCCCCATCCCCCCTTCCTTGTCTGCATTGTTCGTGTGGTCACAAAGAAAATGAAAAGGACAGGAAGGAGGTCCGCTGGGAAATGGCACATTATTTCTGAATCCTCTGTTAACCTTATGTTGTCAGAGATGTCATGAGACAGTCTACATTAAAACATCCATCTCTGGCACAGATGCTATTGTAATCAAAGGCTTTTGTGCTCTGAACATGACTTTGCCTCTGAAAACAGAAATTGAAACAGATGTAAGAAGTGTTCATCCTTGGAGACACCTTAAAAGACCTACATAGCAGTGACTTGTCACTGGTCGAGTACCACCTACTTTAAGTAGCCTGTAAAGCAGATGGACTCACTCCGTGTTGAGGTTTTGCACCTCAAATAAAGTGGCAGTGTCCGTCTGCCTCATTTATATATTCTAATTAAATTTCTGATTTCAGGACTGTGATCAAGAGGAGGGTTCAGACTGAAGAGTATTTATTTAGTGACAATCCTGGAAAGACAAATGCCTGATTGGTGATGCGGTGACACGAAACCAATTGAACCTGGTTGGCAGGTGAAAATTAATTTCAAAGGAAATGCACTAATGATGGTCAATCCATGTTGTGGATCCAATTGCCAAAGCTAATATTAAACTGCATATATGCATTAGCCTGCTCAATGACGCCTGTACACACACATCCCTTTTAAGTAATTTGCTGTAAAGTAATCAAATTACAATCATACACCAGATGTTCATTGTAGATATATTAGATATGTTGATGTTATTTGTTGAGTGGGTATCCTTGTTCTAAATCAAGAGACTACCTCCAATGTAGAGCAGGACAATTCACCATGTTTTAGATGTATTGTAATGAATAATCAATGATTTTCACTGGGGATAGGCTAATAGTAACAATATCAGCAGCACTTGTACTGGCCAATACAGACAGCTGGAATGTTTTCCCATCTTAGCTATCTGCAACAGCACTGAAATTCAATAGTTACATCATCCTTTCACTGCTTAGCATTGATATTTGCCCAGAAATTGAATGTTACTGTCTAGACTGATCCTATACATTATCGTTCACTGAAAATAACTGCAGTCGACAATGCTTTGCATTCTGAGAGCAATGAAGTTAACCCTAAACTGCAATCAATATCAATTTTCTGTAAGTTCCAGAAATGTAACGTTGAGATGTATTCAGACTTTCCAACCATGTGCCCAATCGTTAGTATCGTGTTGGTATCGGGATTTGGAGTATCGGGATTTTGTTTGCCAGAAAGGGCCAACTATCGGGATTTTGTTGCTACACGAGGTGCAACAATCTAAATGAAGACATTTGCCGCGGGTAATTAGTTAGCAGCTAATTTGGTAATGGCATGCTTGGCCATAGTATCTGATTTTACTGTTGAACCAATTTGTTTGACCACCAGCAATTAGCTCCTCGGACAAGAACTGCTCTGAAAAAAGTTATGTGGGTCTATCCCACTGACTTCCAATACATAAACCGACAATTTAGCATAATAATGGACTTGCTTGCCTTTATTTAAAAGGAAAGGAGACTGTATGGCTGCTATAGCCTTTATTTCTTGTGGAGGCAGAATACAAATTAGTCAAACGCTTAGTTTTATAGGCTATAGCAATTCTGACACCCTAACATACAATAGACATAATTCAGTATGTTACTGCAGTTATTACAGATTTTAACCACGTACTTCCTGTTTTTTAGGTCCAACTACTCGCGCAAATTTTACAGAGCATGAAGTACAACCTCACATTAATCGACGAGAGAAGATGTGAGTTACATTGATGGAAAACGCTGTATATTAAACCACCCATGAATATGTTTGACTTCAAACTGGAGCTGTGCCTCATTAGCTGTACACATTTTAATGTGGATTAATGACTAAACGGCCAAGTTTGGCCACACTCAATTGCTGGAGTAATGTCCTGGAGTCAGGTAAGACCAGTGGACCATTTTGCTTACCGCAACATGTCTGTAAAGGCAAGACGAGGCTGTAATTCACTCTAGGCTCCCTCTCTGACTTTATAGACACAAACACACACACACACAAATTCCAGAATCTGCCAACTTTGCTTTTTATCTGGTTTATACCCCTCATTTGACTCCAAGGATCAGATGTTCTTTGATGTAAATCAGTATTTTCATTTTTATTTTATTGATTTTACAAAATACTTGGAGCAAGGTGTATAGTTGTCCTCTAAAATGAAGGCTAACTGTTAGTGTTCACATGTAAAGCCTCAGGGTCAGAATATAAGGAAGGAGCTTTGAAGGGTCTTTGAAGGGTCTCTCTATTGTGCTCTCTGTTCATTATCAGTCTGCCTGCTGATCATTGAATCTTTAAGCTTGATGACTCTGACATCCTCCTTAAACCTAGAAATGTGTCGTCTGCCTTAAATTTGTGCTGCTATTACCCCATTGTTTATTCAGAAAACCCAGTTGTAACTGTAAGTGTTTTCATCCTGATACAGATACAAAGCAGATATCAGAAATTGGTCAACTTAAAGGCGAGATCGGCGCCGGAGTGAGTATAAATTTGATGCTTGAGCTTGCCTTTGGTCTTGAGGGTTGGGCCTCACATCTGTCTACTGTTACACAAGGCTTTCGAGTGTGGAACCCTTCCCAGTTACTGACAGAAAAGACTCCTGACCTCCTGACATTTTTCATTTGGCTCCGTTATCAGCTTAAGCTGGGAGTGCTGAACCCTCTGTGGTGCTGAGGACAGCAGGTAACTCTCCCCTTTCTTTCTCTCTCTCTCTCTCTCTCTCTCTCTCTCTCTCTCTCTCTCTCTCTCTCTCTCACTTCCTCAAACTCTCTTTTCTTTCACATCCTCACACTCTCTTTCTTTCTCCTCTCTCTTTCTGTATTTTCTGTTCCATCTGTTTAATTTTTCATTCCCACTCTCATCTCTCTCTCTCTCTCTCTTGCACTCTCTCTGTCTTTATGTCTCGCTCAGTTCCTCTACCTCCCCTTCTCCTGTGTTTCTCAGTTTATTCTTTCTCTCCCTTTTGCTCTTTCATTCTCTTTTCTCTCATTCGCTGATTTGCCCTTTGTATCCTTTTTTCTTATGTTTCTCTCTTCCTCACAGTCTTTCCCTCACCTCCAATGCCAGCTTTTTTGCCCACTACCTAATTACTAAGGCCATGCATTGAAGCCAGACTGAGAGAAACATACTCTTCCCTATCCTAAGAAGTCATACACATGTTTATGACAGCTTTATGAATGTTACAAATTTATTAAATTTATAAATGTATTTGAACTTGGCTTGTGGCGCCATATTCTGCCCACACACCTGGAATTTTGACATTTATAAAGGGGTGAGCTTTGATTTGACTTCACAAGTATAATATCATGTCCATGTTAATGTTTTGCACATAACGTAAGCTTTATTTGTCTTTGTAAAGCTACTAAACAACAACACCATTAAAACCAGTCTGAAGTGGCCATTTTAAAACAATCAGTCAGTAATTGGTTTGTGTGGACCGTGTATTGCAAATCTGTACTTTCTAGACAATTGGTAACCCTTGTAAAGTCCCAGATTTCAAGTACGGTATGTGCAGATGATATGTAATAAAGGTTAATTTTCAGTGGAGCATGAGATTTTGATGTCGTCGCCTCGCTTTCACACTCGACACTGGCTTCCCACATCCACTAATTAAAATTTTACATGTAATCGTTTATTTGTGTCCTTGTGCTGGTACCCTACCAACCAGTGTTGCAGAACATAGAAGTGTACATGTCTGCTGGCGTACCTACTGTGACAGTGTGAGTCCACGTGTTTATTATTCAGCATGTGTGTGTGTGTGTCTTCACGGCGTGTAATCAGAGCCGCTTCGGAACTTTACAAGAAGTCATTAACAGTCAAGACTATTGTGCAGACGCCACGATTTCAAAGGTGCTCCACAGCAGCTTGTGTGGTGAGGGCTGATTGAACCGGAGCACTTGAAAGGGGGAGAGAGACGTCAGGTTCGCCGCGTCCTGTCGCGGCCCATCTGCCTCCTCCTCTGCACCTACCCACAGCCCCCTTTGTAAGGAAGAAGGGGTTTGAACATCAAAGAGCAGCCCTGCTACCTAGGAGACAGAAACAATTAGTAAGGGATCTAGAGAGAGAATGGCACGGTGGAGTTGGGTTTGCCTGTAAACTCCAAATGGCCAGGGACAGTTTTTGAAGAGGGTTCAGGTGTGGTTTTGAAGTAGGTGTTGCATAGAAGTGATGGTGTTCAATGACAACACGAGACAATTAAAGGGTAACGTGTGCCTACACAAAAGGCATGGTTCCAACCAAATTTGTATCAAATAGCATGGGCCTATTATGTAGGCTACCAGGTTGAGAAGAAACGTTTATGGAGAAGGTTGTGGATCTGTATGATAGAGAAGGTTATGGTTTCTGTATGGTACTGTAGATAAGGTTATGGCTCCTGTATGGTAGAGAAGGTTCTGATGAAGCACTACCAACATGTTTTCATACTCAAATTGTAATATTTCTAGCATTCAGTTTTTGGGGATTGTGAGTCTGAACAGTAACGGTTGCTTCCACATAGTCTGTTACTCATAATGTATGACAGCCATGTTATGCATGATAACTATTTCCTCATTAACACCTGTATTGCACAGCCTCTCTGCCAAGCTGGGCAGAGGAAGTCCAGAGCAGGTCCCAGGGGAAGTAGCCTGATATAGAATACCCTTGAGCTGCTTTACTGCTATAGAGATTTCTTACATGTCTTTGTCAGTACCCACAACCTAAAATATGACATTGTTCAAGTTTACAGCAGATGTGGATGAAATACATACAGTATACACACATGAACCATACTTGTTTTGCAGAATTGGTGCAGTTTTGAAGCTAAGCTATTGGTTTTAATGTTAAAAAAGTTAATATTTGATATTTTGTCAACACTTTTATCCTAAGTGATGTATAAATATAGGGCATATAGAAAACATTGCAGAAGATGAAGGATCAGAAGTGCATAGTTCGAACAATGTTTCAATGGAGAGTTAAGGAGGGTTCTGTATTTTGGGTCAAGAAACCTTGTGTCACCTTACTCTTCATACGAGAGAAATTTCCAATGCACAGATGCAGAAAATACTGGAAAATTGTTGCATGTTGTATTCATGAGAGTTTAGTTTAATCGTCACATCACAAAGATAGTTCAACCACAACATACAGAATATTCAGACTCTGAGGTATACTTGGATGATGAAGATTGCAAATGAACTAGGTTATGTTTTCTTCTCACACAATCTGTTACTACCTGGGGGGTATTCCAGTAAGCAGGTTATGTGACATACCTGGGTAAGTTAAGACCCCAGCTGACACCCAGCATTGTAGCAACTTTGCCAGTAGGTTGCTGCAACATTGTGAATCAGTTGGTGGGTTAACTTACCGGGTTATGTTGCATAACCTACTTTCTGGAATAACCCCCAAGTAAACGCCATAGTTGTCATTCATCTCATTCAGTCTAGTAAGTGTTGTTGTATATGTTGAATTGATTGTTGTTCTGCTCGTCCTCCCTAGTCATTTCCTAGCTTTAGGAAACAAGGACTTCAGAATGCCCCCAGACATGAAGATGGAAAAAATGAAATTGCATACATATAATCAATTTGCAAGGAAATGAGGAAAGCATATTAAAAGACAGACGCTAAATAATTAAATTCAATTAACTGGCAAAAAAAAAGAAGAAAAAAAAGAATAGAAATAATGGGCTTGGACCAGAAAGCAATAATTGCAGCTTTTATCACAGTAAATCATTGCGCATTCTCCTTGTGTGACACGATTGATTGTATTTGATTTCTTAAAGCTTTTTAAAGCATATTAAACACAGTAGGGGCCCTGTGTTGAAGTTGACAGATTTAGGTACCAAAGTATCAGTGCAAGCATTAGATGTGATTGGGAAGCCTCAATCACTCAAAAGACTGCAATTTAATCTCAGGAACGCCAAGGATATCTCCCTCTGCCGCGTTTAGCAAGTGCCTCTCCCTGCCTGACAATTACTTCTTGAAACATTAACCCCTGTCCTGCTCCTCCACATTACATTTTTTATAACAAACATCTAGTGTTTACAACTACATGCAGTAGCTTCTTATTAATCTTGAACTCGTCTCTACCGATCCGGACGTTCCAGTCCAGACAGCATCATTTATGCAGCGCTTAATCTTGTTGCTAATCGTGTCTTCAGATTCACTTTAAGCATTTTAGGCATGTAAATAACGACGGCGATGTGTAGTGGGCGGTTGGGCTGATTTGAATGGATGCCCGTTGAAGCTAATAAGGCGACTGCGTGTCTGGGGGGTTGGATGAAAGACAGAGTGTTTCAAGGTTATCTCCCCCAACAATTCGTCTCCACAGTTCAGCGTCACTGAGGCTCTGGCACAGCCATCGAGATCAGGCACCTCCAGGCAAGAGAGCAGCACCAGTATCAATCCCTGCGCTGAGCCCGCTGACCAGGCCCCCATCCCGGGTCACATCAAAGGGTGTGAAGGCTGTAGCACTAACGGGGATGCTGGGGGTCACGGACACTGACGGAGGGATTTAGTCATTTCGGGGCTTATGTCTGAGACACCATGGAGTGTAACTATAAAAGCACAATGTCACTCTGTGACCTCCAGTCTATCCTCCTACGTACACCAGCAGCAATGTGAACTTGGCGTACACACTGAGTGGAGAGCATTGTGACACACACCCACACACACACTTGGAGTAAAGAACTTACTGTAGACAACCATAGGCATGCATGCACATGCACACCATTCTGAACCTTCATCAACATGCACACAAACAGATACACCCACAACCACATGTGGCGTCCGCACACCGCTGTGAACATCAATCATGTGTGGCAATTTGTAAGGATAATGATGGCTAACGACAATGGTAATTTGACAGTTAATTTGGCACTGATGTCCAGTAAATTCCGCAATGGTATTTTTTTTATGTGGGGACGTGCAAAGTGGCAGTATATTGCAGGACTAACTGTGACATTTAGTGGGGCTGTATGACACTCAGAGGAGACATTCCTATCTGTCTCATTCTCATTCATTCCCAAAACATCCATCTGGGAATTACTTTCTGCTTTTAGGGGTGATAAACCACATCAGAGGCAGTTTCCAGGCAGCGCAGAGGCATCCCTAACTCTACACAGGGTTTTGTTCCTCATAGATAATCAGAAACAGCTTACATGAATATGAAGTGAGTCTCCAGGAAGTTACCATTTTGGCCTAACTTGGAGTACCAAGGTGCCAGGGAAGGATATTGTCCAGTGGTTGTATAACGCCAAAAAAGCCTTGTTAAATCAGAGGAGAAAACTCCTGTTTTCTGTAAGTCTGAAACCTTACTCTTATGAACAAGTGTGCAGGCTCATTTTTCTGTATGACACCAGAATACCTGTACGCTTATTAAACCTGGCAATATCTTTCTCTCAGTCTGTCATTAGCTTCGCATCAAGGCAAGGTATGGTCTCATCTTCCCCTTTTTCTCCTCTTGTAAATAGACTGTCCACATCATCGTTAATGAGGATCCATGTCTGCAAGCCAGCCACGGCGCCCACATTTTGATCTACTTGTTATGCAGTGTAGGATACAACACCCTCAAGACTGTAGCTACTGTATCGGGTTCTGATGACCAACCTGAGGAGATACTTACAAGTACGATTCAGTATTGTGGAGCACAATGTCAGCTTGAACCTGTTGGAATTCTTTCTTTGTCTTGTTCTTTTTTTTGACTCACACATCTGCTCATCTTTACCACTAATGCGTTGTGACTGATAGATGGCTAATTTGCCAAAGATCCTCGCCAACATGACTAATTTAATACATCTGCTGAGAGTGAGCAAGCCTGGCATTGCAATGCTGCCCCCCAGTGCATGCACCAACCAGCCAGCCAACCAGCTTCGACTCAGCGCAGTGTCCTGTGGTTCAAGCCTGACTCGCTGCACCCTACTTGTAAATAGACTAACAATTCCATTGTTTGTTGGAAGGTTTGTTGTGTTTTCTGGGGGAGGTAGTTTAGGTTGATTGTTTTGGCCTTATTGAGAACGCCTCAATTAATGTCCACAGTGATCATTGTGCAGAAGCGAGAAAGCCATTGTCATTCTTTGTCTCAGCTTGAGTGTGTGTATGAGTGTGTGTGTGAGTGTGTGTGCGCTTGGCTGGCCCCTGTCCAGCAGTATGCCATCCTTCCCATTCTTCAAAGTGCATTTATATTACAGCTGCTCTTGGCAGCCTGGTCTTTCTAGCGGTTAGCTTGAGGCTGCTCCAGGACTGACTATGATTGCTATTGCTATAACATAAAAGCTGTTACTGGCCTTGTTTAGGGATGGTTATTACAAGCGTATGAGAGAACGATGGACATACATCTCTCTGGTGGCTACCAGGCACCAGATCTGTGCAGGAAGCATGTGTGTGCGCTAATGAAAGGGTGATTTTGATGACTCCTCACTGTGGTAAATATTGAATGTAACTCTGCCCTTGGTTACCTTTGCTGCAAGCTGGAGCCTTTGTCATGTATACAGTAGCTGTTTAGCTTTTTACTTATTGACAGAGGTGACAGTGGGGGGCATTTCAAAGACAGCCCAGAGAGGCCAGTCCAGGAGATCAGATCTTTGCAGTAGGCTGGGTCTTTGTAGTGTGCTAGCCAGCTTTCTGTTGTGTGCTACACTTTTTAGGTGCAATGCCAAGGACCGTACATTTGTTGGTATTGTTGGTAACAATTTAATTCCGGGTTCACAGATGATGGAGCCAATTTGTTTTGACTCCTAATAGGGGGGCAGCATGTTGTACCTTGTACAACAAAAAACACATCAAAATCCACGGCAATGCATGCATGATCACGGTCAAATTTTCTTGAAAAAAAAGGAATCAAACAATAATGCTCCACACTCTTCGTGTGACATCTTTTTTAGCCTATTGCTAGTGTAAAGCTACACTTTACATAACGGTTTACATAAAGTACCACCAGTAATTCCAATAGTATAAACATTGTGGGTATATGGGAATTGCTGTGTCATTAAATGGCTTTGAGTGTCAGCAGACAAGATTATTACAAAGTGTACAAGCCACAGTATGGGGAAGGAATGTAAAGGTTAAGTGAATGTTGTATAAGGACAGTGGAAGGTTGTGTTTCCAAACCAAGATCAATATTAACATCCGTTCAGCATTTGTTTGGCGTCAGATGGCTGAACGGTGAGGGAATCGGGCTAGTAATCTGAAGATTGCCAGATTGATTCCTGGCCGTGCCAACTGACGTTGTGTCCTTGGACTTCAACCTACTTGCCTCGGGGGGAATGTCCCTGTACTTACTGTAAGTCGCTCCATATAAGAGCGTCTGCTAAATGACTAAATGTAAATGAAACATCCACTTACACCTGGATCACCCAAGCTCCCCCAGTCCAGGTTTCTGGTGTTATAACTTGTACTGCTAAACCATAATAGTGCATAAGAAATGTATCAATGTAACTACCATATTGTTACTACAAGTATTGCTATGTGTATGTAACCTTTTTATACAATGTTGCCTATAGTTGTGTATTTAAAGTAGGTCTCCTACTATGCATGTGCATTACTTCATACTTCCTTTGACTCGCGCAGTACTACATATTTGTAGAGGTGACACAATTAAAATGAATACTTCAAACAAAGTTAAATACAGAGTTATGAAAATAAGGAGGAGTTCCTATCATTAAAAGTTTTAATCTGGCACACTCGTACCAGTAAATGTAAATGTAGCTAGGGTTTGTTTCCCTTCAGGCCTTCACACAGCAGTTTAAATACACCCACACATTTCTCATGGTTGTTGGTGGGGGGGAGAGGTGGGGCGGGGGCTGTAAAACGTTCACACTGATGGAGCTATATTCGATTCCTCCCTCGAGTAGAAGGGCAATACCCCCGTCGGGCACCAGCATTTAACAGCGCGTCCTCCTCCGCGACCCCAGCGTCAAAGATAAACTTCCAGACAACAACGCCGCTCGTCAGTGGCTGGGGCCCTTTTCTTTACGGCCCAAGCTTCCAGAAGCTTCCAGGGTCCGCAACAATTAACAGCTTGCACGGCCCAATGGTGCACAAAACTGAATTACCCTGTAAGCACAGTAACATACCACTCCCCTCCTCCCCCACCTCCATATCTGTCCACTGCTCTTACCCTCCACACCACATCCCTTTCTCCCTCCCGCCCTCCCTACCTCCTGCTCTCTTTCCTTCCCTCTTTCTCTCGCTCCCTCCCCTAGGCCTCCAGCAGTAATGTATCTCCCATTGCGTGAGCTTCTATAAATTACCGACAGCACGAGTAGGCAGATACAAATAAAGGTGATTTAGCCCAAAGAGATGCTGAGCGATCGCTCTCATTAGTCCGGAGTGGAGACCAAAGTCGAGATTTAACTGAGAGGGATTCCTAGCCATTAGTGGCGTGGCAGCGTGGCTATTGATAGGTTTTTAATAAGACGCTACATTACTGGTTATCATGAGCGAGTGGGTTTATGGTAATGGGAAAAGGCAGGGGAGGGGAAAGGAAGTCTCAAATGTGTTTTCTGTCAAATTCTGTTCAGCCCCTGCAGCAGACTCCCGAGTCTCTTTAAAAGGGAACTAGACTATTCGTGTCACTAAAGGAGGGGAAGTCTTGCACCATGTACGCCGTACAATGTAGTGAATGGGACCTTGATAAAGGACCTTTTTTTGCACTAAATTGACTGACATGAATGAGGGGGGATGTGGCAGTGATGAACTGCACCAGAGGGACATCTCCTGTGTGTGCGGAAGTCTTCATTTCCTGCTATTAATCAGTGGGACTAATTCCCCCCCTGTTCCAATTTTAACCCTACAGTGTCACTGCCTCAAGATGCTCTAATTGAAATATTAGCTGCAAGTTAAGTAAATGAAGACAATTTAATCAGCTCTCCTTTTTTTCCATTTTCTTTCTCCCACATGTCCTTGAGATCTTTCTATTAAGAAAGTAGTTGAGGGGATCAATTGAGAGATTTTTCTTTACTTCAAATGAGATATCTCTATTGTCTCAATGACAAAAGATTCGAAGATTAACCTTGTTAGAACGTGAACCTAGACTAGCCTTTGAGGAGTGATGACTGTCTGCTCTCATTCACCCTCTTCCTTCCCCTTTCCACCTGTCTAGATTGAGCATGTTTAAATCCTAGCCGCCTGGCCTCTTAAATGGTTTGAAGGGTTCTCTCAGATTCTTAACTATGTTTGACTAATGCCTTCAATTCAGGACTGTCATCCATGACATACATAGCTCTCTTACCCAAGTTAATGGCAGGGTTGCACTACCTGTTCCTCAGCCTTTTCCTGGCTTTTGACAGCTTTTCACTGCAGTTCAGAAAGGGAGTGACCTGCCCTGATCCTGAATCTTTCAAAATCAAATTCTAAGCCACAGTTGCAATGCATGTCAGAACTTGAAAATGTGAAATATTTGAGTGGAAAATTCACTAGTATTACAATGAATTATATTTATTTAACTTATTGTACTGAAAACTTAACTGACCAGTAGGCACATTAAGTCTGGCATGCTAACCATATCAGAAATATGTATTTACATTCCAACATAAATATATTTCTTAAATCCATCATTCTGTGTCATTTCATCAAGTTAAATTAAGATTTCCATTATCTTAGGCTTTGTTTTGCCGTGAACTGTTAATAATTACTGACTGGCACATAGCCGCCGATGGCTTTGTTCGCTGCAAATGGGGTTCATCGATTGATTATTGTGTTTGTTCTGTGTAATTCTATGCTTGTCTATGTTTCCCAATTATATGGCGTATTGGTGAAGCTTATCAATAGCCATTTTAGATAACTCCAGACAGTCATCTCACCGTGTCTGCCTCAAATAATCCCTTCTCCTCCAAAGAGTACTTTTATTTACTTTTAAGTACATGGTTTTCACTGTAATGCACAAGAAGAAAGTTGAACCAAAATTGAGGCAAACCAATCGGTTGAAGAATCTTCTCTTTTTTTTCTGTCTTCTCCGTCCCCCCTATCAGACGCGCAAGCCACTGATAACCAACCCCCCACTCGCCCTTCACTTCTGTGTGTCTGCACGGCAGCGATAAGCAAATCAATATCCTGTCACTACTTATTTTTACTAGCCCAATTCTACTCTCTGCACCTTGCACAAGGTGACAAGCTCCTGCCTCAACCGTCTGGCCATGCAATCTCGGGATCCCTTTGTAGAAGATTCTCTCTCTCTCTTTCTCTCTCTCTTGTTCTCTCTCTCTCTCTCTCTCTCTCTCTCTCTCTCTCTCTCTCGCTTTCTCTGTTCCTCTCTCTTCCTCATGCAACTCTGGATATTCCAGTGGCAGTCATGTGCCAACAAGCTGTTGCTAATGCAGCCTGTGAACATACCAGGAGATGGATACAGTTGGGTCATGTTTACTGCTTTAACATAAGAAACCATATATTTTTGTGGCGTTTGTATGTCATTCTTTCAGAGTTTAAATGTCATGAAAGATGGACCTGACACGTTATCAAACTCAAGTAAGGATGCCAGCCGCAGTTACATCACTCCACCGTATGGGAAACATTTTTAAATGGCAGTTACACTGTTCAAGATTCAATAGATGTTTAACTTTCCATTACAGATATTACTAAACAGTCTATGAAGAACCATTGCTCTATAGAAGAGTAATATAATTTGTAGGGATTGACTTATTCATCTTCTTTTTCTGTCCACTTTATCATTGCTATGGACATGCAGCAACATGTGGAAACTGAGAGTCTTTTACAGATTGAGGTATAAACTCTATTGTTGAAATATGCTAACAAAGTGATTGTATGCCTTCAAGGATACTCTGCCAACTCAAGATAATGATAGAATTTGCACAGTAGTGTCTCAGGGTGGTCAATTACAGTCTCTGGCCACGTACGATGATGTCAGCTTACTGAATCAAAATCACTGCAGACATTTGTGATTACACATTTGGCACGTCTCCCAAATATCGCCCAGGCTCATTCTGCAGCTTGAATGATAGACATATGTCAGGTCAAATTGCTAAATAAATAGAGATAATTAGAGAGCAACTATGGTTTAATCTCAGACAGTGACAGCTATCATTCCGTTCTCGTGCTGATGAAAATTAATTTGGTGGGAGTATTCCAAGTCTTTCATTCACCTGTTTCCCATATTGGTCAGAGGATGGCAGATGATTTGTTTAAATATTTAATGCCCCAGGCTGTCAAATAACAGTGCCCCCATGATAAGATTTGCAAGGCCTGCCACTGAAATTATAACGCCTTAAACAATGATTTCTTGGAATAATGTATTTCTTTTTTTGACAGTGGGGTTAGCATATGAACCGTGAAACCATGGGCAAGATATGTCACTCTCTAGAATCAGTAAAACTTCAAAATGCCAGTCATGGAGTGGGTATAATAAAATATGAATGGACCCTGACCATCTCTGGCACATTAATAATTTTCTGCGTAATGTGTATCCCCCAGATTACTCCTTATCACTCCTGAGACACACACCAGGGTGCTCTGTTGGGTAAATCAACAAATGCTCTCCGGGACAGACAGACCATAACACAAACCAGATAGACTTCATGTACTGGGGAAATCGGGCTAGTAATCAGAAGGTTGCCAGTTCGATTCCCGGCTGTGCCAAATGATGTTGTGTCCTTGGGCAAGGCACTTCACCCTACTTGCCTCGGGGGGAATGTCCTTGTACTTACTATAAGTCGCTCTGGATAAGAGCGTCTGCTAAATGACTAAATATAAATGTATGTACATTTTGGAGTTTCACACTGCAGGCTAAATAGAATTGACAAGCATGCATAATCCCCCATGCTATAGCTGGAGATGGATGGTTTGCCGGGAAACTGCCTTGTTTAATGTGGACTCAATTGTTATCCACACTGAACTTCAATCAAAAAGGTTCCCATGTAGAGAGGAATGTCCTATGTTCAGGGTAAATGGATAGTTTAAATGTGCATGCATGCCTAACAGTAGATTTTATTAATGACTGATTGTACATTATGATGCTGGGTAGTGATTGATTGCTTTCATATAAAAAACCAAGTTCCAAAGTAACTAAACGTCCCAACTCTGACAGTGGAAGGTGGATTATTTATCTTGGGGATCAATAGAAATTCTAATTCATGCCAAAGCCTGGGATTTACATTTCTCGTGATTACGTTTCTAGACTCTCATGTTTCTAACCTCTTTATGGTACAAGATCTAATAATGAATTGATTATGGTTTGAACGATGCAATTGTTTCTTTTGTTCACTCACTAGCAGTCCCAGTGGGCAATGCAGATCTGTTAACGCCGGATGAATGGTAGCTTTCATTACTTTCTTGCTCTGCATAGCTACCTTACCGGGGATAATAGTCAGAGAGATGTAGAGGAGTCTTTATTTAAAGCTTCATTTTATTATGTCCTTCTCTTCCAGGGTGACAATTGAGCTTGTGTGTGCGTGTTGGGGTTTCATTACTGCCAGCCTGTTTGTTTGTGTGTGCGTTTGTTTGAGAGAGATAAAGAGAGAAAGAGGCCATTGTGGAGAGCCTTTGTGGAATATAGATAGTGGGCGGCTGTCATCATACTTGTCTCAACTGGGGTTCAATGACTTATTCCATACAATCAACAGGATAATTAGCAAATGAAAGTTAGATTGAATAACATTTCCAACCACGCAATGTGACAGTGGTCAAGAAAATAGGGTCAAGATGTGCCAATGATTATATGCACAGCCATATGCGCTGACCTTTTGGAAGGGGAATGTCATTTTTTCCTTCAGATGCTCATTATCAGTATTATGAGGATTTATACGATTGTTCCCTATGGTATTGTAGTTCCAAACTTTGTATATTCGTAACTGCCTCTCTATCTGTAAAAAAATTGCGTTGTTTCAATGCCAGTGCAACATGTAATTGACACTGCTCTTAACTGGTTTGAAAGCACCCTCGAGGTGGCTCCAGACTTCACAGTGCTCTTTTGGTCTAATGGTACACAATTATGCTTACAGAAAGTATTTAGGTGTGGGGACAAGGATCAAGTAAGAGATTGAATGAACAATGTTGTGGAAAGAAACGCCAAGAACTGGATCAGAGATGTGAATTGAGCATGCACAATGGCACACTGTCAAACTAATCAACCCCTTCAGTCCTCGTCTCTATCTAATTAGCTGACATCCTTCGAAGTGACACTCTGGCAACTTTCATCTTTATTTATGTGGCGGTCATGGTCAGCCATTTTACCACAAGCAGACAAATTAAGAAAGCTGGAGATTGAAAATGTGTTTTTGAACAGTGTGACCTTGCACAAGTGTACTCACATTCCCCACACAGGCACACAAACAAGTAGTCTCACTTCATTTCATAAAGCAGTTGGCTGCACATCTATAAATAGGCTGTAGGGCAATGCACAACCTCAATTTGCCACCTCCATACACTTCTATTGCAATTATCCCAAGGTTTATTTCAGTTAAGCAGTCAAGCACAGGGAATAAATGCCACAGCTCATTCAGCACTGGTTAATAGCGATGAGAATACTTAATAGCAGCCAGCAATCATTTTGATCAAGGGGGAGGGATAGGGGAGGGAGGGGGGGTTGAAAATAAGCTAGAAAGAGAATTGGCATGCTTCTCTCTCTCTGTAATTAGTTAGTTACGGCCACTCGTATTTACGATTGATCTTAAGGTCGGTGTGCGCCTTGTCTTGCTCCCTTCTTCCCACTTTTCTAAGTGTGACTTTGAGAAGCGATTACTGGCATTGAGCACGGCGACACTATTTCCCCCATTGGTAGTTTCCCCATGCCGGTTAAAAACCCACGGCCATTCTCTCTTTGGGAAGCTGAAGTAGCGTGTACGGCATGGGCCTGTATTTCATTTGCGAAAACGGGGCCCTGGCTGAATGTAAAAATCAGCAGTCAGCACCTTGACTGGGCCACAGGGACAGAAAGAGTGTCTGATTTTGTAAGAGGACACAGAGTAGGGCACACGTGGTGATGGAACACAGAGAGGCATCCTTTGATATCCCCTCAGCATCAGCCCTGACCTTCACCTGCTCCGTGTGAACTCGGAGAACACAGACACGAGGTGGATGAACTGTTCCCCGAGCTGTCCTTTAGCTCGCGCTCCAGTAACCGTAATAAAACAACTGTAGACCGGATGGCGAGGAGCCACAAAGGGATTAGCTCCTGAGACCTGCTCAAACACACACGTGCACACACACACTCATGGGCACAGAAGCTACTCATCACACCGTTATGGTCACACGCACATGTGCACACCTCCTTCCCCCTCCCCCCCCCCCCCACACACACACACACAAACACCCACAACCACACACACATACACAGACACCAAACATGGGCGGAGACAAATGCTGACACACACTCCAGCATGTGTCTTGCTAAACACACTACAGGGACTTGCTGTGAAAATAGAGATCCGAAACAGATCATCATGTTCTCAGTAACTGCAGCCAGGCATCCTGATTATATTACTATACCACTGAATCCAGGCTTTCGACGACATGCTCGGACCTACAGCAACGAGAGCCTCAGCGTTTGGATCTTTGGAAAGCATATAAGTATATACAATGTATGAGTTTTTGAGCATGATGACATCTTTGTACATGAATTTGCGTACGTGCGTTTTTTCTCCACCGCCCTGCCATCCAGAGACAGCAGCATAGTGTAGCTTTACAGCTTGCAGGATATCCAGTGATTCCCCTCTGCAAAATATTTGTTGTTTGCTGAGCGATGTTATGGAGTTGTCCATTGGGATTGGGTCCACCTGTGGGAAAAGGAATGTGTTGAAATGTCCAGCCCGCTAGAGTTATTTTATCTGTAGTCTCAGGTACATCGAATAAACAGTGTACTTTAACCTACCTCCAGCCCAACACAAAGCACTTGGGCACCTTGACCCCAAGAGTCTCTCAGAAACACAGATGGGATCAAAACTAATCTGAATATCAAATACCTTCAAAAAAAACAATGTGTTAGGAAATCATTGCTAACAGGACACAGTCCAGTGAACCAGTCACTTGATATTTAGTCTACACATTCCTTCAGAATTCCTCCCATGCAGCCTAGCTCGATGTTACTGAGACACATGGGAGTCCTCGACCAGCCCCCCAGCGTTCCTCTCGCCTTCCAGCTTTGACCTTGTATTTCTTATTTACGGCTTAGAAATATTCCCCTTCACAGCTCAGAGTACTAGACAGGCTGTGAAGAATATGTTAGTGCCGGGTGAATGAAATACCACAGTCTTTATTATCTGAAAGTAATAAGGCCGACTGTTTAATCACGAATCAGTGAATAAAGTTTTAATGACCACAGATCCATGAGTCCTGGGCTTGCTTCAACTGGACAGCGTCACGTCATAAAGATAATAGGAGGGGGAGCTCGCATATTAAATGAAAACTATCCTCATGACAGAGGGAAAACTTCATTCCTTGAATCTGGAGTAATTATATGTCAGATGGCTGGATTCCTTCTCAATGTGGATGCATTGGAAAAACAGAAGCTCTCTTGCTTTTAACTAATTAAGACTTCCTTCCCCGAAAGAGGTGGGGAAGTCCATTTTGAATCTGTCTGCTTCAAATAAATCACTGTTGACTCCTGCACACAAGTGGGAAAGTAACCCGATAGTGGTAGAAAAAAACAAAAACAAGAGTGAAGCTTTGAAATCTTGACGTTGTGTATTTATATTAAACTATTTCATTAAGAGCATGCTTCACACTTCACTGTTTGGTTTGTTTAAGTCCTCTCACACCTTCTGAGCTTTGTTGTCTGATAAGTTCTATTTACCAGGAAACAAGACTACCGGTAACAAGAAGTGACAAGCACAACTACCATAAATGTAACTTCCTTTGTGAGGTCACTTGCAATTTTCACAGTATGTATAAGCCTTAAGCAAGACTTTGACTAAAAAGCTAACTTCTTTTGAAATGTTCTGAAGCGAATAGTATACATATATTGGACCAAGGACTTGAATGGTATGTACAAAGATCCTGCAATAGAGTCTAATGTAAATAAATGGGAAGATGCTTGTTGAATTTATTTGGTTCATTCCTGAAGGAGAGGATTGAAAAGGGAAGTCATGTGGGATTCAGTGCAGAGGGGTCAGGGCTGTCCATCACAACCTTGAAAGACATTGAGTCTTTCAAGGTGTAAGGGACCTAGTAATTATAACATGGCTTTCAGTCCTCAACTTGAAGGTAACAGATTGGAAGGAAAAAAGAACATTGTAAACATGTCTGTGATTTATTGGCTATTCAGCACGCTGTGTCCAATCAACTTCTTCAGGCCCTTGATTCTGATTCATGTAGCCTTTGAACTTGCATTAAATGACTGCATTTTAGCCCCAGAAATATTAATCATTAGAGTTATCTTTTATCTCTTATTCGGATATTGGGCGGTGGAGGTCAGTTTCACTCATATTTTCTATGTCTCTTTTGTAATGAGCCAGTAATGAAGATACATGTAGAAATCCCTTTGGTTAATAAGACAAGTGTCAGGTTTTTCTTTCCCGGAGGGAAGATTTAGTGCTGAAGCACTCTGAACTAGCCTAGTCTCTGGGAATGAGAGGGGGCCTGATTTTCTGACACAACTACTCCAACAACCGGGGGGTGGGGGAGTAGGGGGGCTGCCGCTGCTAGGGAGGGGGTGGGGGAGTAGGGGGGCTGCCGCTGCTAGGGAGGGGGTGGGGGAGTAGGGGGGCTGCCGCTGCTAGGGAGGGGGTGGGGGAGTAGGGGGTGCGCATGTGGCGGTGTCAAAGCAGAATTACTCCTCATTATAGAGCCGAGAGGGCCAGTAAATCACAAGGCACCGGCACCGCAGCGTTGCAGCTCTCCCTGTACCTCCCACCATCACCCCCAACTCCCACCCCCTATCCCATCATCAGTCAAAATCACCCTCTCCCTTAACACACGGCTGGGTTCTATGACTGCCCGCAGACCTCTCATAAAAATTCCCATGTCTCAGTGCACCATCTATGAAGAGATGGCGTCCCGGCTGCTGTATATCTGCCCACCCATGACAGTGTGTCCATCCAACACAGAAAACATGTGATAGCTGTACGCTTGATTCATGGGGCAGCACAAGCTTGATTTGAGGATTGACCTGTGAAACCCACTGAACGTCGCGTCAGGTTGGTGTTCGTTTCGTTTATGGACAAAAGAGGGGTAGACATGGGTCTGGTTTTGTCGCCGTGATAACCGGGTGATGTCCAGACCACCTGCAACCCATCTGTCCATCCAGGTTTCACAAATGGTGTGTTGCGACACCTTGACATTGTCGTGGTCGCTGGTGAAAAACGATGTTGCACTCCATTAGGCCCCCGCCGGCGAGGCCTTCTCGTCCCATTACGCTCGGCAGCGTGTCCCGCCATGTTACTGCAAGCCCCATTGCCGTTTATTTCACAATCTGCCAGATGAAACGCCTGATATTAACAATCTGCTCCTTCACGTCTCCTCTCTTTTTCTCTTTCTATCTGTCCTCTCTCTCTCTCTCTCTCTCCCTCTCTCTCGTCACACATCAACTCTAAGCTTCAGCCTCCTCGTCAAACTGTTTGTCATGTTGTGTCACGTTTCACAAGGCAATTATGAGAAAGAAGCTTGTCGACAGGTAATTTGAGTCATCAGTTCCATTTGTTATTTACAATTGTCAATTAATACCACCCCAGCTAGCGTCCGTGGTCGCTCTCACAGCCTGTTGTCAATTACTCTTCAGGCCACCTCCGTGACCTCATGGCTGGAAGGGGTGGGCGGAAGGGAGGCGAGGAATAGGGATCCTCTGGGAGGGGAGCCTTCCGAGCCATCTGCTGATTTCTCTATAGCCTGCCAGAGAGATACCGAGAGAGAAGGATAGAGATGGATGGAGACAAAGAGAGAGACCGACAGAGACAGAGAGAAAGACGGATAGAAACAGAGAGAAAGAGAGAGACAGAGAGAACGAGAGATTGTCAAACGAGTCGTGGTACTCCGTGATCTTAAACTTCTACAACGGATTAAAGCCCTGTTTAGAGTTCTCTCAGTTTGCCCTCAGTGTCATTTTATTTTAAGAGGAGAAAGTGAGTGAGGAAGTGTTGACCTTAAAGGATATGGAATTGCTGTTTGCTACAACGAGCACCTCGACACATACAAATTACGAGGGGACTTTGGTTTCTATTGTTCCGGGTCTCTCAGGGGGTATGTATAGTGAAAATATAAAGACATGTAGAACCTGGATGTGAAGGGGTTGTTAAGGAAGAACACATCATTTGCAGCAAATGACCTTGGGGTCCAAATGTCAATAGACTCATTGTTACTTGTCAATTGACTCGTTGTGTGTCAAGCCTACATATTAGAGCCAAGACTCAAGAGCATTATGTAACAAAATTCACATTTCAATTATCTTGGTTCTTGAGACCTTATTGGGTCACGCAATTTAAATTTTCATATGTATGTAGCAGAGTTTTGTAGTGAAGCAATTATTTCATGAATGAATCTCACTAGTAACCTAGGAATTTTGGAGGGAGGCTACTTTTACTGCATCGTAAGTAACACTTTGAGTTATGTTGTCTACTTGAGTGCCAATATTTTATGCTATATACTGGGTTCATACAAACAAAATGTAGTTCTTCTAGAATTATAAAACAAGCAGGATCTGCACAAAAAAACATGGAGAAATCCTCATCGGAAAGCTAAATAACGTTGAGAGGTCATGATTTAAAACCTTTGAGCCACATATAGTGCAACTTGACTCTAAACCGGAACATATTAACCTCCCCCTGCCTTGTACTCCACACCAACCGATCGCTACAGAACATGTGAAAGCACAGATCTCCTGGGTAAGCAAAGAACGTTGTCTACAGCGATGCCATTGGCAATCTGTTTCTTAGTGCACTGTCATTTCAGATGGAAGAAGTGCCCATGACCCATAACAGGATGAGAGCAAGAAGGGTCACCAAGGTCTTGTTTGGACCTGGGTGTCACAATCGGGCTTTGAGGGAAACTCTTGCATTCACACATCATGAAGCAGCTTGGTAGATCACTGTGCCTGTATTCTGTTGTAACACAGGTGACCTATGCTTTTCTCCTGTCCTACTTTGAAGATTGACGATTGCCTTGGCCGTTGAGAGTAATTCAAAGAAGGTGTTGAATGCGAAAGCTAGAGAACGTGGGCGATGGTCTTTGGCGTCAGATTTGTTAACAATTGACGAGTGAATCGATTTTATTTTCTCATTGATTGTGGGCACAGACTGAGGTCAGATTCAGTCTGTGCCCACTCGTCTGCTCTGATGAATAGCATCTGTTGGGTTCCTTTTGTGTCCTTTGACTACCTACGTGGTCAAACTGTACCGTGACTTGTTGTCAATGACACTGTGGATGGCTATTGATTGCTGGGTTATTGCCGCCAGCTACATTCATTACATGTATGGGAGAGATGTAATCAAAGATGGTAACAAAGGTTAGAGCTCCACTTGACAACTTAAAGTTCACATGAACAAAAATGTAATGGAATCATCAGATTGTAAAGCCAGTACTGTATTTCACAACTGGATAGATATGTAGACTTTAGGAAGGCCTATTCATTCCTTCTTCTGGTTAAGAAGGAACCAAAATGTAATTTTTAGCTCGCTTGTCATTAATTGTATCTTTGTTTAGAAATACCTTGGCTCATAAGACTATGATACTTTAGCTTAAAGGTATACTGGGATTCTCAGAACAAGTTATTAATGATATAAACAAATTAAATATCATTTGAATGGGTCTTTAGAAATGAATATACTCATTCAAACGAGGTCTCGGCTTCGTACTAAACAGCATGGTGGAAGTTGGAGACCTGGGGTGCAGTTCCCGATAACGATGGATCGTAGCAACGATCGAGCAAAAAACTAAACCCTCGATATTTCTTACGTGCGTTTCCCAAACATGCTTGTAAGGAGAAGGGTAATCTATGCGCTATAAAGAGCTACGAATTTTCAACAGACACTTTAGCTATGATGTCTTTGGGAACGGCCCGTAAAACTAAGATTCGTCCTACGATGGATTCTACGATCGATTTAGGCTTACGATGCTTTCGGGAAACGCACCCCAGGTTGAGTAAAGGTACATTGCAAGTATGAACCCTTGCTGTACCAGATTCACCTACAGCCAAGGAGCCATTCAAGGAAAAGCAACTCATCCTGTTTCCAAATTCAGAACATGGCTTTCCGACCATTGATCCTATTCTAATTTTCTACAAGTTGTGTTGATTCTATCGATGGGTAATGTGACCAAACAGTTTGACAAATGAAAATAGAGATGCAACCATCTTGGCTCCTCTAATCTGCTACTCTGTATTGATATATATAAACCCTCTCCTGGACTTCATTTGTTCTTCTGGCTATTAATCCACAGCGAGGCATTCTCCATCCTGGGGGCTTAGTGGGCTCTTTTCTCTCCTTCCTGGTAGGAGATTGGGAACGCCATAGGGGGCCAGGAGATCCTGCAGAATACCAATTGGCTGCACTGGAGGGGGTTGAACCAGGGATCTTGATTATAGATTTTGCTTGAAATGTGTTTTGTGTGTGTGTGTGTGTTTTAAAATCCGCTTTCCTTCTTCTCTTCTCCAGATGAGTGTAGGGTTGAGAGAAAAGTGGCCTCTCGCAATTGCAGGAAGTAACGTTGTCATCAATTTGGGCCTTTCACTGATCCAAAATCGTGGGGCATTGTGGGTATGTATCGAAGGGAGGGTGTTTTATAGATGACTACAGTATTTCTGGTTTTCCCCACTCTGGAAGCCTAAGCATGGTGAGAGGTGAATTGCTTTCCTCTGGCTATAGTCTCAGTGCAGGGCCTCTCTGCAATGTGATTACCCCTCAAAGTAAAAGGGGTTTGGGAACAGAGGTGGAAGACAAAAAGATGTTGGGAGGAGAGGATGGACCATAATGCCATGTATTTTTTGAATTTATTGTCTAAAAATGTCCGCCAATTAAAGGATTAGGGCTGTAGTAAAATAAGCATTGATGTGCAACTGTTTTTTGTTCATCTGTGTTTAACAACTTATACAGCTTGAACAGGCATGAACTTGTGTTTTTACAGAAAGGGTCAACGTACACATGCATCGTATGATCAGCAGACCAAGCTCTGACAGGCAGATGGTTCCCAAAAGACAACACACAACAAACATCTTGTGATACGACTTATAGGAACACCTCTGCCATACTCTGATATAAGTGTGTGACGTGTGAACACCTCTGCAGTGTATTGTGATAGACAGACCACAGATGTAATCATGCATGTAATGTTTGCTGAGGTAAGAGTAATGTGGGGATTGGGGTGACAGCAGTCCAGCTATGGGTCTGGGCAAGGGGATCAATGATGATCACTGTAGCTTCCCCCCGTCACTCATCGAGCCCCTTATCTCCCCCTACCCTTCATTCATTCACTCACTCACTCACTCACTCACTCACTCACTCACTCACTCACTGCGTCATGCAGCCATGTGCATCAAAACAGCAACACTGCCACCTACTGGTCAGATGACCTTGCTCTACCTTTCTGCACTTGAAAAAAAATATTACCTTGAACCACTTCTGTAACCCCGTACCCTCCAACTCCCCCCCCCCCCCCCCCCGACCTACCCTCGGCTTTCCATTGATTTATACATCTTCTTCAGGAGAGGACTCTTTTTCGTGCTGCAAGTTGAAGTTTGACTTACCTTTGTTTGCCATTACAGGGGAATATCACTGACAGGAGGGACAGAATCACTGCCACCCCGGGCTCGTTACTCACACAGAGCCATTTCACAAGTGCAGAGGATTCACCGTGAGATAGTGCTTCTGGGACCAGCGGTCTCTACAGCCATCCAGGGAGAGGGGTAATTATCGGTTATGATCACGGGGAAACGACAAGAGTTCATGTGACAGCTTGTGTTATTTTGACACTCCATAACCCCCACCCTCCCACCCCCCATCGCTAACCCCCACCCTCCTCCTTCAACCCCTGAAAAGAGTGGTGGGGGTGGGGGGGTGCAAGAAAAAAGTGTAAGAAAAAAAAGATGATTAAAAGAGTGTCTGCCCTCCTTGTGTCTTTGGAGAAGGATTACAGCGGCTGACCAAGAGATGCATGGGTGACATACTAGCAGTTGCTAAGGATGTGTCTTGACAGCAGACGATGGTGAGAGGCTGCGAAGAGGATGGATAAGAGCGTCTGGAGTGGAGGAGGGAAGAAGGGAGGGCGGGTGTTAATGTTTGAGCCCCTCCTGTTCCCTTCTGCATCTGATGATACTGGAGGAAATGCAAATGAAGCAACAAAAAAAAGAGAGTGGTTGCATGTACAAACAATTATACAAACACAGCAGTGCCATAATGGCCACAATGCGGAGCGTGGTTAAATGGCTGATTATGATAGCAACTGATAATTTAATGGGTGCATTAATCTAATTTATTCGCAGCATGCTAAGACATTTTTTACATGAATTAAAGTAATAAAGTAAATTTAAATAATTAAAGTTCAGTGAAACAAATGTAACCATAGCAATATTAAGAATAACAATGGATGAAAGAGGTTTGTTCCTCCTCCTAGTTCGTGATCCGGCTGGTCAGGAAATCACCGGAACACAAAACAAGCTGGCTAGGCAGGCAGTGCAGCTGTGGCCCCATCTAACCATCCCAAGATGATTGTTAATTATTGTCAACCATTCTACAATTCAATGTGGGGAATTTCTAATTAGACCACAAAATGTCAGCTTCTCCCTTACAAAACAGTAATAGGATTTCAGTGTTTCGGGGTCCCCCAATTTCCACCGACACACTCCTAATTTCAAAGTTAACTGTCCATGGATTTGATTCATAATGAATTGTTCTGGTATTTCTTCACTCTACATTCAGTGTCTGCACGTTTGCATGTTTATTCCAGCCTCGCTGTGTGGGGCTCTATTTGTGCCTCAAAATAGATGACAAACATTGTTTTTGATGTGCTAGGAGGCCATATTCAATACAGAGAATCAGGGGCTGGAGAGAGGAGAGAGACAGAATGTGAGTCCGTTCTGATGAATTAGGAATGTGTGGGAGTGTTGAAGCGGCCCTCTGCCCAACAGGCTCCCCAGTTGATAATCCTGGACCACAGGGAGAGTGGAGTGAGGGCCAGCTCTGCTCCAACACGTGTGCTGCTTTTGTGATTCCGTTGCTTTTCTTTCTATAGTGCTATCTAGGGCAACTGTGTTGTAACAGAGATCCACACAAAGATGTTGATTTTTTTTCTTCTGTGTGAAGTACATAAATCATTTCCAAACTTATGACTGTGGATGTTTATTCCAAAAGTGTCTTTGTCTGAACAGAATGGGATTGGTTCAATGCCGTGTTTGTTTGTCGTGCCTTCCAGTAAGAAAGATTTGTGTGTTGCTTGACTGGGTCAATTAAGTTCAGAAGCTGGATATTCAAATATTTATCCTTAACCTTGTTGTCCAAAATGATTAAAAAAAACACTTGCAGGGTATTTTAGATGCACATTCGCGTAACGCTGAGCGGGCTGTATCTAGGAAACCGCGTCATTAGTCATCCTAATGACAGCGTCCCTAATACTTAGCAGGGGCTGGAAGGCAGGTGGAGAAGGCAGGCTGGGCAGTGTTGGGGTGTGAGTCCACAGCGGGGCCTTAGCAACTTGCCTGCGGTCGGCGGTTCTAATCAGGGCCTAGTGGGTATGGGGAAGTGGGGGGGAGGTAGAGCTTGATGAAGAGCTCCTTGTTATAGTTTTTATGAGTTTACCACTGTCCTGTCTCTGCACCTGGCATTTATCTCTCCCCCGAGGAGCCGCAAATGATTCTAAATTAATAAGCAGACGGACCGCTGACCGAGAGAGAGAGAGAGAGGGAGACACAGGGAGGGAGGGAGGGAGAGAGAGAGACAGAGAGAGATGGGGAGGGAGAGAGAGAGAGGGGGGGGGGGGAAAGGGACAGAGAGAGGCAGGGAGAGGGAGAGGGAGAGCTGAAAAGGAGGAGGTGGATGGACACAGGCTGAGCATCTGAATCACTCTTCTAATGTACCTCACAAGGCTGAAGTACTTCCGTCTAATTGCCTTCCTATCTAAGAAAGTATGTCCAGTCACGTCAAAACATAAAAAGATAACATAAAATGTACATTATCCTGCCTGGTGTTTGTGGACCAGGTCCAGTTCTGACAAACAGACTGTAAATAGACAAGGGAATCACGTCATTGCAAGGCAAGCAAGTGTATGGACGACTATTGAAGCGCAGCACACTAAAAGACTGAGACTAGCTGAGGAAGCTGTAATCTACTACAGAGACCCAGCCTTCTCTTTCAATTCAGAGAGAAGGAAATTGGAAGCATACACATAAGGCCAGGCGGTCTGCCTCTGTCGTTCATATCTCGCTGCCCACCCTTCCAACACTTCAATTGTTTCAGGTGTATGTAGGTGGGCAGTCAGTGGGCTTGATGAGACCTCAGTTTAAACAGCATGTGGGCATGCATTTCAATAAAGCGGCTGGCCTCAGCCCATCCAGGTGCCATTTGTCCCCTGCCCACCCACGGCCCATGCTATACCTCCAGCCACCCTATACTGTACACCTACGCACACACGTGCAAGTGTGTGCACACAGTAATGCAAACACACACACATGCACGACGTACACACACTTGTACACACACACACACACAAGATATTCTAATCAGAACTGTTTCCATGGGCATCCTGCTCTCCTTACTGTTTTGCATCCAACTATAAAGGTAGAAATATCTGTGTGTCTGTGGTTTGATTATCTCGTGAACTGGGCCATGTCAGCAATGCCAGCAACCAACATGTTGAGCTACACTAAGCATGGAGCCATTGATCTTGCTAGAGAAGAAAAAAATGCATTTGCTGCCAAGGGGCACTGACTGCATGCAGTTGTGTAAAATACAAGGGCTAATATTGGCTGCACTGCATGTGTGAAATGTTGTGTAATTAAATGAAATAATATGTAATTGGAGTCATAGAATTCTTGGTCTGACACCTGCCAAGATCTAGAATTGTCTTTTGTAGGATAATCATGTTACTGCTGTGATGTGATACTGTGTTTCACCGATCTTACAAGTAGGCCTACTACTGTTGGCTCATGCAATACGATGTAACTTGTTCGTGCATGACTTCAAAGATACGGCCACATGACGTAACCATTCGCAGTGGAATTAAGTTAAGTAAGTGTACATCCACACTACCTCATTAGCAGTTTCCAACGTGTAGGAGTTAAATGGGAACATCCACGTATAGCTTCCTGGAGCTTGCTGAGAGTAATGCGTGTGTTCTGTGTGACCGAGGCGATGTAAGATTTAAACCAGTTTTTCTCGAACAGAGGACAGCACCTCTACTAAGCTAAAGCTTCAGATAGTTACCAGTGACATTGTGTCAACCACCTCTCTCATCGATGGGTGAACCGAAAAATGCTAGCCCCATGAGATGGCTATCGCTATCAGCTCCACCAAGTGACACCACTGAATGTGAAGGACCGCGATTTAACTACTCCTAGATGCAGGAGATCTATAGCCTACCCCACATCAGCTACATTAAAAGTACATCTTAATGAGTCTCCTCCGCATTAAAACAGGTCACAGTGACAAACACGACGGGTTGTCGTGCAATTGTTTCAATTCTCACTTGCACTATGGTGAGCAAGATGGTGAGAGCGAGGGTACAACTCCTTCCTCTCGCGTTGGAGCTGACACGGGAGTACACACCTGCACAGCCGGAATTATGCGCCGGAGCGCTTGCTCGCACATCTGCTGAGGAAGAGCAAGGAATTATTTATTTATTGCTGCCAATTAAAACTTCAGGAACAAGAACACTTCAATGAGAATATAAATATCAAATAGAAAGCCTACATGAGTATTTAGGCATGCAATCTGGTCGCTCTACAGTCGAGGCTCAGTGCAAGAGCACTGGAAAGAGACGGGGAAAGGCAGGAAGAGAGGAAATGCTAAGATCTTTTGTGAGCAGAGGAATCTTTTATTTCTTCACTTCGTCACTTGTTCTTTTCTTCTGCTCCTGGGCGTAAATGTGATTTCTAAGTTCCCCTTTTTTCAGGCAGTGTGATTTCCTTTTATTTTTTAATATATTTTTGGAGGGGTGGGGGGGGTGACTGAATTTCCGTTTGACAGACTGTACTACCACAGTGGGCTAATCGATTGGCCTCACTGGTGTCTGCAGAGGCTAAGTATTTTAGGCCTTACCCTCAGGCTTGTGGAGAAATGATTGTGTGGCATTTGTTAGGCTCACCGGGGGACTGACAAACTGTACTGCTTGAGCGAATATGGATTTTGGCACCATTGGAAGGGTGTCCAGTTCCACATAGAATGGGAATGGGGAGTCACAGAGTTGTGTTGGTGGAGTACAAATTGAGACCTGGCCCATTCCAACTTTGTCACCTGATCATTTAACGTACATTGAGCTTTGGTCGTGACTATTGCATCTGATGTGACTTGAACTGGAATGATGATGTAAATATTGCTGGAACCTGCACAAATTTTAGCGGTTCTGTGTAATAGTTTGGACATACTCAACCAACTGTATAGAATCACATAATTCCTCTCATGGTGGCCATCAATTATCTTCACTACAGTATCTGTATCATCAGTCCATGTAGAATGATTTACCACTGCCAATCTGCAAGGAGGGAACGCAGCCGAGGAAGGCAGTATACTTTTCACTTGAGTTAATCCATCAACTCCATGATACTTTTAAGGATAAGTGTCTACTCTTGCACATGATCCCAGATTCATTTGAAAGTCATTACTTAATTAAGTAGATTAGCATCGGGAGAGCAAAAAAGTATTGAGAGAGAGGAGGTAAAAGTATGAGTAATTTCAGCAGGAACGCAAATGTCAAAAATCCACTTTTAAAAATACTGAATCCTACATCAACTTTAACCTTTAGCGTGTGCGTGTGTGCGCGCGTGTGCACATGTGTGAAAGATTGAAGCAGTGAGAAATAAGGAGACTAAATCACTCACAGTCCAGTGGCACATCTGTAAAATTAATAGGAAACCTTTGATAACGAGGCTGACATGTTGGCAGTCTGCCACCCACTGCTAAAGTGCCCTCATTACCTTTGACATATGAGCTGTGATGCGTTCCCTGGCACTCCTCACAAACTGGAGCTTGCCCGCAGATCCCACTGACACGTCCACATCATCAGCATGTTCAATCCGATATCCATCCCCCCCCTTTCTCTCCCTCTTACGCGAAAGATGGACTGACGCAGAGACGCAGGCGAGAGATCGAGAGAAAGAGGGATGAGGAGAGTGCAAGGCGCATTTGTTTGCAAATGACATATACACATCAGCGCCCTCTCTCTTCCCCGCTATGAATGTCTCTACCTTTTAAACGTGGAGGGTTATTAATCCAGGGAGGTATTTATGAAATGTCAGTCTCCCTGCATGTGTGTGTGTGCGCGTGTGTAAAGACCGTGGCGGGCCTCGTCTCCTAAGCCCCCTCGGCGGTGCCTCCTCTGCCGTCCCCAGCAAGGCGAGAGGCAGAGCGCGCCGGCGTACATCTGTCACGCTGCCGCGACAGAAACGGCGAGCACGCGCCGAGCTTAAGATGATTTATAGGGCTTATTTCTGAAAATGGTAAAGTGAAATTAATCACGCTCACACCTGACGGCACTGCTCAGTGGTGATAGATGACGGGCTGCCAGTGAGAGACAGTGAGCCATCCATGAAGTGGCCGGCGATGCGCTCCCTCCTCACACAGGCTGACCTGGGGTGCACCGCGGCCAGATGCCCCTTCAGGAGGCTACTGTCGGTGGAACCAGACCGGCCCTGTCCCCCTTCTCTCTCCCTCCCAAAGGAATACCTAGACAGGAGCCTAATGGGTGTGGGACAGCCTGCCAGGCAGAAAGAGATTGGAGTGGAGCTTACCTTATCAGCAGGAGCAGGGGTTGGCGCTAGCTTGGGCTGGGGGTAAAGCTAAACACTAAAGGGGAGGCCAAAACCAGGGCCATGGCAGGGGTAAGAATATGGGTAGGGGCTGGAACTGGGGCAGGGGTCAGGAGGACTGGGGCAGGAGGAAGAACAGGAGCTGAAAATGGTGAGACATCCAAAGAGCTGCGGTGTCTAAAATTCCATTACAAAACATTTTGGCCTAGACCATCACAAAATAATCAGAGTGAGTATAATTTTAAATGAAGTGGAACTCTATTGGCAAAGGTCACACCTTCACACATTTTCTAAAGTCTCCGGAAGCGATCAAACTTCCGCTCTGATCTGCAGAGACACTCTAGGCTGAGTTCAACAGTTAATTATGTGTTTCATTAGAGTTTGATTCTCATTCGAATGGAAAATGACTGACATGAATTATAAGTCAGCAATGGCTTTTGCAATATCTGTTGCATGTGTTATACATGTCAACGTATTTACTGCCTGAGGAATAATGTTGACATTAGCCCGTTTTAAGTATTGTATAGGTGCGTGCAAGAAAAATGACCCTAAAAACAACGATAGCAGTCACCTATTCCATTATTTCACTCTCTGCCACAGAAATAAATAATCTTTGTCCTTGACCACAGGGTAATTAATAGTGATGTTTAGCAGGTCCATTTCAACGCACCCGCTTAATCTAATTTTGTTTCCACTCTGCGATTTGTAAATTACTACAAAGTGACGCACCATTTACCACTGTCTCAATACACGACAATGGTAATTTTTCTTCCTGTATAATTCCTTTCTTTCTTTCTTTCTTTCTCTCTCTTTCTTTCTCTCTCTGTCTTTCTCTCTCCGTCTTTCTCTCTCTCTCTGTCTTTCTCTCTCCGTCTTTCTCTCTCTCTCTCTCTCTCTCTCTCTCTCTCTCTCTCTCTCCTTGCTCCTGTAACGTATATCTCTCTCACCCACTCAGTCCCGCTCTCCCCCTCTCCTTTTCTCCATTACTCTTTTTCCCAACTCCCATTCCAATTTAGCCACTCTCTGAGCCACTGAGACTCAACACATTAGAGCTGCGATTTTACAACTTTCCCAGAAAACACAAATGCCTTTTCCACAACCCATTATTACTGTAAGCATTTATTTCCACACAGTGGCACCTTGACATTTGAGAGAGGAAGTCGAGAGGAGTCGAGGGATTTGCAGTGCCGTTCTGTATAACTTGTAAACATGCTAATACTGTAAATGACAATTACTAAACAGCTGTCACTGGTCTCATTCGAACTAGAACTAATTTGTCAACGCACATGTGCACTGTACTTGTAGTCACCTGATTGCACTTTCCACACTTCTAACCATTATCTCTCTCATCACTACAACTGGCATAATTAGTGAATCATAAATCAGATTAAATCTGACATCCAGGTATTACCAAGCCAATGACAGTTGACACATGGCATGATTTCATGTCAAGACCTTCTCACAGATGTACCACAGATTATGACAACCAGACATACACATCCTCTGAAGTATGGTGTCTTTATTTTCTTGTCAGAAAATATATTATTGTTGTTTTACTACTCACCTTTAAACCTTGAGGGAGTGCTGTGAGAGTAAACTTTTGCTTTGTCCTCGCATATGCAAAGTATATGGCACATGGCCATAAACTTCTTACTTTTATTTTTTGCGAGAATTAATGGACCGATGCAAAGTGTTTGAACACCCTTTTTAGCCCGTGGACGAGGGGCCCTGACCCAAACGATCGTCCCAATGTCAACTAGGGTGGACTGTCATTTTTGTACATGTCACAGAAGACTGATGGAGCCTGACAAAACTGTGCAAGTGAAAGAAAATACAATTAGCAGGTCCACTGGACAGGGCAAGAGGCGTCCATTTATTTAAGCTGGAAGGCGACAGCTCTGACTGTGGCAACTCTATCTGTACCTGCTACCACAGGTGACTGAAACCAGGGGCCTTGTGGGACATTACTCTTGGATTTTCCTATAACCATCTTCCCGTCTTTTGGCAACGATGACTACTCTGTATTGCAGCATACCAAGGCCTGTTGAACTACATTAGTCTCAATAATAAACAATTATCTAAGTAGTTCTGAGGTTGGCAGCCGGCAACTGGGGGATGGCGCTAACTCCGCTAAGTACTGTCAGAGCACATTGATTGATGGGAGTTTTCTCGTCGGCAGATTCCGACAGGGGGTTTCGTGTTATCCAACTACAGCAATACCGTCAAATCAATTTATTTGAGAAAGCTCTCCCCTGAGAGAGGGGGAGAGAGAGAGAGAGTGTGAGGGAGCGGCTGAGAGAGTGAGAAAGTGGGAGGGGAGAGAGAAAAAGGGCAAGAGAGATTGGGAACTAGATTGAGAAAAGAGTGAGGAGAGGGAGGGAGAAAGAGTAGAAAAGTGCTTCCACCAGAGCTGTGGTACTGGCAAGTCACATATCGATTATTACGACAGGGCTGTAAAACAAGGTCCTGCCAAGCTGTGGCCATTGTAAATGACAGCGTGGGGAATGCTGGGTTGTTATTTTGTTTTCAAAGATTCTATTTCAGGGTCAACGGCAGTGGACACAACGCTCCACTTTAGAGGAAAAGCTCCTCAATAGAGTGCCGTCTCAGATAGGTCAGAGAGGCGTGCAAGTGTGTGTGTGTGTGTGTGTGTGTGTGTGCTAACGTGTTAGTCTTTGTGTGTGAGCGTGTGCGTGGGTGTGCATCCACACAGTAGGAAGACAGTCCACTGATGCCTCTCTGGGACGGTGAATCGGCCAAATGAGAGTCTGTAGAGGACAAAGCTGAAATTGACAGATTTGTCAGTTCAAGATGAAAAGAGTTGGAGTCGCTCAGTCATAAAACCTCTCTCCCTCTCTCTCTCTCTCTCTCTCTCTCTCTTTCTCTCTCCATCTCTCTCTCCATCTCTCTCTCTCTCCATCTCTCTCTCCATCTCTCTCTCTCTCTCTCTCTCTCTGTGCCACTGGGGAGAACAGTTGAGAGCGAAAGGTCCACCTTGTATGGTGTGTGGGAAACCTTAGACACCTTCGTAAGTAAAAGGACGGTGAACCCAGCAATTAGGCCTACCAAGACAGGACATAGTTGATCTTCCCTTTGTTTCAGAATGTTACATAAATGTTACATGTTTTTCACACCCAGACTGGCAAGTTAGAGCCAGTTACTACAGCCATTAACTCTTCAACATCACTTTGGAAATTGTACCTTTTGACCTTTCCCAACAACCATCTTTCAAAAGGAATTGTATCAGTATGTTTTTCAGAGGTTCACTCTAAGCATTCACAACTGTAAGTATGATTGTTATCTGTAATATGTGGCTCGCGGGAAGCGTCCAGCTGTGGTAGTGTCCCTTATAAATTGAGGTCATTTAAGTTTGCTATACCAAAATATATTTCATGTTTCAAACAGATGTCTTCACATTGTTCTCTAGCCAGTTTTAGACTACAGTGTTTTCTTTTTCTTTCTTTCTTTTGCGTCTGATGGGACATCCCTTGGCTGGCATACAAGCCGCCCTCTGTCCTCTGAGGCGAGGAAGTTACAGTAATTGGCACATCCTGAGGCGGTCGAGCACTGAAGTTTGGTTTTGGATGAATACAGTATGATACATTTGTCAATTTAGCACCTGCAGACATTGACCTGCCGTTTCTTATCATGTCTAAATAACCAGTTTGGTAGGTTATTAAAGTCAACTCATTAAAGTCAGGATAGCTAGTTAGGAATCAGCAGGTAAGATGAGTGAATGTACCGATGCATTCCGAATGCATTTCTTTGAATCATTGGACTGCCAAATTGTTTATGAGTTCAGTAAAGGAATTGTGTAACCAAATAAAAATTGACATTTTATGAGGTTCTCCTTTACAGTCTACGTTGTAAAATAATTTCCCCTTTGCTTGTTAATGCACGACTGATTATCTCTTCTCTGGTTGAACATTACTGCAGTAATGTGATTTCCGCAGTAAAATAATTAACTAGTCATTGGTCTTTCCTTAAATTGTTTAACTCTGAAGAACTGCTTTTCAGGTTTTTGGGCCTTCACAAGACTTGAATGAAAACAGTCCAATGTTTTTAATATGCTCTATTAATTTCTAGTTTATTTAGCCTCATAGAGGTCTTTTGGGTTGCTATGTAGCCAGGACCAAGGGACCCATTTACAGTAAAGGAGCAAGCGTAATTGAACAGAAAAAGGTTTGGAAGTCCATCTCATTCGAGACATCAAATCTAATTATTTAATGTCATCTCATTTAGCAGTCTGACATGAACTCTCCCTTTTGGAAATATCATGCCCATGATTGATTTGTCCAGATTGAAGTTGTATTAAAAGTCTGTTTTACATCTCCCTCAACACCCCTTTTCACAGCAGGGAACTTCCCCCTGCCCTTTAGGTGTCTTCTGCTGTGGCTGTACGGATGAGGGCAGAAGAGTGAGGCAACAGGGAGCCTCGTTGGGGCCTTTGGCATATTCACGTGCTTCTTCCCTCTTTTTGACTGGTCAGGGTGGCTTTGGCCTATTATTCACAGGCTCCATTCATTATGACCGAGAGGAGCTTTCGTTATTTATACAGGTATATCGGTTATTCCAGAGCACTGGGCCATACCTCTCCACCACAGTGTCTCGGGGATTGTTTAAGAGATCCCTTTTTTCTCACTTTGTGTTGCCTCCTTCTCTTTATCCAAGCTTCTCTCATTCTTTTCTTCCTCTCTTTCTTTGTCCCCCGGCTGATTTACAAGGCCTTTCGAACCCTGTGTGTTCATGCTCTCTAAACTCACGCTATAAAAACCTTGCATTTCAAACAGGCCAGGTCCCCATCCACATTGCTGTCTACTTAAATGAATGTTAGTCCAGTATTGATTAGCATTAGAACCCATGAGCCGGCTTCTTCATTTGCATGGACCAAGCAGAACCGGTCATGACAGACGGAGAGAGGAGAGGGGTGGGGTGGGGGGGGGGGGGGTGAATCAAAAGCACTGTCTCTCCATAGGAACCTCCTAATAATCTCCCCCATTATTTCATGTCCTAATTTCACCATTCTGCCCTGGAACTCATGCGACGAACTGCAGTGTGGTTTTGGAGGTTGTGGAGGATGAAGATGAGTGCAGATGCATGAGCGCTCAGCCGGGCACCTCACAGGGTGAAACCAGAGATATCATAATGGGACCGAGCCAGGAGCCATGTATGTCGTGCAAACGAATAATTGCTCCTCTTTCAGGAGGGATCTCTAATTGGCCTGGCTGTGGCTGGAGGTAGTGGGGGCGGTATTGTATCGCTTTATGCATGTGGGCATGTCTGTGTGTGTGTGTGCGTGTGTGTGTGTGGGAGTTGTCGAGCCTCCTCTGCATCCGTGTTGCCCTGGGAGATGTAGTCCAGGAGCTTGTCTTCAGTCCAGGGATATTTCACAGACACACACAGACTCACACATACACACACACACAGACTCACACAGACACACACACAGACTCACACAGACACACACACACAGTGCCAGCCCATCCATGCAGGTAAAATCTGATTTTATCATTACAGTAACAAGAAAATAGCGACCCTTGTGTTTTTGGTCAAGCCTACAGCTACTGCTCCAGTACTACAAATGTATGCATCGCATGCTAATGCTAATATATACATGGCTTATTAAAGTATTACAAACACACACAGCAAATATACTGTAAATTCAGAGTATATACTGTAACATACAGTAGCATATAGTATACAAAGTATATACTATATCTCAAATGCAGGTAATCTTACACAAAACATTCTGTATGTTACAGTTAAAAGTTGCTAATAAGTAGCGTGTAGCTTGTCTACAGTATGTGGTAGCAGTTGAGATGGGATTTGCTCACACAATCAGCCCAAACAGGAGCAGATTAGATTAGTTAATTAGCAACATATCGGGGAACAGATTTTGTTCGGAGAAGGTGTATGAGGGATGAATGCAAAGTGAAGTGAATCACTTCCTCGTGCACTCGGCTCACGATATCAATGCAGTAAACTGTGGCAGAGCGATTATCTTAGCATTCAACCCACCCAAGTCCCTCCATAACCTCAAAAAGAGAGAGAAACTCAGGCCTAATCCTGAAATTGGTGTTTCCCCATTCAAATCCCAGCCTGGACTTCCCAGTCATTCCTTGTTATAATACGTTGGCAATCTCTGTGCAGGGATGTGGCAGGTAATTCAGCTGTGTCCACAGAATCTCCTAGGCTTCTTTGGCACAGAACGCTCCTCTGATTTTGCCTGAACATTCAGGGTTCAGCACCACACACAAGCATCACACAAACTTTAAGGATGGGAGAGTGTGCAACAGGATGGGGATGAGTGCGTGCTTTGGGGGAAGGGAGGCAGGCTATTTGCTGTTTCTACAACACCTGATGCAAAATGATGACCCAGCTGTTGGTTTGCATAGCACTGTTTGAGTGTGTGTGTGTGTGTGTGTGACTGTGTGTGTATGCAAAGCCCTGTGTGTGTGTCCTTGTGTGTTTGCCTACACGTGCACGTTTCCATGTGCGGCTGTGTGCGTGCCTGCCTGTTTGCTTTCCAGGTGAAGGAAAAGAGACGGTTTGGGATAAGAGTTTATCACCCAGACAGACAGAGAGACCGCGCTTGTGATTGAGTGCAAGCCCAGGTCGCATCAGTTGTGGCTTACAGGAATAACGACTTCATCAGAGATTACCTAGTCTCAGCATCTATCCAAATCCTTTTCCAAATCCCCTCTACATCCCACTTATCAAGCTGAATGTGGCGCGCGGCTCTCGTCACTGTCCTCGAGCTTTCCCCATGCATCTTCGTGTGTAAGTGTGACTCACTCGCTCAGGCTTGTTTAGTTTATTATGTTTCTCTTCATTCCATTTGGAGACATTAGAGGTGTTGTCTGAGGTGTTTCTTTCGCAGACTTAGGAGAAAGCAAGAAATAGCCAGTGGGTTGTGTAATCAACTCAGTCTTTTCTAAGTTCAACTATTACCCACCTGCACTCCCTGTTTCCTTTTTGAAACCCTGTCCATTTCTTTCAGCAATCTCTCAAAAAATCCCTGATCTATCATTGAAGCTGAGCATCAACATGCAGTCTTGAAAGCTAGTTGGTGCTCAGCATCATTCAGACCCTGCAAGGCTGCTGCAGCACTGAGGTCATTTATTTTTGAGGGTTGTGTGCGTTTGAAGGACCACTGCTCGGAGACCATTGACCGTGATCTTGGCTGATCGAAAGAACTCAAAAACCATTACACGTGTGCGTATGTTTGTGTGTGTGTGCAGAGATGGAGGGGGTAAGAGGGGTTGGGTTGATGGGGGTGATTTGGGTTGGAATGGAGACGGTTCAGGATTTAAGATTTTAAGAAACAGCAAAAGAGTAATTGTTGTCATATACCAGACCAGATGGGGAAAAAAATGAAGAGAGTTACAGTGTGTCAGGTTGGCTTTAGTGAATCTGTGTTTATCTCCCAAGGCAGAGACCGCGTATGTAATGGTTTTGTTATGAAGAGAAAACCAAGACAGTAAACCATGGACACATGACGTTGCCATTGGGAAAAAACAAGACTTCAATAAAAATGGCTACATTCATACCGTGCTATACAACATTTTCTTCATATTTTTGTGATATCATCCGCACATATTTGGGCCTTTTCATAATAAATCTCAAAGCTAGCCCAGCACAATGTATTTGTATTGGAGCTTTGTATAACTCTGGCAGGAGAGTGCAATATTCTTGTGTTATTCAGACATTTCCTTTAGACGGTTGTACTGAACTGAACTGTATTCAGCTTCTCATGGCCTACAGTTGTTCTCCATCATACAGTCTCCTGCCACCGTATTTTACACTGCATATTCCCAAATTAGATTAGAGGATTTGCCAGAAAGTGATAAACAACTGACCTGTTATGGAGATCAATCACTGCAATAATGTCCCTAACTCCCCTCTTGAGAATGGTGGAGCGGCCCATACCGACTGCCTGTAGGACAGGAAATATTCTTTGTGAGCGAAGGCGCCCAGCAAAAACAGAGATCACCTTTAAAAGATAACCCAATAGTCATCACATCAATGATTTATCATCACAGAAAAAAAAAAAAAACTGGTGAGGAATATCCACTTACAAAGGGATTTCATTACAAAGTTCATGCGGAAGACAAAGATGAGGAAATAAAAGCATTTCACGGTCAAAACAGGAGGAACTCTGAAGCCGCCGCAGAGAGTCAGAACAGCACGCTCGCGTTTTAAGTGGGCTGGAAATTTACCGTTGTTTGAAAGGTCACTGTCTGGATGTGGCAAGCTGCTGGGGAGATGTAAACGACCCTCCTTATCAAATGTTAATGCTGGCAACCTCAGCTCCTCCCACGCCCCTCCAGACCACCACACACTACATCTGGCACTGAAGCAGCACTGGGAAATACGTCTTAGAGTCCTTTCAGGTTCCATGGAAACAAGTAATTTAATTGACATGAGAAATCTGGGGCTAATTGCGTCTACTTTTTCTATTCTTTTCTCTTTACCTCTTGCGGGGGGACATCAAATAGAGAGGTTCTTTTCTAAAGAGCCCTAATAGAGCCAAAGGCAGAAATTCATGCGATATCTCCCAGGCAAGTTGGATGTCTGTTTTTTCTGCTGTCGCCTTGGTGACTTAGTGATATCCTCTGCAGGATTGGTGAAAACTCCAAGGCCTGACTCATTCAGTGCGCAAATGGTCTCATTTGAAGGTCTGGAGGCTGGTATGGTTCACACAATATCAATCCTCACTGGGCACCAGAGGACTTCAGTGACACGAGCCTTCACTAGTGCTCCACTGGCAGCAGAAGGGGTGAAGTAGTCTCCTTGTGTACCAAGAAAAATCACTGGAAATCATTAACATATTCTCAGAGTGAAAATAGTCCTAGTGATGCATTAGGATCAGGAGGTATTTTTCATCACATTGTTAGACAGAAACATTACTCTCATTAGTATGTGTGCCTGCCAACTGTTCCGTGAGTTTAGCAAATATGAATATTTATTTCAAAACATCTTTCGTGGGTTGATATTACATGGATCACATTATGGTGCATTATGTTCTGTGTTAGGCTGCCTCAAGACCAATAACGATGTGGCCCTCACAGTCATTTACTATCTTATGGCCCATAATACCCTGTGACGGAGACAGAGAAATTGATTTAATCTAACCGTGGTTATGAATGTTAATTTCCCTGTGAAATGAATGGAAACTTCACCAGGAACTCACCAGGAGCAAAGACACCCTTGAAAATCTCAATATTTTATAAACAAATGTATTATTACCAAACCGAAGAAGAGTATCTAATGATTTGTTGTGGTGATGTGATCATTTTTATTCCAAATGCACCAACTAGGCAAAGCTAGCTGTAAATCCCTGAAATTATTCTCTAATGATATGTTCTCCAGTCTAAGTTTAAAATATAGAGCTTGCACACTTTTTCTCCTTCGTCCTTGAGGGCTATTAACAGCCAGCTGATATTAATGGGGACAAAAAAAAAGATCCTAAACAAATATATGGCTAACTCTTTCTGGGTCCTCTCTAGGTTTGTATTTACGAGTGCCCCCAGACACAGGGAATACTAATCATCCTCCACGGCCTGAACTTCAGTGTGGAAAAATAGAAGTAACAGTGTCGGAGATAATTACACATGTACAGACGGTTGTCCAAACACAATTGAGCTGTAGAACATTAGGAAGGGGAGGAGCAGAGACCAATCCAATCCACTACCTCCTCTCATCCTCCCGTCGCAACACAATTGTGCAATGCAGTAGTTTTTTCTCACCCTGTCTTTTGACTCTTGAAACAAGAAGACTGCACCAGTTTGGGGGATGAATAGTGTCTCTGAAACAGATAGCTCAGGCCACACTGCCCCCCGGAGGCTGAAACAAAAATAGCAGCAAAATGAGTCAGTGCAGAAACACCTCTCTCCTCACTGAGCTAGGACACCAACTTATTCATGAAACACTGCATGAATACATACATATGTGATGACACTCAAGGCCCATGAAAAATACAACTGCCGTAACATGACATCTGTCCAGCGATTGATTTTATCAGACATGTGGCAGCATATGAATAGAGAATGGGAGGTGTTAAGCTTGATATGTAAACATTATTTCCCCTTTAACCACTGAGGCCTCAGCCCCGTTAAAATATTTGGCAGTGGTCCACCAGAGAACCAAATTTAGAGTTCATATGCGGGGAAAGAGAGAGAGAGAGAGAAAGTGAAAGAGAAGGAGAGTGAAAGAGAAGGAGAGAGACAGCGGCAACTAAATCATTCCAGCAGACAAATATAGATTTTCTGTCGGTGCTTCATTGTAATTGTATAGGCTTAGGCCATCTCTGGGTTATAGGATGTAAATGAGAATCTCAAAGCTACCCAGAAAATGGAAGCTCAGGCTATACTTCACTTTCTTTTTCTCTTAAATGACCTTCGGTGGACCACTGATGGAAACAGACGAAGGATAGAGAGAAAGAAAGAAAAAAAGGAAAAGAAAAAAAGGAAGAGGGGGAAAAAAAAGGTTAAACAAGTAAATATGTTGGCACAACATACGGAATGGTGGAATTGGTGTACCTTACTTTGTTTGCTCTGATCGACTGCAGGTAAACACCCTCCTCCTGCCCACCTCTCAATTGGTACTGTCCAAGAAAATAAATGATCCACAAGTGCAGCCACAGCAGGGTGTCAGAGTTAACTTGGGTCGAGTTGGAGGATGTTTAAAATTGTATTCTCAAAGGTCACGCTCTCCTTTCTCACAGTCTCGCCTGTCACCCCAGCTTTGTGCAAGGAATCCTGCCTATTGATCTGCTCCTGCACAACACCGTCCCTGCATGGTGAGTCGTTCAAATCACAGCGTGTTAGAGTTCTAAGGGCCCACTCTGGGGCCCAGGCAAGCACAAAGCATTTGATGGGAGCCGGTGGTGGTGGTTGGAGGCTGGGGGGGTGGTGAGGGGAATGTGCATTGGAAGGTTTGGAAAAGGGAAAAGGGGCATTATCTGTCGTATGAACGGTAAATTGTTTACTGGCGGAAACAGGTGGAGAATAGCCCCCTCCCTGCTCCCTATAGTTACATAAGGCCTCCACACTAAGCTGCTAAAAGCCCAACGCCTCTCCAACACTCCCACCAGGCCCACTCTTCCCCTTCTCTCAGCCTTCCTTTTTACCCTGGTCTGTTAGACCCAGGCCACCGCAACCAGCGTCCGCCTGTGCTTCACCAACTCTGTCACTGCTGGCCCAATATGTTGGCTCAACGTTCCCTGTGAGATACCCCAGCCTCAAAGGGAAGTCCTGTTGAGCCTTTATCTCAAAACCCAAAGTATTGGTTCTTTTTTTTGTTGTAAAGGAAACAGAGAGGACTCAACAGAGGGAGGAGGCAGGCCACCTATTACTATGCCGAAGGCTGTCATTTTCATTTTCGTGTACCCTTTGTCCACCCATTGACCTTTTAGAAAGCACTCATGTGCTATGGAATAGCTGCCTGAGTTATATTTTTACTTACAGTGATGTATGGGATAATGTGCTAAGCAGGTAAATGTCATCTTTATTTGGCCAAACCTATCAATAAAGTTGTTATTGATCCTGAGTTTATCCCTCCTCTATTCCTTTGAGGAGAAATTAATCAAGTTGTTGGGATTTGTGTGGTCACCATAGATCTTTTCGAACACCCCTTTAGGTTACAAATAGCCCAGGCAGAGGTTGAGATAGTACTTTTGAGTCCCTCTTTGCCTTGGCAGCTTGTTTGAGAATTAGACATTGATCAATTGCTATGGATTGTATAACAGCACAAAGATAGAAAGTACTTTTACAAAACAATTCCTGTGAAAACTCGAGGAAAAATGTGTAAAGAAAAGAGGAACTGTCAATGAATATTGAAAAACAGTCTTGAAACATTTTGCTCAGTTGCTTTTGATAAATGCCTTGAACAAACATTGCTGATGGTTTGAAGAGGACAAATCTGCTATTTTTCAATCAAGTATTTGGTTGCATATTTGAGTTGTTTCAAACGAGTGACTGTCCTTAACTTCAGAGTGGAGTAAAAAGGACAGCTTTTGAGATATCAACACACAGCACAGCCTTCAAACTGCGAGTCCATACAAATGTTGACCATTGAACATGTACCACAGTACAAAACAATATTATGGTGAATCTATTTTTTTGAGGGTAAACTCTGTGACCATTTGTTATATCCAACTCCCACAGTGCCCTTGAATGAAGTTAGATGCAGAGATTGCTGCTTAAAGGACTATGTGGAATTCTAATTATCGTGCACCTTGCAGTCCCATTTATCCATCAATGCTCTTCTAACACACAACTCAATATGGCTTGAGTGCTTGGCTTTAGACTCAGTGCTGGAAACTAAACAGAAACACTGTTTTTGATCGCCATCCTGTGGCGATGTGAAAAATAAACACAGCCATGTACTGCCTATGGATGATAGAATTGCCATCTGAGAGTGAATGCGAACACAACAACATAGATCAAATACGTAATGTGATTGTTGTAGCTGTCAGTGGTGTGTCACTTCATGTGAGGATTTTCAGTTGTCTCAAACACACTTTGCAATTCAGTGTATAAGCATAAAAATCCCTTAAAACAGAGCAATTTAGACTTAAGATTAAGTATCTACACTGTTTTGGTTAATTTGTTAAGTACATGCACTGCACGTAGCTTGTTACAGACTTGGGATCTGGGCACCTTATTGCTACGTGTGTGCAATACAAACAGTGACCAATAGGGGGAGGCAGACAACTTGACTATAAACTCTTTGACCTAGTTTTAGTCTGGAACATTTTGTTCTAGTCTGTGCTCCCTCACATGAGGTCAGACCATAAAAGTAGGTCTGAAACTAAGCACTCAGGCGACTTGTCTGACTTTTTTTCAGTTTATTTTTTTTGCTGGCATTATGACTGTGTGAGAAAAGTTTTCTTCTTGATGTCGACATCGAGGATTCCAGGGCTTATTCCTTTAATCAGACCAGTGAAAAGATGTTCACACATTGAAGTTGCGAAAAACATTGTGTCATTATACATCTGCTGCATATTGTGCATTTTAATGCAATACAATTCTCACTTTTTGCTACCTATACTGGTACACCAATCATACAGTGTGGTCTGGTTGGAACTTGATCAGTGTGCGCTTCTGTCAACTCATGCATCTCAGAGATACCTTGAACTATTACAGAATTAAACCTTTATCAAATATGTTCATGCCTTAAGGGATTTGTGTTTTCTGCAAAACAATAAACTGTATGTTGTTTCAAGGAGCAGTGAACTGTGAGTGTGAGAGATCAAGTTACAAAGTGTGGAAGCACGTGTGCACACATGAATGTTTGTGTGTTTGTCTTTCTGTTTTTGTGTGTGTGACAGGGAGAGCTCGTGTGACAGTATGCTACGTGCGAGACACAGTCGGAGAAAAGAGAACATCTGTGGACAGACCGCTGCTTTGAGACGCAGGGGGGTGGTAGAGGTTGATTTGGAAACAGATTGTACAGTACACACACTCTTTCTATCGTTAACTGTGTTCTTGAGACATTGTACAACCGTCCGTACACAAACAGAGACACACACCTCACAGAAAGTTAATGATAAGAGGATTATAGTTGTGTAAAAACTTTTAATCGACTACTGCCACCCACAACAACTAGATCAGCGTGACATCATCGCTCTCACAATAGAGAACAGAGATGCCAAATCACACAGGCATGAACCTGTGTGAGGAGATGCTCTGATGCAACGATTCCATCAGACATTGCTTGCAACGTCAAAAAGGGCTTGATTCAGCTGCAGGATCTCCAGCAAGCTGTCGGCAGTCACGTTGCATGCCTGCTTGGTGAACTCAATGTACAGCGCTACTCAGGCCCCACTAAACCCATGAAAGACTGTTACTGGTCACCTCAAGAACCTCAAACCTTTTTGTTCCGTTCGTGTGTGTAATCTGTCCAATAATGTTTTGTTGGAGGAGGGGGGTACTGAGCTGTGTCGTGTTCATGTGATACTCAACTCACTTAAAATGCAAGTAAAAGACATTTTGAGAATTTGAGATTGTGTACAGACAAGGCCGTGTGTGCTTGTGTGTACTTCAGAGTGTGTGTTTTTGTGTGTTTGTATGGGCTTCTGAGAAGAATGAACCACAATTCAATAGTCATATAGTTATATAAACATTGTGTTCAAGCCATACAGGGCATCTGGATGGAGAGCCCTCTTTGCTCGCATTCAGCAGGAAGCCATATTTCATATTCCGCCTTGCTTGCTTCGTTGTTGCGTGCAGCGTTTCAAAGCGAAAGCAGTCACGTTCAGTACACACTGTCCTCACCCAGGTTTCATCTCAGAGAAGTGTCTCTCATTCTCGCCTACGCACGCACACACACACGCACACTGAACTCACCACCTCGAGCTAGTGAACGAATCAGCGTCACGCAAATTGTTGATAACCTGGTAAGTGACACAAATTTGGATGAAAGCCATTATGGAACTTCACGAGCAACTGTCCAGTTAGTCAAACAGTTCCTGCATTTACAACCAGTTTTGCTGATAAGATGCTCTAAAGAGTGGCCATAAAGTTTCCAACAAGAACATTCCATAGCTTATTTTTCTTTCCTCTTTTGGCAGAGCAGAGGCTCACAAAGCGTAACTGTTTAATTAATGGTCAATATCCATTGGATCCGACTACTGAACAATGTAAGAGTAGTACAGACCAGAATGGGAAGGTAAGACCAGAACAGACAGCAGTAAAATGCTTTGCCGTATTCTACTTGAGTGAGGAACATTGTTTAGTCAAGTTAAAATCAACTACCACTTTAAAAAGTCAAAGTCAAAACAACTCCCAAGTCTAAAGTCATGTGTGATGTGGACTACCATTACTGTTGTGTTCCGAGTCTTTCCTAATCCCCCACTATGAGAGCGACATTGAGGACCAAAATCATGTGCATATCAGGGGAAGTGCAATCACATGAGTCCTGTTTGAAATCCTGTCCTTATGTAAAAGAGAACATTTGAAACGTCCCCTTAAATGGCTTTGGACTGGAACTTCCATTACCTCAATAGTAAATGCACAAAATACTTGCTTTGGTACGACACGTGGCTCAGCCTCACTTCAAAGAATCCCTGCCAGAGAGAGAGAGAAAGAGAGAGGGAGTTTCTGCCTCTCAACTGTTCCTGGTCTTCTCAGACACAATAGCCACAGGGGAGTTCTGGGGAGCTGCAAAGAAAGGCTATGATCTCCAGTATCTACTAAGGGTATGATATTCTGACTCTGAAAGAACTTTAGAGAAAACATAAGTCCTACAGCTCTGGACTGGAGACTAGCAAAGGTGTACACCTAAGGCAGGACGTTTTCCCAACTGTTATCCTAAATAGATCTGTAATATCCAGGGGGAATCAAAGTAAAAACAATTGGTTACAGATTATGAAGTGGGTGGCCCTGTATTAAAGTCGGGTGGTACAGCTTCACCTTCAACACCTTCTTATGTGGATGAGCAAAACTCTACATGCAGTTCATGTTATACATCCATCATGGAAATGTTATAAGAAGTCCATCATGAATTTCAGTGCATCATTTGTGCCATTGAGGGGAAAAAAAGCAACAACAGCAATTGATCCCTATATCAAAAGACATGGTGTTCCAAGTAAAGGGGAAGTGTGTGTGTGTGTGTGTGTGTGTACCTTTGGAGCGTGTTTGCAGAGACTGTTTTCACAGACACCGAGCTCACACTCTACTAAGTACAAAGTCTGACAAAATAACTCTTGGCTGTGTGACAACCATGTTCTCCCAACATAATCCTCTCTTGGTAGAGAGGTTATGGTCTTGGTTATGGGTTTTTTCTTCAACTGATTCGGATGTGCTACAATTAACAACCTCAAGGCAGTAAACAAGAACAGGTAGTTCTCAGGTTTCCCAAGTCATTTGTATCTTATTACGGTTACAGTATCAGATTGTCTATAACACTCTAATACTCTACTGCGTGACCTTAAAGCATAAGGTCAGACATTTTTCCTGCATAGAGAAAGAGAGCGAGAGCGTGGGAGTGTTGTGTAGTGTCACTGTGAATGTTACAAAGTGTGTGTGTAGAACATCAACAATATGCATGACCAACAACGAGATCCAACATGATAGAGATGTCCTTGTTGTTGTTGCTGAGTCAACAAACCTGACAACAGAAAAGAAAACAACGAAATCATGTGACGTAGGAGAAACGGCACATTTAGGCACATTTGGAACCAGTTTCACCTCGAAATGTATTGGTTAGGTGCAAAGTATCGTGTTTACCAAGAATTTAGTGCTTTTTAGAGGAAAACACAGATAAACGTAATCTCAATTTGAGTTGCATCCCTATTGGGCAACGGAAAGTTTTCATGGAAACCCTTTATATCCCATAAATGTACTTGCGTAATGTCTCTCTGTCCAAACCACCTTCCATGAAAACAATGTTTTGCTCACACACACCCAGACATGCATCCTTCCTGGAGACTCCCACTCCATGCTGTCCAAGTCCTTCATGTGGACAAGGTGATCTACTACAAAGTGACCCTAATTGGCTGTTTCCACCTATAATGTTTCCTCAGACCATCCGATGTGTGTGTGCTTTACTCGTGTCCTCGTCTGCATACTGCAGTGGGCGCCTGCCTGCGAGACACGTACGCAGACGCACGATGACACAGACACGGTACTGTGTGTCTTGATGCCACTCAGACAGCCAGACAGAAAGCCAAACAGACAAAGGAGAAGATCTCAAACGGCCTGTGTGCCCGTACATTTGTACAAGGTCTGTGTTCCAGCAGCAGAGATGCAAATCAAGCTAGCAATGGTGGCACGCAAGCTGCCTGGGCACCATGCCAGTCACAGCCTGGGTGACACGGTGTGCAAGGGCGGGTGAGCTCCAGCCAGTTCCTCCCACCCAGCAGAGAGAAAGGGTGCGGTTTGTAGTACAAACAGTACACAAAAAAAGAAAAAAAAGAAGAGTTCACAATCTTGTTCCACATTGCACACATTTATTGCCATGGAATGTACTTCTGCTCTGGTGTCGAGAAAGCCTGGATTCACCTCAGGGTGCCCCGCTGCAGTATCCAGCCACAGCCTCAAGGGGGCTGACTGTGACTGGTTTCTAACATCTGAACAGGTGAACACCGGTCTGCCCACAGACTACCCTCTGTGTTTGTCATTATAACTACTGGCCCAATCCAAGTGTGTGTGTGTGAGTGAATGATTGGGGGAAATTCTACAGCTCAAGTAATGCCTGGCAATCCCTCACAACAACTACTCACTGAGCATCAAAACTGCCAGAAGCTTTTTACCTCACACACAAACAATTGCAGTTAATTTTTCAGTTCTCGCTGAGGCCATGCTGGTTTTTGGACCGTAATCGGCTAAATCTTTTAATTTGTTTTGGAATTTAGGGTTCTCTAAGGAGGTTCCTCTCATTGGCAGGGAGGACTCTTGTTTGGCCCTGATAGATGCCAGCTTGCTTCAAGGAAACAACCTAAATTGGTGAACACGGTTAATCTCCCAGCTTGGGCCAAGTGCATAGTACAGTCAAAGACCTTGGGAGTCTCCAGGATTTCACTTCATTTACTGGTTGTAACCTTATGACATGATCAGCTGGCATTACAAGCAATAACTGTTACCACTTAACAGACTAGCATTAGTGATTGTTGTGTTTCTGTAGTCCGAGGATAGAGGGATAAGATGTGTTTCTGGGAAAAGCAAGGAAACTCATACAGTCCCTGATACTGAGAAACATCTTTTCCCACTCACCAGTAAGATTAAGATAACAGTCAAAGGGTAGAGTGGATTTTGTCCTTTTACGTCGCAAGAGATTTGTCTGTTGTTTATTGCTTTCACACACTGCTAACCTGAACCTAAAATCGTTGAAATTGGGTTTGCTTTATCACAGTTTTTTAAATAATTGCTATAGCCTTGATTAGAGATATGTTACATCACATTAGCAACACCTGTTTATGGTTACAATAGTTTCACTTCTCCAGACACTCCAGAGTTCATATGCGTCTTGAAATATCTCTTGGTGGGGTCAAACCCAGCTTGCCTTTCTAACAGCTCTCTGCCCTCCTGAGAAGGATGTGAATTTGTTTTTACAAATGCTTTAAGACACAGGAAATGGCATCGCCCTTTAGTTGGGGTTGAGAGGATTTCACCAGTGTTCTTGTTTGCCCTCTGCGATAGAGGAAGTTGCGGTGCAGGGAGTAGGTTGCATCAATGTGTTTTGAGCGCAGAGTGGCCATGGGAAACCCAACTTGAAAGGAGGGTCACATGACTAACTTCTACATTTTGCCGAAGTATAAAAGCTGAGGAGTTATTATTACACCAGTGCAAACGTTTCTATCAATCATCCATCACACTAGTAGGACGAGGGGTTTGACAGAGGTGGGGGAAGAAGCAAATATGTGGAGTTTGGCTCTGAATGGTGACATTTATCTACTGTATTGATCTAGTGTCTATCTTATTGTGGGCCTATCAATTCATTAATGTTCATATAAATCCTAGTCTGTCTATTTCAAGTCACTTTCACTTCATTGAATAATAGATTCCAAGATTTAGTAGTTGGCGAAAAATGGTAAATGATGAACAGCAAAGATGTTAAGTGATCGTATAAATTGTTCTGTCATTGAATTAAGGATGTCAAAAGTCACAACATCTGTACCTTCTCATGTTTGGAGAGAAAACAAGGCCACCAGAGTAGGGTTTGTGTGTGCATGTGATGTATTTACATCAGAATGAGGACAGAATGTTCCTTGACCTTGTGGATAAAAACATGCATATAACCTCTTGACTCTGAAGAAGGATGTGGCTGCAAAAGATAAAGCCAAGCCTCTTTTCCTCCCAGAAGTGGAAGCTTGCATCAGAATGAGCATGTTCTCTCATTTTGCTTGTGCTTCATGATATAACTCATCACAGAAAAATACTCAACTATTCCTAAATTATATTTACAAGCTGCAAAATGTTCTACTTTGAGAGCTGCTTTGTTGTGTTCTGGAAGGCTGTTTTATCACAGTTTTGGTGTCAGTAAAGTAAGACTAGTAAAGGAAGCGGAAAAAGAAAGGGTATAATTTTCGAAAAAGTTAGCACTTAGTTCAAAACACACGGTTTATGTCCCGCTATTTTGGTGCTTCAATGCATGTAAAAACCAGAGTAGCTAAAAAGACACCCTCATCACCTAAAATTCAAGGGAACATATTATGTCCATTATATTTATTTAACAAGTATTGTATATCCAGAACCGCTCTGGAATCATGCTATATCAGACCTTGAATGCGCAACAGACAGTGCAGTGTACTAATATTCACGAGCACTAATGGACTTGATAAAGTTGCTTTTAGAAATTGACCCAGTGTGCAACGAATGCCCCTCTCTGGGTGCATACATGCTTACAAACAGTGCCCTGCGGTTCTAAAGTCAGAGACTGTTATTTCCTATGACTTAATTTTCCCTCCATGCCAGTAGGGATGTGGTGGGAGGTATTTGCATATGTGTGTGTGAGTGTGCGTGTGCATGGGTGTGTGCATTTTTGCGTGTGTGTCTCATTGCCCTTAGTTTAGCCCTGGAGAGGTTTGTCTCATCAACCCAGTTTCACCCCCTAGGCCACAGTAACCTGGGTGTCTCCTTGCTCTCACCTGTACAAGCCTTCTTAGTGGTTACCAATGCTGTTTCTCCTCCAGGGTGCAGACTTTTAATGGGGCATTTGTTTTCTCACCTGTCTGAGGTGTTATGCAACACGTTCTGTTCATGTTTCCACATCATAAGGACAAACAGGTTTAAGTCTTCTAGGATGTGATACATCAGGTAATTAACATACTTTTGTATAATCTAATTTATAGAAACAAGTTAATAATAAGGAAACACCAATCAGCATGTAACACCTGGAGACATTTTGTTTTGAGTCTAGACGAGAACCACCCATTTGCATTCAGATCTGCCTGCCTTCATAACACACATAGTCACAGCCATGGTTAACGTGTTTGCATATTCAGCACTTTTCACTTCAGCTTCTTCCCATGCACTCTAATATAATGTTAGAATGTTTTAATTGCAACAGCTAAGTTTCCTTACAGCCTCAGATTGTTCGTCTCCCAGGCCTGATTCATCTGAAGTAGGTCGTACTCCTCACAAAAAGCCCTGCAATTGGACAATTAGATTGTCTTGGTCTGCAGGATTGCTCAGAGAGCAGTTAAGACATTCCTGGTGCTGTCCTGGGGTACGTTTGGGGGTTTTGTCTGATCTGTTGGGGGAGGGGAAGGGTCAGATCATGTTTATGTTATATAGGATCACCTGCAGTCACCATGGAGAAAGATGAATATGTGACTTAACAGAGTGAACGGAATTATTCAAGTCTTTGTCGTTTTTATATATATATATATATATATATATATATATATATATATATATATATATATATATATATATATATATATATATATATATATATATATATATATATATATATATATATATATATATGTATATGTTCAACTGAACTCCATGTGCATATAATATACATCCTAGGATCTGTGATTGTGTCAAGTTCACCTACAAAGCCTTCCTCCATTGTTGCCCACCCCCCTCCCTACCGGGCCATGCTTCTCTACACGTGACCCCCCCTTCACTCCCACCAGACACACAAACTCTCCTCACACGACCCCCTCAGCACACGGTGTCCCCATGTGCTACCCCTCCACTCCCCTCACCCCACAGCTTGCTCAGTGCTATGCCCACCTTGGCTAAGCGCTTGTTTGGTAAATGTACCTCAGCAGGGTAGTAAGGGACGGGGGCATGGGGACAGTGGGGGGTGTACTTGGAGAACTACCCAGTCACTAAGCATTGCTTACGGATGACTGGTTTTGTTCCAGACACAGGGGCTAAACTGTGTCCTTTCGGACTCTAATCCCGAGTGGAGGGGTGTGTGTGGTGGGGCTGGGAATGGGGGGGGGGGGGAGTTAATAAAGGTTAACCCCAGGGGGAGAGTCTTTCTCAGTTCTCTTCCTGTGGTAAGAATTCTCTGGGGGCACCATGGACAAACAGGTAAAGTTTGCTACACACTCAAGCACTGGTTGTGTGGAGTGTTTGGAAGAGGTAATGTAATAGAAGGAGGTCTAACGATTAGGTCTGGGGATAGCTTGAGAGTGAAATGTCTTCCGCCCATTCACAAGCACATCACACACACACACACACACACACACACACACACACACACATCAGTGCATTTGTTTCTGTATTGCACCCCACAGAGAAGTGTTCTCCAATTCCAG